>NC_072053.1:1994618-2594618 GCF_027791375.1 Indicator indicator | reverse complement strand
CCTGGGCTGCATCAGGAGAACTGTGGCCAGCAGGTCAAGGGAGGTGATTCTCCCTCTCTGCTCAGCTCTGGTGAGACCCCACCTGGAGTACTAAGTCCAGTGCTGGAGCCCCTATTACAAGAGGGATCTGGACATGCTGGAAGGTGTCCAGAGAAGGGCCACCAGGATGATCAGAGGGCTGGAGCACCTCTCCTATGAGGACAGACTGAAAGATTTGGAGCTGTTCAGTCTGGAGAAAAGAAGGCTCCAAGGTGACCCTCTTGTGGCCTTCCAGTATCTGAAGGGGGCCTACAAGAAAGCTGGGGAGGGACTTTTTAGGCTATCAGGGAGTGATAGGACTGGGGGGGAATGGAATAAAGCTGGAAGTGGGGAGATTCAGACTGGACGTGAGGAAGAAGTTCTTCCCCATGAGAGTGGTGAGAGCCTGGAATGGGTTGTCCAGGGAGGTGGTTGAGGCCCCATTCCCAGAGGTGTTTAAGGCCAGGCTGGATGAGGCTCTGGCCAGCCTGCTGTAGTGTGAGGTGTCCCTGCCCATGGCAGGGGGGTTGGAACTAGATGATCCTTGTGGTCCCTTCCAACCCTGACTGATCCTATGATTTCTTTTCTAAGGGATGTAGGAATCAAAATGGGTTTCTAAGAAGGTAGACAGTAAGTTATACACACAACACTGTATGAAAAGGCAAGTACCAATTAGTATCCTAACAGATGCTATTGTGTGATCTGTCCCTTAATTCATTGCCTTCCTCATCTTTGTAGCATCTGCTGGACTCACTCCAGTAGTTCCCTGACCCTTTTGAACTGAGGAGACCAGAACAGGACCTTGTACCCCAGATGTGGCCTGACTGGGACCAAGTAGAGAGAGAAAAGAACCTTCCTTGAACTGCTTGCCACATTCTTTTTAATGAATACCTTTACCCTTTTTTTGCTATGGGGACACGTTGCTGGTCCATGGGGAACTTGTTGTCCCCAGGCACTCCCAGGTCCTTCTCCACAGAGCTGCTTTCCATCAGGTCAACCCCTAACATGTACTGGTACAGGATGTTATTCCTCTCCAGGCACAGGGCTCTGTACTTGCCCTTGTTGAAATTCATTAAGCTCTTCCTCATCCAGATCTTCAGCCCGTCCAGTTCTGGTTCTTTGTATAGCCTGGTAGTTGGAAATAGAGAAAGCAGGATAGGTTTCAGGTTAAGAAGGGACTTTGAAATGGTATCAGAAACACCCTCCTTCTCCAAAAAGCATGAGCCCATATATAGTGCTGTAATTTAGAGTCCAGAAAAAGATCCCATGGATCTAAGAACCATCAGAAAGGAAGAGGTCCTCTGACATTGATCCCAATGAACCTCTTGATGCTATGGAAACAAAAGGAAGATTAGAATGGTGCTTTCAGGAAGAGTTTCAGCCTTATAACAGAGAACACTAGGGACAACTGTGCCAGCAGCTCAGCGACAACTTCAACTAGCTGTTTGAAAAGCCAGCTGTAAACTTCATAAATCATAAATATTATACTCTTCCCCAGATATCTCTAAAAAAAAAACCCCAAACAAACAAATGAACATTGGTGACAGACAGAAACATCTTTGGAGATAGCAGCACTCCACAAAGCTTAATTACTGTGCTAGCTGTTTAGAGACTGTAGTGACAAATCTATGAATCCCTACAACTTAAGATAGGATGTTATACAACTGAGCCTAAAGAGGGATTTTCTAAAAGAACTCCAGAGAGATTCCAAAACCAATATCTTTTTATTAAACATCCTTAGGATTCTGTTTACATGCTTGTGCCTGGGCAGGAGGGTTGTTAGCTACTGTATGTAGCGTGATGTAGTTGTACTGCATGTACATACAGGATCACAGAATAATATGGGTTGGAAGGGACCTCTGGAAATCACCTAGTCCAATATTTCTGTCAGAGCAGGTTCACCTAGAAAATATTACACAGGATGGCATCCAGGCAGGTTTTGAATGACTCCAGACTTGGAGACTTTACTACCTCTCTGGGCAGCCTGTTCCAGTGCTTCACCACCCTCAAAGAAAAGTTTGTCCTTCTGTTTAGATGGAACTTCCTATATTCAGGTTTATGGCTGTTACTTCTTGTCCTGTCACTGGGCACCACTGAAAAAAAGACTGGCCCTATCCTCCTGACACAAACCCTTTAAGTATTTATAAGTATTGCCAAGATCCTTTCTCAACCTTCTCTAGACTAAAAACCCCCAGGTCCCTCAGCCTTTAATCCTAAGAGAGGTGTTCTAGTCTCCTAATCCTCACAGCCCTTTGTCCATGCCAGTGGAGTCTCTGGGGAATTAGTTTTAAACAGAGAGAAGGTATTTAATCTATACATGGAGAAATTAGAAATTGCTCAATCTTCTCATGTGATAATATATCTCATTAACCATTTCTGAGGTCTGATAGAAGCATTTGGACCTATACATGCCAGACAGCAAAGTTATTGTGGTGCCGTAGCACTCTGTGAACTTCTGCAAAGTGGATGAAGCACAGTAGAGTCTCTCCAAGGCAGTAGGTCTAAAATCAGAGAGTAGCTTTTAAAATACAGCAAATGAGGAAACTAACTTTACAGGGGGTGAAAAAAATAAAATCACAAATTAATTTGGTAGCTCCATCAATAGACTTCTGGTATAGCATAACCCCTCTGAGCAATAAAGGCATTTTGAAAGCGTTGTTTTAGGCTGAGCACATTCCACAGCTCAGTGCAGATGTTGTATGACCCTCCTCCATGCTGTAGTTACATTAAAAACCAGGAATTAAATGTATTGCACCAATTGCAGGCAGGTTCTTCATTTCAGGCAAGGTTCACACACCTTCTCATTGATCATTTGACATGCTAATATGATTTCATATGTAAATAGAAGATGAAAAGTGAGTATTCTTCCTTACAATTCAACTCTTTAAAGCAGGCACAGATGATAAAAAGGACCAGGGAAGTAGTAACCTTGTGAAAACAGGGTTCCAAACTGTTTAACAAAGGCTGAGCTTCCAGAAGCTATTACAGCTTCCCGGGGTGACAGAGTATTCTTGAAGGGACTGTGGGGAAGGACAAGTCCTGCCTGTCCTGCCTCTTGACAGAGGAAATAAATCACCCTGCACACTTGAGGATACCTTTCCAGGCTTCATGCTGGGAACTTCATTACACAAGCTGTGCCACATATTACTATGCATATTGCCACTGATTGGACATAGCCTCAAATCCGTAGCCTATTTCTGTCATAGTCTTAGGGGGAAGGAATCTGTTTTCTGCTTAAACAGATACCAGCTCGGAAAGGAAAGGGGAAGGAAAAGACACTGAGCAGCCAAGAGTTCTCAGTGGAAAAAGATCCCCTTGACTAATGATATGTCTAATCTATACTAACCCTGGCTCATGGTGCATGAAATACAGTCATATTGTCATGGTTTTCATATCCCCTTTGATCTTAATGCCATTGTTGTCAGTGAACAGCTACTCACAGGAATCCTGGCTTCATTAGGAAGATAGAAAGTCCTTCCTCCCAGAAAGCTTTCTAATATGTCTTTGTTTTCATGTTTTAAGTTTACAGAGCTGCTGCATGCCTGTCAATAACTATGATAAAATATTAAAATAAATTTGCAAATGAAGAGTTCATTAGTGTCACGTGTGCTTCTAACACATAATCCTAACACTAATGTAACTTGGAGGTGTTGGGTTAAATTTAAAA
The DNA here is from genome assembly GCF_027791375.1 of Indicator indicator. Taxonomy (NCBI): domain Eukaryota; kingdom Metazoa; phylum Chordata; class Aves; order Piciformes; family Indicatoridae; genus Indicator; species Indicator indicator. The sequence goes on along the minus strand of NC_072053.1, from coordinate 2,590,933 downwards.
ATTATATCCATGGGCGTAAAACTGAGACATGAATACAGGGCAGTGATTTACATGTTGAAGAGAGAGTAAGGCTGCCAACAAAACAAGCAATCAAAGATGATAAAGATGCTTTCCTATGACACCTGCCCTTTGGGGCATTGATTCACGTGCCACAACGGATGAAAATGAACGAGATGAGGGAGTTCTTAGTTCCAGAGAGTTTTGTAATCCTTCTCTTGGAGGCTAACACCCCATCACCAGAACCAAATTGTTACATGAAAGTTAGTTGGACAGGTTGGTGCACTGCTCCTCTTCAGTTAGACAGCATTAAGACACCTTTTAGGCACCTTAAGAAGAGTGTATGAGACCTGCAACATCTGAGGAGGAAAAGGCTGAAAGACCTGGGGCAGGCTAGCCTGGAGGAGAAAATACTGTGTGGGGGTGTTCCCAATGCTATTCAATAGCTAAAGAGCAGGGCATAAGAGGATGGAGCCAGAGTCTTTCCAGTGGTGCTCAGTGAAAGCACAAGGGGCAACAACAGGCACAAACTGTAACCCAGGAGGTTACATCTAAACCTGAGGGTAAAGTTCTTTACTTTGAAGGTGCCAGAGCCCTGGGGCAGTCCGTTCAGAGAATTGTGGAGTCTCCTTCTCTGGAGCCCTTCAAAACCTACCTGGATACCATCCTGTGCAATATGCTCTGCATGACCCTGCTTTAACAAGAGGATTAGACTAGATGATCCCCAGAGGTTCCTTCCAACCTCTGCCACACTGGGATTCTGTGAAATGCAAGTCAACACACACCTCTGTGCACCTTTGTGCTGAGCATCCCACCCTCCCGCTTCACCACTCAAGCCAGAGCTGATTTCACTAATGGGCAAATTTGTAGCACTTATTAAGTGTCCACTGATTTTGGTCCACTGTGTTAATGAAAAGAACGGTAAATGACTGTGTCATATCAGCTGGCTGGAAGCACAGTGGTTGCTATAGTGTCATCTATGTAGTCACAACGTAAAATTAATGAACCAAAGGAAACAAAATTAATGAAGGCGATCATTAGCAGGCATCCTGTGGACTGAACACACAAATATATTAGAGGCAAGACTTCACTAATTTGGGATGCACTGGGAAGAGAATGGGAAAAGAGATAAAATGGTAACTAAACCACGCCATTTTTTTTCCCATTATGAAGACTCTTCCACTGAAAATGTAGAAGGTGTGCTAGAGTGACAGGTATTATATATGCATATATATATGTGTTAGTGTGTACTGGTACACATTGAGGACTTTGTTGTTGAAACTCATTTTCACCAGAAAAATTTCCTCTCTATGGATATATAGAATTCTGTTTGTGTAGATCCAAAAGTAATATTTAGCAAATCTTGCAAGAGAGTAACCACTGGTAAAAAAAAAAAAAAAAAAAAAAAAAAAAAAAAGAGAGAGAAAATACTATGAAGGTTTTAGTGTAACTACACAGCAAAATAATCTTTAAATTATTATAAGTTTTGTGTGGGACTCCTGCAAATAATGAAAATGGCACAGAAGTACCAAATGCAGCATAATTGTTTCTTCTTTCTAAGGACTTTGCCATAATTGTGTCCAAAATGTTTTTGATGAGGCTTTTGGTAAACATCTGAGAAATCTGCTTGCTGGTAGGAGTATTTTAGTAAATCAATATCATATATAGCTCCTATTAAGAAAACCTTTGCACTGAAATAGTGTGACTCTGTCAATAAAAAATATTTTTAAAAAAAAAGTAAAAAAAAATATTTATGGCATTAATACAAGGTTAACTTATAAATCATGCACATTTGCAATAGGATTGCTACAATCCTGTTATAGAAAGGATGGAGCTGTAAGGGTCATTAACTGTGTTATTAAAACCTTCCTCTTTACTAAGCCATCACAGACTATGAGTAGCTATCAGCACATAAATCGATTCACATCCTCTACTTGAGAGGAAGGGTTAATTAGGCTAGCCTTATTGCAGTTTGTTAAACAGACTGTTTTGTAGGCAGAAATGTTACATTTGTTCTTGTTTCCTTGAACAGAGATATCAGTCCTAAGATAATTCTCTATTTCTAGTGGGTACAGCATATTTAGAGCATCTGAGAATCCCAGGTGCTATTACAAAGTTCCACCCAGACAAAGTGTGCATCGTTTCACTGAAGTCTGTGGAAGTATTTCATATGTTATTGACTAGACTAAACAAGACCTAGATTCTGTTGTATGCTCTTTCCTTATTAGCATCAAAAGATAGATGTTCTAACAAGCCTCTTGTGTGTTGCACATATCCCACTCATTGATGTCTGCCTCTCAAGAAGATAGACAGCCGTCCTTTTTTGATAAGAGTTAAGTAAGGAAAATGTCTGTGCGCAGACAACTGGCCCACAAAGGAACATTAAATACTAGTAAGAGTGATTACTGCTGAGTTCCTCAGAATGCCACAGAGTGGGAAATCTAGATTAAAAAGTGACATTTTTTTCACTGGTAGATCATAATTGCTGGGCAAATGAACAAGGATGCGCACTGATCAACGTAGCCTAGCAAAATCATAGAGTCATAGAATCAGTCAGGGTTGGAAGGGACCACAAGGATCATCCAGGTCCAACCCCCCTGCCATGGGCAGGGACACCTCACACTACATCAGGCTGGCCAGAGCCTCATCCAGCCTGGCCTTAAACACCTCCAGGGATGGGGCCTCAACCACCTCCCTGGACAACCCATTCCAGGCTCTCACCACTCTCATGGGGAAGAACTTCTTCCTCACGTCCAGCTTTATTCCATTCCCCCTAGTCCTATCACTACCTGACACAATAAAAAGTCCCTCCTTCTTGTAGCCCTCTTCAGATACTGGAGGGCCACAAGAAGTTCACCTCGGAGCCTTCTCCTCTCCAGACTGAACAGCCCCAACTCTTTCAGTCTGTCCTCTAGGAGAGGTGTTCCAGCCCTCTGATCATCCTGGTGGCCCTTCTCTGGACACCTTCCAGCATGTCCAGATCCTCCTTGTAATAGTGGCTCCAGAACTGGATGCAGTACTCCAGGTGGGGTCTCACCAGAGCTGAGTAGAAGGGGAGAATCACCTCCCTTGACCTGCTGGCCACAGTTCTCCTGATGCAGCCCAGGCTCTGCTTGGCTTTCTGGGCTGCAAGTGCACATTGACAGCTCATGTTGAGCTTCTCCTCCACCAGCACCCCCAAGTCCCTCTCCTCAGGGCTGCTCTCCAGCCAGTCCCTGCCCAGCCTGGATTTGTGCTTGGGATTGCCTTGACCCAGATGCAGGACCCTGCACTTGGTCTTGTTGGACCTCCTGAGGTTGGCTTGTGCCCACCTCTCCAGCCTGTCTAGGTCCCTCCAGATGGATCCCTTCCCTCCAGCTGTCTGCTGCACCACACAGCTTGGTGTCATCAGCAAACTTGCTGAGAGTGCACTCAGTGCCACTGTCCATGGCACCAACAAAGATGTTGAACAAGACTGGTCCCAGGACTGAGCCCCAAGGGACATGGAGCCATTGACAGCCACTCTTTGGGTGTGGCCATCAAGCCAGATCTTTATCCATCTCGTGCTCCACCCATCAAACCCATGTGTCACCAGTTTGGAGACCAGGCTGTGGTGTGGGACAGTGTGGAAGGCTTTGCTCAGGTCCAGGTCAATGACATCAGTTGATCTCCCCTCATCTATTAATGTTGTGACCTGTTCATAGAAGGCCACCAGGTTTGTCAGGCAGGATTTGCCCTTGGTGAAGCCATGCTGACTGTACCCAGTTCTGAACTTGAGTTTCTAAATAAATGTTTATTGATGTAAATCAGGTAACTACTCATCTGTTCAAATTGTGATTACTTGTCCTAAATCTGTAAGTAGTACCTAGCTTACATAGGTAACTTACATAGTTTTATGCATGCTTTAACTCTCCAAAACATAACCCCTCTTCAGCTATTGAAGTTCCATACACCTATTTATTTTATCAATCAATGTTTGCTGAAAGAGAACTGAAATAATAATAAAATGAAAACAAACAAACAAAAGAGCTTCAAAACATAAAGAACAGGGTAAAAGTTGTAGGGATGCAGTAAACAAAGCATAAATTTAAAAAGGCAAAATTCCTGCTTTTAAGTTGTCTAACAACAATGAATCATGATGTGTTATCACACAAAAGAAATGACTCAGTGTGGTTTAGAGTGGTGGTCTCATGACTCAGCCATGAAATTATGATGGGAACAGAGTTGATCATGAACCCTGAATCACAAGGAAGCAAATAATGATGCAAACTTTATGCAGGAATAATCCACCTAAAATTAATTTAAGCAAAATATTCTGTATCCCTAAAAATCAATATCTAAAACACATGTAGTTGTAAACAGTAGTCTGCCAGCAATGAATTTAAGGCTAATCTCAAATTCCTTAATCTTAAATCCAAAGAATGTATTTTGTTCCTGAAATTTATGTAGAAGTGGCATGATTTTTACTCTTGGCACTGACAATTATACACTCAAGTCTAGTACACTCCTTTTGTTTGTCTTAGCATGCAATAACATACACCAAGCTGCTTTCACAGTGATTTTTGCACAAAATAATTTCCACCCTAATGTAAATAAAGAAGAGAAAATATCATCATCTTAGCTGATTTCTTGCATCACCACTCTCTTCTCTCAGTGTCTTGCACAAAAAGCCCATAGAGCTTTTTTCTTTTCCTTCAAGGAATATATCATTGCTATCACACTTCCTAATAGCAATTATCTGCTCCAGTCCTCTGCTTACTTTAATTAATATCTAATTTGTTAAAGAAAGAAATGCTTTCAGCTTTACTCTGGGGTAACAAATAAGACAAAGTAACCAGGAAGAGCTTTGTAGCAATATGCTATAAGGAGGAGGACAATACACTGCAAATGTCATTAGAGATAACATTTTGCATATGATAAACAAATTTCTTTGTGTTTGTTTTACTGAAATGCAACAGCCATTATATGTACCAGAGCTAGCCACACATAATTCACATGGAATAAACCTTGGTTTGGAACCTCCCATTCTGCATTGTGTCCTGGGTGTGACACTGTTTAAGTTGGAAGGTAGATTTGGAGGTCTCTACTCCCATCTCCTGCTCAATGTGCTATTATTATCAACAGTGGATCAGGTTGCCTCTGGATTGTACTACCTCACTCTTGAAATCTCCAAGCATAAAGGTTGCTTACACTCTCTGGATCACTCCTTCCAGCCTGCACTACTTCCTGGTAAAGAAGGTCCTCCTAATGTCCAATATGATTATCTCAAGCCACAATTTGTTGTCCTCTCCATGAGATAGTCTAGCACTACCTGAATTTCATTTCTACTGTCTTTGGAACAGCACTTCACACCAATAGTTTTCTGCTGGTATTAAGCCATCCCTCTTCCTCCCTTACCCAGACTAAACAAGCCTAGCTCAGCACCTCACATAGTCATTCTCCTAGGAGCTCAGGATAGAGGCTCTACCTTTGAGTTCACCACTGCCTTTAATTCTATATGGTCTCCAAACCCGTTGAGGATGCACACTTTGTCATCCCATCAATTGCAATTAATCATTCTTGAGCAGACCTTTTGAATCCCCTCTGTTCCTGGCTGCCAGCTGGACATCAGCCCATTTATTGCTGCACTACATGGATGACAGTCTAGCAAATTTTTAGCCCGCTTATTCTTTTCATTCATTCTCTTTTTAAAAACAAATGCTGTGGGAGGTAGTATCAAGGCAGAGAGCATCCAATTCCCTCCCTCTTGTTCATATGATTGCTTAATTGCAGAAAACAATTGGATTGAATTAGCACAGTTTACCTCCAGACTATTCCTGATTACTTTTCTTTTATATCACATTCTTGGCAGTTGATTTTAAGGGGTCATGCTTCCTTACTCAGGGCTGAAGTAAGGTCCTCTTCAGCTGCACACTTTTTAAAGACTTAAGTGACATTAACCTTGTTTCCAGACATTAAGAACCTCCTTCAGTCAGCACAGTGAGTCCCAGTTGACCCCATGGATTTGAATGTGTGCAACTGGTGTTAAGTAGACCCTAAATTTTTATTGCTTTTCTGCTGCCTGACCCTTTCATTCTCAAACTGTGCCAGTGGGTGCAGAGGTGGAGGAACTGGTGTTGACCACAAAGACTAGCGGAAAAAAAACCCAAAACATCCAGGATGTTGTAGCAGAAGTGGGAAATCACCATTAGGCTGTCAAGATACAAAGTTTTGTAGCTTTAAAAAGCCTCCACCATTTTTTTTTTTTAATCACATTGAGTCTGACTTTGCATTTACAGAGATCCACAGCAATTTTTTAAATGCTACAGTGGAAAAAACTGGTCTGGTGTATTCCACAAATGTGTTCACATTAAAGATATATCATTCTATACATTCCCTATATGTTTCAGATTGAATTATTCCCCTGTGAATGACAGCTCAGGAAAGCCTAATGAGTTATCTTTGAAGGCTGCTCAAAGAGCTTTTGCCTTTTCCAGTGCTCTCAAACATATTCACTCCCTTGGTTTTTTTCCTTTCACAGGGTCTAAGCACTTGATATTAAAAACAAAACAAGACAAAAAACTTCAACAATAACAAAAAGTGAAGAGAATTAAATTAATGGAGTATTCTATGACTGGGGTTTTTGGTGAAAAACAGACTTAGCTCAATTTTCTGTGAATGACACAAGTATATTGTCACAGTCTAAGACTCATCTTTCACAATTTTGACTAATAAAGGCAACAAAATATTCTGGTGACATTTTTTTTTCTGTAACTAACTGCAGATGTGACCAAAAAAAGCCCAAAACATTGGAAGATAGAGGCATTTTCAAAATCCTCTGACAAAAATTACTCAAAAATACCATCAAGATAAAAGATTTTATTACAATATATGGGTATGTTTCATTTAAGTGTGTAATATGCACTAAAAATCATTCAGGTGCACTTTGAATCCTGAACTACATGAAGGAGAGACACTAAAAGTTATTTTGATTGTGTTGAAAATTATTTCACCATCTTCACTGACACAGGATGAAACCCAAGGACAAAAGGTTTTGTCTATGAAAGACAGATATCTCTAGAGAAAAATACTACAACTACTACTACTACTACAGCTACTAATACTATATAATAATGATAACAGTAATAATAAATCCCTAATCTACCTATAAAAGAGCAAAAGTCTGTAAAATAATCAGGTGTTAAAACAAGTTAGGCTTCAGAGTTGGAGCACATGCTGAAAGAGATTCTTCCTTTACAACTGCAAAAAAAAAAATAATTTGAGAGGTAAATTTTGTATATTCCCTTCTCACCTATGTGTGCCATGCTTTAACAATCCCATGCCTTTATCTTGGTGATGCAATCCAAGGAAAACTCATCTCTCTTTAGCAAGGTCTTTACTCAAGACTGTAGACTGGAATTCCTTCAGAGGTAAATCAGCATAGCTAGAGAAATTGAGCCACTTTACCATTGACGATCTGATTTCAGCTTTTATTGCCATTCTTTCTTCTGAGAGAAGTTCAATGATCTTAGTAGTTGTCCATATGGGACTTTCATATTGTCCTCACTGATGTCCAGACTGGGTTACAAAACCAGAGCTGACTCATTTAGAGAAATTTCTATCTCTCCTTCCTTTTTAATTTACTTGTAAGTAAAATTAAAAACTTTTGGAAGGTTGGGGTTTTCTCTCTGAACCTATTGAAAAATTGTATGGACCAAGGGAAGTCAAACTTTTCCAGCCGGTGCAAGAATTATCTATTCCTACCCCCTGGAGACAGGAAATAACAGTTCAGACCAAATGTTTTTGAAGAACTGTGGATGATTTATTTTATGCATGTGCTGCAACAACACAACATTTTGGGAAAGACACACCACCTCTCAAATCATCAGAACATTTAGCACAATGGCACTAGACAACACCATTGCTCTAATACTAAGCTAAGCTCTTTGATTTCTGTTCAAATCCTGTCTTCTTGCTGGATTGTTCCTGACAAGGAAGGATCACACCAAGTGAATGCTTTTGCTACTATGTGCAGGCTGCTTGGAGATGTTGAAAAAATATCTATGCCAGCCAATCATTGACTTGATATTGACTTGAAAACTAATATTTAAATGGTTTACAATGTTAATTCTGTTTGTATCGCCAACATATCACAACCTGTTTTACACTGAAGTTGTTCTAGATCTGGCATTCCCACCCCTCCAGAAAAAAAACTGAAGCACAATCATAGTGATAGAAAATATGTGTCTGATCACAATGCTTGACCTTCTTGAGTTTAATTCAGTTAATAATAATAATAATTTAATTATCATTCACATCTTATTTCTACACATCATGGCAAGGCCTGTTACTAAACATATTTGGATCATTTTTCACCTCAGCAATTTATACTGCTCCCATTCTTCCCCAAATAAGGTAACTGTCTATACAAGTTTAATCATTTTAATTGCTGGGACCGAACCCATAATTAAGCAGGAGGTGACCAAATCTTAAATGAGAGTTAATAATTAAAGGTTGCTGTTACAAAACATGAGTTCATACGCATACACAATTTTGAATTTTATAACATTAAATGTACCTTTTGTGTCTGACTTTCAATAATTGTCATCTTTGTTGTAGGAAAAATTACTAAAGTGATGCAAAATGACCCATCTTTTTCGCTGCATAGATGGCTATAAAAGCTTTAGGAGATTAGGACAACTTTAAGGCTCCTATGCCAATTAAAAGATATTTCTCTGCTTGGACAGGGTTAAAAGCCTGAAGGCAAGCTACAGTACCTGTGAGGTGCTTTGTATCTGTATTCTTTGTTTGAAACAACATTATGTTTGGTTACAACAGCAATGGATCAAATGGCAGCTCTCTGATAGTAATCTCAGTAAAACATGCAGTCCCAAATGCATTTTTTTCTCTAAAGAAAGACAGAAAGCTTTAGTAATTTCAGCTGCAATGAGCCAGCCACTTTATTTCACTGCAAATCCACCTCGTGGTACAGAACATCACACTTCAAAGTTGCACAAAGATTCTTACTTCCAGCTAAAGCAGATATGTAGACATTCAAATTGAGTTACTTTAACAAAACTGATAAGTATGCAGAAAACCCACTGTAGATCAGCAAGAAATGAGCTAATCTGCTGGTTCCTGCATTGCTGAAGGGATGCATGAGACCATTACTGGAAAAAGTGACAGAAGAGATGGATAAATCAGTCTGTACCCAGTAATGCTATCCTGCCTTAGGACCTCTTTAGGTATTGGATAACTGGAACATTTTATTTTTTAATGGATGCTTTTAGTCAGTTCTTTCATAGATGCTCTCCAAATTTTTTCCAGGTAAACACTGCACTAGAGTTAAACACCTGTGGTGGTTTAGAATAAGGTATGGAAATGCACACTTTTTGCTGCAAGTGAGAACAACACTTAATTTCAACACTGGTTTTCTGGAAAACCTATCAATAGTTACCTCAAATAACATTATTTTGGCATTTGGGCTGAGTATGCCTTCACAACTTCATTTCCTCACTGTTCTACTCATGAGTAATGGCCATACTGTCTGATCAAAATGACCAGCAATAATTCTTTACAGATTGTCTCAAAGTGTGCCAGGACAAGAAAAAACAAAACAAAACAAAACTATTGGTGATCACCAGAATACCCATGCAAAAATTTCAAGACTAACTACCAGCCCAGACTTTAATCAAACAGAACTGAAATGATATTATAACAACATTTTTTTTTTAAGATGGAGTTTCCCTGCCAGTAGCAGCCTTGTCTGCTGTTTGTAATCCTCATTCATGAGAACTGAGCAGATTTTCAGCTTCCAAACTCTTGTTATGATCAGAGGAGAGGATCTAAGTACTTTGGCAACGGCAAAACAAAACTTCCAAATGCTGCTCCCAGATTCCTTAAGGATATTCTTCAGGGTCTCCTTTTACAGATGAATGTCTGTCCAATATTTTACAGCTAATGAGCTGGCAATTCTAGCTTGGATGGAGCTCCAGAATTTGTTAGCCAGAGGTGGATTGTCAATGCTGAGCTCCAGAGCAGAGCTGTGGAGACCTTCATGTTTTAGCAAAAGAGGTTCTGTAATCCCTTAACCTTAACAACGGATGGAAATTGGACCTCCACCAGATTGCATTCCCAGAGCTCACTGCCAAATTCTCCGTCCATGATGTGCAGAGCAGGCTCTTTGAGGATCACACAGCACACTTGAGCCAGTACTGTGCTGGAGAGCTTTATACCTGTTAGAATTAGAAGTACTTCCAGACTTTTTTTCTTAAGTATAGTAAGTGTTACATGGGATGAACTCTTCTAAGCAGAGCAGGGAGCTGAAGGGACCCATCTATCTATTGACACCAAACGAATTTGCTGTTATTTCCATGTACTTATTCCCACCCCTGAAATTACTTGGATCATCTACAAAAAGCAAGCAAAGGATATTCAGTGCCATATGAAGAGCAACTGCTTTTCATTGGAGCATGCTGGAATCTGTTATCATGCTAGAATCAATTCTCTTTCCTCCACAGTACAGTGTAAAAGGACTAAAATGAGCATTTCCTGAGAATAAATGCATATATTATTTATTTTCAATAGATTAGAAAGATACTAGCTCAAAAGGAGGATCAGGTACTTTTTTACTTCAATGTACTTAAAATGGTCAGTAAAAGAACTACTTCTTAACTTTGGAAATAGGAATGCTGGTCTCCAAAATAATTCAGTGTTTTACAGAAAGAATTTACAAGACTCTAATTATGAAGGGTGTGTGTGCAGGGAATGAGCACAATGCAATGCTATGCTTGATTCACCCCTGTAACACACACAATAGCAAATAAATAAATAATAATAATAGCAAATAAATCAAATAACAGCACTGTTCAGATTTCTGAGACTGTGAAAACTGACTGGTGGTGAAATTAATTTCAGACTGACCAAGTGTTAACACTGATGATATAGACCCAGTGATAATGTATATAATATTCCTGCTTTTGTAAGCAGGAGTAATATATCATGTCAGTGAGTAGAATGCATTGACTTCACCACATGACTCACTGACAGCAAAGTATGATGTTATTTCAGTACAACATCATCTACTTTTAGATCATGATCATTCAGTAATTATTGTTTGAAAGAAAACAAGATACAGATTATTTCTTTTTCTTATAGTTTGTGACTGTGATCGTATAGTCTCAATAGTGACAATACTTCCCAAGACCATGCTTTCTTGATTGTGAATGTATTTTTCCAGTTTCAAGGGAAGGTGACAATTAAAATTATAAAGGATTTATTTCAAAATGGCATTCTCAAAGCTGTTCTTCTAATTATCCATGGGAAAAAAATAAGAAGAAAAATATAAGACTTCTAGGTGGAAGTGTATGATGAAAGTTACTTCAACTGATCTCAAAAAAATCTGCAGCAAAGCAAGCCAGATGTGGATTTTACAAAACAAGGCATCAGAGACCAAAGAAGGGATTTGACTTGATGGGATAGTTACCTTAGTTTTTTTTATAATCTGGGATTATAAAGATCTATCTGAAAATATACCAAGAAAATAAAGGGAGTGTTTGGTAGAAATCTAATGTGAAACAGTTTACAGTGTCAATGTCCTGATGATTTTTTCTTTTTTCATTGCAACCCGGAGGGAAAGGAGAGATTAAGAAAATGGAGAAAGGGACTATAATTCCCTGAGTCAACCCCCCCTGAGCACTAGTTACCAAACATGACTTTGTCTCCAAAACACTCAGTCTGGAATATCAGATTTTTTGCAGTGTTTTTTTTTTTTGCCAACCTTTATGAGTTCATCTGCAGGAAGCAGCATCTAGATCCAAGCACTTTAGGACTTTTCAGAAGATGTAAAAATGTTCTCATAACTGCATGCCCAATCTGTAATTTGGCAGTGATTTCTCTGTCTCACATCTTCTTGGATCACAGAATCTTCCAGGTCATTACTCTGAAAAGCCTGATGGATTCCTGTGCCAAATGGATAATACCTTCATCATCAGAAAGCACAAGGCAGCTAAGCACTTTTACAGCTCTAGAAACTGACAAGCTTAAGTCTTAAATAATGCCTGAAATGTTGGGGTTGGCCTTAGGGTTTTCCAAAAGACCATACTGCTCTATTATCTTTACCCATTTATTCAACATTTGCTGGTATCCCATCCAGCTCTGGAAGTGTTGCTATAACTGTAGGTGTGAGTCTGACCCAACTGGCTCAAAAATCCTCTTTTTTTTTTTTTTCCCCCATATATTTGGCATGTGTCTGGTTTTATCTGGATTTATAATCTCACAATTCACTGTTCCTGGCTGTGTCACCTCATTTTCCTCCATCATGGACTTATGTAGAGGCTGGACTACAAAGGAAGTTAAATCATTCAGAAACTAGTCTGCAAAAACGCTTTGCTCTGCAAACAAGATGCAGTATGGTAGAAGCCACAGGATCTGAAACAGTCAATGTTCAACTAAAGTCTGATTGAGAGAAATCTGGAATGTACACGTGAAGAAGTGTGAGATGAGCAGGGAGTTGTAAAGGAAAGGTTCCAGAAGACATTTTTAAAATCTTCACTCAATAACTGTGACAGGATTCAGAGAGCATCCAAAAGAAATGTTAAGATTTTTGTATAGTTAAGATAGTTTGTATGTTGTGTTTCACACAAGCACATTTTCTGGGCAACAGTGACCACGTGAAACATCAGAAACACCCCTGAAGGCATTTGGGGTTCCTACCCAGAATGAGAAACTTCACTGCTTCTCCTGTGTTAACTGGGATTAGATGAAATGTCCTCCAGAGACATCCTCAAAGATGATGCATTCTCCCATGTTCCTGAAGAACTATATCATGCATTCAATCACTTCAAGAAATTAGGGGTAAATGATTGTTATTCCTCTGGCAGAACAACCCTCTCACACACCACAGAGAATTCTAAGGAGTCATTGGGTTTCTACTGGTAAAAAATGAAATTATTTTTTTCCAAACCATCACCATGGGTCCAAGCTTCTTTCCATATGGTAAGTAAATTGTATTTGAGCAGGCATAAATCACACTCCTGAAGTTTTTATATTACCAAAATTTCATTAATATTTCTTACAGGTTGTATGCCATTGGCTATTTGTGAACAAAAAACTGATGCATCCTAAAGCAATCTCATGTGTACTGCAGGAGATAATAACAATAATCTCACAAAAGTAAATAAGAGATTACTGTGGCATCTGAGCCAGATTATCCAAAATTATCAAAATGGTACCATCACCATCAATAAACTAAAAACAAACAATCAAACAAACAAAACAGAAACCTTCCTGTAACATTCATCCGTCGTCTAATTTTTCCATCTCTCCTGGTTTTGACAGATTACCAAACCATCATTTCTAGCTGGACAGAGTCTATCATTTCTCTCACAGCCTATGAATCAGGGGATAACACTCTTTCATAAAAGCCAGACTATGCCTTCAGGCACAACTGTGACAAGGCACACTTTGCTCCATCCTGAAAGTACTTTAATAGTGACCTAGCAATGTTCAGTTAATGGTTGGACTTGATGATGTTAAAGGTTTCTTCCAATCAAAACAATTCTGTGACTCTATGTAATGCTGAGATTCATATCTCCTACTCTCAGGTCCTAATTTACTCCATTTCTCTGGAGTAATGCTTTGGTGACCTTTTGCTTCACATAAGGATCTATCAGTCCCCTGACTCCGGCATAGGGTGCATTAGAGGCCAACCACAAAGCAGTGTAGGTACATCCAAGTGGTAATTATTTGTGAGTAGTGATATGAGATAAGGACTATAACAGAGCTTGAACTGGCACTTGTTTCAATGTAACAGAAACACAGGACACTTTTGTAATTATTCGGGGGAGGGGGAAGAAGGAGAAAAAAAAAGCAGTCTTGACAGTTAAATACATTGTTAAATGCTATGTCAGTGTATGTAGGACATTTCTGCTGTGTTTTTCTTTGTGTCTGTATCAGTCCTTACTGAAGCTCTGAACACTGCAGCCTGGAGATGCTGTCAGGTGTTTTCTTGACATTAACAACATCTCTTTACCTGCAAAATAGCAGTCCAAAAGCATTCTGGATTGCATGAAGTAGGGCAAGGTCAAGGAAAGTGATCTTTCTTATCTGCTCAGCACTAGTGAGGCATATCTAGGTAGCTGGGCTTGCCATTACAGGAGAGAGATGGCCCTGTTGGAGAGAGTCCAGTGAAGAGTTAGCAAAGAGTTGGACTGATTTTGCTAAGTGAAGTCCAGTAACAGGACTTCCCCAGTGAAGTTCAAGTAGTTCGGCCTCGAGAAGAGAAGGCTGTGGGGAGGCTTTATTGAAGCCTTCCAGTACTTAAATTGGGTAATAAGAAAGATGAGAACAATCTTTTATAAAGGGTCCTGCTGTGACAGGAAAAGGGGTGATAATTTTAAACTAAAAGAGGAAAGATTTAGGCTACATGCAAGGAAGAAACTTTTTACAGTGAAAGTGGCAAGACATTGTCACAGGTTGTCCAGAGAGGTGATAGAAGCCCCATCCCTGGCAGCATTCCATGTCAGGTTGTTTGGGGCTCTGAGCAATCTGCTCAGAGAAGACATCCCTCCTAACTTCAGGGAATTTGGACTACACAACCTTGACTAGTCCCTTCCAACCTAAAACTTTCTATGATACTGTGACTCTATGAGAAGAAGCAGTGGGCACACACTGAAGTTTTCCTTCATCATAAGGAAAAACTTTTTTATTGTGAAACACTGACCTTGAGTCTCTTCTCTTTGAAGACAAAATTCAGCTCCAGATGATCCAGGACATTCAGCTCTGTGTGGTCCCACTGAAGTAAGGGCATTGGACTAAATGATGTCCAGAGGTTCCTCCCATCCCCAACTCTTCTGTGATCCTGTAGGATTAGCAGGACCCCAAAGCACTGACCAGGCACCCCAGGCATCTGTTTCCTTCCATCAGAAAAAGAAAAACAACACCCCTTCTGGCAATCCTCTGATGTAATAAGTGTCCATATCAATCTCCTGACTCAGATCCCATTAATAATAGCTCATCTCATCAGCCTTGGAGTCTCACTGTGTTGGCACGTACTCATCTGCCATGCCATCAGGATTTCAGGCTGTTTCTGTGGGGTTAGGAGGTACTTTTCTTGCACCCAGGCCAAGGCTTTCCACACCAGTTCTTTCTGGTGTTTTGCTACTTGTCAGGAAACACGGTTGTCCAAAATCCTGTCAGAAGCAGACTCTGCTAAGCACAGGCTCTAAAGTCTTGTGGCTTAATTTGCTGCAAAAATAAATCTAATTGGCTGACTCTAGATCCTGCTAATGACCATCAACACCTTAACACCAACTGCTTAGACTGGAAAAAATCATGCTAAGAGCTTTTTTTATTACGTGAAAAGCACAGTGTGAATGACACCCAAGGGAGAATAGTCTTCATTTTATTTATTTGTACATTTTCAAACATTATTATTTTCTACTGCTTTGCACTCTGACAGACATCCTTCTAAGAGAAAACTGCTTTCTAATTGCTAGTTTCATCTGCTGTGCCAAAATGCATTATTTCCAACACAAGAAAATCAGAGAGGGACTCAGCCATGAATGCAATAACCTAGAAAATTATCTTAAACCATATCTATTCAAATGAACATTCACATATTGCAGAAGATTATATTTTTTTTTTAATCTTTTTTTTTTCTTTAAAAGCTTCCGTATTGCAGAATCTTCATTATCCCTTGTTTATGCAAAGTACTCCAATCTGGGGACCAAACTCACACAAAGTCCTGTTTTCAACTGGACCCACACAGAAAGGTGCTTAAATTCAGCTTAAATCCCCAGGTTGCCAGACATTGGGTCCTGTGCCTACTACACACTAAAAGCTAAAAAGAATTCAGACTGGAAAAACAACATCCAGGCTGATTTCAGTACATAAATGGAGCACATGGAAAGACATTTTGACATGGCTTTTGCTAAAGGAATCATTTTTTGTCACTACCTAAATAAAACATCTGAAATGTAGGCTTTTCTCAGGCTGAGAAAATTCTACCCCACCTTCCTCATTGTCAGATGATGATATAACCTTAACAACAGACATTTAGAGCAGTCTACATTAAAACAAAACAAAACAAAAAAATCAAAAAACCCACACCATAAAAAGAAAAGCAACACTCAAACATTTAAACTCTTTTCTATTGAAGTGAGGAAATGTGTGCAACTGGGAACACAGGAGTCATGGTACCAGAGGAATGAGGAGAGATGTGACTGTGTACCTTTCTAGCCAGGGTATTCGTATAAGAGAGAAGAGTTCATTTCTCCTTTTTTTTATGTGGTTTTCCTATTCATCAGGTGTTTTTTTTGAAGTTTGTTCCTCACAAGTACCCAGCTCTTCACACAGATGGTGGAGGAAACAAAAATCTTAAAGAAAATGCTTTCAAGCAACAGTTTTCTAAGCATTATAGGCTCCAAATCAGAGCCATCCAAGGTAGTCATAAAACATCACAGAGGTTTCTCTCCCAAATCTCTAGTGGCTATAGAAGGGACAGACTGACAGTCTTTGTCCTCAGAGGAACACATGTACCATTTTCCCAGGATTCCCAAGAAACATAAGGTATCACAGCTGGGATTTGCCTACTCCTTTGCTGGGACCTCCATGCATTCCCCTGTTCCATCACTGAGCAAGCATCAGAAAATGAGGAGGTAATTCACTCCATCCACAAAAGGCAGAGACAGCATGTCTGTTAAACACTGGTGAGTTCTCCTGGAAGCATTCTCCTCCTTGCTGTGGAAGCATTTTGTCTTATGCTTCTTTTGCTGATATGTGGTGTGGGACACTCAAGCCTTAAATATTAAATGCCTTGTAAGCAGAAGAAATATCAATCTCTATGTACTCCCACAAAAATACTGCATGACCTTGGATAAGTCATTTGATATGTCCATGATGCAGGGTTTTTTTTTGTTGTTGGTTGGTTGGTTTGGGTTTTTGTTTTTGTTTGGTTGTTGGTTTTTTTTTTTTTTTTTTTTTGTAAAATGACAGTGATACTACCAATCTAGTCATTTTAAAGTGATGTGCCAGTGACAAACACTATATAGGGACTTCCTAAACAGAAATAATACCACTATGAGTCATTGCCTTTGGTAGCTTGAGTGGAAATAGGAAATGTTCTTACTCATACATAACAAAAACAAGAGGTATGGTTGTGTTTTCTAATGAACAATGTTGCTGAATCTCAGTTTCATTAAAATGCTTTTAAGATTCTCTTACAAGATGTCAGGGTTTGTGGGCAGAAACACACTCATCCCTCATTTACAACACTGGTGTGGGAAATTCCTGCAGAGATAGGGAATAAGCACTTTATCTGCCCTCTACTCAGGCTTGCCAGTGGGCAGATGAGATCAGGCTTAGAGCTAGTCTGCTTCAGGAGCTCCAATGCTGTGAAAAGGAAAACATTATTTAGAGCAACCTTCAGGCTGCTTTGATTTAAAGCAAAGGGTAGAGAATTCAAATAAAGGGTAGTAAAAATGGTATCAAGTCTGTCTCTGCCCCAAATACAAAAGCAAAGTACTTGAGAATCAACCTTAAAAAAATAACTGTTTGTTTGGTTTTTTAAAGTAAAGCTATTTCATCAACAACACAGACTCTACAAAATGGAGAATTACAGCAGACTGTAAGGCAAGTGGACTTCTAATGGACTTGCACCCTAAGCAAAGGTGGAGACAGGACCAGTTCTTGCTGCCACGTACTTCTTTCTTCCACAAACACACACACTGGCAAACAGTTTGTCTTTGTTCCTATGTATCAAGTTGGTAATGTTTTTACCTGAATTAAAAAACAAACAAACAAATAAAATACATACATACATACATACACACACACACACATATATATATATGTATGTATACACACACTTAGCAAACTGGTCATTGTTTGGGGTAATTGTTTGATTGCTGTTTGTGTATTTTATTGTTGTGTGATGGCTTGCTTTTGTTTTTTTTTTCCTTTGGTGGTGGTTTGTTTTGTTTATTATTATTGTTGTTGTTGTTGCTGTTATTGTTTGATTTGGGGTTTTCTTTGATAAAAATGTTTCGATAGATGTACACTGAAACAATGTCAGTGACGTGTTCAAATGAGATGTGTTCTATCCAAAGTGTCCTTTGTTTTGAGAGGAGTCACCTCTGAGGCTGGCATACTCAAGGAAGCCAGAAAGAAGCACAAGCTTCTTGGTAAATGACCACAGGTAAATGACCACAGCCACGTTCCTGTTTTTTCTCTGTTATTTCTCATGTCCTAGTTAGCTCCCTGTGCTCCCCTGTCTTTGATAGAATATTCAGCATGAAATCTCCTCACAGTGATTGAGTTGTCCTAATAAAAGTGCACCAAACTATCCAAAAGTGATGCATTGGGGAATAATCTGAAGACACCTCCTAAAGCAGGAACAGTGTAATAGCTTACTCTGGTTACCTTGGTGCCCAGGACCTCACTTGTGGATCAATGTCCCTTTGGTACATTCTGTACCAAGAGAGAACTGAAAGGGAAATGCTGCCTCCTCACAGAGCTTCACAGAAAGTTAAGAGAGGGCCAGAAGGACTGAAAAGTTGGTGACATGCTGGTCAGAGTGACGTAGACTAGATACCACAATCCATGGGAGAGGTAACATCTATGGGAAACATACTTCAGATTTAGGCAACTGGCATTAAGGGTAACTGGAATCTCAATACAGCCCTAGGTTTAATTAGAAGAACTTTGAAAAGGTCTTAGAAGAAATGCTAGTATGTTGGAAAAATTGATTCATGTGTACTTATCCTCTACATTGCAAGACAATGAGTGGCCATAGAAAAGAAATATTGCCATTTGCAGGTGAAAACTTAAAGCAGAATTTCTTAATTTGAAAATTTGTAGCCAGTGCCTGCTATCAATCAATGAAAAGTCTGTAAGTCTATTTTTTAAGAGTGCTTTTGGCTCACATTTCTAAATCACATATTGTTTGTATTTACATATTTTTTCTAAAGAATATTTTCACTATTCTGGAGCTTTATTTAATCATTGTCTTGTTATTTTCCATTTGTTTCAAAGCAAGAACACACAGCAGGAGAACTATTATTTTTGTCCCTCTAAAGCATTCTACATATCTTTTTTTTTTTTCATTTTTTCCTTTTCAGATGAAGGAGTCGTATAATTCAAATAAATTCAACCTTTTCTGTTTGAAATGCTTTCTGTAAGATTCTGAGCAGTGTGTTTCTGGCTGTAGTCTTTCTTGCTAAATGGGAACAGATAGGTGTAAATGATATTCACACCTCTTAATTGGAGTCATTAACAGTTCTCTGGGTTATCTTCCAGCATAAGACCTCAGGCTTCCTAAGGAGCAACTACAAATAAGAGCCAGGAGTTGCTTCAAACTTTTGCTCATATAGAAATGTCAGTTAAGAGTTTGGTTTTTTGTTCTTGGGTTTTATTGGTTGGATCTTGTGGGGTTTTTGGGTTTTGTTGTTTGTTGTTTTTTTTCCTTTCTTTTGCAATATTGCCTTTCTGGCAACATCTCTAGACAAGATTTTATGAGCAAGAAAGTGCTTTTGTTGTTGTAGCTGTTTCATTTGAGCTGGTAGAAGCAAGATTAGAGTATCAGTTTTTTTCCCTTGTACATTCTGTATCTATTAGGAGATATTCCTGGTCTAGTGACATGAGCTGCAGGCAGGAGTTTGTGTTTCTTTCTTTGGTGATGCAAGTTCTGAAAAGTTTGTTTATTTGCTTGTTTGCTCATGTTCAGCATTGCACAATCTTCTGTTTTTTTGAGAGTAAGGAGGAAAAAAAAATCAATTATTTACCTTGTTTTGCAGAACAGATACAGAAGTGATGGAAGCAATACTCCTCAACAGCTTGCTGAGATACACTAACAATTCATGAAAAATTCAGGTACAAGCCAAATATAGCTTATTCATGAAACAGAAGCAATTTACAGTGCTTAACAGTAGCAAACATTGAAACACCCTTTCATGGCCTCTTAAAAAAAGTGTAACATCTAAGAATGTTTTTATTTAATCTATTTGCCCTTGCATGTGCCTGCCCAAAACCAACAGCCTGATTTCTCACCCTAAAGCAACAGGCATTCATGGTCTGTTTACAGGTGCAAATACAGAAAATGCCATGATTGGGTTTTGCCTCTAAACTCCAGTCTAGAGATCACTACCACAGCAAAAATCATCACCATTTTTGCACTACCCAGATCACTGGGAAACTTACTGATGAAGCCACACTGCTTTTAGCTGTGTTAAATCCTGCTGCTAGGTGCTGAAACCATGAAAGCACCTAAGAAAGAAGGGTCTCGTGAGATAATAATATTGGTAACCAGAAACCGATAGACCAGCAGTCAGAAAAGATACGTGCATGTAAAGGCAGCACTCTGTTATAGTCTTTAAATTAGCCACAACTCTTCAGATCTTGGTAAAACAGCTGAAGATGCTCAACAAAATCACTAGTTAAGTGTCACCTAAATTTGAGAGTGGCAAGTGACCCATCTTCTTTCTTCAACATCAAGAGACAGTGGGAAAATTTAGATTTCACAGAGACAAACCAAACCAAAATAAACCCTCTGTATAAATAGATGTGGTAGAGATAGATTATCAGTAGATAGAAATAAATTTAGGAATGGTTTCTACAAGTATAGAAACTGACCATCACAAAATACATAGGGTTGAGTTTGCAAATGAGGTGGATTTAAATGTAGTAAAACTCAAATTCCAAGAAATTTGCCTCCTCATGGATTACACAGAAGCCAGCTAGAATCCCAGCTGCGCCATAAGATGCATAAGAAAGAGTTCAAATATAAGACAAACAGCCCATTATCCCAAATTGAAAATCATCTTACATTTTTATGAGGAAGTGCTGAACAAGGACCAAAGTGTAACCTTGTCTGTCAGAGGGTCTGGATGCCACCTTTGCTGCTCATTCATCAATACCATTTGGCTCCAATTCCAACTCTGTTTTCCACAGAAAAATAGTATCATAGGAAGTTATGGTATAGTTTATCCTACACTCTTTGAGTAAAAACATTGTCATATAAAAAAAAAATTCCCCAATAAACAGCATGCTGGATATCTAGAGAAAAACAAAACAAAACACACAAAAATCAAACTTTGCAGTATTCTCTATCTGTCCATTTAAATATAAATGAGGGAAAGAACTTGAATACAGGTCTTTGAAGTGAGTATCCCATATAAGGGTACATAGACCCTTATCTTTTTGAGCTCTTTATCTAGTTTGATGCATTTTCACAGCCAAGCCCCAGTTAACTCCAAGAACACAAGCCTACACATGGTCTAGCTTTTACTGGATTCTTTTTTAGTAGACAAGAACTCAAAGATCTTTTTTCTTTATTTTTAATTATTTTTTTTTTTTTCTTTAATCTGAGAACATACTGTGCTATGAGGATCCTTGGAGCTGTACAAGCCAAATAACCCTTGCAATGACATTTCAAAATTTGATTTGCATTTGTATAACCTGTCTGCAAACCTCCTGTGTCTCAAAATTCACCGCACTATCAGTCACTGAAGTTATTGAACCAGATTTCACACAAAATCCATTAGGTTGTAGAACACAGATATACTCCCTCCCCCAACCCATGGAACAGATAGAAAAGGTGAAGTCAACACAAACTGTCCTGGGAAAGAGAGGCTGGGGTAATGCAAGGAGAATCATTGATTCAGGAAATGGCAGAATCACAGAGTGTATCTGGTTGGAAGAGGTCTCAAAGATCATCCAGTCCAACTTGATCCAGCACAGAAGGGTCAGCACTGAAGGATCAACAATAAACTATGTCCCTGAGTGCCAGGTCCACATGCTGCTTGAATACCCTCAGAGATGGTGACTCCAAATGCTTTAAAATGACTCCAAATGTTTTTAAGTATAACAAGCCCCCAAAACTATAATTTTCTCTTTTGTGACCTAAAGGCACAAAAATCTTCATGGTAAGGGCAACAATACATAGCAATGATGATAATATATCATCACATAATTAATATCACAGGACAACAAGGCAAATTGCAAAATCAAGAAAATGCAACTCAGATAATCTAGTTCTTTAAAGCCATACATGCCAGAAGTATTTGTTCCATTCAGTTCCATTTTTGTCCCATAATATTGGATGCTATTGGCTTAAATGCACTAGAAACTAACTTCTGTTATCTCAAAGCTGCTGTGTAAATGCTAAATTTGACTTCTTACTGTCTGCCTATTTTTGTTTTTCTATATAAATAAAAATGATGTGAAAAGATATTTTTATACTTGATTTAGAGAAGTTCAGCTATGTTCAGCTCCCACTACTAAGCTATCTTTCTAAATGCAAGAGCTATTTTTCCTATGATTTTGTTGTCTCCTATGAATTTTTTAAAAATGTAATTTATTCATGAGCAGAAGTGAGTAAAACCACCGGTTTCCCAGTGGAGTCATATTGTTAACATGAACCACATCTTTCCTGACCTTGCATAGCAATTGTAGAGGCTGCACTCCATAATTGGTCCAAATACAAATACACTTGTAAATCAGGTAGGTTTCCTGGAACTTTGGAACACCATCAGTGTATCTGATTTTATTCAGACCCAAGCCTCAAATGCAACTGACCAAAAAATTACATGCCATCTAAACCTATCTAACCTTTCATGCCTGAGTTTTCCACTCCCATTCTCTTCTACACACATTAAAATGAGGTTCTTTGATGAAGCCAAAGTCTTCCAATATGCTTGTCATGAACTGCTGAATTTACTGTTCACATCTTTTTTACAATACACATTAAGTGTGGATCCAGAGCTCTGCTTCAAAGGGGCTCTCCAACTGCCATATTTTTATCATAGCATGCATTCATGATGCAAATATAATATCCATCTGGGCCTTTTATAGGCTTAATTTATCCCTGCTTATTTATCATAATTAAGTGCACCATATGATAGGAATCCTTCTGGTGTCTCTACTGATCTGGAGTAAGGAGAGATCACTAACCCTACTTATGAAATCCAGCAATTAAATGACATGGTATCACTCATCATAAAAAAAACAACCAAAAACCAAACCAAAACAAAAAACCCCTCTGCTAATAGCATAAATGTGTTGGACTTACCAGTTCTGCTCTAGCACATATGTAAAATAACAGGGGAAGAATGACAGAATATCAAATATGAGAGAGACTCTGCAGAAGCTCCAATGAAAATTTCCCATGCCTCTGGATTTGAAAATATGGTATACCACAGATTATGTCTGCAGTGATAGAGATGTAACTAGGGGACATGAGCTGCATCCAGAACCCCAGGTTGGTGGGTTTGGAGAAGTTCTTCTGAAACCAAGTTTACATGACTCCACTGAAATTGATTTAAGATACAAGCACAGTCTGATTTGTAGCTCACCCATTTTCTCATCTCTTCCTTCAAAAATAATAAACACACATATATATTCACCTCTTGTTTTCTTGGGTTTTTTTAAATTTTCTTTTAACTAGTAACTTCCATATCTTGATAAAGCAACATCTAATTGAAACACTTAAGAAATTGTTTACACGCGCAACAGCACTCAAGGTACTGTAGAGCATGCCCACAACATGGTGCTGTGCAAAAAGTCCTAGGCTACCTCTTAGAGAGATAGGGTTCAATTGTGGAAAAGCAAAATACTGTGCAGATAAGCTACATCATCTTCAAATCCAGATGTGCAACACTGCTGTCACAACAGGAGGATAGGGACTACTACAGATCTTAGATTTCAGCTGGTCCGCCTTGTGTCACCTTCCCTTGTAGCCATCACCTAAGACATTGAGAGCTGGATTTGTTCAAACAAGACAGAAGCTAATGTCCATACAGAAGGAGGTATTTCATAGTGGAAAGGTGCCTTATTTTGTCTGAAAAGAGAAAACTGATTAGGTTGGAAGGGACTTTAGAGATCATCTACTCCAATCTCCCTGCTATAGGCAGGGACACTTCTCAAGTAGACTTGGCTGCTCAAAAATCAGTATGAAATCTCTGTACACTAAAGGAATGCCACAAGACCCAGCCAAAGAAAGAAGGCCAAGAGAATCCATATTTATGTTTGGAAAAGCTGAACATCATTTCTTCTTCCAAGACACAGCAGTCAGTGGGTGATGCTGCCTCCTTCTCAAACAAGAGTCTGGCTGTGAGAATCTTGTCTGTAAATGAAGAACTCACAGTGATATCATCATTTTTCCTTTTTTCCCCCTGTTTATGGTGCTCAAATCCCCAGTCCTTCAACCATATAAGGAAGATCTTGAAGTCCTCTTGTTGAGGATTATGTACACAGAAAACAAAAGGTAAGAAACTATTAGAAAGGACAGGTCTTCTTAATTCTGTTCCCATCTCTCGTGTGTTCTTCATTGCCCCTCCTCAGCCCCTAAGAAACCTGGCAGGTCCCAGATAGGCACTAAATCCAGAAATATTTGGCCTGAAAAAAAGAAAAATTCAGTTTTAACTTGGGAAACCCACAGTGACATTAAGCAGCTATGAGCCACAGGCTTTTGTTTGTTTAAAAGCATTTTCTTGCCCAAAGCATTTATCTGTTTTCTATACAGGCCCTTGTGGGATTTCCCAAAGTGCCTAAATACTCCATATACCTAATTCCCATTGAAATTTGGACTTTAGGAGTTGCTGGCTTTCAATAGGACTTTCAGAAATCTTACCACGTCTTTAATGAACTTGCAAGTTTTAATGAATAGTCATGCGATTTTGGAGTCTTCTTGTCTGGAAGCAAAGCTGGGCTGTAAATCATTACACCATTAATAGCTGTTCCTTTGCCTTTCATTCCTAAGTATGGTAGTAATTATCTGTTTTGCAAAGCATAATAAAATATGTGTCTTCATATTCAGAATATTCATGTAGCGACAATTCCGAAGCTATCATAGATGATGGATAAGCAGCAGTGTGTCCACAGTTAACCAGATTTCTCAGAGAGGTTAATTTCTAAGCCCAGGGCCATAAATGTTGATTTAGGAAACCACAATGCCTTGCAAATCACCAGAGAAGGAAAGGAAAGCTTTCCGCAGTGTAGATCCTTGTTGAGTGGCAGGTCTTTAAAACCATAACATGATTTTGAATTCTTGACCAATGTTTCTCCTATGTGTTTACTCAGATCAAAAAAAAAAAAAAAAGTTTCTTATCTTTGCAATTAAATATATTTGGGGATTACTGCAGTTGCAATATTTGAAGACAAAAAGTGACAAAACCCATCTGATTTATTTTAGATGAGCTATAGTTAATTACTATTGTTAATAAACAAAAATGATCAGGCGTCTGGAACACATCTTCTGTAAAGAAAGGCTGAGAGAGTTGGGGTTGTTCAGCCTGGAGAAGAGAAGCCTCCAGGGAGACCTTGTGGCTTTTCAGTACTTAGAGCTTCTTCTCCCTGGTGGCTAGCAACAAGACTAGAGGAAATGGATGCAAGCTGTGCCAGGGGAGGTTTAGGCTGGATGTTAGAAAATGTTCCTTCACTGAAGGGGTTATCAAACCTTGGAATGGTCTGCCCAGGGCAGTGGTGGAGACACCATCCCTGGAGGTGTTCAGACAGTCTGAAGACCTTGTGCTTAGGGACATGGTGTAGTGGTGACCTTGCAGTGCTGGGT
Organism: Indicator indicator; assembly: GCF_027791375.1. Classification (NCBI taxonomy): domain Eukaryota; kingdom Metazoa; phylum Chordata; class Aves; order Piciformes; family Indicatoridae; genus Indicator; species Indicator indicator. The sequence continues at coordinate 2,565,414 of NC_072053.1, read as the reverse complement.
TGAAGCTTGGACTAGATGATCTTGAAGGTTTCTTCCAACTAAAGATATTCAGTGATTCTGTGATCTGTGAGGTGGCCTCTTAGATGGGCTGCTCCATTCCAGGTACTAGAAGGACCTAATGCCCCATTCCAGCTCTGTGTTCACTAATTCAAGCTAGGAATCACCTCTGGGTAGGGTCTTGGTACAACTTCTTTTTCTCACTCTCCCTCTTCTTCCACGTCCTGAGCATGTAACTTGCAAGCACCCACATTTTGCCTGTAGCTCCTCTAACACGTGAGATTAAAATAGAAGCTAATAGAGGAAAGAAGTTTCCAATATTAACTGTGAACTTGCTTAGGTGCCAGGAACTGATTGCATTAGTGTTCTCCCTGAAAACTGCATGGACTGCTGAACTGTGCTGAACTGTGCATGGAAGGGGCAGCTTAAGAAACTGCAGAGCAATGACATAGGAAGCAAAAGGAACACAAGACAATCCTCAAGGTGGTTCTTTCTTGTCACAAAGGTTAGATGAAACTCCTACTCTTTGGCAGAACCAGCTTGTAAACACTACAGCACATTAAAAAAAAACAAAACAAAACAAAACCCAGAAAATCTCTACAATCCCCAAGTTAAACACAAACCTGCAAAGTTTCTGTTGCCACGATAAGAAAATGCATAAGAAGCTTCCAGATCAAATACAGAATATTCTGACAAGAAATTTTCTTGCAAGACTTTTAAAAGTCCGATTTTTTTTTTTGTCAGTGTTCAGAGCTGCCCCATAAACACCAGATAGGAACACAAGAGGCTGGGGCGGAGGGGGGTCTCCATACAATGACACATGTAATGAGGTGAAGTTTGTAGTGTAAATCTGTCCTCCAGATCACTGCATTTAGAAACAGCTTCATAGGGTGGCAGAATCTACAAAAATACCCGTAAAGGGTTTTTTTCATAGATTTAAGAAACAGTACTAAGCTGTGCAAAGCCTGGTTAAACTGTGTCCTTCTCTAGCTGTGGGCTTGACTGATTGAACCTCCTTTGCCTATGTGAGGCAAGAGTCAGTAGGACCTCACCTCTGTTCATTTGCTAGATCTTTTATTTATTAATTCAAATTATCTTAAGGTTCTTCTTCAGGATGGGGCTAGGTATGAAGACAGGCAAGGCAGATTTTTTTTTTTGTTTGGTTTTGTTTTACAACTGCTAAACTATGATTTGAAAATCCCCTAGACTCTTTTTTTTTATCCCAAATTTTATTTCAGAATATTTTATAGGCATTTGTAAGAGAAATCAACACCACTTTCTCACCAAGTTGTGGCAATCTGTGATAGGTTACCCTGTGTAGTTCTTGTTGATTTTAAAATCATAAAAATAGACTTGAGGAAGGTTAAATATGCCCATTGCAGTGCCAGAAGAAAACTAAGTCATCTCAAATGTAGGTTTCCAATCACAATGAAGAGACAGGATGGCTTCCAACAGAAATCCTGTCAGGGCTAAAAAAGGGTAAATTAATGTTGCCTGGGCTTGTCTTCAACTAGTCATGAGAAAGTCTGACCTTAAACCACCAAATTTACACACACACATTTGTTTAGAAACAAGTAAGAACACCTCAGTCTTTATTCAACATTTATCAAAACTCTTTTATGTGTATGAAATAAATAATTGGAATTTTTCTTTATTCTTTAATGTGTATCCAGAAAACTTTCACTTTTCTCTCATGTTTGTCCTTTTTTCCCATCACATGATCTTGTTTCAGAAATCTGTTAGCAGATGGGAATGAAATAAATAGCCTTTTAAACAGGTTTGTGGTTATCAAAAGACAGTGCTCAAGCACAGAAATCTGCATCAAGAGGAGTGTGGCCAGCAGGTCAAGAGAGTTTTTTCTGCCCCTTTACTGTTCTTATGTGAGATCCCACAACAAACACTGCATCCAGTTCTGGTGTCCTCATCATAATGAAACAGAGCTGTTGGAGTAGGTCCAGGGGAGGGCCACAGAGATGATACCAGGGCTGGAGCACCTCTGCTGTGAGGATAGGCTGAGAGAGCTGGGGTTGTTCAGCCTGGAGAAGAGAAGACTCCAGGGGGACCTCAGAGCTGCCTTCCAATACCTGTTGTGGAGTGCTCTGAGGAATCAGAGCAGAATGACTCTCCACCTTCACCTTGAAGCTGTTTAGGGCTGAGGGGTCTCACTGCTGCTCATTTCTCAGAAAGTATTGCAGCAGACTTTCCACGTTACACGAAATCCAAGAAGAGATAAGAATAGTGAGCAAAATAACATTGTTCCACAAAAGTACAACACAGCTGCTATCTAAAGGGATCTGAACTTTCCAAGAGAAAAGAAGAATCAGAGCATTTAAAAAGGGAGGAGCAGTAAGTGAAGTTAAGCAGGAAAGGCAAATACTTTGATTAGTTGAGGGAGATTACTATCAATAGCTGATTCTTGTGAAGAATTCTGAATTTTATTAGTTTTTCATACCTCGGGTTTTTTTCTTCTGCAGTCAGAGAAGATAGGATTTTTTGTTGCTGTTCTGTGTATATTTCTACTCTGCTGCCTCTGTGTTTCCTCCTTCCTTTTTGCAGATGAATCTCTCCAAAATCTCCTTACCTGTTACCTGCTTCCTTTCCCACTCTGGGAAGCAAATTACGGGACTTAACAAGGGCAAAGTAAGACAGTAACCCAGGTCCACCACGTGGACAGATAGTTCATGTGGACAGCTCACTACGTGGACCAGAAGGTCTGCACAGATGCCTTTGTTTTGAGTGCAAACAGATTTTGATTAAGGCACTGGGAATAGAAAGAAGCATTTAAAGGAAGGAGAGTGTATCCAAGAAACCAGCATTAATTAGCCCCTGCTCAATTCAATAAGAGTTTGAAACCTGAGTTCTTTTTACATTATTTGTAATTTATCTACAAGCTTTACAGCTGTATACTTACCTGAGACTTTTTTTTCAAAAGATGGGAAAACTTTCACCTAAATTCCAGTAAAGGGGCAGACCAAACACTGATGTTAGAATTTTATCTCACGTAAATGGACAAAGCTCCATCATGACTTTGCCTCCTGCTGCTTATCTTGATCTTATTTGTATTCCTTAAAAGGCACAAGAATGTGTCTTTGCATAGAAGAAGGCTAGAGGGTGGGAAAACTTTTATTTCAAAGTTCTAATCCCCTGGATACACTCCATGATGGATGTGATAAATTTGTTGACAGAAGACCCTCTATATCAAATCTCAGAACCTAATATAACTGTCAAGAGCTGAGAATTTCACAAGATTTGGTTCATCTGCTTTCAAGTAGTGGCTATGTGATACAAGGCTTCTTTTTGGTTGTGTTTTACTTTTCAAAAGCAACCAAAAAGATAACACCCATTCCCTCCCCCATATGCAAATGTCTCAGTGCTAAGTATTATAATATCTAGTTTCTTGCCTCAAAGGAAGATTCTGCAGGTTGAATGTTGTATGGCTTAGTTCCCAAGGAGAAGACAAGGAGGCTTAGGTGCCATTAAAGGAGATACATCACACATAAAGTAGTAATGGGAAAAGACAGCCTTCCATGTAAAATAATCTCATCATTCTAATGATCCTGTAACATTTGGGAGCCCACCACACTGAATGCTTCCTGGTTTTAATGTTGAATAGCTACCAGGAACCATATTGCTTTCCCTTCAAGAAATTTAAGCCCTTTATACAGCTGTCCAATGGTTAAAGCTCTTTCCTCAGTGTAGGGCAGTTATCAGGGTCATTTTCTCTTGCCAAAAACACCTACACTCTTGCGTGGAGAAAGCCAGAAGAGTCCACACTGAGAGAGGTATGTCCTACTTGATCTGTCAGGGCTGCTCCTAGGGCAGGAAACAGATAAAAACTGTCCTTTATGGGAGAAACTGAAAGTTTAATCACAGTATCACAGTACATTACAGGTTGGAAGGGACCTCCAGAGATAATCAGGTCCAGTCCTCCTCCCAGAGAAGGATCACTTAGGGTAATCCACACAGGAATGCATCCAGATGGATTTTGAATGCGTCCAGAGAAGGAGACGCCACAACTCCCCTGGGCAGCCTGTTCCAGTGCTCTGTCACCCTCACTGTAAAGAAGTTTCTCCTCATGTTGAGGTGAAATCTTCTATGTTCAAGCTTGTACCTGTTGGCTTTTGTCTTATCACTATGCACCACCCAAAAGAGCCTGGCCCCCTCCACTTAACACCACCCCTCAGCTATTGATAGACATTGATCAGATCCCCTCTCAGTCTTTTCTTCTCCAGACTAAACAGCCCCAGGGCTCTCAGTCTCTCTTCATAGGGGAGATGATCAAGTCCCCTAAGCATCCTCGTGGGTCTCCCTTGGATTCTCTCCAGCAGGTCCCTGTCTCTCTTAATTGCCAAAGCTATGTATTTTGTATTTTAGCCTTTTTCATGGACCAGACATAATTTGACATGAGCAGAACTGCAATGCTATGACAGTGGCACCTTTTTTATTGACCTCGCTCCTACTTATCTAAAGCACAAATAGAGAAAACAAACAAACAAAAATCTTCTGGAGTTTATCTTCTTGGATATTTACAACTGTGTTCACAACATGATTTTTGCAAAAATTTATTCTGTTTCTTCCTTTTCTTCCTCTCTTTTCTCTGGATTACTATGGTGTATTTTCTATTGTTGCAGTGGAAACAGGTGTGGAAAGAAAAATCATATATTGTCCTAAATCACTTGGGTTTCTGCCATTTCTTCATTTCTGGGGAAGTGGGTTCTTTACTCACAGGATAGTCCAGACTAAATGGTAATTGATGGATGATGTGACTGAGAAAGGAAGGTCATGATCCAAATGGCTGAAGAAAACACCTTCTTTTAACAGAATTGTAGTGAGCTAAATGTTTGTGGGTAACCTTTGGATGAGTTCATAAGCCAAGGAGTAGAACTGTAAAACGAGCAGAGAGAAAGAAGAAAAAAACATCAAGCCCAGAGGGAAAAATTGGTTCAATATTTTGTTTTAAATCTCCTCCCAGTATCAATTTACAATTAATAAGGTACTGAATACCCTTTCCATTTCAAATCTGTCAATAATAAATTCATATTGCCAGTAACATAAGTATTTTCTGTTGAGGTACTGCAGTTGTTTCCCATGCTACATACCTGACTCCTCAGATAAAAAAAATAAGTGGCACCTAAAACCATGACTAGTAAAATGTCTGGTTATCCCATTGTAACTCTACTGAGTCACAAAAAGAATGAGGAAAAAAATCATAAACTGCTCAGAGTACAACACTGGAGGCATCCTTGTGATCTATAAAAGTTGTACCAATATACTCCTTACATTGTTGGGTTTCTTCACCCTAATGGATGCGTGGTTTTCCCTTGCACACTTGAAGTGAATCCTCATAAGAGCTCTGCTGACCTTCAATGAGACTCAGATGAAATCCAAAGGACAGTGCTTACAAAACAGACCATAAGATCCCACTTGGGAATTGCCCCATGTTATTAAGTAGCTGTTTAGCAAAGAAAAATATTCACCCTTTATAGGTGAACAACCGTGTGCTAGCAGACTCAGAAAAGCTAAAACTCATTGGCTGTTTTATCCTCTTCTAAAACAAAGTCAGTGCTCAGTTCACAGTTATTGATATGCCAGAAAGAGAACAAAACCAAGACAATAATAAACTCCACTCTAAATCAGAACTGAATGGAAAGAGAAAAGATGGATGGCTGCTTAATCATAGCACTGATTTTCAGAAGAATTAAAGGGCAGCAATGGCTGCCAGATTTTCACAAACCAGTTAAGCCTGTTGTGCATACAGTGGGGGCTAATAGGCTTTGAAAACCTGGCCAGTGGTTTCATCATGGAAACTGCCCAGTTCTAATCATGTTCATAAATGTGGCCCTTATTTAACAAAGCTAAGATTGCTGTTGATAATCAAGTTCTACTTTGGGCTGCCAAGAAGTTAAAACTCTCATTACAGGACATTTTTTGCCATAGTGGTAAAATATTAGAGTGGGTCAATTTAGAACTCACCAGCAAAGCCACAATTATTTCATCTTACAGCTACTTTGGGTTTTTTTTTTCTACTGTATTTAACAGGTTGGTCTGAGGAGCAGCTGGATCATTTTCCTCCAAATGAATTCTCCCTTCTGCTTCTCTCTTTGGGGCTCAGTGGTTCTTCTCTGTCCTGTGACACAACATGCAGGTCTTCACACCAGATGGCTTGGCAGCTTTCTTCTCATTTCTTTGTGGAGCTCGCAGGCATCTGCATGTTGTTCACACAGTATCCATACGACATGATGGAGAAGAACTCAACCTTCAAAGGCCTCCAGGAATAACAAAAAAAGCAAAAACCATGTTCTTAAATTACTTAAAAATTTGTGAAGTGTTGGCTACAGCATCTGCTACAATATGATGATAACCACAATTAAAAGGCTACATTTAGCCTCTTCAACAAGCATTCATAAACAAACTCTGAATCCTTTATTATTTCCTTCAAAGTCATTCAGTGTGTGTTCACAAAATAATCGTTTTTGAGTCAAAGTCCTTTAGACTCAATGGATACATTCCTACTGCTTTTGATACGTGAGAACAGTTTATCTCTTCCCTGTAAAGGATAATGATACTGTTCTATTGGAATTCATTAAAATACTGAGAAATTATTTAATGAGAACTTAAATTTAAAATAATCAGATTTTGCTCTAAAATTTATGAGAAACACAAGCAACATCACTAGAGTATGCACTTCTGCCGTAGGTGGGAGATTAAAACCAGTTTACAGGGCACAAGCATCATGCATTAGCTAAAAGCTTAAAAGAGTTAGACAGCAAAAACACAGCCATGACCAGAATAAAGCAAAACCCTAAAATGATAACAGAAACAAAAAAAAAGGCTTCCTGTAGAAGAACCAAGAGAATTTTATTATGTGGATTTGCCATAATGCATTTGGCCTCTCAAAGGACTATGAGTTCCCTGGTCATTGCTTCAATCATTAATGCACAAAAGCCTTAAAGAAAAGTGGTAGGTGTAAGCTAAGCTGAAAGGAAAGGTAGATCTACTTCAAGTGAATCTATTTTTTAGAAAAAATAAGATATTCAGTACTTTGTCTGAATGAAACTGTCTACAAACAAATGACATTGACATCAGCTGTAATTACTAACCGAAAGGTCAGCGCTTGCAAAGGAAAAGAAATCTAGAGGCTAAACCTGTTGAGTTATTTAATCACTATTAGGAATTCCACACAGTAGCTTGCTGTCTAGCACATTCCTCTTCTGCTTGTGGCATAAGTGGTGTCACTTCAGCAGCATTAATTCTTGAAGACAAAAGAAAACAAAAACCCTGGTGGTTTCAATCAAAACTTACATTTTAACTGTTTTAATCAAATTGACAGCATTCTGGAGATAGACTTCTTATTAAACCTGCTCTGAGAATGTTTATACTGAGGCAGGGACAGATCTTCAACAAAGATTTTAATGACTGACACCAAAAGGTATTTTGGAATCACATTTTTTTTCTTTTGCCATTTTTTCTTACCAAGTCTTATGATACTAATACAGTTTACACAGAATTTTGCTCATACCAGTAAGATGCAGAGATGTTTCTGGAAATGAAAAGCAATGTAACTTTCAATGTAACCATTATTAGGGTGGATCCACCTTTTCACACGATTTTTTTTCTCCTTAAAACATCCCAAGGGATAAAACAACCACAACCCCCAAACAACAACCAAACCCACATTATTTCAACAGTTGTCCATTATTATTTAAAAGTAGGAAAAAAATCTTATTCATCTAACCAAAATTCCACTCATCTGCATGTTTCTTCTTTTTCTTTTATGTTTCCAAAAGGAATGTGCTTTTCTAACTAATACTAAAAGCACACAAAATACAATCAGAATATACAAACCAAATAATCACTAGTGTCCTTCTTCCAAAGAGAACAACTCAAGTAACCAATTGTCAAGTAGATTCCTTATTGCTTTGTGGATATCTTTGTGGAATTCTTTGTTAATCATTTTATTTCATTATGTGTTCCACCTGCGCTTCTTGTGAAGATTTCTTAGCATGATGAAAATCTTATTTTTTGATCTACAGACAGATTCTGGGTCCTCATAAATGAAAATATTACATCTCTTTCCAATCTGACTTTAATACAAGGAGGGTTGCTAACCTAACACAATTAAAGTGAGCATATCTGCAAGTTGAGATGATTGTTGCTGCCTTCTGTGAGAGCTGGGATCAAGAATGATGGATTGCAGGCCACGGCACTGATAATCCATCTAAGAGGAAGCAGGATCCCATCCTGGACTAGCTTGAATTGGCCTACCTAAAGGTTTTGTGATGCAAATTGGAGGCCTTGGGCATAGCAGCAACATGCAGAATATATTACATTCTTCTGTCTAGTAGTGACTGGAAGGCTCTTGACTGTGATGTTCCAGCCTCATTAATAAGCCCAGTGTTGTACATCTGTGTCTGATACGAAGCTGCCATGCCTTGTCACCAATTACAGGCTCTGCAAAGACCCATCTCATTATAGTACTTATATTGCTTGTTCCTGAAGGTGATACTTGGTGTGGCATGTCCTCATCTCGCCAATAGGAAAATCAACCTATGAAGTGAAGAGATGTCAGTCACGAGGCACAAAGAAGCAGCAAAAAAGATTTTATGAAATGCTGCCTGGAATATTAATCATACTGCTGCAGACGGTGAAAAAAACAGGGAAAAAGAAAAAAAAAAAAAAAGAGAGAGAGAGAAACAAGAGATGAGAGCTTTCTGAGCACTCCAACCAAACTGGCAAGCTGTTCTGCAGATCTGGCTATGGGCAAAGGTGCTGATGGTGGGGCACCAGTCAGATTAAGAATGAGGCTGTTTACTTTGGTGTGGCTTGGTGGTTACAAGAAAAAGCTCCAAATGCCACCACACCCTTTCCCCCCCATCTCTGCCCCAGCACCTACCTCTTCTGCATCCAGAAGGATCACCCAAAAAAGATAATAAAACCTCCCTCCTGCAGATGTTGTGCTTGTGTGTCCTCATTTGTGTCACTAGTTGCAAACCCAACATTAGCCAGAAACAGCCAGGTTTGTGCTCAAAAGGTTGCAGTTGTGTGGTGATCTACAGAATATGATCTGCTTTCTCATTACATTAATGTTTCCCATATACTAATCTGTCCTCCCAAGTAAACAAAAAAAAAAAAAAATCGACATGTTCAGTGAATACAGAAGAAATTAATTTTTTTCTTCTATAATATAGCATGACTTATGCAATTTATGCATTTTTAACATTCTTACTGTTTTCCTCAGTTCACAAACAGATTTAATTTGGTAGCCCTGAGATGTGGGTATGATTTCCATGGACTGCACAGGCTCTCCCAGCCAGTATAAAATCCTCACACATAAGGACAACTTAAAATTTACTAAGTTCATGGAAAGTAAAGTTAAAAACCTCCACCATTTTCTGCTTTTAATATAATCTGGTAAAAACTCAAAGATGGTTAACATAACAGAGAGAGACATTTAAGCATCTTTCTTTTCAAGCTAGTATGGTAAAATATTTAAGCTTTTCAGAAAAGAGAAATCCATATTTAATTTTGGCTACAATCTGTCTGATGGAAGTGGAATTTACAGCTCAAGTGAGGGGAGGCATTTTGCTCTGCATACCTTTTTTCTACCATTTTGAAAGGGGGTAGTATTTGCTCTTAGGGAAAGAATACCTCCTTATGCAATTTTTTACATTTTATTTAAATTACAAGAGACAAGAAAAAGAAGGATCTATCAATGTCAATTTAAACAAAAAACAAACATGTCCTAACGTCCTTCATATTTTTTTTTCCTTGATTCAATACCTCTATACACATTTATGGGAAATGCAAGAGAAAACAATAAAGAAAAAAAAATAAAATGAATACCATTAAGCCACAGAAAACTAAAACACCTAATAGCAACATAAATCTGTCTGTCTAGCTGGCAGTTTCCAAACCATAGTGTTGCAATACAGGAAATACAAGTCCATCCTCTGAAAAAAAAAATTACAGACTGCATTATCTCAAAAATCCTGTACTGAAGGTGCCTTTCATCCTGATGTCTAAGCAGTTTTGGATCTAAAGGCTGTTATCTCTCAAATCTGAGATTCTGTATCAAGATGTTTGCAAAGAAGCAAAAACTTTACCTTTAATTTACAGGGTAAGGGGGGGAAAAAAAAACCCACAACAACAACCAAGAAAGGCATTGATTCTCAGTGTAATAGTGTCCAACAATAAAGAATAAGCAATCACAATTCCACCAAAGTGGAAACCACGGCACAGAAAGTTTCCTCTAACTTCCCAGTTGTTTAAATACAAGGCCTGGTGTCTTCACAAATGTTACTTCAGCTCTGTATTATCAGCAGCCTTTTGCAACTGTTACTCTGCAAAATAAGTCTTAACCTAACTGGCAAATCATCTGAGGGTACATATCATACACATGCTGCTGTGGCATTTTTATGTATTTCCAAAGAAATATTGTAGCAGGACTACTGAGATCACTTTTTTTTTTTCTTTCTTCCCTGCCAGATGCTCCTCTTCTCACATCGATAAGGAGAAAGTAGCAGGAAATTGGAGAGCAAGACTTGTTGGAGATGTGAAGATGAGAAAAGCTTGGACATTGAAACAAACATGAGGCTCATCAAAGGGCTAGGAGCACTGATAAACACCTCATTGTAAACTATATATCAGAGAGGTACTGAATGAGATACTTATCTCACTGCCCTGTTTGATTCAGGATACCAGAACATCCAGAGTTCTCCATGTACTAAATGCATGCACACAATCTTCAGGCTGTTTGTGCTTTTTAGCATACATATAGCAGACTATCTGTGTGAATATGTGGTAGTTTGTCTAATCAATATGGCAAAGATCACAAATGAAAATTAAGTGGGAGGTAAAATATTGAACACCAGGAAACTGGTCCGATAAATTGCTATTCAATGGAGGAAGAATTATTTCATTGTGAGAGTGACAGATCACTGGAACAGGCTGCCCAGGGACATTGTGGAGTCTCCCTCTCTGGAGATTCTCAAGACCCACCCAAATGATTTGTCGTGTGATCTGGTATAGGTGATCCTGCTCTGGCAGGGGGGTTGGACTGGATGATCTCTTGAGGTCCCTCCCAGCCCTAAAATTCTGTTATTCGGTGATTCTGTACCTTTTCTATCTGTTTTTTTTTTAGCAGCAGAAGATCAATCATAGAGTTTGTTTTGAATCAGAAGTGAGAACCATCCAAACATAGGCTAACCTAACACTTAACAATTAAAAGCACAATTAAATGCTGGGGTTTGGAATTGCAATTTTGCTCATATCCCTATGATTTCAAAATCTTTTGGGTCCAGCACAAAGCAAAAGATTTCCCAAGTCACAAACAGTACAGAAGCTGAATGAAGCATCTTGCTTTAAATCCAAAGACGTGAACTAAACATGGAAGAACAGCTGCTTGACTGAGATAGAAGGTTAAAAGCAGATGATTCCCAAGTTAACATGTTGATCTCCAGCAGCAGAGTCCTGGATTTGGCCACCCTCAAATGAGAAGCCAACATAGGACAGGGTTCTTCCATTGAAGATGTCAAACAGGCAGAAAAGAGAAGACAGTGGGAGGACCTGGTCTACTGCTCTTGGTGACGTGGAAGAGGAAGTAGCAGCAATACAGAGGCTCCACCTCAAGCAGTGGCAGAAGAAATTAGCTTAGCATTTTATGTCACCTGCAGGATCATATCCATTTTATGGCTGTATGAATTGTTACTGACCTCTGCAGCTTCCTGCTTCATCCATGCTTACTGGCATGTCAGGTCATTTGACCTGTGCTATGAATGGGAGCAAAACATCATCTGCATCATTCTCCCCTGTGCTGTTGCCTTCAGAAACTAGCCCTTTATCAGCCTAACTGACCACCAAGATTTCTAAGAGATCTTTCAAGAATATTTATTTTCAAAAAGTACTTGGGATCAATAAAAGTTATTTTATCTATTTTTTTTAATATTTCATTAGGACTTTCATTGTTTCAGCCTGCATTAAACATTTTTTAAAAATAAATGTTTGATAAAACCGCTTTGATATGAAAGATCAAAATATTCAGTTGTGGGACAGTCAAAGTAGAACCATTAACTATCATAATCCTCTGTTTCATCCCAAAGGTCATTGAAACTGATACTTTTTTAAATGTTTCAACACAGTGATTTCAACACAGTGAAAACACCCTTTGCCAAGAAAATCACCAAGAAAATATTTGGGAGAAAAAATTATGACAAGTAGCATTCTGACCCATGGACGTCATTAGGTGTTGCTCAGGAAGACTCAGTGACCACAGACTGACAGATAACACTTTTAATGTCTTCAAAGTATAATCTAAGGACTCAAATCTGCATTAAGTTGTCCAAGAGTCTGGATTTCTTCTAAACAAAGACACAAGGGATTCATCAAATCTGCATCTATCATTCCTACTCATTTCAACTACAAGTGCTACAGCTAAGGATTAGGTCTAGACCAAAACCAACAAAACACTTGATAACATGACTAACATCACAAAAAGATAGAAAACCAATTCCTTAACTCTTTTATTATTCATTTGTTATTTAATCTTTTAGGCTACTGAAACATTAGATATGTCTAATTCTTAGCAAATAACCAGGTGATGTTGCCCAAAACAACACATCAATTAATTTAGGACAGTGCAAGTACTTCTATGTTGTCTCCAAAGAAACTGAAGTTTCATCTCAGGAGTTATCCTGTCATCCCAGAACAAGCTTGAGGTGTTCTTTTTGTAAATAGTTTTATTTTCAGATTTATCAAATATTACCAGACCAGAGTTATTCCCAAGAATAAAAGAGGGCAGACAAAACGAGAAACAAAGAAACACCCAAAGGCATCTGATGATAAATTGTGCTGTTTCTTGTTCACCTTGCACAGGCAGCAGATTACAAATTATTTGGTGGCTTTGGTCATTGAGAACTGCAGTCCTTTCCATTCACTAGTCTTCAGGGAGACAGCCAAGGTGGTCATGTACTTCCTCAGACAATCACCTAAGGGACACTGTCTGTACTTCATGTTCTTTTTTGCTCTAGACAAGGATGGACACATTCCTGAATGCTCTCATTGTTGGAACACTTTGCTTTTCATTTGTCATCAAGACATGTGCAGGGATAAACCAGCACCATACTAGCATTTATGTTTTTCTCTGCTTTTCACTGCTGTTTAGGCGTTTTCCTGTATCAGAAACGTGACTGTTGCATGATATAACACAGTGGTCGTTGTCAGAGTAAGAGCCTAAAGAACAAAAAAAGCATCTATAGGGAAGGTAAAAAATTTAAACAATCCCAGTACAAATCCAATGCAAGTTCTGTGTCCAACAAACATTTAAGCATCCATTTCACTCCATAAGATCAGTTTCACTGACTCAGTTGGAGCTGTCCCACTTCTGCTTTTTTGGGCAAAGGTTTAATGCTGCAGCCAAGGCTCATGTTTGTAAAGTAGGGCATTATCTACACAACACAAACAGGTATCTCTTTGTTGTAAAAAATTCCAGAAAACAATCTTGGTTTACTTGTGCAAAATAAGCTTTCCATTAGTTTACAAATAATATACAATAATCAGCATTTCTCTCATCATAGCTGGGCTTTGTTGCAGTGGAGCCATTCCAGCAACTGTTGCTGCTTATCATCATTGATTACTTGAGCATAATCCCAGAGGAACCTTAATTTGTGTAAATGACTCCAAATGCAGGCATATCCACAGAACATCAGGTAGTCCTGAATAATGTTGCTTGTCAAATTTGAGAATAATCTGATGAGGGGAAAAGGCACAACAGAAAAATAATGGACAACAGAAAGATTAATGGGACATGCCAGTGTGCCCTTCCGTTTAAGACCAGTCCTTTCAGAGCACTCAACAGAAGGATGAAGCATTGAGGATAGGGAAATAAAATGATGGAAAAGTTCTTTCCACTAGTGTCCCTCAGGCTCTAAAAGAATAAAATATATTTTAGAGAATGTAATATCAATTTAGGTGGGTGATTGTTAAGGCTCTTCCAGTATTTCCAATATTGTTAGGTTTATAATTTCAAGTGAAACATCCACTCCGGGCTCAATGGGTAAACTGGAACATCTCAGCATTGGAAGATTTCCTTCTCTGAAGTCTTAAACAGAATTAGTAGAGCTGGGTTTATATCATAAATAAACCCAGGCTTTATTTTCAAATTATTTTATTGAGATTTTTTTTCACAGTTTTGGGTTTTTTTTATTTTTGGATTTTTGGGTTTGGCTTTGGGTTTGTTGGTTTGTTTGTTTTTTTTTGTTTTTTTTTTTTTTTGGTGGGGTTTTGATTGTTTGTTTGTTTTTTGCTATTGGGGTCTTTTTGTTGCCTTTTTTTGGGGGGGGGAGCTGTTTGATTTTTGTGGGGCTTTTTTGTGTTTTTTTTGTTGGGTTCTTGTTGTCATTTTTTTATGTTCACAAATGGAAAGACTTTGAGATCTTCGAAATCCTAAATTAATGGTAAGAAATTCCAGTTGACATTATGGCCAAATAAATAAGATAAATTTCATTGCCTGACACTATCAAAGATAAAGAAAACTTAATAAATTAAATGAAACATATTCTTGCCTGTAAAGAATCACTAAGAAAGATCATAGTTTTCCACAGGAGTTAGAAACCTTTTCAAGGAATATTATGATGTCACTGATGATGCAATATTTCAAATGAAAGGTTGAAGAGACCATGATTATCCTTTAAATTTCCCTGTGAGGGAAGAGATTTAGTACATTGCAACTTTATAAATACCAGGGTGAAATCTATGTTCTAATAAAATGAATGTAAAATTCCCACTGGGTACATGTAAATTGTGGGGCTTTGTGGAGCATTTTCCAAATTCAATCTCAGTCTCCATCCAAGCTGTACTTCCAGCCAAGTTAGAATGCCTCCACAGCTCTTTTCCACTTCCTACATACTTACTTTCACTAGAGCAAACTAAAACACACAGACAGAAAGGGATGAATGTTTTTATCATGTCCCCAAGACTGTACGATGTATAGGAACAACAGTTTGTGCAGAGAGGTCATGCTGATGACATTTTTTAATGGTTCAAGGTTGCCCTTTTTTGAGGGAGAATTTTGACAAATCTGCCTTTCTATAAACTTACTTGCAATGTCATTCAGACCTCCAGCCCTACCACTTTACACCTGACTGCATGCAGAAGCCTTTATAAAGTCTACTGTCATACCTGAAAGGTTTCATCAAGTTACTTATTTTTGCAGCTGGGTTCTCCTCCTACAGTGTGAAAAAAGGTACCATCTACTGACCTATCTCCACAACTGGTGTCAGGACCCCATGTAGTCTTATCCACCCTGTTGGCATTAAGTACACCAAATTGGAAATCTAACAATGACATTGCAGGAAAATGCTAATTTGGAGAAACTAAAGTAGTTTGTTGAACACCTGGTGACAAAGTTCATCGAGTCCATCGTGGTTCATCGAGTCCATCGTGGTTCATCAAGTCCATACTCTGCTGCCATATCAGAGTCCCATTAAATGCTTTGAAGCAGTCACTGCAACGTATGAGGAGGTTTTTTGACCCTTCTGTGTCTAATTGGAAATCTCTTTTCAGATCTTCATTGCTCTAATAGTTAGACATCCTCTGCCACCAAAATTAATTCGTGATAGCCTTACACCTATTTACACATGTACCGAAATCTTTTGGCTTGAGCAGATCTACTCTTCCTCCAAAATCTTCTGTTGTCTTCAGCAGACCTACATTACCTCATGACCTTACTCCTCTTCTATCTATGGAGACTGATCACATCCTCCTTCTCCCATATTCCCTATCAATGCATTGTTTTTTCTCCTTGGCGATGTGGTCAATTTAACTGTGCAGTTCTGAGAGTTAATAGATTCTGGACTTCTTTCAACCCACCAAACCCTTCATCTTGAAGACTGATGGCTTTTATACACTCCCTAAGAGCCTGTCTGAAAAATGATCTCTGAAGTTTTGGCTCTTGAATCCCAAGGACATTCACCAAGTTTCCAGTTCCTCCCAGATCCCAGGCTCTTCAGTGTCTTGCCAGGTCATCCTGTGGGAAACCGCAGAGCCTACCAAGCCTAAGGAACATATTTCCTTTCAAAAACACCAAATGGTTTCTACTGTTTCCTATTTTTAAAGGGAATATTGTGGAAATTCAATTTGGGAAAAAAAAAAAAAAGACAAAACAAAAGAGTTTTTAGGCTTTCCTTTAATTCAAGATGGAGATTCTTTTTTTCTTTTTTTTCAAAAAACTTACCATGATTTTTTTCCAACATGAAAACACAACATTTCCTCAAATATGTAAAGGATGATTAGAGATCTTTTGCTTAAACTAAATGGCTTACTAGACACGAAAGCTTACACTAAATGAGGTATTCTGACATGATTAATAGACTATTTTCTGTGCAGAGAAGCCACTAAATACATAACTTGCACTGCAGAGAAGTTGGATTTTTCTCTTGTCTTTTAGGCAGGGATCTTTATAATCATTTAAAATTCCTTAAAGGCCTATTCAATTCCTCTTCTTTATGTCTCCATCAAAACCATACTTTATGTTTGGAACTTTCTAAAAATAATGCTAGAAATCAAAGCAGCCTGATATTTGTTGGAAAATATACCTATACATTAAGTTAAGGAGGTGTAAGGTTTGGACAGTCTTGAGTAATTTATCCCATGGCTATTTCTGATGTAATTCTTGGGTTTCTATGATTCTTTATGAGCAATCAAAAATTTAGTTATAGTGTTGGTTTGCAGTTATGTCTGGTTAGTGAACTAACACTTTAAGGCTTCACAGATGCTGAATTTGATTCACTAGGAAAAGGAAGCCAGAGGATGTATCATATCTAATGCTTTAATGAGAGCATTAGGGCTTCCTGCAAAGGAGAAGCCTCTTGAGGACCACTTCTTCAGGAGGTCATTGCTGCTGAATGTTTGTTAGACTGTGATAGAGCCTTGCACAGAGGGGAAGAAGGAGTGGTTCTATCCTTGCCTCTAATGGGGAAAAACAGTGAAGAGTATAGGAAATGAATCACCAGTCCTGTCTCTTCCTGTCCCATCAGAGGAATGGAATAATTACTTTTTAATTCCACAAGGACCAGGGGTCTTCTCAGAACCCTGAAATTCACAAATCTGGATAAATCAAGTTACGCAAAAATAGGTCCCACATTGAAAAGGAATCTATAATACTGAGAATGGAAAACCCAGCTTGGATCACTCCCATCTCTTGGAGAAATTAGTCCAATATTTTTGCACTAGACATTTCAAGCTGTTCAGCCTGAAGTAGCTAGACGCCCAACTGCTTGGTGGACATGCCTTTCAGTGGCTCCAAAACCAGCACACAGTCAGCCAAAAAAGTTAGTCAGACTCTGAATGAAGCAGAAATGTAGTCTAAGTGCTTAGACATTTGAGTCTTTCATTAAACAGCCAATTACACTGAAGGAAGGTTTGCTTACAGCTGCACCTCCTGATCTTCTCTCAGCCCTCAGCAGGACTGACATGCTCAACAGCTTAAGTGGTTCTTCAAGAGCTAAATTGCTCTTTTGTGTGGCTGACCCTAAATTGTTTGACTGAGGCTTCCCTGTTAAAAATCTAATGGTCTAAAAGGAATCAGTACAGCAGATATGTCCAACATCAGTACCCAGAGCTATCCCTCAGTGACTTTGCACCTTGATGTGTCCTAAGTGGGTTCTGGGTGAGTCTGGAGCTGTTTCTGATGAGTATCTCAACAACTTAGTGGGAATGGTTTTCTCAGCCTTGCTCTAACTGAAAATGACACAGAGACCTCTTCCAGCTGTGGTGAGCTTCAAAAAAAATCCTTTGTATGCATGACTTCTGGTCTAAGAAAAATTTTCTTTCAGCTTTCCTTCAAGTGCAGTGTTAGAAAAGGAAGAAGGAGATCAGAAACCATATCTAGTGTGGTTCAAACTCTCAGCATAATCCCAATTTACCACTCGACCCTAGTGCCCTGTTAAAACTGTAGAAAAAAACTCTTGAATGCTATGTCCCAGTGGATGGAAGGTTGGCCATAAGCCAGCAATGTGCCAATGGCATTCTGGGGTGTAATAGAAGGGATGTGGTTAGTATGTCAAGAAAGATTCTCCTCCCCCTCTACTCTGCCCTGGTGAGGCTGCATCCGGAATATTGTGTGCAGTTCTGGGCTTTTCAGTTCAAGACGGACCTCAGGGAAGTGCTTGAAAGAGTCCAGTGCAGAACCACAAAAATGATTAAGGGATTGGAACTTCTTCTTTATAGGGAAAGATTGAGGGAGCTGGGGCTCTTTAGTTTGGAGAGAGGAGCCTGCGGGGTATAAGGATTGAGTTGAACATGCTGCTGTTATTCATACCATGCTGCAGTCATGCCAGCTTCAAAAAGTGAAAGTGTTAACTGGAGCAAAGTGTTATGGGGCTTGAAGTTCAGATTGCAACGTGGGAGCCTTCTTGTTCTGGCTGCTGCTTCTGGATTTTGGGTTCCTGACTGTTGTTTTTTTTATCTGAAGGTATGGCAGCAGAAAGAGTGGGAGTAGGGTATCTTATGTTACATTACACTCTTATCTCTTTATCTCAGCCCTGAGATGTGTATGTTACTCTTTCCCTCACTTTTGTGTTGGGGGAGCAGGCAGGTTAGCCCTTGCTCTAAATCATTACAGGGGTCACCTCATTGATGTTTATAAATATGTAAAGGGTGAGTGCCAAGAGGATGGATCCAGGCTCTGCTCGGTGATGCCCAATGACAGGACCAGGGGCAATGGGTGGAAGTTGAGGCACAAGAATTTCCACGTAAACATGAGGAAAAAATGTGTCACTATGAGGGTGACAGAACACTGTAAAAGGCTGCCCAGGCGTGTTGTGGAGTCCCCTTCTCTATAGCTAATCAAAACCCACCTGGATTCCTGTGTGATCCAGTATAGGTGATCTTGTTCTGGCAGAGAGTTTGGACTGGATGATCTGTTGAGGTCCCTTCCAACCCCTAACATTCTGTGATTCTGGGATTCTGTGATTGGCTAAGAAATCCTACAGTTTTGTCAAGGAAAAAAAAGCACAAATATGGTATCTTTCCACCTGTACTTTGCTCTCCATAGGCTGACCCAAAAGGAAAAATATAACATTGTGCTTAACAGGGATTTATGTTTATTCCAAGTTGGACCTTCTTTCAGAATGTTTCTGCCTAAGCTAGGTGCAACGTCCTGCAAACACATTTTCTCTCTAGCATCCTTCTAATGACAAGAGAAGCAAGACAATTACATGGTCCTACATATTGTCATCTATGTATATGCATGTGGACATCTACAAACACAACACCGTGCAGTGCTACAGGACTGGGGAAGTGTGTCTGGAAAGCTGTCTGGCAGAAAGAGATCTGAGGGTTCTAACCAACACAGGGCTGAATATGAGCCAGCAGCGTGCCCAGGTGGCAAAGAAGACATCTGGCATTCCAACTTGTATCAGCAACAGTGTGACCAGCAGGACCAGGGATACTTGGCATTGTTGAGTCCACACCTTGAGGACTGCCTTCATTTTTGGGCACCTCAATAGAAGAAAAACATTGAGGGGTTGAAGCTGGTGAAAAGAAGAGCAACTAAATTGATGAAGGGCCTTGAGAATGAGCCTTATGAAGGAATTAGGACTGTTTAGTTTCAGGATGAGGAGACTGAGGGGGAGACCTTATTCCTCTCTACAACTATCTGAAAGTACAGTACAGAGATGTAGGTGCTGGTCTCTTCTCACAGGTAATTAGTGACAGCGCAAGAGGGAAAAGCCACAAGGTGCATCAGACTGTTTTTAGGCTAAACATTAGGAAAAATGTTTTCACTGAAAAAGTGGCCAAGCAATGGAACAGGCTGCCCAGGGAGGTGGTTGAGCCTAGATGTGTACAAAGGTCTGTGGTAGTTTTAGGCTGTAGCTTTAAAATTTTCCACAGATCTCAAACAGAAAGTGGTAGAATGTAAATAAATCACCATGGGGTGTAAGAAGGAAAATAATGATAAGTTCTAAACAATCCCATTGTACAGATAATGGGCATAAAGTCAGATGTATACACTAACTTTGTCTCTTTTTGGCTTCCTTGCTCTGGGAGACACTAACTTGCCTCTGGATATCTTTGCTGACCTTGGCTGTGTTCTTTGTTTTGGCTAAGTACTAACAAACAATTCTCTGCTCTTTCTCTTGTTCTTTTGTGTCCAGGGGTGTAAATACTTGTAAATATTGTAAATATTGTATATTTTATACATATTAATTGCATTTCATTTTAGGTTGTAGTTTTCCTTGTAAATACAGCTTCATTTGCTTCCATCCTCAGCTGGTCTGGTAATTTAATGTTGGTGGGAATTTTCAACCCACCACAAGGTCATGTAGATGTGGGTCTTAGAGACATGGTTTAGTGGTGAACTTGGTGTAGCAAGGTTAATCATCGGACTTGATGATCTCGAGGGTCTTTTCCAACCTGAATGATTGTGTGATTCTGTGAGACACATACCCTTCAGTCAGAACCGATCTAAAAAGTGTGCACTAAAGACAAGAGATGATGGCAAGCACAGGTATAAACTAGAAACTACATTTCACAAGAAAACAGTAAGGCTGATGCTGGTGTCTTGACATTTGAAAATGCTTCCCCCACCTCCAGCACTTGCAACTACTGTTGGTAGGTTTGTACCACCTGTCATTGCTTCCCGAGATCTCTCTACTGCTACATAATTTAATCATTCCAGATGATGTGTCAAGCAGTTAAATGTATTATTAGTTAGGAGTGGATAGCAGTTTACTTTGAAATAGTAGATTTTGGTTTAGATTATTTTTTAACCATTAAGCACAGAGAAAGGAATTAAATCTGTTGTTCCATTGTAAGTACTCGTATTTCCTTATGAGCTGCCTTAGGCCTATTCAGAAGGATGCCCAAGTGTCCCCCAGTAATGCAGACTTATAGTTGAGACCTGTGAAATATGTATTCTTGAATAAAGGTAAACTGAAAAATATGTAACTCCACCACTCTTATAAGGTATTACTTGAAGCCTAGATGAAGACTGCAATATCTATATGCAGACTGCCATATATATATCTGCAAATATAAATGGCAGAGTGCAAAATACTCACACAAGACATTTAAATGAATTAATCTAGCGCAGTAGTGGAAAGAATACCACCATAGGAGTGTGCTAAGTCAAATCCTCATGGTATAAAGGGGCTTCAGACTCAGTCTATGAAACTACTCCATTAAGTTATTTAAGAAAACAATTCTTGGGGTTCTATATAAAAGTGATGCAGTGATTTAGTGATTTATTCTAATGGGAGTCGCGTGGCTAAATCACTATGCACTGCTCTGAATATGCACCCTTACGACCTTGCTTGGCTGATCTCCTCCAAGGTGGTATCCGCCCTCATCCAGCTGTTTCCAATACCATGTAGAAGATTAAAAACTATTTTAAGCTGCAATGGGATTCCTGTTGTGCTATAAAATCACATCAGCCTATGCCCTGGTGCTAATATTTAATTGTTATAAAAGCAAAATCTCTGGAGAACATCTTAGAGAGATCTATACCTTCAGTAAGTCCATGAACTGTTCTCATCTTCTGAGAGCAGAATCTCTTCCTGTTTAAAAAAGAAAAAAAAAATATATATATATACACACACATATATGTATAGTGAAGGAGTTATGTGTTTATTCTGGGAGGGTGGTTGTTTAGTTTTTTTCCAGGCCAAAAAAAATTGCTTTATTTCAGTGAAGTTCCAGCTGTGAAATACATCCTTCACCCATTTTTGTTACATTGATACAGTGGAAGAGCTCTGATCTTCTAGTAGAAGATGGATACTTTTCCAGGAGGAAGCCAAGAGGAAATGTTAATTCCAGCCTGAGAAGTCCTTATACAATGAAATTATACCTCTATAGTATATTCTATGAAGGTGCTATACTGGGATTCATACAGTTCCCTGAGGAAAGTTCCTGCTCTCATGCAAAGGTCCTTCCTGTTTCAGGTTATGAGCTCAGGTTTAGTGGGGGCTGCAGATGTTTTTTTTGCCCCCCTTCTCAATTCCCTTAGCCTGAGGAAGCACATCCACACAGCTTTGCACAGTTTGCAGCTGCATACCTCTATCCCTACCTCTTCTTTCAATTTGGGTTCCATCTGCCCTGATTTATGCTGCTTTGGAAATAATTTGGGGTACTAACAAAGGCTGCTCTGGTTTCAGAAAGAGAGCAGACTTCAAACAGATATGTCATTAAGAACATAATTTTAATTACAAGAACATTATTTGTCATGAAGAGAATTTGTAAGTTCATCCCATCATTTAAATGTGTCCCTGTACACAGCACTGGCACCTTACCACTGTCTGTAGTAGCCTCTAAAGGTTTCTCCTTCACCTTTCTTCTAAGATCTTCTAAGATTTTGTGAAGATTGCAGAACGACAATTTCAATTCCTGCTTGTCTCTAGCTCTGATGTCTATAGTCACTTATCATCCCAAAACCCATGTTTGCATGATCTTGCAATTTTCTTAGCCATGCATTCCTGATATAAATCACCCCGATTTTAGATCTGACAAGTTGCAGTAAGTGGACATATGCTGAATACTCCCGGAATGAGGAGCTTAATATGCTGTCAGTGATACATTTCACCTGAGACATCTTTCAGTGTGGAACTCGTTAAATAGCACCTCTCCTATGAGAAGAGACTGAAAGAGTTGGGGCTGTTCAGTCTGAAGAAGAGAAGGCTCCAAGGTGGCCTTATTGTGGCCTTCCAGTATCTGAAGGGGGCTACAAGAAAGCTGGGGAGGGACTTTTTAGGCTATCAGGTAGTGATAGGACTGGGGGGAATGGAATAAAGCTGGAAGTGGGGAGATTCAGGCTGGACATGAGGAAGAAGTTCTTCCCCATGAGAGTGGTGAGAGCCTGGAATGGGATGTCCAGGGAGGTGCTTGAGGCTCCATCCCTGGAGGTGTTTGCAGCCAGGCTGGATGAGGCTCTGGCCAGCCTGCTCTAGTGTGAGGTGTCCCTGCCCATGGCAGGGGAGTTGGAACTAGATGATCCTTGTGGTCCCTTCCAACCCTGACTGATTCTATGATTCTATATTCTATAAATAGAACCAGACCACACTCTTCCACTTACCTTTTCAGTCTTTTGTATTAGGTATCAAATTTATCTCTGATAAACTGTAACCACTTCAGGGACAGATCCGTGTGGTACTCTAAGAGCATATTGATGCACATCTCAAGGAGTATCACAGCTTTGTAGAAGCTTCCTTCGCTTAGAGCAGAGAGGTTGCCGTGCTGGAAATAACACATGTCCATCCAGTCACTGACAACAAAGAGTACCAGGCACCAGAAGCAGAAAGGCAGCTGAAGAGCTGCAGGAGAAATTGCTTTGACAACAAAAACCTCAAAATGGCTGTGTGATGCAGCATTCACTGAAGTTCAGAAATAGCAGTATCGACAGATGTCTGATACGTCAGAATCACTCTTCACTCTGAAAAGAAGTCATGTACCCTGATCTGCATACAAAATATGATTTTCATATACAACAGTTGGAGGGTGTGATCTTTAATGATTGCTGACCTCCCTCAAAATATGATTCTGTTCTGTGCATGCTGGACATATTCAAGTGGTAGGAGGCAGTTACAGGACCTGGATATGGAATTAAATTTGCAACTAATAAGTGTGTATGAAAAATAGCAGCTACCACTGTTTCTTTTCCATAGTCTAGCTGCTTATCCTGGCTCTGAGAAAACAATGGTAAAGTATGACTTTGGTCCTTCAAATAATGATGTCACTACAAAAGAACAAAATGATATCTCCAAGGAAACAGAAATTAAATTATAGCAGCCAGACTAGAACTTACTCCTCCTGTGAGGTGTGTAGCCCTCACCTCTAGGTGACACCTATGCATTGATCAGTTCACCTCATGTTCTGGCTTCCACTGAAGCAAATCTGTTTTCATCATTAATAGTGTTGTAACATATTGGATGGGTGTTCAGGACTCAAAAGGAACCAGAAATTTGAAGACAACCAAAGTGCACAAAAAAAAAGAAGTACACATGGGCATGGCCGTCAGACCAGACAGGACTGCAGCAGCTGATCAGCTTTGCAAAGCTTTGGTTAGATGTGCTGACTTTATGGGCAAGGCTGGATAGAAAGGTCCCTTTCATTATCTCTCCAGAAAAGAGGCTATCTTTAACCTTGGTCATTTGAGTGATCCAGTTTACAGTACAGAGACAAAAATAGTTGGATTGGCAGAGCCAAGCCTGTAGACAGGAACAAAGAGCAGGACTTGCTGTCTCCTGTCTGCTGCTGCCAGCAGCATGGCCTATACCAATCCGTCACAGCTCTTTTGCTTCCCTGCCATCAAATCCTCACTTGGCTGCATCCTTAGACTCGGATATGCAATAAAGCCATTCAAATGACATCCCATCAGGTTTCATTTATGGTATATGTGAAGATGTCCCACAAAAATGGAAGATTACTTCACTAGGATTAAATGTGTTTGTAAGTACACACATCAAGAGGTACTGCATCACAGCCAAGACAGAGAGCTGTTACCCCATACAGAGCAGGTCCCAGGAGCAGGAATGGATTAAAGAGTGAAAAAGCAAGAGAAAAGAAAAAAGAAAAAAAAAAAAAGAAAAAAAAGTGAGAGAACACACAGTTTTCTTATGGCAGTAACCATATCAACATTCTATTGACAGTTAGTTAGTTTGGTATTAATATAAAATTTGGTATTAATATAAAATCACTTACTTTTGATACTGCAAAAGACATAACTAGAGCAATTTATATCACTCACCCTGTGACAGGGCAAAGAATAAACCTGCTGTGACTAAGACTCTTGCATGGCTGGGACTGGGAAATAAAGGTTAGCCTCTTGACAGTACATTGGAGGAATGACTATGAGCTCCTGCACAAGAACAACCTGCTGCTCTCCAAGAGGATGCTTGTTATCCATTCTCAACACCCAGAGGTCTTCCAACTCAGTCACATGCTGAGCAATGGAGTCTAGAGTGCTCAGCAGGATCTAGCCCCAAAGGGGACCCTGCTGGCCTGGAACTTGGAGATAAATGTTGATGGAATAAGGCATGGTTCATAGGACTTTTGTCTTCACTCTTCATTGTGGGGTGGTTGGTTTTGTTATAAAACTAATTAGCATACATGTGGAAGTACTTTGTGGAAGCAGCTTAATCCTAAACAAATGTGAAAATAAGCCTGTATTGTTTCTAAGGACTGATTTACATTAATTATCTTCTACTTTAAAAAAGCTCACAGACATTTTTTTTTTAAATCATTGTTTCTTTGTGGAAAAATTAAGAACAGAACATGTCTGTAAAACACCACATACAAATTTCTTGCATTTCCAGCGAGGATGTATTCTGCAAAGGCAGAAAAGCTTAGTTTTAAGTCAAGATTGTTACTTCTCAGCTAGCTAAACTCAGGCACCTCAGTTCACATGTAGCTACCTAAATTACTAGCTTCATTCTCAAAAAATTATGACCTTTTGAGAACCAGACATTTTCAGGGACCTATATATGGATTTAAGTGCCTAAACATAGCCATACTGTGCTATTTTTTTATTTTTTTTTTTTAACTTTGTTAACTACAGCATTGCTCATTTGCCCACATAAAATGCTTCAAGACAGCTTGTGATCTCAGGAAAAGGGTAATTCACTCAAATTTAACCAACAACAACGCAGCAAATTCAGCCAGCAAGCATCCATAATGGAAGTCTATGGATTTTCAGGGTGCACGTCCCGATCTATCTCCTGCTCCATTCATGGCACTTTGCCAGACCCCGATACCTCAGTCATCCTGCACAGGCTAAATTGTACCCTAGGTCTCTTCTGAGGCATGCATGAGGGTTTTTTTGAAGAGCAGCTTGAGTCAGAAGATAGTCTAGGTCGCATCCTCGCATGGAGGAGGGACTCAGTTGCAGCACACAGCTGGACCTATGGGTTTGCAATCAGTCCCGGTTGCAGAGATTCATCTGCACACCACCAGGATTCACCATATTCCTTACCTTTTCAAAGAAAGACTCCTATTGTTTCTGAAAATTAAGTGGGGAAAAAAATTAAAAAAGAAACTTTCAAGACACCCATGACTGCTAACTTGTCTTTCATAGTGTGTCCTATACTTGCCTTGCTCAGTTATCCAGCTAAATCATTGTTATCTCACAGCATAAGTTCCTACAAAATGCTGTAAACATCCCACATTGTCACACTTTGGGGAATTTCCTTCCCAGGTGCTGCCTGGCAACAGCAGAATATTATAAATTTGTAGACCTGCCTGATACACCCACTTCCATCTTTGTCATGAGGAGGAGCCAGAAGTGTCCTGGAGACGCTTCCTGCTTGTATTTGCTCTGCCTCCTGCTGCATGGGCAAAGAACAGTGAGAGTTATCTGGGGATCTAAGTGCTATCTCCTCCTAGTTAGAAAGGACAGAAAGCCAAAACTCCTTTTCTTCAGATAGCCCTGACCAGAGTATATCTGGCTTCTTCATGTTGAAAAATAAAAGCTCCTTTTGTTTCATGACTGCTGCCTGTCTCTGTCTGAGTTGGAGGTCATGGGTTAAGGAGGAAGGTGTAGGCTGCGAGCCTTGCCTTGCAAGAAGAAAAGTGAAAGAAGGCTAGCAGTGAAGCAAGTGTGTGATTCTGGTGAGGAAAATGGGCTCAACCTCATGAATTTGTCATGTTGTAACATGCATCTGGATGTCCAGGCATGGACAAAACCATGCACAATGTGCTCCAAGATATTCGTGTATGTGGTTCTGTGTCTGTCTTCCAGCCACCCATGCCTCATTAGCCCTATCAGGGACAGGTACTGCTGCTAGACGAAGCAGCTCGGCTTGGCCACTGATTGTGTCATAAAATAAATAAAGTCATAAAGGTTTTTTCCTTTTGTTTTTAACAGAGTCCTAAACTGAGCTGTACAAAGGGCTCGTCTTGACACGTGATGAACCAACCAAGCTTCCAAATCTCTAAGAACAAACCAAACCTAAACCAAATACTACTTCTCTCTATTTGTGTCCTGTAGGAAGCCTTGCCATAGCACAAAAACTGCAGATTTTTGCAGGACGTTGTCTTTATTGACAACTATTGGTCTTTGCTTTGACACGTTCTACAGCAAGGTAGCAACAGGCTTGGATAAGCTCAGGCACTGTGGATAGTGATTTCACTGTGCTGGAGATGCTGCCTTCCTCACAGAAATGCTGTTACTCCTGCTAGAAAAATAGATACACAACACAGGGAGTAAGCATGAACAAGGTTTTCCTCTTGGGAGGGAAATATTATATAAAATCCTTTCTTCCTCTCCCCAGTGCTGCTTTTAGTCAAATATGAAATCCACTTCTCCTTTTGACTTTCACTATTGTATCACAGTCTCACAGTATATCAGAGGTTGGAAGGGACCTCGAGAGATCATCAGGTCCAGAGCAGGATCACTTAGGGTAGTCTGCACAGGAATGCATCCAGGTGGGTTTGAAAGTCTCCAGAGAAGGAGACTCCACAATCCCCCTGGGGAGCCTGTTCCAGTGCTCTGTCACCCTCATTGTAAAGAAGTTTCTCCTCATGTTGAGGTGAAATCTTCTATGTTCAATTTGAACCCATTGTTCCTTGTCTTATCACTGTGAACTACTGAAAAGAGCCTGGCCCCCTCCTCCTGACACCCACCCCTCAGATATTTATAGACATTGATCAGATCCCCTCTCAGTCTTCTCTTCTCCAGACTAATAATTGTCTCAAACCCTCAGTTGGAAAACAGAACGTAACTCCTATATTCATCTTTTTTCACTAACGGAAGGTTTTTTTCCCCACTCACATTTTACCAGTCCTGAGTGCAGAACCAGCATTCTTACCCATTTCTAGCAAAACCCCGTTTGTTAATGGATTTTCTTGCTCGTTTTCATTTAAAGCACTACTGTGTTTAAACACTTCAAGCACTGAATGTAAAAATAGCTGGCAATCTCAGGAGTGAACATTTTATTTGTAATACAGGTGATTTTATCATGCGCCACAACATTTTTTTCCTTTTTTTTCCTCATCACTTATTAATGTTCTATATAGCTCATCAAAAATGAAGGTTGAGGTCAATAATTGCTGACACATAAAAGAAGGAGGAAAAGGACAAGCAAGGACATTATCCAGAGGCCTGCACGGTAGCAAAAATCTCCATAGATTTTCTTCGCATGCCTTGAAAAATAGTGATAGCTAAAATGAGCCAAGTCAGGGAAAAGAGACCTAAAAAAATATTATTTTATTCTTATTGATCAACATACTTTCCAACCCTATGCACTGGTACAGGCTAGAATTTGCCCTGCTGGAGAATAGCTTTGCAGAGAAAGACCTGGGAATGCTGGTGGACAAGTTCACCATGAGCCAGCAATGTGCCCTTGAGGCCAAGACAGCCTAGAGTATCCTGAAGTGAATTTAGAAGACTGTGGCAAACAGGTCAAGGAAGGATCCCCTCCCTCTTTGTTCTGCCCTGGTGAGGCTGCAACCAAGAGCAGTGTCCAGTCTTAGGCTCCTCAGTTCACAAGGTACTAGGAACTACTGGAGGGAGCCCAAAGGAGGGCCACAGGGATGATGAGGGGACAGGAGCATCTCATAAGGAGAAAAGGCAAGAGCTGTGGCTCTTAGCCTGAAAAAGAGATGATTGAGAGAAGATCTTCTGAGTGCATATGAATACCTAAAGGGTGGGGGTCATGAGACAGGGCTAGGCTCTTTTTAGTGGTGGCCAGTGATAGGGCAAGGGGCACCGGTTACGAATTAGAACACAAGAGGTTTGACTTGAGCTTGAAAAACTTGCTATTTTGAGGGAGCATCCTGCCCAGAGAGGCTGTGTAGTCTCCTTCTCTGGAAATGCCCAAAACCTGCCTGGGTGCGTTGATGTGCAACCTGCTGTAGGCGAACCCACTTTAGCAGGGAGATTGGACTAGAAGACGTTTGGAGGACCCACGCAACCCTTACCTCTCTGTGATTCATATGTACTCACATATGCTCTAGAAAGCATCTAGGGTTTTAGTGATATCTCTTCCCACTTACCACTTTCCCTCTGTAGCCTCTCCTTTGCCATGGTGTTGGGGAGTTCCATTTTTCCATCAGAGCAGATCGCTGAGCACAAGAGCTATTTTCCACTTGGCTCACAGATCCACGCTACACGTTACTGACATGGCTGTGTTTAATAATAGTTCCTGCTGATTCTGTTGTGGAAAAACTTACTCTTCATAAACTGTCTAGCATGTGGTGCCAGTGCATGTGTGTATGATTTTTTTTTTCAAGTGACTTGGGCCCTGGTTTAGAAAAAGAATGTTTAAGCGTGTGCTAAAAGCTAAATGTATTCGTTCCCACCTTTTTTCAGCAAAGCACTTAAGTATGTGTTGAGTCTGGATGGCTTCAAAGGGGCTTATACACATGCTGAAGTGCTTGTTGATTCAACCCCTTGCAACCTGACCCTCTCAGGAGTGAATCCTGAGGTCAGATGCTCTTTCAAATCTACCTAAAAGTCCCTCCCAACAGCAGGGTTGCCTTGTGCTGCAATAGGCTTATGAATCTACAAGTTGGCACATTTCCACAGGGCAAATACATTGCATATTTCAGAAAAATGAGGTAAAGATAGGATCAAAACTACATCTCCAGAGAAGTCAGTGATCCACTTAACCCACAACACTGTGTGACTTCATAACACAACAGAGGACAAAACAGAAATCTTATTGAGTCCATAACTGTTATGCGAAGTATGCCAATGGTTTTACATCTCAATTACATCACAGTTTTTTTCTAACATATAGGTACTCCCTGTCAAAGATGTTTCCACCTCCAACTGTAAATAAAGATCCAAGAGTCATATTTGTATATTCTGTAACATTTAATATATACCTTTTAAAGAAATTATAAAGTATGAAAATACAGTTTCCATCACACTTTTTTCAAAGTGTGCATTACCTGTTTATAAAAATAAATAAATATAAAATATAATGGGTTCTAGAGGGAGGAATGGGAAGTGGGAATTGGGTCAATTTGATCCCAAGAATGATTTAGGGTAGTAGCCAAACTTAACCTGCAACAAATGTTTTCCATGTCATGATTCCTCTCTCTCCAAAGAGTTATTTTAAACAAGAAACAAAAGCAGACTGCACTGCATTTCCTTAGTTTGTAAGCTCATTTTGTAGTGTCAGCCTATTAGAAAGAATTTTTTTAATCTGCTCTCATTAGAGATGGAGCTGTCAAGGCCATGCAGTGAAAACATGTAATGGTTTTACTCTAGGAAATATGATTCTGTAACGAGCAATAGTCTGGCAATATAGCAGCAAACCTATCTAATGCTTCCCTTTTAAAAAAGTGCTGATTTATGTGTGCATGCCTTACCAAATGATTTGTCTTTGATTTTTAAATCTATTTAGTCAAAGATAATTGCCAACAGCAGGCACACGGCTTTATGGGTGAAATGCCTGAGCAAATAACAATGCTGTCTCAAACTATTCCCTGGATACTACATGGATATCAAGCACAGGCTTAAATCCACAAAAGGACACCAGGTAACTTGCAATCATGGCAGAATCTACTGCTCCGTAAAGGTTTCTAGGTTCTCTATAAAACATATGACAATACAAGGGCAGGTTGCAATTTCAATGAGCCAGAAGGAAATGTCTTTCCCTTAAAAAAAAAAAAAAAAAGTAGCTTAAATATCCTGCCCCTTTTTAATGTTCTAACCCCATCTTCCTGAGCCTGCTGTGGGGCTGCTCTCCTAGGATTGCTGGAAATATTGGTATGAGCTCAGGTGTCCTGCTTGCTGAGCAATGCACTAACAGCTGTCGCATAACACATGGGCATCTTCCCCATCACCATCTCCATCTTCCTTCTGTTTGGTAAACTTGTTGGTGGTTTGTAAAAAGAGCCAGCACTGGAAATAGCCTGATGTAAAGCTACCGTCTGTGGCAGAGGTATCAGTTTTTACGTGCACATTTGCTCAGGTTGTCCAGTATGCATAGTGATGGATTGCCTTCTTTAAAGCACCTCAGTCTTCCTATGTAAGTTCAGAAATTCAGCACTGGGTTTTAGGCTTCCTGAAGGAAGCAAATCGCCTGCAATTTAGCCATTGGGATGTCCAACCATATGACATTTCATTGCCTGACTGATTCCAGCCAAGGATCTTTTCAGAGGTTGAATTCTCTGTATCAGCACCGACCTCAATCTGCCTCGCTGGTATCTGGGTTAGCAAAACCTGACGTACTGCATTATTTTAGCAGCTTCCTAAAAAATTCCAACACTTGTTAACAGGGTAGGTCGATAGGAAAAACCCCACTTGTGTAGAGCTAGCAGGAGAAAAAGCAGCACAGCAGTGATTTTTTCCTCAGACACATTTCTACTTATGCAAACACAGTTAGCAATAAGATGGTCCTGCCACTAAATAGCTATCTTGTGAAACATTTACATATACCAAACTGATTAATTATTCATTTACTTCCAAACTATTTTTCTGAAAGGACTATATACTTCCCATTAATAGAAGTGACCTAGCTGAAAGCTAAGCTCATGGCCCTGTGCTTTCCAGGTTTAGAAACAAAACTCCCTTCCCCCCCTACCCCACCCCACTAGATCAAACATCGCAATGTCAAGTGCTCTGCAGACGTTTCCCTCGGGAATCTGAAAGGCTAATTAGGGTGAGCTTCACCATGACGAATACAGTTGTTAAAACAGCTTTTGTACACACTGGAGTAATGATCATTCTCTTACACACACGGTGATTTGTTGCTGCAATTTGCAGCCATATATCTCTTAGGAGCTAATTCGGATGTTGTTATTTATTGCACGTATGATTATTAATGACATCTTAGCAACTGCTGGAAGTAACTTATTTCACCTCAGGAAGTCATGTACTTTAGCTCAATGTTTACAGATCTAAGGAGACATCAATTTCTGTAGAAAATCAGTTCCCTCTTTGGCCTCCTCCACCTCTACAGCAAAGTCTGAATGATCATCATTTACAGGTATCTTCTCATGCTGTAAAAATATTTGCTATTATAAAATGAGGAAAAAAGCCTGTCAATTCTTCCTTCTTATTGAAAACGGCTCTTTTACCAGGCAAAAAGAAAAAAAAAAAATCCTGAGGATTTTTAAACACTTTTGAAGAACAGAATAAAAAGCAGTATGCCCAGTATTGACAAAAGTTACTTGTGTAGAATATAAGACCAAGCTCTCAGATCACTTGCAATTTTTCATAGGGAAAGAACAAGATGAAAGTACTGCTTTTTTGTTTAAAAATGCTGCTCATGTGCAAAAGCATACAGAGAAGAGGAAAACCTTGCAGCATCACATATATTTCACAGTGCCCTTGCTCTCAGTTGCTTATCCTTTGGTGTCTTATGCCTCAAAAACCATTCGTTTTCAGGTCCATGAAATTCTATACATTGATGCTGAACTTACATTAAAACAGAGATCTTCTGTCTTGGTGTCTATGTTAAGAAACGAAGTGTAATCAAGAAAGACAGATGAACTCATTCTGCCTAATCCTGATCCCATTTGAAGACTGAGTTTCAAAGTGTGACTATAACACAGATTTATTGGAGAAGTGTCCCCTTTAGAAGAAACTGTGAAAAATTAACGGGCGTTGAGATGACTCCTAAGAAAACAAAGACTAGTGGGTCAGTCTCCTTAGTGCTTGCCTGAAGTCATCCTCTTTGTACCACAGCCTGGTCCAGGTATTTGCTCTGGGTAGGTGGTGGGAAGTCCTCTGAAAGAAAGGAAACATGAGCTCTAATCATGAGTTTCTTGCAAATTTGCTGAAAATACTGAAAAAAGAAAAGAGGTATGATGATCGTAGATTTTTCAAGGGAGAGGAAAAACCTGTAAGTTTTGGGAGCTACACAAGGTCCGCTCCTTCCTAACCACAGATGTTAAAAGCATAATTTAAATCTTATGTTCCTCAGTTACATATTAACTTAGAATATGCAACAAATAATTAGATATAAGGATACGTAAAACATACAGCATTCTACCATTTAATTAAAAATTCTCCTGATTGTTTTTACATGCCTTTCATGATCAATATCAAACGACAACACTAAAACAAAGGGGAAAAAAGGGAAAAAAGATATCTAAGTGTTTAGAAGAGGATTATAACTTGCAGAGCTATGTTAATTTAATTTGTATATTAATATGGTAATATAAAATATAGTGGACTCTAGCTAATGTATTACATAACTTTCTCGTAATAGTTAATAGCAGCTTATTTTCTTCCTATCTTTAAGGATGAGAGCATATAAATAATTTGACCTCATCTCCCAAATGTTTTATGGCTATTTGATATAGGAAAATAACTAAAAATACAGTACTATTGATTGTTTTTTATTTGCTCTATAAATATTATTAGCCAACACTAACCTGGGTTGTATTACTCTAAATAGACACCAATGTGACCAGAGACCATCAAAGAACAGAAGCAGGTTTAGGGCATACGAAGCTATAAATTTGTAAGTACTTGATTTTAAAAATTATTATTATTATTATTATTATTATTATTATTATTATTATTATTATTATTATTATTATTATTATTATTATTAACATAAATGTGGTAATTCAAGTGGGTATTATTCCAAGGCCTAACCTGGTTTGTGTGCTATAAATTTGTTAGGATTTGCATGAATGATGGCAGCTAGCTCACAAACATATCTTTGCATAATTTACATATATGTGCATGAAGGCAGCATCACAGCAACTCACATTTGTAACTGTATCATACATATGCTGACAAAAGTTGCTTAGCCAACACATCCTTCTCTTCTTCAGAAAAGCTACCTAAGCAGGAGCAATGCCTTGTGGTCAGTCACTGTGTGGCAGTGAATGAGAAAACCATCAGCCTTGGCAGTTTTAGCAAATAGTACCTTAAGGATTCATGGGAGGCAGGGGGGAGGATGCTTTTCTTTCTAAAGACATTGTGGCTGAACAGTTTTCAGTAACAAATGAGGGGAAGAAAAATGCAAAATCTCTTTGCAGATATATATCTCAGACAGAAAAGGGAACAGATTTGTCAAAACATTTGTTGTGAATTGTTTATTTGATGTGATACTTACTGGTTTACTTTTTGGGTGTAATTTGAGAATCACATAAGAAGTATTAGAAAGCTCAATGTTGGTTTTTGGGGGTTTCTTCGTTGTTGTTGTTGTTTTCCTGATGGGATCCTAATATTTGCACACATAAATACTGTGCCTAGACATACAGCTGAAAAGAGAAGCTGTGTGCACTGGTGTTATGCACAAGGTACACAGCCCTATATGCTAGTGGAAGAAACTATAAAATGATCAAATATCTTCAACAGAGAGAGGAAGGAGAAGAAAAAGGACATTGGATGCATAAGATGTCAGAAAATTGTGATGCTTGCTGGAGTTCTGCATGGTTTCAAATGGTTGTTTTTGACAATAAGTAGTGCCACAGGACACACAAACTCACCTTGATCCAACCACTTATATTGCAAAGGAATCTTTTACTATCTCTCCTACTTTGATAATATGCTATGGCATTGTCAGATTTATGTAGGAAAACAGGAAGGATTTTACATCTTGTGGCCTTATAGCTCCTCAGAGGACATGGCTAGTGTATAATTCACAGTTTGTTGTTGGGATATTTATGCAATATTTTTTTAAGGAAAAAAAATACCACAATGTTAAAATACCAATGAAGTACATTGTTCCCAAAAGGCTCTGTAAAGATTTTGGGTCTGAGTAACAACAAAAAAGCCTCCAGGACTGGCTGTCCCAGCGTGAGTGAGCAGACAGGACTTGAAGGAAAGCAATGCATCTGCATATCTAAAGACTATGAAAACAACATCACATGAAACAAGTGAATATCAGGACTGAAAAGGCTGCAGGAGTTTGCAAGCAGATGTCAAAAAGCATACCAAAAAACGTCAAGAAAAGTATAACAAGCGCTGGTTGCAAAGATTATGGTGCTAAATATATGCATGATGAGCACACCATGCTACAGCTTGCTGTCCTAGGAGCTGCTTTGCAAGCAGTACTACCTCCAAACCCTCACCACCACCACCACTAATTAAAGAGAGAAAGAAGAAAGAAAGAGAGAGAGAAGAAAGAGAGAGAGAAAAAAGAGAGAGAAAAGAAAGAGAGAAAGAGAGAAAGAAAGAGAGAAAGAAAGAAAGA
Organism: Indicator indicator; assembly: GCF_027791375.1. Lineage (NCBI taxonomy): Eukaryota > Metazoa > Chordata > Aves > Piciformes > Indicatoridae > Indicator > Indicator indicator. The sequence goes on along the minus strand of NC_072053.1, from coordinate 2,530,327 downwards.
AAGAAAGAAAGAAAGAAAGAAAGAAAGAAAGAAAGAAAGAAAGAAAGAAAGAAAGAAAGAAAGAAAGAAAGAGAGAAAGAGAGAAAGAGAGAAAGAGAGAAAGAAAGAGAGAAAGAAAGAAAGAAAGAAAGAAAGAAAGAAAGAAAGAAAGAAAGAAAGAAAGAAAGAAAGAAAGAGAGAAAGAAAGAAAGAGAGAAAGAGAGAGAGAAAGAGAGAAAGAAAGAAAGAAAGAGAGAAAGAAAGAAAGAAAGAAAGAAAGAAAGAAAGAAAGAAAGAAAGAAAGAAAGAAAGAAAGAAAGAAAGAAAGAAAGAAAGAAAGAAAGAAAGAAAGAAAGAAAGAAAGGAAGAAAGAAAGAAAGAAAGAAAGAAAGAAAGAAAGAAAGAAAGAAAGAAAGAAAGAAAGAAAGAAAGAAAGAAAGAAAGAAAGAAAGAAAGAAAGAAAGAAAGAAAGGAAGAAAGAAAAAGAAAGAAAGAAAGAAAGAAAGAAAGAAAGAAAGAAAGAAAGAAAGAAAGAAAGAAAGAAAGAAAGAAAGAAAGAAAGAAAGAAAGAAAAAGAAAGAAAGAAAGAAAGAAAGAAAGAAAGAAAGAAAGAAAGAAAGAAAGAAAGAAAGAAAGAAAGAAAGAAAGAAAGAAAGAAAGAAAGAAAGAAAGAAAGAAAGAAAGAAAGAAAGAAAGAAAGAAAGAAAGAAAGAAAGAAAGAAAGGAAGAAAGAAAAAGAAAGAAAGAAAGAAAGAAAGAAAGAAAGAAAGAAAGAAAGAAAGAAAGAAAGAAAGAAAGAAAGAAAGAAAGAAAGAAAGAAAGAAAGAAAGAAAGAAAGAAAAAGAAAGAGAAAGAAAGAAAGAAAGAAAGAAAGAAAGAAAGAAAGAAAGAAAGAAAGAAAGAAAGAAAGAAAGAAAGAAAGAAAGAAAGAAAGAAAGAAAGAAAGAAAGAAAGAAAGAAAGAGAAAGAAAGAAAGAGAAAGAAAAAGAAAAAAGAAAAATTAAAAAAAAAATCCATGAACAATGTCTGCAGATAATCTTGGAGTCATAATGTAAACAGTGGGCAATACGCAAATAAAACCATGGCTGAAATCTGCTTCTGGAAAGTCTCAGTCATCACTGCTTTATCAGAGTCTGGGCCAATTGTTCTGCTCTGTTAGGTAGGAGAACAAATAGGCAGCAATTTTCAAAAGAGTACAAAGGAGAACCTGAAGAAAATAATTATGGTGAGGACTGACTTTTGGAAATGGTTTCCTGAAGATGTGAATAAGAAAAAGGGGGTTTGGAAGTGCAGAGTGGTCTTATGTGGAAGTCTAACATGGCATTTACACAGCAGCAAGTCACGCTGTTTCAGGATCAGTGATGATAAAGTTCTCCTATACATGAACCCATGGCCCCAGGGGAGCACTTTCAACCAGAGGGGTTGTTCAGCCTCTCTCTGGAAGCACTGAAATGAACAGAGAGAGCAAATGGCTGAAATCCAGCAGCTCCTGAGCTGGAAACCCATTGACATTACAGCATTAGAGAGGAAAAAAATACAAAACAAATCTTTAGACAGTGGGGTAGAAGCAGACCCATCGTAGCGTCTGTGGCAGCTATTATTATATGGGCTGGCCAGTCATCAGTACCACATTGCACACTATATCCTTTGCTCATGGATGCAAAATGAAACAGGGAAATCAATAATATTAAGTTCTTCCTCACAAACTGAAGGGAGCAGAAGTTGCTGTTCTGTGAAATAAGACCTTTCCCAGTCTCCACTGTGTGTGCTGGACCACAGATGCAGGGGGAACCCTGTGGGGCCATACAAGGATGGAAATTTGGGGACATGAGTGTATCCTGCCCATCTTGGAGAGCCCTTGCTGGGGCTGGCCAGTATTTCACCCTTAGAAATGCAGCTTGATGCAGAGAGCTTTCAGTTTCAGATTTTCCACTTAATCTGTAGTGACTCATCTTTGCTTGTTTACAGCCACTGATGTGTGCTAGGCTAATAGAAAACCTATGCCTCATCTCATGAGCTAGAAAGCTCATGCTTCATTTCAAAACAGCCATATAATGGTCAGTCTCAGCATGCAATTTTTGTTTAACTAGTGTACTTGGCACTGCAATCACCACATGGAAACATTGATTCCCAGTCATCCATGTTATGTAGTGCACCACTACACAGGCTATCCGTAAAACAACTAGGGCTTCCTGTTCAGCAGTCCACACTCCTAATTAAGTATCTGATTATATATTCCACTATTTCTAAAACAACTTGAGCACGAGATGCAAATAAATATGCATAGTCCCTGCTTAAAGAGGACATACATCAAGACAGCACAATATTAAGTGCTACACAATAAAAGTTCTCTAGCACAAGCAGCAACTGCACATCTGACCCACATAGCGTCACCAGGCAGTTCACATTCCTGTAGTCAGTCCTGCTGAATTCATAGATGGCTTTAGGGAAGCTCAAATGAATTTCAAGTGTGGCCCATTTTGGTGAGTAAGCAAAACTGATTCATTTTGAATTGCCATGGGCTACAGAACATGAATTGCTACTGCAGCTCAGCTGCTCAGTGAGAAGTTGTTAAATGCCAGCTGGGTTTGTGCCTTTAATGCTAAAATGGTGGATATCAAAGAAAATGCCAGTTACATCAGTTGAAGCCCTCCAGTTTCTAAAGCAAATTCTTATGCCTTTTGGGGAACTTACAGGAGAAAAACTCCCTGAACCTTAGATGGAAATCTTAGGTTCAGAAGACACATTCAGGAAGTTGGTACTGCTGTGGCTGCATCCACAGACAGAGACCACTAGCCTGAGGGAGAATGGTAGAGACCTGGCTCTGCATTGGGCACCAATCTTGCCAGAGCAGTTGTGCAAGGATGAGAGCTTCTGTCACTTTGTGTTGATATACACAAAAAGCAGTTCATTCATTCAATGTCAACACTAGGAGCATAGTGGTAGAAGGGTTTAAATGAATAATGTAACTTTTCCCCCTTATCTTTGTCACCCAACTCACTGATCTTTGAGATCACCAAGTCCAAGTATTAACAAAACACTGCTAAGTTACTTTCCTTCAATTTACCTAACAAAGCAGGTCTTGGATTCAATCCAGAGACCCAGCAGAGGGAAATGTGACTGAAAAACAAAATCCCCAAACTATACAACTTGGAGATAGTGAGAAACAATAAGTTAAAGAAGGCTCTGCATTACTTCCAGGAATAACTCCTTTCATCTTTGGTGTGTGAGTTATGCAAACTTAGATTCCTCAAGAGATCAGCAAATAACCTAAAAGAGTACAACTGATGGTAAGGAAATCTTTGTTTGATCTCCCCACACACCATTTCTGATTTGGCTGTGGAGACTTCAGTAAGACTTTTCATTAATTTACTTCCATAACTGGGCTCTGCCTATTTCAGGGTCTGTCTCATTCTGACAGTTTATTTTCCACAGCCTTTTAAATTTGCTATTGGAAGCACTGATGAAAGTTGCCAAGCAAACCTATGGTTGTAATAGCTGGTCCATATTTCCGCTCCCTCCATGCACATTTTAAAAAATGGGGCCAGAAAAACATACTATACCATAATTCATCAAAAAAACAATGCCATCAAGTAATTAAAATTTTAGAAAAATTTCCCCCATAAAGGCGTAAAGAGCAAAACCAATAAAATTGAGACTGTCTTTTATTAAGAAATGACACTATTTCTAGATGAGTAGTACATGCTGGCAAAAGGAAAAATGAGGATAGTTAATGATGCAATGCTTGGAATCAGAGAACATTAAGTCTAACACCGAATTAAGCACACAAAGAATCGCTACAAGAAATGAGAAGCTTTGAAACAAATCGAAGCCTGAAATCCCATCTTTCTAGCCAGGGAATGGTTAGAGGTCTCAAAAGATCTAAAATAAATTCCAAGAAGCTATAAAAACAAGAGAATGGAAACCACATGCAACATAATGGAGTCTCAAAGCACCAAAGAACTTGAGTCCAATATAGATAGATTACAGGGATGTGTATAGGTTACATTGAGGTTGGATGGGTTTTGAACATTTCTATACAAAACCTTTCTTTGGTTGGGTTTTTTTCTGCTTTTTTTTTTTCCTTAATGGGTGGTGCAGACTGAACATGTTTGTCACACATCTGGTGAGCAATCACTCTTGCTGACCACTTTGTTTGACCTCCCTCTCCTCAAAACTAAAACCGGAGTGGGACAGTTTCCATTATGTGTTTTTTTCTTTTTGTCTTTTATTTGCTCATACATTTTATGCACTGCTACAGAGATGAACAGAGCTTGAGCACTCATGTGTCAAGAAGGAGGACACAGGCAACTGCAGACCAGTCTGCCTCACCTCCATCCCTGGAAAGATGACAGAGCAGCTCATCCTGGAGGTCACATGGAGGACAAGAAGGTTATCAGGAGTAGCCAACATGGATTTACCAAGGGGAAATCCTGTCTGACTAATCTGATAGCCTTCTATGAAACCATGACCAAATGTGTAGATGAGGGCAGAGCAGTGGATGTCATATATCGTGACTTCAGTAAAGCTTTGGATACTGTCTCCCGTAACATCCTCATAGAAAAGCTCAGGAGATGTGGCACAGATGGCTGTCAGGGAGGTGCATTGCAAACTGGCTCCATAAGAGAGTTCAGAGGGTTGTCATCAGTGGCACAGAGTCACCTTGGAGGCCTGTGGCCAGTGGTGTCCCCCAGGGATCAGTACTGGGTCCAGTTTTGTTCAATATCTTTATCAACGACCTGGATAAGGGCATTGAGATTACCCTCAGCAAGTTCTGATGATACAAAACTGGGGATTGGCTGACACCCCTCAGGCTGTGCTGCATCCAACGTGACCTGGACAGGCTGAGAGCTGGCTGCAGGCAAACCTCATGGAGTTTAATAAGGACAAGTGCAAGGTCCTGCATCTGGGGAGGAACAACAACAGCACACCAGTACACGTTAGGGGCTGCCCCGTGGAGAGCAGCTCCACAGAGAAAGACCTCGGAGTGCTGATGGACAGCAAGTTCTGCATGGAACAACAATGTGCTCTTGTGGCCAAGAGAGCCAATGGGATCCTGGGATGCATCAAGAAAGGTGTGTCCAGCAGGTCTAGGGAAGTTCTTCTACCTCTCTACTCTGCCCTGGTGAGGCCACACCTGGAATACTGTGTCCAGTTTTGGGCTCCCCAGAGACAGAGACCTGCTGGAGAGAATCCAACGGAGAAGCATGAGGATGATTAGGGGACTTGAGCATCTCCCCTGTGAAGAGAGCCTGAGAGCCCTGGGGCTGTTTAGTCTGGAGAAGAGAAGACTGAGAGGGAATCTGATCAATGTCTATAAATATCTGAGGGGTGGGTGTCAAGTGGAGGGGGCCAGGCTCTTTTGGGTGGTTCACAGTGATAAGACAAGGAACAATGGGTTCAAACTTGAACTGAGAAGATTTCACCTCAACTTGAGGAGAAACTTCTTTCTAGTGAGGGTAACAAAGCACTGGAACAGGCTCCCCAGGGAGGTTGTGGAGTCTCCCTCTCTGGAGATTTTCAAACCCCACCTGGATGCATTCCTGTGTGGACTACCCTAAATAATTCTGCTCTGGCATGGGGGTTGGACTCAATGATCTCTTGTGGTCCCTTCCAAGCTCTGATATACTGTGATACTGTGATACCTGACATGGAAAGGTATTCTGGTTTAGTGAGTATGACAGAAGATGAGGGTTGGTTCTAATTTTGTAATTTTATAACTCACCATTAACAAAAATGCTGTCAGTACAGCATTAAGTATCTTTTGAGTTGTAACTAGCAACACTCCTTAAGTGTTATGAAAGGTGGCAAAATTCCAGAGATGTTCAAGAGATAATGGATGAGACTCCAATCTGAGTGTTCTATTACCTAAGGGTTTTTTCCTTCCTTTCTTTCCACCCCACCTCCCCATTTTTAGTGGAAAAGCATGCTCTCAGTAGGCACAAAATTGACAGCACTCCAGACCAAAGCCAAATGCATCGTCACTATCACAAAGAGACAGCAGCAGCACGTCTTTCCTCTCACAGCCACTCTCAGGATGCTTCAGCCCGTTTCAGGAGAAAAAACTCTTAAGGACTGGAGCATAATTTACATTTTATCTCAGCTCTCCCACTGAGATAGCTAGCCAGGGTGCCTCATTTTAGGAAGACCACGTTGAGATGTCTGTACTTGTCCACTAAGGAGTGGACTGATGCCCTGGTCCATTTCATGTGTATTAAAGCACCAAATAGTACCAGATTTCTCTTAGTGTCAGATTGAGCTAGCTCTCATGAGAAAGACAACTTAGACTATCCAGTTCCCTGTCTCAAATTTTGCTCACCTTTACTAGACTTGGGTGATGATGAGCCTCTAGTCTAGCAGACAGGTAGAGATCCCTTGCTTCTTGTTGTTGAAGTTTCCCACAAACTTCCCAAAAAATTTTGTGACAGTGCATGAGCCTTGAATTTCAGATTTTCCTCTCTGTAGTAAGTGTAGCAGAGTGTTATTCATAGGAGGCTGTACCTTCATGCTTTAGTCATTAGTAGAAATGGGCCATAGATCATGTCATGTTGTCTGTAACCTAGTTAGATTCTGACAGGAGAGAGGTTCTAAAATCATAGGTTCACATTAGAAACCTTTAAAAACTCATTAGCTTCTGATAATTATCCTAATATCCAAAGCACTAAAAATCACAGAGCTCATTTCTGCCTCAGAACCGGCTGTGAATACGTTCAGAAAAAGCTCTGTCGTTTCACTTCTCAGTGACAAAAGAAATATCTGCTCTGAATGTGAACATTTGGGGCCAGTGCAGAAAAAAAAGACCACTTTCCTTCCCCAGCATGAAGAGTGAAGTCAATTGATCCTTTAACAGAGACAGAAAAATTAAAAGTCTTAATTCATTACTCTGCCTTGGGATACCACCTTTTCCAGGCAATCTCCTCCTGAACATTTGACATCTCTCTGCCAAACACAGCAAACATTGCATTTCTCTAAGCTACATTTATTCAGAAAGGTTAGCTGAGTTGTTTTGTCCTTTTCTTTTCTCTTTTCTTTTTTCTTTTCTTTTTTCTTTTCTTTTCTTTTCTTTTCTTTTCTTTTCTTTTCTTTTCTTTTCTTTTCTCTTTTCTTTTCTTTTCTTTTCTTTTCTTTTCTTTTCTTTTCTTTTCTTTTCTTTTCTTTTCTTTTCTTTTCTTTTCTTTTCTTTTCTTTTCTTTTCTTTTCTTTTCTTTTCTTTTCTTTTCTTTTCTTTTCTTTTCTTTTCTTTTCTTTTTTCTTTTCTTTTCTTTTCTTTTCTTTTCTTTTCTTTTCTTTTCTTTTCTTTTCTTTTCTTTTCTTTTCTTTTCTTTTCTTTTCTTTTCTTTTCTTTTCTTTTCTTTTCTTTTCTTTTCTTTTCTTTTCTTTTCTTTTCTTTTCTTTTCTTTTCTTTTCTTTTCTTTTTTCTTTTCTTTTCTTTTCTTTTCTTTTCTTTTTTCTTTTCTTTTCTTTTCTTTTCTTTTCTTTTTTCTTTTCTTTTCTTTTCTTTTCTTTTCTTTTCTTTTCTTTTCTTTTCTTTTCTTTTCTTTTCTTTTCTTTTCTTTTCTTTTCTTTTCTTTTCTTTTCTTTTCTTTTCTTTTCTTTTCTTTTCTTTTCTTTTCTTTTCTTTTCTTTTCTTTTCTTTTCTTTTCTTTCCTTTTCTTTTTCTTTTCTTTTTCTTTTGTTTGCAGTCATGGTAAAATGGTCTCTCTGAGGCCACTGATCCTTATAAAAACCATGCTCCTAAATGCATCTAGTCCTTCATGGTCAGGACCATCCTCTGTGCCCTCAGTTGTTCTACCACGGATGAGGGGCACTGGTTTTATGATTTTGAACCGTACAGGGATCCAGCCCACATACTTTGAGTGTGTTATGAGTCACAAACAAAGTGACCCAGAGATATTGTCCTGCAAGATATTAAATAAAGGAAACATCATTATTTCAGCTTAATTATTGATTACAGAGCATGGAAAGCACTGGATAAGATGGCCAGGTAATATTGTACTCTAAGCTGTTTTTAGATCCAGCTATTTACATTTGACCCTACTCTAAATGGCAACTCAAGCAAACCTTCTTCAACCTCATCCCTTACAGATTTTAGTTAAGTCTGACCAATTCTGTTTCTAGACTTAATAGAAAAATGCATTTAATCTCATAATAACAAGTTCTATTACTCCATATTTATTACCATAAAAATACCTGAAAAAGTCCACAAGAGGACAAAACCCTGCTAGAACAAAAACTCATCACAGTAAACTCTTAAAAAAGACAAACATGGACTAAAATGTGCAGGAAGATAATCACGTTATTCACAGCCTTGTTATTGTTCCCCTCTTCTCATCACACCTGATTTCCTTGGGAATGTGTTTTCCATGATTTCTGGGATCTTGTGCTTCTCTCTTCAGCGGGGACCAGGAATTGCCTTTGACTGCTGAGCTAGGCCAGCACAGGAGAGCTGCAATCTAGGTTAAGGTGTTTTGTCTTTTTCTTATTCTTTTTTTTCCTGAGATCTCTAGCGTAAAACAAATAACAATCATAAAATTAATTCTTGTGACATCCTTTTTACACCCCTCACCTAGGGGGACCTTCAGAGCTAAAAGGAAGATGATGACCTAAGGAAGCAGGGACTGTCACCATGGCTACAAAGGACACCTTTACCTTTGCAGGGCAGGTAGAGAGGTAGACACATAAAAGACACTTATTGGCAATATTTGCTACACAGTAATGCAGGGTTTGTCCCCATATGAATCGGTAAATGCCCTACTGACAGTACGTTGAACACTTTTATTACAGAGTTTATTAAAATGCCACTTACCTTTAAAGAAACAATCACTAAGGACAATAGCTTCTGTGCAACAGAAATTTTTTCAGCCCTGCAAACACAGTTCTAGTACCTGGCAAATCAAGTTGTGCTCTTTGGTGGATTACGCCACAACATGCAATAAACCGTGGCAGGGTTCAGAAAGCAGCTGGCCATTTTTTGATCTTTTCCTTGGAAAGCAGGAATTATTCTGTGCTCTTCAGTAATGTAGCAGATTCACCAACACTTCTGATATCATGTGTGGCCCCATCTTGGGAACCACAGGCAGAATGTTTATGTCACCTCAATTGCTTCACTGTCTGAAAGTGCTGGTGAAAAGTGAAAGTCTCAGTGAAAGAGCAGTTTCTTCTTGGGGATGATCAAGATGGGATGTTCATGGAAGGCATCCAGTTATCAAAAGGGGAACAGGTAATAATTTCTGATTGTTTGGTCTCGTACATTCTGCTGCCCAGTCCAAACATAGTACCTAGCCATCCATGAATATATTAGTTGAAGAAAACAAGACAGCATCAGGGATATTATCTAGATCAGTACAAGAAAACTTGGAAGAGTAAGGACGTTTAAAGTGTACAACTCTACTGCAAAGAATGGGGTTTGTTTGGCCGATAAAATGCAAGAAGTGAAAAATCCTGAGAAGCCTTTTCGTACCTACAATAAATGTCACATAAAGGTGTCATGGTAGAGCAACGCTAACTGTAACAAGGCAGTTTTGAGGAGAAAAATCTGTTTCTCTACATCTGACTGCATCTGCTTCATTCATTTCATCCATTAGACCTATGAAAGCCTCCATTTCAGAGCATGGGAAAGCTGTACAGGTGGTGCTGTCTCAGCAGGAAACCCACTCCTTGCTGAGGGACCGTCAATTATTTGCAGGAAAAATAAAACAGAAGAATAAATATTACATGCTGATGGATATTTGTCAGAGAAGATAGAAGTACTTTCAGTGGGGCTTGTCAGACACAATACGTTCAGCACATCTACATTTTCTATGGCAAAGGGAATAGAGAGCTCCAGCTGCTCCCCTGGCAAGCCTAAAGTTTTGTCTCATAAATGTAAATTATAGATGACATAATGGTGGAATGGAAATGGATTGCACCTATAGAGATAAATCCAGTGGAAAAAAAAAAACCTCACGCTTTCAAGGAAAGGAAGAAAGAAAAATGTTCTGATGTGCTGCAGATCCTCCATTTGCTGTGATATTTAGCCCCTCCAACTCAACACTTTGTAAAACAATTTCTTTTTTTTTTTGTTTCTTTTTTTTTTCATCTCTCCCCACCTCCATTGAAAGCGATGAACATTTTTGTGAAGCTCACAGAGAGTGCTAGGTTGCAAATATAACAAAAAGCTTGCCAGTGCCTGGGAGTCCAAACTGGCAATGCTTTCTGTTGTGTCAGCATTTAAGTATCATTGTAGTGTTATCATACCACAGCATTAAAAAAAAAAAAAAATCAGGTGGAAACACTTGTGCCAAAAGTTTAACGTTTGACTGAAAGCACACACCAAGTGTCCATAGGTATCCTTGGGTTCTTTGCCAAAACAACATTTTAATATAAACCATTCAATGGATCCTCCACTCAGTTATCAGAAACTATACTTTTTAATTTAAACCTACAAGATGCAGGTTTCCTGCATCTGATACTGATGAGGAATAAAGAGAAAATTGTTTTATAAACTACAGGGCCTTTGGGGTGATTTGACAGTGCTGGAAAGGAGATGGCCTGGATACCATTCTTCTTTCCCCCTCCTCCCCCCATCCCTGCCCCTCCTTGTCATTTTTGTAAGGCATGCAGAATTCCAAAACAAATTTATCTACCTGTGTCAAAGAAAAAGCAAAGCCTTGTGAGTGAAGACAGAGGAAAGAGGAGACTCAGAGAAGGAGAATTTTGCTTGGGAATGAGTAAAATGTTCCGTTTCCTTTTTTGGACTCAATGAAGATGATATCTGAATGATCAATACAGGAAATTAGAGAAGTGCTGTTGTGTATTCTCTCATGGAACATTAAACATTTGAAGCCATATCAATCTTGACAAGCTAGTGGAAATACCACCTGAAGTTTGGAAGAAGTGAAAGGTTCATGTGATTCAGACTAAAATTCTGATCCAGGTGGTTGTCTCACATAGAAATCTACTAGGTGTGATGAATAGGAATTTATTCCTGTGACTGTTATTAAGTAGAGCTTTGTCCTTTGGATAATCCAGTGTAAAATCAGCTGGCTGCACTCTGACAAACACCAGCTCTTGAGTGAAGGTAGGAGTAACATTTGGTCGTTTTTCAGACTCCTTTGATCTTTTGCATCCTCTGAACTTTATTATACTGCTACCCTGCACCAGCCCAGGACCAAGCAGTAAAGAGTGGGACCAAGAATCTGGACCCAATGATTTAAACTGGAGAAACAAGCAGATTCATTGGAAACAGAGGGGAGTGTTCACAGGAAATAAACTGATTTTGTCTTAGAGGAAAAATGTGTCCAGGCTTGGTTCACAGGGGCACGTTGAATGAGATCTCAAAACAAAAGATTTCAATCAAAGTGCTATATACTAAAGATTGCATATGTAAGGAGTTACAGCAAGGGTGGCAGGGGAAATTTGGCTTTTGAAAGCTTCTACCTGTTCTTCCTGTTATTTGCCTGTTTATCTCCAGAGTGGCCACTAATTGTTCTCAAATCCTGCTGCAGTCTCCCAACAGGAAAACATAGAATCATAGAGCAGTTTGGGTTGGAAAGGACCTTTAAAGATCCCTTAGATCAATGCCCCTGAAGTTATCAGGGACAACAGCAGCTACAGTAGGTCACTCAAAGCCCCAAATAGCCTGACCCGGAATGATTCTGAGGATGGGATAACTACTACCTCTCTGGGCAACCTGGGTCACTATTTTAGCCCCCCTCATTGTAAAAGACATCTTCATTATATCTAGACTAAATCTTCTGTTTTCCAGTTTAAAACTATTACTCCTTGTCCTGTCTCAATAAGTCAGAGAAGGAACAGAAACCCATCTCCCCCTTACGATGGAACTATGTCAGCATGGAAAATGAACCATAATATGATGCAGAGAGAGCAAGGAGATACAGCCAGGGATTTCCAAACTCATTAGCTGTTTGGAAATAGCTGACTCTCCAAAAGAGAGCAAGTTTGAGGGCTACCTAACACACCTCAACTCTCTGAACATATAAAGAACCTTTCTTACAGCATGTTTTCTGATGAATACAAAATCTGCTTTCCACAAATATTTTTCATTCTAACTTAAAATTTTGCTGTTTCTGCAAACATTTCTGCAACCCAACCTATTTGTTGGGATGAACGTGAAAATCAGGCAAAAAGGGAGTGCAAACATGTTAAATGTGAACTCACTTAGAATTTAATGACCAGAAACTGCACAGCAATTTTGTGCAGTGCCTGCCTGGCAATGACTATTAGAGCATCAGAATCAAATCCAGAAAGTTACATACAGCTGACAGCAACGTGTCTAACACCTGATCATTCAAGATAAACACCGGAAAAAGTAAAGTGAGGAACATAAAGGACTAGATTTTAAAAGCATTGTGAGACCTAATGCTGTAATTAGGTGCATGGACTTGGGTTTTAAGAGGACTTTTGCACATGGCTATCTGAATGGGGTGAGATGGATTCCACCTGTCTGAGGCACAAGCCAGTTCCAGTCTGGGAAGCCATGTAACAGCAATAGCAGCTCTGCCAGGCACTTAGTTTGAACACACAAAGATATTAGTTTGGTCATCCAATTTCCAGACCTAAAACGATTTACATACCACCACCAAACACTCCACTGCCAATGGAAAATATACCTCTGTAGGACTTCAAATCCCTGCAAGCCAAATGGAAATCTGAAACTGGTTTTCTTACAGCCTAGGAAAATACTGCACATTGAGCTGCCATGACTGTGTTTTGAAAAGACTAACTCCTGCTTAGTTTTTGGAAGAAATTCAAATCTAACTCCAGGGCTGAGAATCCTAAACAGAAATAGGAGCCTCCCCCGAGAGTAAAACTTTGATCTCTCTATTGTGTTAAACCAACAGTAAGTGCCTGACATAACAACAGAGGGATTAACGTTCTCCCAAAATATATGATTATTATATGGTTGATGCCTTTAAAAAATTTCATCAAGTATCAGCCCACCTAATGTATTGGTGCAGTATCTTCAGCTGGCTCAGCCAGTGGTATCTCTCTGGCTTCTGTGGAGGTAGGCTGAAATATGATGGTTGATACTGGAAAGAAGAATACGTTGAAGAATACATCACTGTGCTAAACTCAGGGGTAATAGAGCTCCAGAAACAGTTAGCAAGGCTTCTTTACAGCCTCATTCATCTTCAGGCTTTGTCTCAGGAATCAGAAAGCTTGGAGCAGCTCCTGGCATGCCACAGCAGCAGCAGTCTTAGAAACAGGCAGCTATTAAAATCAAAAACCCCCAGAACACATCCCTGAACCAGCATGGTGCTGCCAAAAAGAGAAATAAGTCACTAGGTCCTTCGGAAGGGAAAAAAACACATTTCCAACCCCCCAGAAAACCACAAGTCAGAGAGGGAAGTGTGCTGCTGGTCTACATAAAAAGTCATTTGCACCTGGCAGAGGAGAAAGACCTAAAGAGCCATTAAAGCCTGATGTATGGAAGTGGTTTTTGTCTTGTAAATAGGAGGGAATCTCGGAGTTTTGATTGTCACTGCCATAAAACAGTGAATCACGGGTTCCCAGTGTGTGTATCTGCGCCAGGGCACTGCTTATCAGCAATGTCTGCACCAGCATGTGCTCCTCTTCTTCCAGTGAAACCACTAAGGGTGACAAAGCATGCTTTAAAGACTCTCCTCTTTTTCCCCTTTTCCACCATCCTCCCATTGCTGTGCCCTCCTCTCTGCTGTAAGACAACTAGTTTAAGAGAGAGAGGAAAGAAACAGAGAAATATTACTTGCTTATTAGGCTCTGTACAGTATTTTCTGACTGTAACTTCTCCTCTGACCACCTTACAGTCACTGTAACTCTCAAAATAAGAATTATTATGTGGACATTGAGCCTAAGTGAAGCCTTTGTGCTTTTGAGAATTTCTTTGCACTTTTAGCATTACAGAACCACTGTGGTTACCCAGCAAAGTCCTGGGCACAAGCATTATGAATTTTCAGCAGCTATTTTATCTCCGATTTTGGTTATCCATCAGAAAAACTGATTTGTTTACTTAACAGCATAGAGGGTCTGCATTTTGATGAAGAATTTGAAAAGTTTGGGTGTACAGGGGTCACACTGCCTGCCTCTGACGTCGTGTGGCATTCAGTGCATAGTTTCTCAACAAGAACATTTATGAGCTCAGTTGTGCTGTACGTGTCATGCATTATAAATAACGTCCCTGGTCCATGGTCAGCTTTATCTTTGAACAAGAGCAGCACTGCTTCTCATATAACTTAACTTCCTGCCTTAAGGTAGTTCTGTGGGCCAGATGAACTCTTCTAACACTGACTTGCACGTGTCCTAGTACACCTCTTTATTGCAGTTTTTAAAGAGTTTATCAGCTACATAAAGCAATATGGCATTGTGCCTTTGAATAGGAAAAAAAATAATTATGCTGGGGGGTTTTGTGGGTTCTGTTTGTTTTTCTTTTCCTTTTTAAAATCAAATTATTTTGAAACTGGTTGGAGATTTAGGAATATTATTTTCCTAATAAATGGGTAGTTAAAAAGTGCAAAATGAGACACAGTATTGCATCTGTTGTAGAAAGCATCCCCATTTCCACTGGGAAATACAACCTCTGCAGTTTACTGGTAGAAATAAAATTATTTCTTAAACTAAAATAATCTACAGCTGCAGTGTTTGTACTAGTTTCTTATTGCCAGGAATAATAGAAAAGCTTTGAGGATGTGAAATGAGGAGTAGTATATCCACATGAAACTACAGAGGTGATCCAGATGCACAAAGTAGATCTTGGAACAGATCCAGAGCACAGAGACTAAGATCCCTACCCTCAGATAAAGTGCCAGGGGATCTTTACACAGGAGTAAATTGCAGATTGCACAACACTTACCTTAAATAATTCCTGATGTGCTGTATCACACCACGTTCAAATCTTCTCCTGTGGTGTCTGCAACTACTGTTCATAAAGTGAAGTTTTCAGTAGAGGAATAAATATGGTGTAACTCTGTGGTAGTGCCACAGAGTAATTCCATCATGGCATAGGACCAGATATTTAATTTAAAAGATATTTCAAGTCTGTGTAAATCGCACATAATGCCTAATCTGGATGTCTAGGAGAGTATGTGGACTTAATTTTCAATATTATCAAGTTGCACTCTAAATATATTTCTCAACGTATTGTTCTTTTCCTGTCTTGTCACACTGTGTTGCTATTCATTGTTGCAGAGCATCCATGTACCACCCCAGACATGACTGCATTTTCAAGGAATGAAATGCTTTTAATACAGCAGTATATATAGTACAAAGACTTGGATAACCACGTGGTATGTCTATATCATACCACACAACATTATTGACTCATTAAGCAGAGACACAAGTTTGTGTGCAAACTTCTTTCCTCAGGGCTTCTCTTCTGGTGGCTTCACAGCTCACTAAATCCTTCCCCTCGTTTTTTTACTGTTTGATTAAGATGGAGAAGAGCAGTAGTGATGTTTCCACAAAGCTGTCTGGTGGTAAACTTTATCATGAGTCAATCTTTAAAAATACTGAGGATCAGAACCACTAGAGGGTAAAAAAAATGAAGCTGACTGCTAGCAGTCACAGCCTAAGCTGGCTGAAGCACCAGGCAGCTTGTGAAATGAACCACCAGCAGAAGGAAATGGTTTAGAGAGTAGTAAAGAAGCATTTTGCTTTTGAGATGGAAAAATAACAGAGCCCAGCAGTGAGGGGTTCATTGAACACTATCTTTATAGGAAAACAGAACAATGAGACTAAAAAAAAAAACGTTTGATGAGAATAAGCAGGGGGAAAAGGCTCAGGAGGAGGAGAAAAATCTGTGCAAAGAAAGAAAAAATCTGTGCAAAGAAAGACAAAGTGAGAATCTTCTTCAGTGGAAAGACACAGAATTCCTGAGTGACCCTTCTGATGTGTCTGAACACCATCTCTAGAACATGTACAGCTCATTTTATGACCAGATTTCTAGCAATAGGTTCTTATTTATTCATCTGGATCTGATATGGTGATCCCAACAAAGCACAGAGAAGAGACGACAGGAAAGTGAGCCTCTTCTGTAATTGCAGAGAAGGTCAGAAAGAAATAATCCAACCAGTTACATACACAAATGGTAAGCTAAGGACAACCTGAACTTAAATATATCAGTACCTCTTATCATGACATGATAGATTTCTGCAAATGTACATTTATTTGAAATATGATTTTAAAAGAATCCTGATGATACTTGGCTAAAATTGTCTCTGGTATAATTCCACTGAATTAAAAGAGGTTGCAGAAGGAGGGAATGAATTTGCCTCCTGGTGCTATTGGTGAAAAAAAAAAAAAAAAGAAAAGAAAAAAAAAGATTTTTATGTCAAGATGTTTTTTATGAACTTGAATCCAGTTTCTAATCATCCAGATTGCCCTGTACAATAAACTCTTGATTATGACTGCTGGCGTTAACAGTAATAAGACAAGATGATGTGCAGCACAATTTTCTTCATTCAGCTTTTCATTCTCCCACTGCTCCTAAAAAGTCTCCCTATCTTTCTGTTGGTTTTGTTTAAAAGTCATGTGAAATTAGATATTATCAATCAAGTCACACATTCTCAAGTGCAAAAACATTATTTTGTTGATTGCCATGTAGCTTTGTGGGACAAATGGGAGCAGCTCCACTCCTTGTTTGGGAAAGTTGGTGCTGTGGTGCTCGTGTAACTTTCTGCTGAACTGATAGCACAAGAGAAAGCAGCAACTTTCCTTTGGTCTAAAGCAGAGCTGCAGAGACCCAATCAAAGACACTTATCTGCATTCTTTCCACTCTGTAGCTTCAGACATGCACACTTCACCCCACCAACACTAATTAAACTAAGGAGGAAAAAAATTAGATGTTTGCACTCAGACAAAATTATTTGAAGAGAGGACTGCTTGATGGAGAGGTAATTGACAAAAAGCTTTCATTTTGAAATCACAGCCTGGCTTTTCCCTGGCTTTCTTCTTTGGGCTCAGGGTTTGGAAACCTTGTGGCCTTTGTTTTACATAGTTTTATCAATGTCAAGAGTTAGTGGTGGGCATGAGAACTGAAACCTGGCAGTTGTTGCAGAAATCCAAGCATGAACAGTGCACTAATGGGGTGCCCCAGTATCCTGGAATTACTGCTTCAAATAAGAAAAATATGTGAGATGTCAGACTTTGGGGAGTTTTTCCTCTCTGTTTCAAGCATCTCTCTAGTGTCTTTGCTCAATCAGCTAAATGACATTCTTCACTAGCTGGCTGTGATGTTCATCCAATCTTTTTATTTAGTCCTATACAAAAAAAACTTCCATTTCTGCAATACCAGAGACATTTATGTGGCTGATATTTTAAACGGATGTGTGGAAAACCTTCTGCTCTTCCAAATAATTGAAGCACCATAATTCTGTAATAAAACAGGCTAAAAGCAGAGGCACACTTTACCAAGTGCAAGCTACAGGCAACAGGATCAGATGGAAAAATAACATGGGTGAGACACCAGACCAGTAGGCTTTATTGTGGTTTGTGGCAGCTGAAGGGATGTCTGCACCCCTGTGAAGTGTTGGCGCAAGCAGAGTACTGTCAGTGACACAGTTCTTATGGAGAATCTGCTTCAGGATAAATCAGTTAGAAGACCATTACCTGTGGGTTTTCCAAACTAACTGGTCTGAGTTTTGGAAAAAGGAAGACGAAGAGCTTCACATTCTTCCAGCATAAATGTGATGGTGAACTAGACTTGGAAAGAGATACTTATCCACCATCCAGCCTCTGTTAGCCCTCCCCACAATGCAGATCTACTGATGTCACCAAGTGCTACATTCAAGTACATACATGGGACATTCAAGCTACCTCATATATTCTAGAAGCTGTAGAGGGGCACAGCCTACCTGGCCCTCCAATTAAGGCACATTTTCGCCATCCTGAAGGGTCAAAGCCCAATCCAAATTGACAAGCAAACAGTCATACCTGTTCCCTGTGGCCTCAAGCAGCTGGAATGGTCTGAGGAGAGGCAGATATCTACAGAGGTCATTGCACTCATGAATTTGTGTGACCCCAAGCCAGATCAGATTCAAGCCAGTTCTCAAACTATTTCTTCTACTTCAGTCTTAAGAAAGGTATAAGCAGCTTGCATAAGGAGATGTTTTTTAATTTATTTTTAATGAAAAAGGTGTTTGTTCCACATATGGAATAACAAGTCTTCCAAAAGCCAAAAACACTGGCTATAAAATGAGACAGCCCAGTTTCTAGCAATTTCTGTCTCACAACAGAACCCAGAGAGGTTTAAAGCAGTGTGAATGCCTCTCATCATTTCCGGAGTTTCTGACCTTATGTCTGCTGTTTTGCAGAGGAGGCAGAGATCTGATCCCCAGCTGCCCATGAGCTGTGGGCTCCCTTCAAAAACCTCTTTCTCCAGAGGATTGCAGACAGTTATTGCAACACTCCCTTTCAGTAAGTGACCTCATGCACATGGCATTTTATCTTCAGAGCTAACCACTCATGCCTGATACACAATTCACTGCACAAACAGTCCTCTGACAGCCCTGCAGAAGCAGAAGCAGGCACTGAAATACATGGCTCTTTTGCAAGGAGGCTGTTTTGATTCACTTACTACCTTAACAGAATCTTCTTTCTCAGAGCTGTAGATACAGCACTCATCACTGTCTTGCCCACAGATGCTGATCGACAGCGAGGGAGACTAAAGAAAGAATACAAAGGTGCACAATAACCCAAAGCTTCAAGCACAGCTTGGTTCCCAAAAACAGAGCTGGGTGCAATGATGACCCCTCTGGGTCCAACTGTCTTCCTGGGTATCCCATATGCCAGGTTTTGTCAGTGTTTTCCCTGTCCTTCTCCCTTAGTAAACGGCCTTTGCTAAATCTCTTTTTACTGCCTGCCACATTTTTCATGGCAAGTTGCCACTTTTTAAAGATCTTATACCAGCCTCACGGAATGGAGTTAACACTCACTGATTTCACACACTTTGGCACAGAAATAAATACTTCATGCATGCAGATAGTCCCAATGAGACTTCCGACCTCGTAGAAGGGATCATCGTCAACTACTGTTATTACAGGACTTGAATAGTAATTATTGCTCCTTATTTGGCATTGCCCCACAAGCCAAAGTGACATGGCAGCGCTTACCTCTGCTACACAAACCAACAGAAATAGTCATGAAGCAGAGCATATGCTGTGTCTTGTTCCAACTGAAACACTCCAGGAGTTGAGGAATATATTTTATCCACTGTAGGAATAACAATACCAAGAGGCTCTGCTTGAATAACAGCACCATATCACACCACTGAGTAGGAACTTACTGTGTGTAGCTTAATGTATGTAATGTGCCTGCTGAAGTAAGAATGCACACAGACATGTATGTGTGCTTCTCTAAGTGTTGATTCATGTGCAAATGTGGTTTTATGCATATGTACATATATATATTTATAAAGATATGTAGATATAGATGATATATAGATATATATCTATATCATCCCATATATATATATACACACATATATAGCGGATGAGCGGATGAGTGGGGATGGGGATGAATGGAAGGAGAGCTGCTCAGCAGAGAAGGATCTAGGGCTGTTGACTGATGACCAGTCGAATATTATCCAGCAGTGTGCCCAGGTGGCCAAGAAAAACAATGGCATACAGGAATAGTGTGGCCAGCAGGTCGAGGGATGTGATTTCCCCCCTCTTCTTGGCACTGGTGAGGCCATGCCATGAATATTCTGTTCACTTTTGAGCTCCTTACCACAAGACAGACATTGAGGTGCTGGAGTATGTCCACAGAAGAGCAACTATGTCAGTGAAGGGCCTTGAACACAAGCCTTGTGAGGGACAGCTGAGGGAACTGGGGTTGTTTAGTTTTCAGAAGAGGAGGCTGAGAGGGAGACCTCATTGCCCTCTACAACAAAGGAGATTGGATTGAGATGTAGATCAGTCTCTTCTCACATACAGCAAGTGACAGCAAAAGGGGCCTCAATTTGTGGCAGGCTGAACGTTAGGAACAATTTGTTCACAGAAGGGGTTGTCAAGCATTGGAACAGGGTGGTAGTAGAGTCACCATGCTTGGAGGTATTTAAAAGCCATGTGTCTGTGGTGTTCATGAGCACGGTTTAGTGTCATGTCTTTTAGCAGTACTGGTGGGATTGTGAACTCTAGGAGAGCAGTTGGACCTCAAAGATCTCTTCTGACCTTGACAGTTCTATCATTCAATGATTCTATAATGTATATACACATATAATACAGGAATAGAAACAATAATCATAGAATCATTAAGGTTGGAAAAGACCTCCAAGATCATCAAGTTCAACCACTGGACAAATGCATGCACATATATATATATATATGTGTGTGTGTGTGCTTTTGTCTGTGTGTTTCTAATATATGCACAGTCCTTTTACTGGCCAGTGACAGGGAATTTTGTTAGCCTCCTTAGGGATTTTATTTGCTTAAGTCAGAGGTAAGATCAAATATCTAGCGAGATATATGGCTTACTTTTTAAATTATAAGGGAAACATTGTTTCAGATCAGGAAATGAAAATTTGCAACTGGAAATATGCAAAAAGAACTGACTTCAAAGACAGGCTAATCACATGCACACTACCATTTGTTACATGCATCCTTCCCTCTGGTCCCCAAAGAATTTTTTATCCACAGAAGTTCCTCAGGAGAAGAAAAATGTTTATAGAGCTCCATATAGAATTAGAGTCAGTTAATCTTGACATTTCCAGGATGCCACCATGAAGTGGCTGAGTAACAGTATTTAACCACTGAGGCAAAAGTAGAAAGTGGTTTAAAATATCCTTTTAGACTGCTGCTGTTGACCTTCTACAGACTAGAGGTATCAGTAAGCATTGTTGACATGACAGCCTCCAGGAAAAGCAACAGGTTTCACTGATGAGGACACATGGCTGTTCTTTGGACTAAGAAACCAGCAGTGGTACCCATAACCTGTATATCATGGAGTAATCACTCTGAGGATGATAGTTGTGTGAAATGTCTAAGAGTCTAAGCACATGTTGTCCCACAGAGATACACCACAAACCCCCTGTGACCCAAACTTAGTCCAATTTCACTCTAAGAGCATTGGCACTGCTGCTCTCTCAGATGGCAAAGCAGGAAAAGACAGTTGTATGGTCAAGGAGTCACAGCTATGTGCAGAGGTGCATGATGTTTCATGAAAAAATTGGAGTTGGGTAACTGTTTGCACTGACCTTGCCTTTGTCTCCCCTCTCACCTTCCAAGAAAAATCCTAAGGACATCAGTTCAGAGGACATCAGTTCCTAAGAGGATGCCAATTCCACAGAGAACACAAGTGACACAGGCCTTCTTTCCATCTGTGTTCAGAAGAACTGGATTCTGGGCTACTTAAGCTCAAAGGACATCCTTTCAGCAGCTTGGATGGTGCTATCTTGATCTACATGAAGTCAGAACCATTTAAAATACAAGCTCATGAGACGGTCCGAGTCACTTTACAGCACTACTGAGAGGACATCACTCTGCACAGACTGTGGCACACCATCCTGCTTTGTATTTTTCCTTCTGCATCATTTAATGTTCCAGAAGTGATTTTGCTGATTTTCTGAACACTTTGTTAACTTTGTCTGTAGTTCTCGTTATCTGAAAATTTTAAGCTGCTTTGTTCAGAGGAGGACCCTGCATCATTTCCCAGTGTCACAATGGGCCCAAACACAGACCTGCTAACATTGCAAGTGCAGGTTTTCCTCTGAAAAGGTGAATTTCTGCACAGAGAGCCAAGTGGACAGTCATATTCAAAGCCAATTTGCTGTGGTACAATGCATGGGGCAATGCCTTTCCCCGTGCATCTGCTGCCACAGGAGCTTTGCACAGGAGCAAAACACCACAGCCTTAATAAAAAGTCATCCATCACCTGACATCCTCTTCCCTCTCTTCACACATCTGTGACCAAACCACTCTGCAAATCATAAGATCTCATTAGTATTTAAAAAGGCCATGGCATATCGACTGTTTTAAAGATTGGCCTGGTGAAAGAAGACACATCTGAGTCTTCTCTTCTTGAAATAGAGAGGGGAAAGCCTTTGGCACATCGAAGGTTAATATGTCATGGGGAGAGAAGCCCATTGTCAGCCTTTTTAAAGCTTCCAGGTGGATCAGTATTTGACATACCACAGAAGACGCCCTTGTTTATTGACATTTACTTTTGCTTTGCAGGAACAGTCACACTCTCCAGTCACTAGTTTTCTTGTGGCTTTCATGCTGAGCCTGTAAGAACAGGATGTTCAAGAGCTGTCCCATATGGTGGCATGCTGTCTATTGTTCGGATGATTGGCTTCAAGCACTGGCTGGCTTTCACTTTTTGCTTTGAGTTGGTTTATGGCTGAAACTTGCATCAATTGCTGGGACGGGGTGGAGAAAACGGGTTCCAGAGAAGGGTGAATCCACCAAGGGGCTTCTTTTCATTACATGAATATAACACATCTGCTGGAGTTACATTTCTTTGTGTATTAAGGGCATTATGGTTCAAATTAGAGGGATATTTTAAGATCATAAGAATAGAATTCCCTTCTAATGCAGTGGTGTATATTTTTGGTTTCATTATAATTCTTATTTATTTTAACACATTTGTGATTTGTCCAGAGCTTGGGTTAATGTGCCTATTTATATGTTTATTTTGGATGGTTGTTATATGTAGATTTACCAGCAGACTTGATTAAGCTAGTTTTATTGTATCCTGGACTATTAAGGGCATTCACATATACAACTGAATTGTGAGAAAAAAGCTGTCTGCATTAAATAAAATAGAATTTTAAAAAATCAATCAAACAAAACAAACCCCAAACCCAACAAACAAAACCTGATGAGATCAGGTTGACTGCATTTGCTCCTGTCAATAACTGCTTGCTTTCTTTTGCTTCCTGTAAGAGCTCTTCTATATTTTTTTCCTGCTAGTTTCCAAATACAAAGAGAAGTTGCAATGTCGTAACAGGAATCCATATAGGAAAAAAAAAAAAAATCTCTTTTTTGGGTGAGAGAATAAAGCACACAGAGTACATCAAATTATATAGTACTAAGCCCTGGTAGTAATGGTTATGAATTATTTTCTGAACCCAGCTGGTGACCAATCTCTGTCTTAAATAAAGAGTGCAGACTGATGGATTGATGGTCCCTGCAATTTTACCCTGGTCACTTTATATCTGTTTTTCAGGACTCTCAGTGGATATTCACTGTCTTGTCTAGGTTGTCTGCCCCTGTAAAGTGGTTTTAGCCTACAGCCTTTCTGGTTTGCACATCCTGGGGAGGGAAAAAACCAACAACAAACAAACAAGCAAACAAAAACAAACAACAAACAAACAAACTACACACACACAAAAAGACAAAACACAAAACCCCCACAAACCACTAAACAAACAAACAAACAAACAAACAAAAACTGGCAACTTTTGAGTCAGGCCTAAATAGGCAGATTTTAATCTGCGACATTCTTCACTATGTGCACCATGCTTTAGGGAGTGTGGAGAGCTATCTGCATTAGAGAGTCCAAAGTGTTTGGTATTGAATTCAATACCAAACACTACTTAACAATCTAACTTTTCATTAAAATAAATAAATATATAAACAAATAAATCACTCAAAATAGTAAAAAACCCACACCTCTATTTGATAAATACACCAACATACCAGTTTTTCTTAACGGTAACACAAGGAAGATATTCCCAAAAAGACACACACACTATCTCACCACCTCAAAACAAAACCCCAAATTCCAAGTGCCCTATCACAGCTGAAGGCACCATTTTCTTGCCCATTTTTGCTGCCATCACCACATGTACATGACTAATCTCCAGAAACTCATTAACTCAAACACTGATGGGTGTTAGACTGGAACACCTTTGAAGACTTGGTTCAAGGAGACTTTGTATCCACAAGTGCCACACCTGAGCATGTGATGATATGGATGTTGCCACCAGGATCTACAGGAACCCACATGGCAGAGAATGATAGAATCAAAGAATGGCACAGATTACAGGGCACCTGTGGAGATCATCCACTCCAACCCCCCCTACTAAAGCAGGTTCTCCTAGAGCAGCTGGTACAGGAACACATTCAGGAAGATCTTGAAAGTCTCCAGAAGAACCTCGCTGGGCTGCCTGGTCCAGGGTTCCATCACCCTAAAAGTATAGAAGTTTTCCCTTAAGTTCAAATGAAACCTCTTGTGTTCTAGTTAGAGCCCATCCACATCCTCATGGCTGCCCCACATAGATATTTATATGCCTTGAAAAGATCCCCTCTCAGTCTTCTCTTCTGTAGGCTAAGGAGCCCCAGACAGACATCGTATTTTGCCACTCTCTAAGCAAGATCACATTGTCTTCCCTGAGCACGTAGTGACTTTCTAGCCTAATTTATTCTTTTCAGGAAGGATTTTGTGGAATGCTGAGGGTGATGGCATCCTTGCACCACCGAGCTCCGGGCAGAGCCCCCGGAGGCGTCGTGGGCAGGTTTGGGGAGCCTTGTGTGAACAGGACTATTAAGTACACGCTCTATTTGAGCAGGGAAGCACTCTGGATCTCTTTTCTCTCAACTCATTATTAATGGTTTGTGTGTGTTGGGATGGGGGGACTGCCTGAAATTACAAATGAGCTAATTTCCTTTTGCAACTGTACATCAAGAACTGAGAAGTTTGTAACACTTCTTTCATCCCAGGCAGGCTCCACACCCCAAGGAGCATTTTTTAAGGGGTTTTACACACACACACACACACACACACACACACACACATGCTCTTTTTCTATCTCTCCTAATTCAGAATTTCAACAGCACTACTGTGGAGAGAAATATTTGTTAAAATAAAACATGATGCCTGGAAGAGAAAGAATTACCAAAATCTAATTATTAGACAATGCAAGCATTTTGAGAATCAGAGATCTTACTGAGATGGCAGAATGCCTCATACGTACTGCAGCAGGCAGGTTTTGTTTCATTTCTAGGAGACTATTCATCTGTGGATACAAAGAATCTTTGATAAGAATGTGCACAAAGAAAAACCACTATCATTTTGGTGACGCTATCAATTACTGGTTAGCAAGTACCACCGATACACCACAACATATGAAGTGTGCCCAGCCTTCAACTGCTACAATCAGGGATAGCATGCTGGTTATTGGCATGTCAACAAGTCCATGGAAGGAGAGTGCAATTGGAAACACTTTTAACCTGAAATTAATTCACAGAGGTTCATCCACAGTTCTTGAGGAGAAGAGGAGCAACATGGTGCGCGGTAAACTTGCAGACAAGAGTTTACTGACATGGATGTGCTCAGATAAGAGTACTGTACTGCAAAGTCCTTGCTGAACTTTTTTAATTGTGATAACTGGACTATGACTTGCATTGAGTAAAGGTCCAAAGACCTTCATATGAATTAACTGATATAATGTTTTGAGGCACTTCTTTTCAGCCTGTAGATGAATTTAGGCGGAGACACGCACTGCCGGTTGATTGACAGGAAGACAGCATGTACAGGTTGCCATGTGTGGCAGCACGTGAAAATTTGATTGAGTGTGCTATAATTTCTTTAAGTGATTTGAAAATCTTTGGGTTTAAAACTAGCAATGGTTTACTTGTGCAATATACACCTTTTGCACTCAGTTATTATAAACAAAGTGACCTCAGTTTTGGATCTTTAGAGGACATGTACACGGTCTGTTCCCACACCTACCACTCCTGGAAGCCTCAGCAGTAGGCTAGCCATGCACTGCAATAAGAAACACTTGTTACTGATGCTGCTGCAGAAAGGAAAGACTTAATGGCTGATGTGTCTTGAAGAAACAAGGCAGATGAAATTAAAATCTAAATAATATGTAGCCTAACAAGTCAAATTTTCATGGGAATAGAGGAGTGAATGAGAGCACTGTCCTTAATGAGCTCTCTCCTTCAGGAGTTACCCTGATAGCTCCAGCTCAGGAAAGAGCTCATAGACGCTGATATAGCTATCTCCTAGACAGAAATCCATAGGAAACCAGTCCATACTGGCTCCTAGGTCTGCTCATCCTACATTCGTCCACTGACTTCAAGATCTTTGGAGCGTCAGATTCCTAAAGTACACTTTTCTGGTGAGGGCTTTTGGGTTGCTGAAGGAGTTCTGGAAGATACTAGGATTACTGATGGAGGTGTCTAAGAGTATACTTTGAGCTCACACCAATACTGATAAATTGCAATATTCAATACAATTTCATCGTAACACTGTGAGTTAAAGTGCTCCCAATAACATAAAAATTGCTAAAGTGCACCTTCACAAAGCGTACTATTCATAATTTTTCAGTGAATTAATATGTGAAATGTAAAGGAGAGCAGATTGTTTTCTATATCAACAGTTCACTGAGAAGATTGTTTTAATTACAAGGCTCTCACGTCTTTTTTATATTAGGTGTCTTGTTGAGGTTGAAAAGCCATTAGTGTCTCAATGTCTTGCAAAGCTTTCTCTACAATTGTATAACAGCTACTTAGCAGTTATATGAAGCATACCATTTAAACAAAGTTTAAGTCCACAATTACTCTGTTAATAAAATGTAAATTTAAAAATACATGCAACCATGGTGAAGATGGAACATTTAATTCTCACTTAGCTTCCTACAGAATGAAGGGTTAATTTGGTAAAAGAGATAAGAAGACTGCAGTAATTGCTCTTATCTGCTGTTTCGTGGGTGAAAATAACTTCTAAGACTTTGAATTCTGAGGCCTAAATCAAGTGTTCATTTTACCCAGCTATAACTCCCCTGGAACATTAGAAGGAACAATTAGCATAGATCTACCTGTGTATCTTAAGTTATGGTTAATGCATGGGAATGGTGTGCTTAATTCTACTGCTTTGAAAATATACCCCTGGAGAATAAAAGAAAGACTTTGGAGTTCTCAATAACAGTAAAAAGGAAAGAGCCTGTTTTATTTACTTTCTCTTTTGTGATAACCTTGCTCTTTCTGGTCCTTATCCTCTGCAATGAGCATAAAATTATGAGATGGTGACACAGAGGATTTATAGCACTATGAGGCTCGGCATAAATACTTCTCCACTATGTTGCAGCCAGAAGACTGTTGTTTGATGACTGTACTATGCAATGAGCTTTTCTGTGACCATCACTATTATGAACAGGAAAAAGTGGGTCAGTTCAGGAGAAGCTGCAATGCCAGACAGCATTAAAAACAAATAACATCTTCTGATGGTGAGACCTCTCAGCCAGCTCTGGAGTTCTCAGCACAAGAGAGCCATGGGCCTGTTGATCTGAGGGTTAGAAACCCTTTCCTGTGAGGACAGGCTGACAGAGCTGGGGTTGTTCAGTGTGGATAGGAGGAGGCTCCAGAGAGACCTTACAGCAGACTTCCAATACTTGAAGGTGACTGACGATGTGAAGAGTCTTTTCTTGCAGGGCTGTTGTGACAGGACAAGGAGTGTGGTTTTAAATTAAAAAAGAGGAGATTTAGTCTACATAAAAGGAATACATTTTTTACAATGAAAGTGGTGAGGCACTGGCTCAGGTTGCCCAGAAAGGTAAGAGATTTACCATTCCTGGTAACATTACAGATCGAGTTGTGGATGGGGCTCTGGGCAATCTGCTCTAGTTACAGATGTCCCTGTTGACTGCAGGGAGTTTGGACTAGACGGACTAAAGGTTCCTTTCAAGCCAAACCATTCCATGATTCCATGATTCTATGCTGCAGTAATCAGAGAAGTGGCTGCAGGGGGGAAATCAAAAGATGTATAACAAAGTAAATGGGTGACATTGACCAGAAAATTAAGGTACAGCACCACCAGGAGTAGATGTCAGGAGCCATTGAGCAGTATGAAAAAAAGAGGCAGCCTTCACCACTCCTGAAACCCATACCGACACTGAGAAATATTCCCCAGAATACAGAACACCTTTGGGAACAAGATTACTCATGTAACCCAGAATTACATGAGCCTACAAGACTTTCACACACAAACCCATCAAATGGCAAGGATAGTGGGCCAAAGTCAAGGATACAAACGCTTTAAAAGCTGCCTGGTAATCTTAGCCATATGTGTCTGCTAACTCCCCGCCAAGAAGCTGTTCAGAACTGAGTAATTTGAATATTTGTTGTTACCTTCAAACAATATGAATATTGGTAAATCACTTCATTTTTCTTTTTGGGGACAGAGCCTACTCCCATTATTGTAATGTCAATCTCTCTTGAATTAATGAAGCTGTCTCTTTTATGAGGTGCATGGCCCAGGTCAGAAAAACATTTAGGAACATGTAGGTGTAGGCACTTAACATCTATCATGTACCAAATAGGATTTAGGAGCTTACATCATAGCTGATTTTGTCCTAGATCTTTTGACTGTGAAATGCTGAAGATTGGTGAGCTACTCACAACCAAGGGAGCTCCCTTTTAACTCCATTTCACAGAATCACAGAATGTTAGAGGTTGGGAAGGACCTTGAGAGATCATCTAGACCAACACCCCTGCCAGAGCAGGATCACCTAGAACAGGTCACACAGGAAGGAATCCAGGTGGCTTTTGAATGCCTCCAGGGAAGGAGGCTTCACAACCTCTCTGAGCAGCCTGTTCCAGTGTTCTGTCACCCTCACAGTGAAAGTTTTTCCTTACGTTCACATGGAACCTCCTATAGCCAAGTTTACACCTGTTGCCCCCTGTCCTATCGGTGGACATCACTGAGCAGAGCCTGGCTCCATCCTGCCAACACTGCCCTTCAAATCTTTATAGACATGAATGAGGTCACCTCTCACTCTCTTCTTCTCCAAGCTGAAGAGCACCAGTTACCTCAGCCTTTCCTCATAAGCGTCTTTGTGACTCTGTCCTGGACTCCTTCAAGCAGTTCCCTGTCCTTCTTGAGCTAGGGGCCCAGTTCTTTTTTACTGTTGCCTGATCTTGCCTGCAAAGATCAAGCCAGTTATTCACATCTCCTAAGGATCTCACACATCAAATTTTGAAGAATTCTTTTTTCAGCATTCTGCTGGCTGAAATTTTACAGTGTGTAGCATTCCCCATTATCTTTCCCTGATGATCAGTAAATTATTAAATTCTGCCTCCTAACAAAGCAGACAGAAACTGAATCAAAACATGAATTTTCATGCAGATAGTTTCACTTGTCCACCCCGTTTTTAATGCTCACCATCCACTTGGAAAGATTTGGCATCTACAAATGAAAGCTGCTGTGTTTTTACAGTGTCAGAGTTTTACCATTAAAGGCTACATCAAAATAATTGAGTAAAAATAAATTTAAAAAAAAAAATAAAGACTGCATTATTTCCTGTGTTGTCTACATTATGGAACCTCACCCACCAAAAAAAAAAAAAAAAAAATTAGCGATTGCTATTTATTATGCACCACCATTGCCTATATTCCAGATCAGGGTAAACTCAGTGGGAAGAAAAGGAGTGACTGAACACTGTATGTGGAAAAAAATAGAAACAGTGAAAACAAAAAGTTTACTGCAGTAGCTGGTCTGCAGTAACTTACAAATTACTAACAACTTATGTAAGTTTTACATGCCTATTCCATCTGCTATTCATTAAAAAAACACGTTGCCATGGTAACTGCCACATGCCATGGTATTTATGCTGCTTCTGATGTACAAAGCATAGTTTGTGTAGGAGTGTGTGTATGTATATGATGTGGCAGCTGTCGTCTCTGCCATTTTGTTGGTGCTCTAGAAAAAAAAATATAAAGCAAGTAGTGGCTATGAATACTCATTTGAGTAACGATACTCGCGCCCATTTGACTAAGGGCCCACACAAAGCTCCACATGGTTATCATCTGACCAACCCACACACGGGGTGTTCTCACAGTGGGGGCAGAGATGGGTGGGCTACCTTTAAAAATAACGCCGCTATCTGTCACAGAATTAACAGGACAGGAAGGCAAAAAGATCCTCTTATTTTTGGTGACACAAAGGCTTTCAGGATGACCCTCTTCATCTTCATTTCAAAAATATAAATGGGAAACAGCACGAATGGCTGTGCCCTTTAGAGAGATGCAAATTTTCTGCGTGATGGTGGGAAACTCAAAGCACTCCCCAGCAGACCTTGTTCTACCCATTATTTAACAACGAGTACTTCTTGAAGATGGACGAGCCATTAAGAATAAAATAGACACCTAAGTTTTGTCCAGTATTTAATTTGTACTGAACCTCTTCTGAGCTTGAATAGTATTGTGACATTTTAATGCTGTTTGCCATCTATTTAACTTTGACATTTCGCAAGAAAAATATCATTCAAAGGGCTATTTGCATTCCATTTTAACTTCATTTAACGTAGATTGATGTCTACTGAAAACTTCAGAGAGATGGTCTTGCAAGAGGAGTTGGTTGCTCCCTACCTAAATAGATGCTTAACTTCACGCTTGTCATAAACAATTAGCAAATAGATATTTCAAGGTTCATGAATATCATCTGACCTCAGTAGCGACTTGTTCCAGTAGAAAAAAGCCGCCCCCAAAACCCCTGAACTCTTGCTGATTCTGCTTTCTTGTGTAATTACAAGGAGAAAAAAAAAAAAAAAAAAAAGGAGAGAGAAGCAAAGGAAATTGTTTGCTCTGCCTTCACCTTCAACAATTTCAACAGTTCAGTAGCTAAGGGGAAACTTCTACTTGCACAAAATCAGAAAGCTGAGAATCTATCTTTCCTCGGTGTCATGAAATAACCTGGTTTTCATGAAAACGTACCTGCAGACTGATTAATAACGAAAGATGGACGAAAGGGGCAATACTGATGACACAGGAGATTAGGAAAGCAGCCTCGCTGTATTTATTAGCCTTCTTGCACACTTCTTGACAATGACAAATCAACAAACCAGATCAGAGTCCTGTATTACAGGAAATGAACCAAAACAGCCCATGCAGAGCTGTTGCCTACACATCTTCAGCTGACTTTCAGGTGTCCCAGATTCATCCATTTCAGAAGAACTCTACAGATCAGAAATCATGATATACAGCTGTGCAAAGATTACAAGGATGCAAATAGATGGTTTTCTTCAGCAGAGTGTGTTTGCTCCTTACTGAAAATATCTCAAATGTGTATGCTGAGCAGAATAAAAAGCAAGAATCACTTATTCATGTGAAGGAGATATCAGGCCTCAGTCTGCATGGCTTTGCACATTATGGAATCATTTATAGCCTTAATTATAAGTGCTTATAAAATGCTTTTCTTCATCAGAAGCCTCTTTTTGTACTTGAGTACAAGACTCCGGGCACTTGCACAGGTGTAAATGGCCACACAGCAGCCTGGCAGTGCACTGTCATAAAGTATCACACTCTGAAGTCTTTTTATCTCACCCATGTCCCCTACACATCTCTTTGGTTTTCAAGAACAGAGGAATAAAAAAGAAAATATAGGAACTACCAAATGCCATAGGAAGAAGCAAAAGGGTCTATTAAAAACCTCTCGCTTTCTGCATTAGTGATACTTGCTGGGAATTATTGCAGCCTCAGCTCCTCTCCTTTTACCATGCATTTGACTACAGAAGGCCATTCTAGCAGGCAGGGAATTAGTAGAAAGTCAACATGTCATAATCTGACCCTGAGACAACAGCCAGACCAGGTTATCATAGTAATCATTATAGCCTTGAAAATGGAATCCTCAATTGGACAGTTAAGCCTGCTTCGAGCTGTCAGAATGATGCAAAGCAGCTTCATCAGGTCAGAGAGACTGGCATTTTCAGGTTTTAGAATAAAAGAGTGAAAAACAATCGTGTGACAAAGAATTTTAGGATTCATCATGCATTGATCCAGTTCTGCCTGCTTTTGGATTTTTCCTGGACAGCTGCTAGCGTTCATAACTAAATCCATCACAGCAAAAGTATCTCAAAAAAAAAAACCCCAAAACCCCAAAAAACCCAAACCCCAATATATAATTAAACAATAAATCCCTGAGTCTTGGGCATTTTGCATTTCCAGTTAGAACTAACCTTACACACAGCTGTTAAACGTTCTTCTCCCAGACCAAAACATAACACTTTGTCCAACCAACATTTGCTTTTCAGCTCATGTCCAGTGTAAGGTATTTTAAGAATTGCAAAATCCAGGGTGGGAAGTTTTCATTCCAAACAAAATAACTGTTTTATTTGTTAAACTAGATTAAACTCAGAGCACTGTGTATGTCTAAATAATAAGCAAGCTGGTAGAAATAACTCTGTAATTCCAGGAGGTCGATAACATTAACCACTGCTATTTGGCCCAGATCACTCCACATGGTTAAATGGTTATATTTTATCTACCACTGCATTTCTTCCCTCTGTATATTCAGCTGTAATTACCCTATCTTTCAAGATGATACCTTAGGTAGTCATGACTGTTGTGCTACAGGGAGCTGGGGAAACATCTTCAGCTTTAAGAGCTGTTACAGGTTTTTGCAGGTGTGTTTGAGACAAGCAGAGCGCAAATGAAGTTGTCTAGTGCAAGAGTTAGACAATATGGACCACATGCACAGAGGGGCAATTAGCACAAACAGGGGAATAATCTAAGAGGGTGGGAAAATAAACAGAGCTCTTCCACATTGAACCTGAAATCCCAATTACATTGCAGAACACAGATGTTAGGTCCATAAAATAAATACAATTGGCACCTTTGGGTTATGATTAAATTCTGCAGGTACTGAACAAAACATATAACTTTTCCCTTTATAGCACATTTTCCTTTTCTCTTACAAGCAAGCATGCTTTTGCACCCTATTCCCACCATAGTTATTTCTGTAAAGAAAATGATATTTAATATCATTCCTTCTCTGGCTATAACATACAAGAATCTCCTCCTTTCCTCTCAAGAGAGGGATAGGAAAACTAAGATCAATGATTCTGACAATATAATCATCCAAGGCAGGATTTCCCGGGAGTGCAATTAGTCTCCCTCATCTTATCCTCGTGTATAGACTTTATTCCCTTACCTCTGGCTAGCTCCAGACCATTTTAAAAAATATGCTTCAACACACTCCCTGGAACAAGACCAGCTCTTCAAGATGCCTCTAAAGGTGTTAAGTAACAGTGAAATCTCCTTCTCTGAAGGTGTCTCCTTGATATATTCCAACTTCAGAAAGTGACCATAGGAGCAAGAAAAGGGTTTTGGAATGTCATGCACACATTTTAGGAGGGGGAGTTCTGGGATTACAGTAGTGTACACACTTATCATGGAATCACACTCTATAAAACACTGTGTGTCTACTTTGCTGTACATAAAAAAAGCAGCACAATGTCTCTCCTGTTGGAGAGTAATGAGGTCTAATCTTATGGAATGTTTCATGTATGTATTTCCAAGAATAAAAACAATAAATTGCTACTACCTCCAAGGAAAAAGCAAAGTATTTAGTGCGTAACACTAAGAAGAAATCAGAGCTTTTTTTATTCCTGTCAACTGTACTGCACAAAGACAAAAATAAACAAAAAGGGTGCAGTACAGAAAATGGTTGTTTTCTTTTTCTCTCTCTCTTTTTTTTTTTTTTTTAAGAACTAATTAATATTGATCCTTCCTTCCACTTCTGAGAGTGATTTTCACAGTAGGGTTCTTACTGAGCCCTAATGCCCCAGTCTTTATAAAATGATGAGCATCAGATCCCTTGGATTTTGTGGGAATACCAGGATCTCTCAAATTCAGGTCTTTAATATTATATTTAGGCATCTAACCACCCAGGAGAACTTCAATTCTCATTTGGAAAGCAAACTGTTTATCACTGCTAATGTGAGACACTCGTGTACTGAACAAGGGCGTTCAGGACAGGCAACATGGCAGGTTTCTGTGTTTTGTGATACTTTAATCTCTAACACTTAAACTCTGTCAGCCAGCTCTGTGAAGGAACAGCACTGCTCCAGTTCTGCTTGTATAGCGTGCAGAATTAGGAGCCTTGGATGGGGAGTCAGTGCATCAGCCACAGACCCCAGAAGGCCCAGAAGGTGTTTCATGAGCAGTGTTGTCTGCAGGTGAAGGTTAGGTTTCAGTGAAGGTGGTGTTCAAGGTGTGAAACTACTCACTTAGACATCTTTCTACAGGGACATGAGGAAAGCATGTAAAAGAATATTTTCCACTCTTTCTGCAGTAGCCCCTGGGACCTCGTGTAACCAAATTCATAATTCTTGGCGTTACCAGGTCAGGAAATAAAAGGCAGCTTGGCTCCAGGCAGGCAGCAGGATGAGCTCCAGGGAAAAGGGAGGTGGAGAATTCAAATCTCTATCAATAACTGCCTTCATGTAGTATGTATGAACCCTTCAAAAGCCAGCAGCCAGCTTTCAATAGGAGGGAAAAATAATGATTTCCACACAGAGCAGTGGACAAATGGGGCTTCCTCCTGTCTAATGGGAGCTGCAGGCACACAAATCCCTGGAGACTAGACCTCCCAGGATTGTTGGAGCTTTCTGAGCCACCCTGGGAGCAGCCAGACTTGAATTGCAAGGGAATGTTTTCCCTGGCTTTTCAGTTGTGTATGTTGGATGAGGATGGGCTTTGCTTATCGACCTCACTAAAGAACAGACGTAACACAAGGACTTTGGAGTATGAGAATCAATAGGTCTTCACAATGAAGGCAGGTGGAAAAGAGCTTTCCACCATCACATGTACCAAACTGCAGGCTCAGTTCAACCAACCACCTTGGCTCAATCTGTTGAGAAGCAACCTTACTTAGGTAGGGGATCCACATTGTTTTCCTCACCCTTCCAGACTCCTATAATAACATCTACTCCCTGCTTGTCTTCTCCATGTGGCTTCTGGCCTCTCTGTTGTTTTGGGTTGAAACTGTCTTGAATGCTCTGAAGCCACATGGGGCAGGGATGATGGTCACTGAGGTCAACAGGACTCAGCTCTTCTTATTCACTTGCATCAGACAACCAAAAGACAAGGAGTTGAGAACTTTTTGTAACCTGGTCAGAGGCAAGTACTTGAATCCCTTCCTCTAAACCCTAAAGCTTAGCAGGAGATTCTGTCTGGGGAACAGAGACATGGAGTTAAAAATATGACCTCATGCTCTCGCAGATAGTTTAACTTCTCAGTATAAGACAGACTTGACCACTCCTACTCTCACTTCTGGGAAGCTTTTTAATGACCAAGCTACTGTACAAAAGCTTAGGACTTTACACTAATCAGTGCAGGATAATTAGATAGCTCAGGCCAGGATTAGACAACAGAGCTCATGAGAGGCTCTAGTGTTTGGATGTTTGGTTTACTGATACCAAAAGGAGATACCTCTTTGCTGAACTGACTTCCTTCTGAACAAGGAAACCACTAAATAAGCCAGTTCCCCATGTTTGTAGGCAGCCAGAGAGTTTTTGCCTGAAACCTAGATTCTTAAGGTGTTTGAGTCTGAATTTGATTAGACTTTGTTTTTCTGAACTGCTGCCCAGTACTAAGTGCTTATGCTGTTAATCAGCTGCTGGCTATAACATATAACGGAGATGGAAACTATGACTAAGCAGTGGAAAATTAAGGCTTAAGACTAACTTTATGCTTAAAGTGTATTAAGGTTGCATAAAGATACAGGGCTCTGAGTCATGAACCTGCATCCCACAAGATTCAGAACAATAGAAATATGTTACTGCCTGACAAGAGCTCACAGTTTTGTTTCTTACTTCCTACTTTTAAAAATAATCAGAGTCATTTAGGTTGGAAAGAACCTTTAAGATCATCAAGTCCATTTGTTGACCCAGCACCAGGTTACCATGGAACCATGTGCCTCAACACCACATCTACATGTTTTTAAATCCTTCCAGGCATGAGGACCCCACCACTGTTCTGGACAGCCTGATTCCAGAGGCTGACAAACTTCTCAGGGAAAAAAATCTTTCCTAATGTCCAGCCTGAACCTCCCCTAGCACAAATCAAGTCTTTTTCCTCTTGTCCTATTGCTTGTTACTTGGGAGAAGGGACCAACCCCCATCTCACTACAACTTTCTTCAGGGAATTGTAGAGACCAGTGAGATCTCCCCTGAGCTTCCTTTTCTCCAGAATGAACAATCCCAGTTCTCTCAGCCTCTTGTCACAAGGCTTCTGCTCTAGACCCTTCACCAGTTTTGTTGCTCCTCTCTGGACCTGCTCCAGCACCTCAATGTCCTTCTTGAAGCAAGGAGCCCAAAACTGAACCCCTTATTTGAGGTGTGACCTCACCAGTGCCCAGTAGAGAGGGACAATCACTGCCCTGATCCTTCTGTCCATGCTGAGGCTGATCCAGGCTAGGATGCTCTTCGCTGTCTTGGCCACCTGGCTCACCTTCAGCCAGCTGTTGACCAACACCCTCAGGTCCCTTTCCTCCAGGCAGCTTTCCAGCTATTTTCTCCCAGGCCTGTAGCATTGCATGGTGGTGTTATAACCCAAGTGAAGGACCCAGCACTTGTCCCTGTTGATCATGCTGTTGGCCTTGGTCCATTGATCTAGCCTATCCAGATCCCTCTGTTGAATCTCCCTACCCTAAAGCAGATCAACACTCCCACCCAACTTGATGTAGTCTGCAAACTTACTGAGGGTGCGAACTGGAATTATGTTCAATAAAGAGTTCGGGGGAAACTGGGGATTTACAAAAGTAGGTCTATACAAATACAAAGAATGCAGCAATTTGCATTTGTGGGATTTGACCTCTTCTTCTTTCCCATTAATTCACAGCCTCTCCAGTCTTCCCTTGTCATTGTCTTGCTGGAGTCTTTAGGCTATTCTATGCTTAATTTTAGCCTTGTGTTTCACTGAGGCTGTTCAAGTTCAGGAGCAAATCAACTAATTATCAGCAAAGAAGCATGATGCACTGCAAACTGGCAGGTACTCATTTCTAGAGCATCTGAATGGTCTGCCCCTCCACCAGTGATGATGCAAATGTGCTGTGAAGGTCAGGATTCTCACTACTCAGAAACAAGTTAAAGCAGGGTGAAAAAGGTACCTGACCCCTGGACCACAGAATGAGGGTGTCAGCACAAAATAATGAAGCACAGGTGCTTCTTTTCAATGTGATGCATTGCTGAAATGCAGAGTTTCAGTAGCCCTCAGACCTTTGCTCCCACCTGTGCAATGGTCTGGAGTTTATACTCAAGGGAGGCTTGTAAACATTGTAGGAATAATGGCTTTTTTGAGACCTCCTGAAGCTTTTTCTTTACAGTGACATACTTCCTTGCATAAGAAGCAAGAAAGGAATGAAGAAACATGATAGGAGTCTGTTTTGTTGTTAGCTCTTTCTTTGCTTTTCTTTTGCAAAATATATTCAGAGGAATGACAGAAGCCTCATAATAAAAGATCATTACTTCAGATATCCTCTCATATTTGCAGCTCTTGGAGTGAAATCAAGAGCATTGGCAGGCTATCCTGGCTTAAAATTGTGCTATTTGACAGGTAAAGCTTTTATTGAGAGAGTTTTAATTTTATTTCTGCATCCTTTACATAAAGGCAGGTGGGGGAGTGAGTGGGGGAGGGAAAAAGATGAAGTCAGGAGGCATTTATGCCCTACATGAAAAATCACAACAGCATGG
Source organism: Indicator indicator (assembly GCF_027791375.1). Lineage (NCBI taxonomy): Eukaryota > Metazoa > Chordata > Aves > Piciformes > Indicatoridae > Indicator > Indicator indicator. The sequence goes on along the minus strand of NC_072053.1, from coordinate 2,492,958 downwards.
TGGTTTTGTGGGGGAATTCCACACTCCATACACCATTCATTTAAACTCATAGGTTAACACAATGTCTATAAAAACAGGAAGGGGGGGTGGGAACACATAGGCAAGGAACCAGAAAACTAATAAAAGGTAGGAAAAGGAATGGCAGCCATTAAGTTGGAACAATAACAGAAACAATTCCATCACATAAATGAAAGGAATTGCAATGGAAAATGTATACTATGGAACAGCAAAGGAGAGAGGATAATGATTTACTGAAACTTCTGTGCCTCTCGTTTTGGAGTAAAAATGTGAAATTTGGCAAAGAGGAGTGTGCCCTTTGCATGAACTCCTTATCCCCACATCCCAGAATCAGTAAGACAGCTTCCATCCACACAGATGGATCTAAAGTTTTGGATTTAGCTCTGCCACGAATTGGCAGTAAAACTGGATGGGCTTAGCAAAAGAAGGAAAAAAGAGCCCATGAGAAGGACAGAACAGTCACTTCCCCAGTCTGCAACACACTCAGGCTCAACTCTCCTCTGTTTTCATACACCTTTCAAAGCCCACCAGTTACATCTAGATCTGCCTGGTGTCCTTGTCCAATGGCTGCTGATGACCTACTACTTCTTTCTGGCATTACATTATTTTAAGTAGACAATTGAATAACTAAAGTTGTACCATAATGGTAATGCTCAAAATGAGATCAAAAAAATCCCCTTTTTGGTATTTTTTACCTTTTACGTGCTGGACATCAAAACTTTTACTTTCATTCTAGTACATTAAATTTCAAATAGCATGCAGCAATGTTTTGTTGTTTATTTGTTGGTATTGGGTTTTAATTTTAGTTTTTTAAGTCCTCTCTCTTGAATATAAGTTCTAATACCTATCTAATTCTTAGTAAACTACAGCAGTTTTGTTGGGGTTTCCCCTCCTCTCCTCCTTCCCTTCCCCCCACCCCCCTCCCTTCCCCACCCTGGAGGAAGCATCTGCATGCAGCAAAGACTTCATTCCTTAAGGGAAGGATGGTAATTTTAAAAGGGCAGGGAAGATGGAGGTAAGGGATTGTGAGGTTGCTGGAAGTGGAAGGGGAAGTAATAAAGAGCTGTATAAGAATAAGGATGCTAACTAAAACTGCTAAACAAGGCCATTGGTACTTTGTCCATTATCCTACACTTTCATTTCCCTCCACCCCTCCGCTCTCCCCCACCCGCACTCCTTTCTTCTAAATTATGGTTGTGTCAGTGTCCCTGACTAGTGACTTAGTGCCATTATAAGGATCCTGTGTGTGTGACTGTGTGCAAACTGTCAAATAAATGGTCAGTTGTAAGCTATACCAAAAGAAGAAAAATAAAAATCAAATAATAATAAAAGAAAGAGCCTGTCCTGCATATTGATCTATCCCACAGAGACCCAGTTTTCAAATAAGCTTTTTTTTTTTTTTTTGCAGTTGAAATGAACAGACTCTATGAAAAGTGAAACTCAAAATTGCATGACTAAGGGGGAAAAGAAAGAAATAAAAGAAAAAGAAAGAAAGGAAGAAAGAGAAAGAAAGGAAGAAAGAGAAAGAAAGAAAGAAAGAAAGAAAGAAAGAAAGAAAGAAAGAAAGAAAGAAAGAAAGAAAGAAAGAAAGAAAGAAAGAAAGAAAGAAAGAAAGAAAGAAAGAAAGAAAGAAAGAAAGAAAGAAAGAAAGAAAGAAAGAAAGAAAGAAAGAAAGAAAGGAAGAAAGGAAGAAAGGAAGAAAGGAAGAAAGAAAGAAAGAAAGAAAGAAAGAAAGAAAGAAAGAAAGAAAGAAAGAAAGAAAGAAAGAAAGAAAGAAAGAAAGAAAGAAAGAAAGAAAGAAAGAAAGAAAGAAAGAAAGAAAGAAAGAAAGAAAGAAAGAAAGAAAGAAAGAAAGAAAGAAAGGAAGAAAGGAAGAAAGGAAGAAAGGAAGAAAGGAAGAAAGAAAGAAAGAAAGGAAGAAAGGAAGAAAGGAAGAAAGGAAGAAAGAAAGAAAGAAAGAAAGAAAGAAAGAAAGAAAGAAAGAAAGAAAGAAAGAAAGAAAGAAAGAAAGAAAGAAAGAAAGAAAGAAAGAAAGAAAGAAAGAAAGAAAGAAAGAAAGAAAGAAAGAAAGAAAGGAAGGAAGGAAGGAAGGAAGAAAGAAAGAAAGAAAGAAAGAAAGAAAGAAAGAAAGAAAGAAAGAAAGAAAGAAAGAAAGAAAGAAAGAAAGAAAGAAAGAAAGAAAGAAAGAAAGAAAGAAAGAAAGAAAGAAAGAAAGAAAAAGAAAGGAAGAAAGAAAGAAAGAAAGAAAGAAAGAAAGAAAGAAAGAAAGAAAGAAAGAAAGAAAGAAAGAGAAAGAAAGAAAGAAAAAAAGGAAGAAAGAAAAGAAAGAAAGAAAGAAAGAAAGAAAGAAAGAAAGAAAGAAAGAAAGAAAGAAAGAAAGAAAGAAAGAAAGAAAGAAAGAAAGAAAGAAAGAAAGAAAGAAAGAAAGAAAGAAAGAAAGAAAGAAAGAAAGAAAGAAAGAAAGAAAGAAAGAAAGAAAGAAAAGAAAGAAAGAAAAGAAAAGAAAGAAAGAAAGAAAGAAAGAAAGAAAGAGAAAATTGTCATGTTTTGGACCAGGTTCAGTAGAGTTATGTCTGTTTTGTTCACTTATTTCCTTTTAATAAACACCATCCTTGTGTGCACTGATTTGAAAGTCCATACATAAATAATTCTGGGAGCAATTACCAAATGTTGTGATTTTGGAAACATATTTCTGTGTATTTCTGTGCACAAGCCATTGCATAGCTTTAAATGTTATATTTCAATGGATTCTGTATGTTCCTGATTGCTTTTTTGACACAAATATCTGTGCCCCATATCATCACTAGGACATTAATTTTAGTTTTTCTGAATGCAAATGTCAGTGAATTTCTGAAAGCTGAAATCTACCTGGATGAAATGCTTTGAGGACAGATCATCAGGAGGCAAGGAAAAACATAAAGAAATTCCTTTCTCCCTGCACTTGTAAACAACAGTTTGATGTGTGCACGACTTGAAGGAAGAGTGCCTCCAGTACACTGCTCCCTGCGGTTTGGTTCTGAGAGTCTCAGTTTAGGTCAAGAATTGCAGCTGCTGTTTGAGGGATTTTCCCAGATCTGGGTGTATCAGGTGTTGTTTGGTGCTTCAATCTCTGAGACCTGTCATCACGCTGACAGGGTGTGACATAAGGGGAAGTTACAAGAAGCAGCAAGGCAGAAATGTGAAAGAAAACTCATGCAGATACCAAGCAACGTTTCAAGTTGAAATTGTTAAAAAAAGTTTAGAGTTCCCTGAATAAGAGAAGCTTTTTGGTCACAAGCTTGTGATGAATTACTATGCCATCTACTATATAAAGCTCCAACTTTAAAAAAAAAAAAAAAAAAAAGGCAATAGGGAGGATTTTAGAGGAACTAAGCTGTCATCCTGTGCTACACCATTAACACAGGGGTAGCTTTGACAAGGGGGTGCTTAGTACTGCATGAGTATTCCAGTCTGAAAAATGAGAAAACTTAATCCTTGAAGAATAGATTAATCTTCACCCCAATTCTATGTGACATTGTCAGCAGTTAATTTAACAGCAGAGCTTCACAAATGAAAGATCAATGCAGGGGAAGCTCTTCTAAAACCTCAGTTTATGCAAAGAACGTTGCCTCAAATCCACAGCCCAGACAGAAATGTGTCTGCCACTAACTGAACAAGCTAGCAACTTGAGCAAAAAAAAGTTAAAATGCACATCTTCAAGATCAAGTCTCAAATCTTTCAGAGACTTCCTGTTCCCAGACATCTACAGATGTCCCAGAGGAGGAAAAGCTGACCAAGCCACTGATAGTTTTCCTTCCTTCACACTCTCACACACTCAGTGATGCACTAAGTCAGAGACGAGTCTGAAATAAATAGTTAAAACCCAGGAGCAATGACTAAACAACCCAAAAAAAAATGGCATAAAGCTAAATTATTTTCTCAAATCTAGAATCTAAGAATGGAGAGCAACACAATGACATCCATAATTTATAAAGGCAGATTTTAGAGATACAGTGCTTGCCCCTGAGTATATTGGGCACAACTGCTGCACCAGACCTGAAGATGAAAGACATCAATGGCAGAACATTTGTAGACATCTATATTTCTGCTGATGATATCCCAAAGAGGGTGTTAGAAGATTGGCTGTACAGAAAAAAAATTGGTTTTCTCATTTCATAAATGTAAAGGCATTAAACAATGAATGCCCTTCCTAACAGAAGCATCATTTCCTGCTTCAAGGATGTCCAGAAACACACTCAAAAAAAAAAACCCAAAAAACAAACCAACCAAAGAAAACAAAACTAAAGTCAAGCTTCCCACTTTCTGAATATAATATTAACTCTTCTAGGCTATGAAGTAACACTTAAAATGAAGTTTTGTCTGGAAAGTCAACTCTTGATTGTGTTCCAGATGATGGCAGAGGTCATTGCCAGACCACTCTCCACCATCTTTGGTAAGTCATAGCAGAGGTGCCTGGGGACTGGAGGAGCGCAAATACCACTCCAGTCTTCAAAAAGGATGAGAAGGAGGACCCAGGTAACTATAGACTGGTCATCCTCACCTCCATTCCTGGAAAGGTGATGGAGCAACTCGTCTTCAGCACTGTCCTTAGGCATATCAAGGACAAGAGTGTCATAAGGAGCAGTCAACATGGTTTTTCCAAAGGTGAGTCATGTCTGACCAACCTGATAGCCTTTTATGAGGACATAACTAGGTGGATAGAGGATGGTAGAGCAGTGGATGTGATTTATCTTGATTTCAGTAAGGCATTTGACATTGTCTCTCACTGCATCCTTGCAGCTAAGCTCAGGCAGTGTGGTCTGGATGATCGGGGAATGAGGTGAATTGAGAACTGGTTGAAGAAAAGAAGTCAGAGAGTTGTGGTCAATGGGATGGAGTCTAGTTAGAGGCCTGTATCTAGTGGAGTCCCTCAGGGGTCAGTACTGGGATCAGTGCTGTTCAAGATATTCATTAACGACCTCGGTGAGAGCAGAGAGCACTGTCAGCAAGTTTGTGATGACACCAGGCTGGGTGGAGTGGCTGACACACCAGAGGGTTGTGCTGACATTCAGCAGGACTTGGACAGGATGGAGAGTTGAGCAGGGAGAAACTGAATGAAGTTCAACAAGGGCAAGTGTAGAGTCTTGCACCTGGGAAAGAACGATCTCATGGACCAGTATAGGTTGCGGACTGACCTGCTGGAGAACAGAGAAGGGAAAAAGGACTTGAGGGTCCTGGTGGATGGAAGGTTGACCATGAGCCAGCAATGTGCTCTTGTGGCCAAGGCCAACGCCATTCTGGGGTGTAATAGAAGGGGTGCAGTTTGTAGATTGACAGAGGTTCTCCTCACCCTCTACTCTACCCTAGTGAGGCCACATCTGGAATATTGTGTCCAGTTCTGGGCCCCTTAGTTCAAGAAGGACTTCAGGGAACTGTTTGAAAGAGTCCAGTGCAGAGCCATAAGAATGATTAAGGGAATGGAACTTCCTTATTGGGAGAGGCTGAGGGAGCAGGGGCTCTTCAGCTTGGAGAAGAGGAGATGAAGGGGTGACCTCATAAATGTTTATAAATACATAAAAGGTGAGCACCAAGAGGGTGGAGCCAGGCTCTGCTCAGCAATGCCCAAAGACAGGACCAGGGGCAATGGGTGGAGGTTGAGGCATAGGAAGTTCCATGGAAACAAGAGGAAGAATTATTTCCCTGTGAGGGTGACAGAACACTGGAACAGGTTGTGGAGCCTCCCTCTCCGGAGATATTCAAGATCTGCCTGGATGACTTTCTGTGTGACCTGGTATAGGTGATCTTGCTCTGGCAGGTGGGTTGGACTGGATGATCTCTTGAGGTCCTTCCAGCCTCTGACATTCTGTGATTCTGCGATTTCTAGAACAGCAAAATGCTTTTCTTCAAGGTGTCCTTTCCTTTAAAGCAGTTGCTTCACCTGCTTGATCGTTCCAATCAATCAGCAGGATTTAATGTGAGGAAGAATAAGTATGTTTGAAGATGCCAATGCCACTACTGCTGGAAGTACATCTCAGAAAGTTCATTGAATTTGTTTGTGTGTTTGTTTTTTTGTTTGTTTGCTCTCTGAAAAGGTCTCATACAATCTGGCCTGAGCATGGCAACCATCTTGTCCAGCCCTGGTTTATATCTAATGGATAATGTCACGCTCTCCACCACATTAATTCCCAAATCCTACACACTGTGTATTCAAAAATTAAACTTTGGAAATTCTTACATTCAACCAAAAAAGAAGTAAATCAGAGGGTAGTTCAGTGAAGATACAGGTAGCAGAGGAGTCCAAAGAGAAGGTGTCTGGAAGCCACCTTTTAGCTCCTCTGACACCACCAAGCAAAACTGCCACGGAGAGAATTTGCATGCTGGCTTTGGTCCCATGGAGTGCAGTCATCAGCTTGCAAAGGCTGCTGTTGTCTCTTGGTCTGCACAAACTCTGTTTTTTCTGATATAAATTTTCCTGATCGTGACTACAACGAATTATGCACAGAGCAAAAAAGTTCATACACAGTATAATTTCACCTCTTAATATGAGTGAGCCTACTGCAAAAGCAGCTCTAACAAATGCATAAGTAAGTGATGAGCATTTCTATTTGCCTTTCCAGCAACCCTTGCCTCACAATAATTAGGTTCTGTGTTGATTCTTCCACTTCTTGGATTCTCTTTTTGAAATTTAAAAAAAGAAAAAGAGAGAGAGAAGAGGTTTGTCTATCTGATTAATAGTCAATATTTTCCACACACTCGAGCTTTCATCTGTTGAGAAGAGCAAGACATAGTTTTTGGATATTGCTGAGGATGCAACATGTGGAATTAACTAGAATAATAATCTACAAAGAAAGAATCTCTGACATTGATTGTCATGTCATTTGTATTAAGTAGGGTGGGAAGGATAGCTGGGAGGAATTAGGATGATGTTATGACTTGCTATGAGAACAGATTTGCAAAAAGATTTGCAAAAGAGAAGGGTATTTTTTTTTCTCAGTTTGCTTCAATACCACCCATTCAGTGGCCAGTAATAACTATCACTTGCAATTATTTGGTGCCCTGAGCCATTGTCATTGTCAGCTGAATTTAAATCGAATATTTCTCATGATAGAGAATCATCGTGGATGGTGATAAATGATAATTAGTGCACCTTTGCAGAGGGGTATTCAAAAATATATGCAAGGCTTAAACCTGCACAGAAAATTATTTTATGCATTCAAGGAGCAGAACTACTCTTGCATTTTGAGGGAGCCTAAAGTGAGCTGAACATTCAGATAAAATGAAGTAAAATTAATTTAAGCAGCTCTCTGTCTGGGTTTTTTTTTTAATAACTGTGATGGTGATGATGGTGTCAACAGGGAAATTACAATTTCTCAACAAAATCAAATGTGATTACTTGAAAAAGTGTTCTTTCATGTATGCTTTTTATTTTTAATATCAAAATATGGCTGCTAAATCCATAATAAGATTTGAAAGCAGGTATACAACATTAGTGAAACTATACTGTGCAACTTTCCTATGGGAAAACAAAAGAAAATAAACTGGGAGGGGGGAGGGGGAAGAGGAGATTGAAGCCTGAGAATACAATTTAATAAAGTCCAGACATGAATCATGCTGTTTAAAATCATTAGTGTCCTTGATCCAAGTAAAACATAAAGCTGAGCTAATTCAGGTGCTGTACAAATAAAAACTTTCTAGCTGTATTTAGGACAGATTCTGAGAGAGACAGAGAGAGAGAGAGAAAGAAGCAGCTTATACCAGCAAGACAGCAGTTTAGCACTGTTCATTTTGATAGCAGACAAAGATCTACACGGTACATCAAAAGATTGCAAGGGGCATTTAACTACTCCATTTTAATCATTTATTATACATTGCCAGGAAATCACTGCATTTTTTCTTAACTGACAAAAAAAAAATGATCACACAGCATTCATTCTGCATCTTACAGAAAACTTCCTTTAAAATCTACTGAATTGACTCAATCTGCCATTAATGATACAATATCAATATCAATATCAAAATGCCATATTTGCAGAAGCAACCCATTGGAGAGATAATCCATCGAGCTGAAAAACAGACTGGTCCCCAGAGCAAATATAAAAACATCTTGTTCTCCTCTGTGATGCCCAGCTGTGCCCAGAAACAGGACAAGGGGAAAAGGACAAGGGGGAAAGGGCACAAACTGGATCCAGGAGGTTCCATCTAAACATAAAGCAAAACTTCTTCACTGTGAGGGTGCCAGACCCCTGGAGTAGACTACCCAGAGAGGTTGTGGAGTCTCCTTCTCTGGAGAGATTCCAAATCCACCTGGACATTCTGATCCTGGGCAACCTGCTGTGGGTGACCTTGCTTTAGCAGAGGGGTTGGACTGGATGATCTCCAGATTTCCCTTCTATCCTCCATCATGCTGGAATTTTTGGGTTCTGTACCTGAAACAGGTGTTTGAGGCATAAACAGGGTACAAAAAACTGTACAAATATGTCTAGTGGTGCGCAAATCCCAGTCCTGCCCAGGTGCTGAGCATGCTTTGGAAAAGTGCCATTCAGCCACAACTCATTGCATTTTCAAGCTCAAGATCTGCACATGGTAGGAAGGCAAGATTTACAGGCATTCCAGCAGCCATTCTCATGCTTCAAATACTACCTTAGAGGTTTCCCATCCTCACTGCAGTGTGAGGAAGTGTGGTGGTACAAGGTCGCATCTTCCCTCTATCAAAACAAGGGGAAGCAAAAGAGTTTAGGAACAAGCATTCACTCATCATGTTGAATTTTCTTCCACACATGCTGCATGAGTTCTAACATTTGTTGCAAGTCACAAAAAAGCAGAGAAAACTCAATCTTAAAATTTAAATCAACAGCCAAGTGATACAAAATGTATTATGAATTAGCTTGTAGCAGCTCTCCTCTGAGATGATTAGCTTCCAAAGTCCATCATCTAACTATAGAAGATTTGGTGAAAAGCAAGTCAAGATTAATCAGCCTCATTTAACAGAATTATAAATATTTCCTACAATCATATCAGGATAGCAGTTGGCCATATTGCCAAGAAAGAGTCTTGTAGATGGAGAAGTTATAAATAAATAGATAAGCCTTTTGGTTGGTTTGCTCCTTGCTTAGAAAAAGATTGTGATTTTTTCATCAGGTTAGGGAAAGTTCAATAATGTTTTTAGGCATTGAAGTAAAAGAGTAAATTGAGACTTGGAACAGAAAGAGGGAAATGTAAAAATATGATTACCTATTTGACCATGAGAATCAATTTAATTAATGCTAGAGGTTGAGGTTTTTAACTGATTTTTCTGAATGACACTTATTAGGTTCTGACTGAAGACTCCATGAGGCAAAGAAGTAAAAATACCTCCCTCTCAAGGAAGAGGAACCGGTGTGAAGACCATAGAATCATAGAATGGTTTGGGTTGGAAAGGACCTCCAAAGCTCACCTAGTCCATCTTTTATGAGCTCCAGATCAATCACAGCTCCATGGCAATAAACTGTTCAGGCTAAAACCCTTTCCATTATTCTCTCAGTTGTGTTGGAAACTTGTGGACAGAAGCTTAAAGAACACTGTAGTGGAATTTAATTTGTCTTGGCCTTAGGAGGCTTTTCTGCATATTATGCTGCTCACTATTCAAACAGCACTTCTTCTGCAGCATGGGTATGGACATGGAGACCAGGTATCTACAGAAAAAGGTAGACATCTGAGCTTACTTAAGGTTTGTTACCTCTATATGGCAATGTAGAATTATTCTGTCTCTTCATACCTCAATATATTTTTTTTTCTCTCTGCAGTGTTTCATCTCCAGCTCAGTCCACTGGAATGTTACCATTCCCCATGGTTTGCAAGCCCTAAATTACTTTTCCATTGCATGTTGGTGCTTTCACAGGCAGAATGCTTGTGTTTTAATTTTAACAAGGTTCTGAGAATTTTTTTTTTTTTATGTTTTAATTAGAAATTCATCCAGATTTTTTTTTTCTCTGAATTTGAAGAGCAAGTTTCAGGGAGTGATTAGATCCATTCCTCTAAAAATTTCCACAGTTTTTACAATCAATCAAAAAAACAAACACTGACAGTCTAAAATATGAAGAAATATGGTTACTTTAGCTGCCAGCAATTGTACCAAAATGACAACACAAAGGAGATAAAATTCCTTGAAGTTTTAAACATTCTCAGATGAAGGGGGTTTGAATCCTTACAATCTTCACATACTCATGCCTTCTCCTTGAAATTTCTGTGGAAGTCACAGGAGGGGCAAGAATTTAAATTTCTTAGTGTTGTGTTAAGTTAAACCCAAACTGCAGATCTATCCTGATGCTGAGACAGATCAGTTTGCAAATGGGAAGGTTCTGAACAGAAATCCAAGAGCTGCAACTGTGGTAACCAGCATCAATGAGTTCCTGCACCACTAGAAACATAGATGCAAAAGATTGCAAATGTCAGAGTTACTTATTTCAATACTCCAGTATGGAAATCAAGAAAAAAACAATTCTGATTTTTATAGAAAAAGTTGTGGATGCACAACTTTTTTAACATCTTCATTTTCCTTCTCGAGGTCCTTATTTATTTACTGTAATCCTGAACAAAAAGAAACTGGATTAAATATCAGTTTAGAGGACTAAGTGGCATGTGCATTATTCCTACTTTCACAATACTTCATCGTAATATGTTGGATCTTAATAATTTATTACAAAAGAGTTTGCTAAGTTTGCCTTAAGGTGCCATGCTAAGTAAAAATACATAGGTGCTCCTTTCTCCCCTCTCTCTTTGCTTTCCCAATGGATAATTCTTGTCATCACAACTATATTGTTTGATTGTGATGGGTTCACACTGAAGGGAGGGACTTCTGTGTCATGGAAACAAAGGCAACCAAAATATATGAGCTTACTCGACTTAGATACACATAGATACACATACACCCTTAGACACACGTCTGTTCAGGCCAGTTATCCAAAGCAATACACCCAGCATTATTTCTTCAGAGACTTCTTTAAGGGAAAAATATGTGATGACTGCCTTGAAAAGGCCAATGGCATCCTGGCCTGCATCAGCAATAGTGTGGCTAGCAGGAGCAGAGCAGTCACTCTGCCTCTATACTCAGCACTGGTTTGGCCACATCTTGAGTACTGTGCCCAGTTCTGGACTCCTCAGTTTAAGAAGGACACTGAGATACTTGAATGTGTCCAGAGAAGGGCAGCGAGGCTGGGGAGAGGTCTGGAGCACAAGTCCTATGAGAAGAGGCTGAGGGACCTGGGATTGTTTAGCCTGGAGAAGAGGAGGCTCACGGAAGACCTCATTGCTGTCTACAACTCCCTGAAGGGAGGTTGTAGCCAGGAGGGGGTTGGTCTCTTCTCCCAGGCAACCACTGACAGAACAAGAGGACACAGTCTCAGGCTGTGCCAGGGGAAGTTTAGGCTGGAGGTGAGGAGAAAGTTCTTCACAGAAAGAGTTATTGACGAGTGGAATGGCAGCCCGAGGAGGTGGTGGAGTCATCATCTCTGGAGGAGTTCAAAACAAGATTGGATGTGGCACTTGGAGCCATGGTTTTGTTGTCAGGAGGTGTTAGGTAATAGGTTTGACTTGATGATCTCTGAGGTAATAGGTTGGACTTGGTGATCTCCAAGGTCTTTTCCAACCTGATTGATTCTATGATTCTGTGAGTGGCATTACTCTAAATAGATTGGGAATCAGTCATCTGAGAGTCCATGGTGCACAAGGTAGATGGCTGGAGAGGAGATGGAGGAGGAAGACTGGTCGGTTTTGCCCAAAGTATGAGGACAGATAAGACCTTTGAAACAACTTTCCCCACACCCCCACACCCCCCCCCCCCTCTATTTGGATCTCAGAAGGAATGAAAGGTGCCTCTACCACAGCTTGCTTTTTAATTCTCAAAATTCTACCTGAAGCATCTCAAGAAGGGAAACAAAAAATGCTTTCTGATTATTGCTACGAAACTTTTGCCCATGCAGTAGAGTTACCTTAAATGTTGCAGGTAAAGAGAGCAGCAGAAAACAGTCTGCAGTTCTCCTCCACTTTGGAATCACTTAAAATAAATCCTAGGACACTTGAAAAGGTTTTCCTGGCAGTAGAATATCTGAATATAAAACTGAAAAAAACATTAAAAAAACTCAGGGAGGAACTGTGGTCCAACTGGATCAATAATTTGGAGCACAGGACCCAACCATTGTGACCACAAAACAGGAATAATTGCAATCACTGCTAAAAAAAGTAACATATCTCAACACAGCTGAGATCAGGCTAAAGATTCACTTTGTTTTAAATGTGAATTATTGAAAGTAGGAATCAGAAAGTTCAAGGATGAAATTAGCCTCAAAACAGATTAATCTATTTTAAAAGTTTTGGGGAAAAAAATTATCCCAACTTGTACAGTTCTATGGGGAAAAAAAGAAAATCTGCAGAATACAACTGCAAGCTTCCAAGCTCAAAGTTAATCTGATGATATATCTGAATACTGATAACCCGGGCACAGATCCATCTCCAGAGAGAGATATGCCTGCTATGATTATCTCTCTGGTAGCTGTCAAACAAAGAGATGTCATTCTGTCTACAGTTAAACAACAACAGATGGAACAGACCCTCAGCCAAGGTAAGTAGCATCACTCCAGTGCTTTCAAATGGAGCTTTACCATGGTTTGCACCAGTTGAAGATCTGTTCCAGATCTCTATTCCAAGGCTAGGGTTAATCTCATCTCTAATATAAGCTGAGATCATCATCAACGAAGCCACAGAAAAAACTACATCTCTAAGGCACAGCCTTACCATTATTGTTATCATTATTGTGGTATCATTATGACATGTACTCTCATCAATTAAGCTTCCCACTTCCTTCAGAGGACACTTAACAGGTAAAGCCTCTCAGCTTCATAAAGCCATGAGCTATGTCCTACAAAAGTTCTTGGGTAAGGTGTCCCACCTTTTCTGATTTTGCATAGTGCATTTGGCCTGAGCAGCTTCTACGTTCTGCACTGAAGGGGGTGCTTAAAATGGCTCAGATTACCCAAGCTCCCTGCAAATACACTTCTCCCTCTGTTGAGTATAAGGATATGTAAACAACTGACACTAAGACTGATATCTATTCTGTAATGAGATAAGTTCTGCACATTGTGCCCAACCCTTTTTTAGCTGAAACAGTGAGAATTGATGGATGGAGCAATAGCCACAATTTTGCTAAATCACAGTTCTCACACTTCCTGTAATATTTTCTACAGATTAGGGTTTCAAAATTATGAGAAATGTGGCCTTTAAAATTCATACGGTGAGTTGAGGCTATTTTATCTCCAAATAAAAATAAATAGAAACAGCCACAAGTTGTTCCAAAGGAAGTTCATCAGGAAATGCTTCTTCACAGAAAGGTTTATCAGGCATTGGAACAGGCTGGCCAGGATAGTGGTTGAATCACCACCCTGTACTTACTTAACAGACATATGGATGTGGTGCTTAGGGACATGTTTTAGTGGTAAATTGCTTAGCAGTAGTGGGATTGTGACCTCTAGGTAAGTGGTTGGACCTGATTTTCTTGAAGGTCTCTTCCAACTTCAACAGTTCTATAACTCCATGATCCACCAAGAACAGATGTAAATTCTGTGTATACATTTTCCTATACAGAACAATCCCTTAGATAAAAGGTGGTATAGAAAGAAAGCTCCACATTTACTGATGTTCTCTCCAAAATTCCTGTAATGTTATTATTACATTTGATAGCTTGACCCAAGACCACAGTGCTTTGGCTAGAATGAAGTTGGAAAGGAAATAATTTTCTGTGCTTCAAGGTGATTTAATCCACCAATATTTGTAATGAAATACATTTCAGTTTGGTCACATGTTTGCCAAGTTGTCCTGGAGTACTGGTCTTTTAAGACATGTGTGTTGCGATTGTGACTCATGGACATCACGAATGGAAAATATCTTTTACATGAGCCACTCCTGCCAGTACAGACTTATTGCTCAAAGGACATTTCATGATCTTTTGTCCAGTCTAATTTCAAGGTCCATTGGGGGATATAAATTATGCTATTATGAGAAAGTATGTTGTTTATGGATAAATGATGTGTTTCTGCTCTGTAATTTTTAACCAAAGAGTTTCCTTTATTACTCATTGTGGGCAAAAATAAAGATTATTTCGTTTGTTTACTCTGGGTGTGGAAAAGACCACCCAAAAGCCCACTTAACAAGGGAGCCACATCAAATGGTAGGTAATTGAAGCAACCACAGTGGCTAAGCCTTGTGCAGAGATAGCCAAACATGCCACATCAGCTTATTATAAGTACAGCTAGAGCAAACCAGAGTTCAAGGCCACCCGTAAAGTGCAGTCAAAAAGCTTTATAAGCACCCAGGTGGTGAAGTTCACCCTCAGTCCCATACTGCGGCAGGTACATTATCATCTGTTGAGTGCTAATGCAGGTGTCTGCACATGAACTGCTATGACTCCAATATAAACTATGCAACATATGATAGAAAAATGGTACAGTAAGGGAGACAAGGGCATGGAGACAATGTGGTGGACAGAAAGAAGAGCTTTTGAAAAGTCTGTTCAGACGTGTTCTGAGATCACTTGGAAGGATCATGTAGTAAACAGGCACTTTGCCGGGCACCAGAATATAATTGATTTTTATCGATCCTGTATTAGACCAAAAAATGCTTGGAAAGAGAAAGAAAGGGCTTTTATTTTATGAGGTAAGCTAAATACAACTCACTTGATCTCAATGGACAGTTCTTTCCTCTTTACATGTTCCCTGTTACTGTGATACCTAAGCAGCATATACTGCTTGAATTGTATTGTCTTACCTCAAAATACAGTCACACAGTTACTGCTAATGCAAGTTACCACATCCTCATTTCTCAGCTCTAAACCCTAGAGGCAGAAGAGCATAATACAATTTATCTCCCACCTCCATCATATAGTCCCCAGAATCAGGTCCTTGCTGTAATGAAAAGCAGATCTGGCTTTTAGAAACAGGATTCACAGCAGTCAACACAAAGCACTAAATCTGAAGGCTTTCTCTAATCCTACCTGTCTTGCCTAAAGACATCTGTGGGTTTGGCATCTCTGCAAGTTCAAAGCTGCAAATCTGAGACTAAACAAAGACACCTAAAACACATGGAAAAATGGAATTTTCATCAGGTAGTAGAGGATAGAGCAGGATTGGCAGCAGGTAAATATTTAGAGCACATCTGCCTGGAAAGCAGGAGGTTTAGACTTCAAGCCCTCCTAAATCTGAAGAATTTAAACTTGTGTCTCAGCATTTTGAAAGTTTCTGAATCACTAAATCAATAGGGAAGGAAAAGAGATGGAGGACATAGTGCAAGATGACGCACTAGAGCTGAGAGCAGGTTAAACAAGGTTTGGCTGGGATATAGCAAATAAAGTGTGTGGTGCTGGGAGAAAAGCTGAGGCCTCTGGAACAAAAGTGGCTAGTGGATATAGCCTAAACATGAACTCAGGAATTATAACTTCCCAAACTTCACCTCAGAGCAGAGGCAGAAAAGTTCATTGAAGCATGGCAAGAGTTGTGATTCAAGAGTTTGTACCAACCACAGCCCAAGAAGCAATACTTGGCAGAGAAATATCCTCTCTGATGTTTTCCCATCTCTTCATGAATTCAGAAAAGGTGTCCACCAGCTCAAACTCCACTCAGACATTTTACTGTGAACACAAAGCCTGTCAGCACCACGCTTCAGGGACAGTTTCCCCACATTGTGCTACAGTTGTTGAATGAAATTGGTAAACACTTTCTGTGGAAGCATAAAGCAGAACCAAGAGCTCTGCCTCCTAACCACACACTTTGCTGTCATGTCTCTTTGCCTACATATGTAATTTCTCCTCTTGTGAACCTCAATTGTCCTTCCTGCACAGTAACACAGCTTCCACAATAGGGACAGCAATTCTCTTACCCCAGAGAAAACCACAGTTAGCAGTAGTAAATTTTAAATGCCACATACTGAGAAGCCATTTCCTCTTACTACTCAGAGCATTATATCCATTGAGAGACGTACAAAAGGTGGATGACAGGTCTTTCTAAGGTGGATGACAGGCCCTTCTCCTTATAAGCTTGAATATACTTTTATATACATATATATTGCTAAAACTTCCACATTTTGTTCTGAATTCAATGATCTTTCCTCATGTGAGGCACTCAGAGGACAAATTAGCAGGCCAGTACTTTCAGGGATACGACTGGTTTGTCATTTCTAAGTAGACTCCAAATGAGGTTCCTTCTATTCACAGTCCATTTGAGGACTTGGAACACCTTTAAATGATCTTTGTCTGTCTTGTTTTGTTTTGTTTTCTGGCCAAAGCCATGGCATCCACATCCTCTCAGGCACCTAAGCAGACTGAATTTTCATGGAGCAATCCCCTGAACAAAGATGCCTAAATTAAGCTTGAGTTACACTTTAGGTTCCTAAGTGCTTTTTTGGATGTCAACCAGACTCAGAAACTTGCCCAAGGTCGTGCAGGAAGTCTATGGCATAAAAAAAAAAAAAAAAAAAAAAAAAAAAAAACAGAAACTGATCTGGGGTCTCTGAGGTCTAGGACTAAGAGCACTAGAACATCTTTGCTCTCTTTGCTGCTCCTATCAAACCTAAGATGGCACACAAGATCAGAAAACCTAATGACAGGAGTGAACATGTTGTGGAATTAATTAATTTCATGTACATGACTCAGAGATGAGATCTATACTTACTTTTACCCATTTATTACTTCCTTACACTCTGCAGATGATTGCAGAAATAGCAAATCCATCTATTTATAAAGCAGTGAAACAGCCAAGTGTTCTCTTAACATACCACTTCCAAGTGCAAGTAATATATACTGACCAGCTCATAACTATCTTGGCCAGGATTCATACACCTGTTAAGATTTTAATTTATCAAAGACAGACATATTTATATTTATGTCTATGGCTGCACACTCATGAAATAGGAAAGGCTGTTAAAAAACATAATGCTTTAAGAGCAGCCAGGGAAGTCAGAGTTAAGGTTTGTTGCTCTGTCCTTAACTCACCCATGCTGTGCACAGCTCTCATATATGCATAGAAACAGCCTACAAACATAGCTGATATGTAAAAGAAAAGAGTCTTAGGCAGAGACTGGGAGTCAAATCCAACTGGAAAAACACCAGTCAAGTTTGTGCAGCTCTGGAATGGCTGTGCCAAAATCCACCAGCCTTTAGCAAATGCCAGAATAAAAAGCCTGAATTGTACCTACCATTGTCTAGACGACGCGATGTTCAGATTTGGCATGTTTGATTTTTCTTTGATTAATGAAGGAGATTATAACAGCCTTTCCCATTTGAAGACTGTTAATATTCTTCCTGTGTTATAATGGCCCCCAAGGATCTTGAGGAGCATAGAGGCACTCCCACTTATTCCCTGCCGTTTTCCACAGACTCCATGCAATTTCAATAGTCCCGTTTCTTTCAGACCCATTACACACATAAGTGATACACCCCCATTATCAGCAGATCATTGAAGTGATAGATTGTAATGACTCCTTAGGAGGTAGACTGTATATCAACCAGCAGCAGAGTGTGTTTTATAGGGCAGGTATAAATTCCATAGGAAGTGCTGACAGATTCTTGACTGAAACAATACTAACAGAAGTGCCACTCAGCAGTGACAGCAAAAGGTGACTCTGCCCTCCCTTCAGCCCACAGCACAACCGCGGTTAATGGGAGTTGCACATTTGGAGGAAGGACAATCTCAGTCTAAAAGTTCATTAAAAAATACTGTTAAGTTTTCCCTTTTTTCACCCTTCAAGAATACTGCCTCACAGTCAATGTTAAAATCCCAATAATCTGGTATTTGGTAAAAAGATTTATTATATTCTCTTTAGGTTTGGTTCTTGCCTTCTGCCTTGTCTGAACTTACAGCATTTTCTAAAGCTAATCCTAGTACAGCATCCATCTTCACCTTTCACAATGCTTATTAGTTTCTACCCTTGATCTGTCTGACTAACATCCCACCATGTCACCAAAATCGTTGGTCATCCACAGCAAGCTTTATTTGAGGACAGTCCACCTCCCATTATCCTCATAACTGCAATCACTTTAAGGTAATTTCAAGATGGGGACACTTCATTAAAAAATATTCATTCTCTGTTCTGGCAGAATATTCACCCATATTAATTCAAAGAATATTCACCTTCTCTCCTGGCTGTCAATTAATCATCTTCTGTCTCCTCATACCCACTGTGTCCAAATATTTCATAACACATTCACCACCCATGCAGTCCACTCCCTGAAGGTACCACACCAAGGTGTAGAGCTTTGATATTGCACAATTAGTGTGAATGTAAGCAAGTCAATTTTTGTGAAGACAATAGCACTTCCTTTCCAAGGAAAATGAAAGGTTCAAAATAAATAATTACCAACAGAATACAACAATGGACAAATATTGCCAATGTACCAAACAACAGTGTAAAATATAAATACAATTGTAAACTATTTTAGGTAAAGAGGCATTAGTCCTTTTTTCTATGATATATTTTATTCCTTTTTTTTTTTTTTTGTCATAAGGGTTTAATACAGATCATTGTGCCACCTAATAAGTTTCTGAATCACTCAGATATATTGTTCTAATATTAATTAGTTGTATTTTATAACTGAATCTGTAAGACAAAATAGCATAATTTAGGACAAGTAAACAGATAGCACTCATTTTAATAGCATCTTCAGAGTTTTTAAATTAGAAAATTCATTAAAAGTACAATTATTAACTGACAAAACTTGAATTTTATGAACACCACACTGTGAACAGGAATGACTCCCACCCTAAGACCTCTTTATTTCCATGCACATCTTCTAATTTCAGTTACTTCAAACTTTAAAAATTTACTTTTTACCATAAAGCAAATCTTCTTCCTGGAAAAACTGTGCAATCTCCACAGTAATTCTTCACCAGGAGAATGAAAACTACACAATTCTTTTCTAATAAAAGCACTTCAGTAATATTTGACTGACTGAACAATCTGAACACTTCAGTCTTGTTGTTCCAGGAACGAATTCTAGATACATCTGTGTATAGTTTATATAACACACTTAAGTTTTTACCAACATGCCCCAATACAGACATCAAACTTATATTAACTTGCATGCTGTGTGTGTAACCACACGCAGTTAGTAAAAAAACAAACAAAATAAAAGACTGCTATCATCCTCAAAATAAAAGTACTGCATACTGCATGTGACTTATTGCTAATTAGGTTCTTACCAACTACTGGTTTACTTCAGTTGTTAAGCAGAGAGATTAGAGGGAAATAAAAGGGTGGTGATCTGTGTGCATTTTCTGAGCCATATCCTCTACATTGCTGTTACAATTACATTACCTTACTCCTCTTCCAGCAAGCCAGTCTGTAGTGTTGTGAAGGAAAACAAGCACACACATTACACTGAGATTTGTGAATTTCCTGGAGTTCCATATAACTTTTGGTCTAGCTCCCATGGCACAATATCAACTGCAAAGCAAAGTTTGGCAGCCTCTGAATTTCAGGAATAGTTCAAGAAGTATACACTCAAAGGAAAATGAATTCTAAATTGCAAATATCACTGCTATCATACAGACTTGGCTCAGGTTTTTTGCCCCAATCCCTTTACTTTCATGATATGTCTCATCTTGGTTTAGCTCTTTGCCAAAGGACAAGTTTACAGAAACTTTAAAATGGTTTATATTGGCTTCAGGGAGTGTTGCCCAGTCACGGTTTAGTCAGAAATGGTTTATGTTGACATGACTCAGGTCTGGCCACTCACTTGCTTCATTTTCTTTCTAGTTCGCCACACTTTCAAAGTCAGTGACATGAATACTTATCTGCAGGCAAGATAGTTTGCTGGGGGTTTTGTTGTTGTTGTTGTTGGGTTTGTTTTCTTTATTTGGTTTTGGTTTTTTATAGATGTTTTACACTTTCAACCATATTTGTGCTTTTACTTTATACACTGCATCACCTTCTTGGAAGAAGGTAGGTGCTGGTACCAAAAAACATGTTACATGAATGGGCTTAAAACCTCCTAATGCCCTATAGACACCCTGTACAAATATACAATCCAGTGCAGTGTAACTAAAAAAACATATTTTAAGAAATAACCTTCTGTACTCATAAAGAATGTTCTATTGAATATTTCTGAACTTAAATGCCGCCAACAAGCTTGAAATAGCATCTTGAATAAGGAGCTCTTTAACAGTGGCAGGAAAATCCTTAATTACAGTAGAGACATAAGGCATGAAGGCTTTTGACAGTCCATCTTCACACCATTGAGGTGCTAAGCCCAAAACTGGTCCTACATCTATTTGTCTATGCAAGGCAGAAGTACACATTCCCACCGCTCCCACTGCTTGGAGTTCTGACTTCATGTGTTCCTTTAGAAATTGCCTGACATTAGGAGAAAATTGAACTACTTAGGTTTTTGACAAATCTTCAAAATAAATAATGTAAAACTTTAATTCTTCCCTCCTCCCCCCTTTTTTCAATCTTTTTATCTTCTATTTCATCAATACCTTGTTACTCCATTGTCTTTCCTAGCTATCTGTGTTCACTATTGGCACTTCCCTGATTCTGTCTAGCTTGTGCAAGGAGGAAGGGATATCTTGCACACATTTGTGTGTTATCCTACCAGTTCTCTGTTCACTGCTCAGTTTACTGCAGAACAGGTAGTTCTTCACAAAGAACTCTGCACAGCTTAGTTATTCTAGAAAGGTATTTCAGTTATCTCACAGTACCACAATACCTTAGAGGTTGGAATGGACCTCCAGAGATCATTGGGTCCACCCCCTGTGCCAAAGAAGGATCACTTAGTGTAGTCCGCAGAGGAATACATCCAGATGAGTTTTAAATGTGTCTAGAAAAGGGAACTCCACAACATCTCTGGGCAGCCTGTTCCAGTGATCCATCACCTTCACTGCAAAGAAATTTCTCCTCATGTTGAGGTGAAATCTTTTATGTTCAGTTTGAACCCATTGTTCCTTGTCTTACCACTGTGAACTACCAAAAAGAGCCTGGCCCCCTCCACTTGACTCCCATCCCTCAGATATTTATTGACACTGATGAGATCCCCTCTCAGTCTTCTCAAGACTAAACAGCCCCAGGGCTCTCAGTCTCTCTTCACAGGGGAGATGCTCAAGTCCACTAATCATCCTCATGGCTCTCTGTTGGATTCTCTCCAGCAGGTCTCTGTCTCTCTCTTGGGCTTTGGGGAGCCCAAAACTGGACACACTGTTCCAGGTGTGGTCTCAGCAGGGCAGAGTAGAGGGGAGGAAGTACCTCCCCTAGACCTGCTGGACACCTTTCTTGATGCACCCCAGGATCCCATTGGCTCTCTTGGCCACAAGAGCACATTGTTGTCCCATGCAGAACTTGCTGTCCACCAGCACTCCAAGGTCTTTCTGTGTGGAGCTGCTTTCCAGCAGAGCAGCCTCTAACCTGTCCTGGTGCCTGTTGTTCTTCCTCCACGGTTGCAGGACCCTGCACTTGTCCTTACTAAACTCCATGAGGTTTGCCTGCAGCCAGCTCTCAGCCTGTCCAGGTCACATTGGATGCCAGCACAGCCTGAGGGGTGTCAGCCAACCCCCCCAGATTTGTATCATCAGAACTTGTTGAGGGTAATCTCAATGCCCTCAGCCAGGTCCTTGATAAAGATATTGAACAAAACTGGACCCAGTACTGATCCCTGGGGGACACCACTGGCCACAGGCCTCCAAGTTGACTCTATGCCACTGATGACAACCCTCTGAACTCTGTGGTGGTGCCAGTTTGCAATGTACCTCACTGACAGCCATCTGTGCCACATCTCCTGAGCTCTTCTATGAGGATGTTATGGGAGACTGTATCAAAAGCTTTACTGAAGTCATCCACTGCTCTGCCCTCATCTAACCATTTGGTCATGGTTTCATAGAAGGCTATCAGATTAGTCGGGCAGGATCTCCCTTTGGTAAATCCTGTTGGTTACTCCTGATAACCTTCTTATCCTTCATGTGACCTCCAGGATGAGCTGCTCCATCATCTTTGTATGTATAGAGGTGAGGCTGACTGGTCTATAGCTGCCTGGGTCCTCCTTGCCTTTTTTGAAGACTGGAGTGACATTTGCTTTCTTCCAGTCATCAGGAACCTCTCCTGTTCTCCACAACTTTTCAAAGATGGAAAGAGGTTCAGCAAGAGTGTCAGGAGCTCCCTCAGCACTCATGGATGCACCCCATCACGGCCCATGGATTTGCATATCTTTAGTTGGTATAAGAGATCTCCAACCCAGTAAGGGTCAGTAAGCAACAGAAGTGGTGTAAAGTCACTTTGACTCACTTTCCACTTCCAAATGGTTCTAAGAGATGCTGAGGGTTGGAGTAGATGACTTTTAAGGGTCCCTTGCAATGCAAGGGGTTCTAGAATTTACATCTATGGTCCAAAGCAATTGTGCAGTGAATAAGTATCTGAAAACTCCGAAGACATTGAAGACAGAGAAAAAGGTTTCACAAACATTCATTTTACCCTGAAAGCCTGTTTTCCATACTTCATGAAAAGCAAAACTTTTGACTTTTTGACTACTTTTATTCCAAGTGGTGAAAGCTCAATTTAAGGCAGATTCAGCTGGTCAGTAAGGCAGTGGCAGGTTTTGCTTCCATGCAGCCCATTAATTTTGACAGCAAAGAAAAACAAGTACATCTGGCTGTTATGGGCAATGGTGAATAACTCAGTGTAACCAAAGATGGCTTTAGAAGAGACACTTAGAAGATCTCAGCACTCCCATTAGCACTGCCTGAGGGAAAGTATACTCAGGTCACATGCCATCAGGAGTGCTCGAGCAGCCTTTCCACCCTACCCTGTCTCTCTGGTATCTGTTCTCATTTGCAGAACCTGAGACAATGGCTGGGAAGAGTCATCTGCATCTGATCTGCATCTCAAGTAGTCCAACTTAATTGCCAGAATTTGGAATTTTAGCTATTCATTATTCAATAATATTCAAGAAAAGACAAAGATCCTTAGATCTCTGCAATCATCCATAAGCAATGCCTTGTGCCAACAGCTCCACCATTTGCTGTTTCTTGACTTTTCTACAAATGTCAGGGTAATAGATAAGGAAATTTCCAAGACAAAACCTTTTGTCCAGGTGTCCATTACGGCATGGTCTTTCCTCCATAGTTATAAACCTAGCTCACAACTCTTAAATATATCTGCAACCTGTACTAATGTGTTTAGTCCTGGAAAATATTGTTTTCTACATATTATATTCTCAAAGGAATTTGCCTCCTACTTATTCCTTATACCTCAATGTATTTAGTTTTTTTTTCCTATAGGAAACAAGCCCCAGTTTTTCTACACTTGAAGAAGCACAATGAAATTGCTGCTTAACATCCGCTTGAATGTAAAACTCTATTCACCATTTACCATAAATTTGTAATGACCCACTCATCCTTCATTTGCAGAACTCCCCTCCTAAATGTATTTGAAAGCACACAATGTTTTCCCCAAAGTCAGAAGCACCGCCAGGTTTCACAGTGTGCTTGACATTTCTCATTGGCAGCTGTAGCCGTAACGTGAACACCTGCCTTATTCCACAGGGCCACAGGTGAAGACAACACATATGGATCATAGAATCATAGAGTGAATTGGACTGGAAGGAATCTTTAAGGGTCATCTAGCCCAACCATCCTGCAGGAATCAGGTTGCTCAGAGCCACATCAAGCCTGACCTTGACTGTCTCCAGGAAAGGGGCTTCCACCATCTCCTGGAGGCAAACTTTTCCAGTGTTCCAGTGATCATTTTAGGCCTAAATGTAAGAAGGTTGACAAAATTAAGTCATTCCTATTGGCCAAAATGTCCTTTGATTCAAGTTTTGATATTTTTTTCTTTTCCCTACTTCAAGGAGGACTAGAAGATGAGACACTATTAGCCATGATAGAAGGAACTACCACCATATGTGAAAAATATCTCATCACAGTGCAGGGTTTGTCATCCTGCAGAAAGCTAAAGAATGCCTGAATTTCACATGTTAATATGTGCTGGCAGGAGAATATTATAGGTTATTAAAGCCATGGTAACTTCACCTTTTAGATTATGGGGAAAAAAATATCAAGGAGAATAAAACCCTAAAAGTCTAATATTTTACTGAACAGAAAGTTGGTCATTTCATCATCCTCCGAAGTGAAATCCTATTTATAGCAACAGCGAAATCAAATATTATGTGATCACTCTGAGGTTTGCAACATTTGACAAATTGCAATTTTGTTCTTCACAAACTCCTAAACACTTCCTGCTAAGTGACAACAAGCATCAGCAAGTTTCAACAAACCTTCTGCAGCTTCTTTATCTCACTATAAAGAACAGATGCCGTTTTGGGGCTGCTGTGAGCTCTTCTGTTTTTTGTGTAATATGCACATGTATATGAGAGTGCACATCACATGAAAATGTGATAGCCAAGGCCCATCTCAAATGCTTTTTCCATGCTGCACAGTAAGCAAACAGCTGGCTCCAGGCAAGAATCCTTTGTCAATCATGGCAAAAACATGAGCCACACACAATTTCATGGCAAAAGTGACAAAATGTTCAACATTAATAACAAAATCATTTGGGCTGTTAAAATATACAAAGATGGTCCCACAATGTTTTATTTTTCTAGTATATTTGTGAAAGTTATTGTCTATTTCTGCCTTTCACCAGTAGCAAGAGGGAAATATCAAAAGTACATTTTAAATGGAGCTGATTCTCCCAGAAAATAATTACTTTCAGGCCATCAGGGAGCTTTTAAGCCTTACAGCAAAGAGTTTTCCATAAAACAAAGAGTTCAATGAACAGCAGATTTTTGGATGGTAGAAATATCATATCACAAAGCCAAAACAAACATTACCTACAAGCTAGAAGAGTGTTAAGCAAAGGTTTGAATGTCCAAGCATTTGCCACTAGACACCTTTCTTCCATTTTGGGTCATTTATAATAAGCAGCAAAAAGACAAGTTTAAGAAGTCTCACTACACAGACAAAGAGATTCTGCATAAAGAGGAGGAGAGACTTGTGTTTGGAAGCCAGAAACACTCGTGATAAAGAAAGAAAGCAAGAAGGCATTCAACTAATCAGGGAGATAACATGAAAAGTAGTGTGAGAAGGAAAATGGAGAAGTAAAATTGGATCAATTCAGGGAGAGGAAAGAAAATTGGCAAAATCAGAAACATACAACTTAGAGCAAGTACAGAGGGACTTGTAAAAGAGGAGTCCATCTTAACAGAAATACTTATTCAGGCAAGCAATGTCCATTTACCTTGCTGTTTGCAGGTAGACAGCTGCATCATTACATAAGTGTAGAAAAGGTAGAAAACACAAACATCAGAAAAATATGGTGTCTGCCCTGAAGTTATCTGGTGATGCCATTTTTTCCCATTCTGAGTAGTCTTCTAGTTTAATGTGTCTGACCTTTCCACTTACAAAATTTCTTTGGAAAATATCACTTCATTGACTTCACAACAAGTAGAAGAGAACAAATCTACTGCAGCAAACAGACATTTTGTTCAGGAAGACCACACCATGCATAGCAGAATAACCAAGAGAGACAGAGATGAGAACATCTTCCTAGAGGCAGGAGACCCAAGTTCAGTCTCTGTTTCTCCAGAGTAAGAGCAAAGATTTCAGCTTCTGCCTTTTCCCAGTAAGCCCTCAAGGCTATCCATTACTCTTGATGGAACATTTTCAATCTCAACTATTAGAGCAGCTCTATTTTGTATAAATTGTATTAAGTATTCATTGAATTTTGGGCTTCAACACCAGGGGTTAGTGCCCTAATCACCTGGCTATTCTAGGAAGACATGAAGGAGGGCAGAACATGGTAGGAATCATATAATAAGTCTCAATGGCTTTTATAAACTTCCTCCATCAAGCTCCACACTCCATCACTGCTAATCTTGCTTCTGGGAGTCCTGACACCTTTGCAAACCTCCATTCTCCAGTTAGTTTATGATTATGGTACTGGTAAAATTGGCTGAGATGTCATTGATAGCCACTCTGATTCTTTTTAACTTGAGAGGATGTTGGGGAGCTTGGGTTAAACATGACAACTAACATGGATAAAGTGTAGAACAGCGTGGACATAGCATCTCAGAATGAGCAAATAACTTCCTGACCAATCTAATCCTAAGGATATATTAAAGTAATCAATTTTTCCTTTACCTAAAAGATTAATTTAAAATAAAGAAAATCAATGTAAAACTGGAAAAGAGCAAAATATTGAGTGCACAAGTTGGCTGGGTGTTTACCTCTATACCTTTTTTTTTTTTGAGTTTTTGAGTTTTGGGGTTGTTTTTTTTTTTAATCAGAGATCTAATTCCAAAGTACCTCTAAAGGAAATTCAATGAAAAGAAAGGATCACAGAAACACAGTGTGTAAAATGGTTTGAGTTGAATAAAGGTCCTTGTTTTGACAAAGCATAACTTAACTGTAAAATAATAGCACCTGAAGTTTAAAATCACATTTCAAGCAAGTCTTCTGCTGTTGTTGCAAACTTCATCCGAAAATGCCTTTTAATGTCACCACAATAAAGTTATAACATTAAATATGCTTGTGTAGCAAATTAAAGAGTTCAGTTAGCAAGAATAAAGATAGAGAAATGAGAAATATTTCCCACTGAGCACAGCACTGCAAAGCATAGTCCTTCACACTGACTGACTTCCCCAGGCTTCTTCCATGTTGATTGCTTGTTGTCACACACTTTCTATGAGACAGCCTCTTGATATTTCATTAATCCACCCACCCTCCTTGTGTAGCATTCATGGCACAGATGCCAGGTCAAACCTCCTAAAAACACAGCACTGGACTTGATCAGATGAAATTTCAGCAAAGTAAAGGCAACTTTCATTCTGCCCAGGGGTTTTTCTATATGTGTTGAGCAGAACACAGTGAAAGCAGGGAGAAGAATAATCACTGAGTGGAGCAGAGGATGGTAAGACTAAAAACAAAGGGATGATTGCTGCCTTGCTTTCTTATTGTCCCTGTCCTCATAAGGTCAGTTGTGTGGAGCACTGAATACACAGCCCATGACCAGAGTGTGATGTCCTAATCTACATGGTATCTGGAACAGGGATCTGGAATTCTATGTCAATACAGGGGCCTCCAGGTATGCTGTAGTTCATGGGTGGTATTTTCCAGAGTCAGGTCTCTTCAGTATCCTCAGAGCTAAGACAGGGAAGGAAAAGTGCTGTGTCTGCAAAGGGAGGTTTCAGTAACTTCTGTTCTGAAGACTTTACAAAGACAGTTCTGGTAAATACACCACACCGTCTCAACCTTGTACCAAAGGTTAAAATTGATTAATCATTTTACAATCCTTTTCAAGTTCATATTCTCACTTGCAATACCAAGAAGGATCTCATTGTATAAACGACACAGAAAAACATTCTTTAGTACTTTTCACTCTCCAAATGCTGGTTCTGTGCTTTTGTAATTTCAAAGGAGTAACTTTTGTCCAACTCAATTATAGTTCTCCTGTGAAGAGTTCATCATAAATAAAAAATAAAATAAATAAACAAAATAAATAAATAAAAATAAAAATAAAATAAATAAAAGTACAATGTGTTCCAGTTTCTTAAGACTACATAATATGGAGTATATTTCCAAAACCCTCATTTAAGCAAGACTTTTGAGATTATAGGATAGTGTATACAAGGTCACCACAATCAAGATTTACGATAAAGTCTTCCCTCAACCACAAATAGGTCAGTAATTTCCCTGCCATTAGTGATAACTTTTTTCTTTTATTCTTTGTTCACATAAGGAATTCCCACACAGTTGTCACTTAGAGGAGCTGAGATTATAAAAATCACATTTTTGTGGTACTTATGAGGCATCTAAACTCACACAAACCAAAAACACAACTATCTCTGCCGCTCTTCTTGAATAATCCTTTGACATGTCTTAATTATCCAAGAACCTAAAAAATTACACCCAGTTTGAGAAGTGAAAAAAAGGAAAAAAAAAAGAAAGGAAAAATATCCCTGCTATTATTCGACAAATCTCTTTCAGTTTTCTGTATTTTGAAGGAAGTCGGGATATGTGACAAAGACTGACAGCAGAGTTTCAATGATTGCAAGCAAAAGGTATATCTGATCTCTGATATCCATGTCATCTCAGTAGTGCATGTCGTAAGAATTTGCCAATAGCTTTGAGATATTTGTGTTTGTCAGTGAGTTGTGTGTTGTTTACCTTTTTGCTTTGAGTTCCGATCTCAAAATATGTGAAAATAATCAAACTAGAAGCATCAAGAGAGAATATGAACATTCATGTATCACTCTGTGGTAGGGTGATTTCAGGTTCTCATTGCCATCATAGCTGATGCTGGCTGATATTAATGAAGGGGAAAAGAAAAGTGTTTACATCAGGAAATGGAGCATGACAGTCATGACCTATGAGAAGCAGAATACAGTTTTTAAAGTTTAGGACAAAGAGCAATTCTTGGTGTTGTATTTTTGCTTGAATAGACATTACTGAGGACCATATAATTCGCAAATCTGGTTTAGTTCATCTGAAAAAACCTTACGAATCAGGAATGTTCTTTTTCTCTTTTAATCATTTTGCTTGGTCTCCAAATTAAGTGCAATTCAAAGCTCTCTATCGATACCCATTCAAAATCAAAATTTCCCATTAAGGCTATTTGTAACTAAGAAATGTTTTCCTGTTGACACAAGAGCAAATGACACAAGTGAATCTGCAGCCCTCAAGAGGAAAAAGGAAAATCATACCATAACAGGCACCCATCTGATACTGATTTCATCATCCTTCCCCTCAAATATTTTCTTCATCTTTCTTTATTTTTAGCTTTCTTCTGGTGATGTATTAGAGAAACCTGCAATACTCTTAAGGAAAACTTTTTTTTGTGACCATGAACTCAAAAGAAGACAAAAAAAAAAGCCTTTTTTTTTTGTGTTTGTGAGTGAACTTAAAGGAATACCATATGTAAAGTACTTATAGTAACATTACATACAAAAATGCTAATAGAACAGATATTGCAAAGCCGAGAAATGCAAGCACATATTGAGGTTCACAGAAAAAGAACATGGCAAACCACTAATGATCTGATAATTTTATGAGCCTTACTCAAGTTCAGAGCGGTGTTAAGCAGACTAAAATTATTATTCTTCTTTCATGCTTTCAGTCATGGTGCCTTTGGGGAGTGGGTAAGGGTCAGTCAAACCAAAAACATCACTGTCGGATGTATGATTAACATAACATATGAGTTCAAATTAAAAAAAAAAAAAAAATTAGGGTCTGGGAGATGTTTGAACCTGTGTTTTCTAGTTCTTACTATCCTCAAATTGCTGTAGATCTTTCCTATTTCTCCTTCTGCTCCCATTCTGGTGCTTTTCTGTTTTTCATTCACTCTTGCTTGTTTTTAATCCATTATGATCTGCCCCAGCAGATTCCACCTGGCAGCCCTAACCTAACACTGCTCCCCTCAACCCCCCCCCGCCCCCATTTCCCTCTGAGAGAGGGGAAAAAAAAAAAAAGAAAAAAAAGAAGAAACTTCAAGTCTCAACCCAAGTGCTAGAGGAAAGAACAGACACAAGTTCTTTACCAGAAGGAATACAATTTTGAAACAGTGTGATAAAAATCAGCATCTATCTCATATGTGCTGACTACCAAATATTTGTAAGTGACTTGTTTCCCAGCAACAATATATCCCGGCAAGAAATGATAAATTCTTTTCTTTTCATGATTCAATACAAAATTTTAGTGCCTCAAATGATGTTGCTCATTTGTCATAATAAAATATAGAGTAGAGGGAGAATAAAGTAGAGCAAGATCTAGAGAAGGGGACGATAATTCATTTTGTCCTGCTTACAAATAAAACACTGTAGGGTTTGTTAAAATTTGATGTGGATATCATTACTCCTTAAAATTTACGACCTGGTCTCCCTGTTGCTCTTAACACAATGCAATTGAGCACAGAGAGTAACAACTGTTAAGTTGTCTAACAAAATCCTGCCTCCAGCTGCAAATTTCTGACCCATCTGAAACCTCGGACTGAGTTTAAGATGTCTCTAGGCACAGCCTATATCTTTGTGAACATACATATTCTTGAATATATGCCTATACATATCATAGAATCATAGAATCATTGTGATGGTTTTAAATATACTGTAACAACCATTAAGGTTTGAAAAGACCTTTAACTTTAAGTCCAGCTGTCAACCCCACACCACCACGGACATTAAAGCATGTCGCAAAGTGCCATATCTACACGTTTTTGGAATACTCCCAGGCACAGTCATTCTACCACCTGCCAGGAAGCCTGACCATTCTTTCAGTAAAGAAATTTTTCCTAATACCCAGTCTAAACCTTCTCTGGCACAACTTGAGGCCACTTCCTCTTGTTCCCTTGGTAATTTCAAGTTCTGCTACCAATCAGAGTTTCAGCTCTCCGGTTCCTAGCAGGGAAAAAAGGAGTCTCAAAACCACAGCTCCTCGATCCCTGTGTTTCAAGTACTTAGACAATTTGCTCACATGTGAGAATCTCTTTTCCCATCATGGCAGCCTGAGTAATGGGAAAGAGAAGAGTCAACACAGCAGAGATATGGATTCAGATGGGTCGCAAAAGGAACCCTTCTGCTGTGAAGACAGGATGAGATATTTGGTGGTTTTCAGCCTAGAGAAGAGAAGGCTCCAGTGCCACTTTCTTGTGGCTTTTCAATACCTAAAGGGCCTGATAAAAAAGCTGGGGACAGACTTTTTAACAGGCCCTGTTGTGACAGGGCAAGAAGGAGATTCAGGCTAGACAGAAGGAAGGTATTTTTTACACTGAGGGTGGTGAGACCCTGTCGCAGGTTGTCCAGAGATGAGGTAGATGCCCATATTTGGAACAGTTTCAGGTGACATTGTTTGGGGCTCTGAGTAATCTGCTCTAGTTGCAGATGTCCCTGCTGAGGGCAGGGGTTTGGGCTAGATGACCTACAAAGGTCCCTTGCAACTCAAACCATTCTATGATACGATGATTCTATGATCTGTCTCCCATTAAGAAGGGAGGTAAATAAGAGAGATGAGCAGAGAGGGGGGCAGGGAGTAAGTGAGATGAGATCTAACAACAAACAGAGGTCTAAGCTAATATGGATAATGGAAAAACCACCCAGTCCTTTTTCAGTGTTCACCACCACAGGGAGGACAGTTCCAAGGAGAACATAAGATTGAAACAATGGATTGATCAGCACACTCATGGGCTGTGAACAGGTCAGCTTATGGTAGATAGGAGGGTGGGGGGGAGAATAAACAAGAGATTTGGAGCAGTAGGGATCTGGGAGGGAGGCCAGCCAGGCATACTCTGCACCTTCAACCTTGACATGTGGCCACGACAGCTTAGAGAGGAAAAATGCAGAAGAAGAGAAGTGAAGACCATGCCAGAAGAGTTAGCTCAACTGAGATCTGTAACAGGGAAGAAAAAATGCTTTTGAGGCAGAAGACGGAGCATCTGAGTAGGAGCTGCTGTTGATGTGGAGAGGAGCTCTGCTCTGGACATAAGCTAAACACCATAGCCTGGGTGACCCCAGAACTAAAGAGCATCTCTGGATTTGATCTTCCTCACTTCCCTTCAAATTTAATCAGGATTTTTTAAGTGTTTCTCAGCCTCAGCTGAACTCTGTTACAGCCATAGTGCAAACCTTAAACATGTTAACTCAAAGCTTTACTGCTAGCTCACTCTCATGTAAGGGAGTAATTTAAGCACCTGTGCTCTGATAATTTTTTTGTATTAAGATGTAACAGGATGGATGTCAAGCTAGAAATAATTCTACATTAGACTCTAGACCAGCTGCAAGGTACAGATTACTGCAAACCTTACAAGGAAAACAAAATATTTCCTGCAAACCTTGTATTAACTTCAAGTTTTGTGGCATTTTAGAAGTTAATTATAAAAAGATGTTCTATTCAGAATTTAGGTTACTGGGGATTTATCTAAATAAAAGTTTTATCTTCCAAGGTGTGGTGAGTTGAAATTAACCCCCAACTAATTTGGAGAGGATAAAAAATCCAAAATAAAATTGTCAGACTAGCCCAGTTGAAAGCAAATGAAGCTATATTTACAAGCAGAACTACAATCTAAAACTATGAAATGCAATGAATATGTACAAAATATGTAATATTTGCATATATTTACAATTTCTAAACAGCAGAAGAACTCCCCTGGACAAAACCAGGAGGTTACCAACAGCTTCCCCCTCTCTCTTCCCTTCCCCCCGTCCCAAAGAGAAAGAAAAGAGCAGAGAGTAGTTTGTTAGTGCTAAGCCACAACAAGAAGGCATCCAAGGTCAGCAACAGTCAAGCAAAAGCTACCAGCTAGTATCTGCTAGAGTGAAGGATACAAGTTATACAACTAACTTAATGTTAGTTAGCACACCAACAGGATTATTTAGACCTTATCATTCTTTTCCCTTTACATCCAATGGCAATTTATTTACATTCTACCACTTTCCTACTCAATCTGTGGAAAATTTTCCTAGGCACAGCCTAGAACTGCTACACAAGGCTACATCAAGCAAATACTGCAGAGTGGTAGTAGATCTGTAACACAATCATTGGCTTTGAGTGGATGATGCATGCACCATATGGGTTTCATGACAGGTGGCTTTGGACTAGCTGAAATTTTTGACCACTGCCAAATCAAAATGTACATTTTGGCAAGAGGGGAAAAGATCACACACCACTGTATAGCTGAGGCAGTAGTGTGTTTTGTGCCCAGACCCCTTTCTTCTAAGGTACAGGACCACACACATTAAAGTTTTCCAGGCTATAACTTATGAAAAAGCACTGAGAGCAGCAGGGAGCTATTGAAACATTTATTAAATTACTTCACTTGTTGTAGTAGTCTCATTCTGAGAGAAAAAACTCTAGCCACATCATTTTTTTAAAATCTTTAAGCTATTAATTTATTTTATATTTAAGGTATAAGTTTCTCTAGGGCTTCCATAGTCCTTCCTTTAATTTGTAGAAACATCAGGATACAGTATGTCTATATATGTAAATACTGAAATTAATAAAGAGCTTTATGATTGTTGAATGACCTGTATTTCATAAGTGGTGTGCACATCCTCTCATCAATTGGGCACTGTGAGGAAAAAGCAGAACAGACATTGGTAGTGTATGCCTGTTAAATTCATGGAGGTCTCAGATTTCATAAAATTCGTACTAATTGAGGTCACGAATCTGAGTGAGATAGAAATAGGTGCATTCCAGTTTATTTTGCAAAGACAAAGAAAGAAAAGAAGGAAAACCACAGACTGAGCCTTTTTCTGTTTTTCACATTCTTGC
The DNA here is from genome assembly GCF_027791375.1 of Indicator indicator. Classification (NCBI taxonomy): domain Eukaryota; kingdom Metazoa; phylum Chordata; class Aves; order Piciformes; family Indicatoridae; genus Indicator; species Indicator indicator. The sequence continues at coordinate 2,459,704 of NC_072053.1, read as the reverse complement.
AAAAGTTAAACAGCTATCCCTCAGGCTCTTTTCCTTTCATTTTCTTCACTTTACTAAAAGCTTTGACAAGACAGTGATTTTTTTTCCCTTAGTAAAACACTTTCACTTCTTACCCTCCCAAATCCCCACCTACTGTGAGAAAAACTGAAAACAGAAGCACAAGGTATGAACAGGGAGATATTTTCATCTGAAATGGCGTTTTTAAAAAAAAAAAAACACTTTACAATATTACAGTGTATTCTAATATTTGCTTTAAAGAATATACTTTGTGCACTCTCTGATTTTTCTAATTGAGTTCTACAGCCCTTTTTTACCCACAAAAACTCAGTAGTCCCTTCCCTTCCCTTCCCTTCCCTTCCCTTCCCTTCCCTTCCCTTCCCTTCCCTTCCCTTCCCTTCCCTTCCTGCCTATCCCGTCCCCTTCCCTTCCCTTCCCTTATCCCTTCCCTACGCTTCCCGTTCCCCCCCCTCCCTTTTCCCTTCCCTTTTTCCCTTTCCCTTTTTCCCATCCCTTTTTCCCTTCCTTTTTCCCATTCCCTTCCCTTTTTCCTCCTTTTTCCCCCCCTTCCCTCTCCCTTCCCTACGCCTATGTTGTCCCCTTCGTATGAAGTGAAAATAAAGAATTGAAAAATGGTTGCAGTGGCTCGCCACCCCTTCCCCCCCCCCCCCCCCCCCCCCCCCCCCCCCCCCCCCCCCCCCCCCCCCCCCCCCCCCCCCCCCCCACCCCCCCCCCCCCCACCCCCCCCCACCCCCCCCCCCCCCCCACCCCCCCCCACCCCCCCCCCCCCCCCCCCACCCCCCCCCCCCACCCCCCCACCCACCCCCCCCCCACCCCCCCCACCCCCCCCAACCCCCCCCCACCCCCCCCCCCCCACCCCCCCCCCCCCCCACCACCCCACCCCCCCCCCCCCCACCACCCCACCCCCCCCCCCCCCCCCCCCCCCCCCCCACCCCACCCCCCCACACCCCCCCCCCCCCCCCACCCCCCACCCCCCCCCCCCACCCCCCCCCCCCACACCCACCCCCACCACCCCCCCCCCCACCAACCCCCCCCCCCCCCACCCCCACACCCCCCCCCCCACCCCACCCCCACACCCCCACCCCCCCCCCCACCCCCCCCCCACCACACCCCCCCACACCCACCCCCACCACCCACCCCCACCCACCCCTACCCTACCCCACCCACCCCACCCACCCCCAACCCAACCCAACCCAACCCAACCCAACCCCACCCAACCCAAACCCAACCCAACCCAAAAACCCAACCCAACCCCCAAAACCCAACCCAACCCAAAAACCCAACCCCACCCAAAACCCAACCCACACCCAACCCAACCCAACCCAACCCAACCCAACCCAAACCCCAACCCCAACCCACCCAACCCAAACCCCAACCCAACCCAAAACAAAACCCAAACCAACCCAAAAACCCAACCCAACCCAAAACCCCCAACCCAAAACCCCAACCAACCCAAAAAAAACCCAACCACAAAACCCCAACCCCAAAAACCCCCAACCCCACCCAAAAAACCCAACCCAACCCCAAAACCAACCAACCCCAAAACCCAACCCAAAAACCCCAACCCAACCCAACAACCCAACCCAACCCAAAAACCACACAAAAACCCAACCAAAAAAACCAACCCAAAAACCCAACCCTTTTTCCCTTTGGGTTTTTTTGTTTTGTTTTTTGTTTATTTGTCTGTGTTTTAAGACAATATGGATGTAGAAGATGAAGTGCAAATAAAACCTCCCATACAGCTACAGAACTACAGCTGGGAAATCTGTTGGTGTGGTGACAAGTGGCTACAGACCTGGCGTATAGCAGACGGCAAACTATTTCCTGAATTTGGAATCAGTGAGCCTCACGGACATATGTTTGCCCCTGATTACACTACTGAGCAATGATTTCAGACACCAGACAAAAAGGTAGCTTCTCAAAAAGGGCAGCATGTGTTTTGTAGAGGGCAGGGAAGGACAAAGAAGCTGAGGAAACAGCAGCCCTAAGCAGTTGCCTCTTGATTGTGCCTGTTTTCCTTCCTCTTCTTCCTCACTCATTTTTAGGAGTGGTATGAAGAGTGTAAAGTTCATTTTGGGTTTTTGATCAGGTGGGCAAGAGTCAGCTCATCCTGTCCCTCAGACTTGTTGCATGCCTTGTGTTTTCTATTTTGGCAGAACAGGGACGTTATTCCTTCTCTGCCATCTCAACCTTCCTTCTTGCAAAGGCACCTTAAAAAGAAGCAGGGAAAGAAGCTGTTGTATGTGATGGGCCAGGTTGAATATCTTGTTTGAAGGGACCTAGAAGCTAAGACAGCTAGAGCAAGCATGAGATCAGGATGTAAGATCCCAAGGGTTGGGATTAAAAGGAAAGGGAAAAGAGGACCGTGCCGTGGTAAGGAGATCTTGAAGTGCCTGAGAATTCAGCAGCCTTGATCCTTACTTCTTAAGTTGGAAAATACTTGTAAAATGCAATGCAAACCAGCTCTATTTCCTGTTATTTAGTGTTTCACTAACTTAGTGGTATACCAAGAACCAAGACACAACACCAATAAAGCCAAAAGTTAGTATTACAGCATTGTGAATAAACATGCATAGCATAGGTACGATGAGTCTGAACAGAGAATTTTGGCAATTATTCCAAATACTGGAGTTTGTTGTCCTAATCCTAGTGGCTCTGTTGGATTAAGGGCTAAATATTTATAGCCAACTGCAAGACAGAAAAAAGCCACCAAAAGCAGATCAAGGGAGGTTCTCCTCCTCTACTCTGCCCTAGTGAGGCCCCATCTAGTTCTGGGCTCCCCAGTTGAAGACAGACAGGGATCTACTTGAGAGAGTCCAACAGAGGGCTACAAGGATGATGAAGGGACTGGAGCACTGCCTGATGAGGAGAGGCTGAGAGACCTGGGACTGTTTAGTCTGGAGAGGAGAAGATTAAGAGGAGATCTCATAAATGAACATAAGTATCTGAGGGCTGGGTGTCAGGAAGGAAGGGACAGCCTCTGCTCACCTGTGCCTTGTGATAGGACAAGGGGCAATGGATGTAAACTACCACCATACAGGAGGTTCCACCTCAACATGAGGAAGAACTTCTTTACTGTAAGGGTCACAGAGCACTGGAACAGGCTGCCCAGAGAGGTTGTGGAGTCTCCTTCTCTGGAGACTTTCTCAAGCATTGTCTGGATGCGTTCCTCTGTGACCTGCACTGGATTCTATGGTCCTGCCCTGGCAGGGGGTTGGACAGAAAGATTTCCAGAGGTCCCTTCCAACCTCTAACATCCTGTGAGCCTGTAGCCAACTTTATGAAGTTTTTTGACAAGACAAAAGATACCATCAAGTGTCTGCAGTAAATTTTCTTTTGTCATCATTTGAGTTACTTGCTGCAACCACTGCTAATTTTAAGAGTAAACTAACCATTCCTCCTGTAGGCAGAGAGGTCTGGGGGTTTCCTTACCTTTTTCTTTTCTTTTCTTTGCCAACATTAATAAGCATGCTTGAATACCAAGTCACTGCTGAGTACTCTCAAACTGCTCGTTCATGGTCCACAGAGAGAAAGAAAATTGCAAACAAATTTGAATACCAAATTTGAGGAATTTGTGATCAGGTGAAAAAGTGTGCATAGATAACTCAGTGTGAAATATTAATTTAGGTTTCCTGGGAAAGGTATTTATGGGCTATTCTAACAGTAAAAGGAAATAAACAGAAGTGGGAGATGTTAAAGTTCTGAGAAGAACTCAGAAAAGCCAGTTTTCTTGGGGTTTCATGAGCATTCACTACCAAGTTCCAAGGCTTGTTTAGCAGAATGCTGGTCCACAGATGTTACATCCTTATTCTGGTTTGGGGCTGGTTTTGTTCTTTCAAGTAATTACTTTAATTTTACAAATAGAGCACAATACCCTCTCCTCCCTCCTCCAAACACTCTCTCCTCCCCTCACTGTTTCCATAAGAAAATCCTACAAGCCTAGCTCCATCAATGGGCTATCCACTAACTCATTCACTTCCTCCATTTCCTCCTGTATTTTTGTCTGTTTTGTTTTATTTTGTTTTGTTGTTGTTGTTGTCGTTGTTTGTTGTTTTTTTTTTTTTTTTATGGAGAGAAGATGCTTGAAGGAGGCCAAACCAGAATATCTTTTTTCAGCAAAGTTCTGATGAGAGTGGATTGACTTTAGCACTGCACAGATACACATTTATGTATTGTTTTGGTGAAGAATAGGAGGATTTTAAGGAGAGGGAAGGAAAAATAAAGTAGAGACAAGGTTAAGTTTTCTTAAAATTATGGAATTCATAACATAGCAGCCTGACCAGATCTTGTGGTTGTCTAACTACACTGTAGAGGAGCAGATTGAATGTGATAGAAGTATAGCTCTGTATTTCTCTGCAGAAAACAAATGTGATTTTGTTAAAAGTAATCAGTCACTCCGAAGGTATGCCAAAATGAAGTAGTTTTCCTCCTGATGACAGCCTAGATGTCACATGAGCAGCTTTTCAAAAGGTAATTGGTACAAGAATAAATGGGATTATAGAATCATTGAATCACTGTAGTTAGAAGAGTCCTCTTAGGTCGTGGAGTACAACTACTAATCCAGGACTGCCAAGTCACCACTAAACCATATTCTCTCACCAACATGCCTGCATGTCTTTTAAATTCCTCCAGGGATGGGGACTCCACCACTGTTCCAGGGCTTGACAACCCTTTTGGGGAAGAAATTGCTCCTAATGTCCAATCTAAACATCCTTTGACACAAGTTGAGGCCATTTTCTCATGTCCTATCACTTGTTATGTGGCAGAATAGAAAGGCTGTCATTTTTGCTATCAAGAAAATAGATTCCCAGATGTTATCTAAAAACAGGTCTCCAGGTGGGTTGATTAATGTACCTTAAAGTTAAAAAACAAACCAAAATAAAAAAAAAATCTAACCAACATTAAATACTAACCAAAATTACAAAAAAATCAAAGAAACAAAAAAAAAAAAACCCACAACCAAAACCATCACCAACAAAACATAAAAAACCCCACTACACAACACATTTGCCAGTGGTTCTCTTTGCACCTGACCAGAGATTTTTAATTATGGACATTGAAGGCTCACTTCAGAAAGTTCCTCTACAACTTTGACAACTGGAGTTTCCACTCTGTTGATATGAAGCTGACTTTTTTGAAGGTAATGTAAGTACTGTGTAATACATTAAGATAGATTTGACTCTTTAATATTTATAAGATTAGCATTTATATTAGACCATAATGAGCTCCAATTAGTATCATTCCAATCTAACCTAAGGTCTATAACCCAATTTTCTTACATTTCAGACATCATCTTCAAAAGTAAGATGGAAAAAAAAATTGATTGATTCATGACAACATTTTTTAGGGTCTACTGGGAAGAAGAATTGCTTGAATGATTGATCAGCATTTTTTTCTTCTGTCGCTTGAGGTATCTTTCATGAAAAATACCTTGTAGAGCTATAAATTCACTGATAATAGCAACTATTTAGAAATTAACTTTTTTTTCCTTTTTTTTTCTTTTTGCTTGTTCAAAATCTAAACATTTCCCTTGCTTGTCAAATAAATCTTTAATTAAATTGATTTCCCTTGTTGCATCCTTTTCACAGGTAGATTGTTAAATCGCTTGAAACCTCAAGGTGTTGCCAGGCTGGCATCTAAATAAATTTACCCTGCATAACCCCTGCTGGCACCCTGTGCTCTGGTGTAATCAGCAATGTCGTGAATGATCCAAAAGCTGTCTTTGTGAGATTTTTCAGCTCACATATCCAGCAACCCACCATCTTTTGACTGAGCCTAGTGCATCCATTGAGAGGCGTGATGTAAGGAAATACCTACTGTGGTCAAAGAGCAGCTGCTGGACAGACAGGGCTTGTGCTTCATGAAGAAGACATGGTGAATCCCTGCTACAGACAGGAGGGGTGGAAGGCAAAAAGAAAGTATAAAAGTGGTATTAACCTTACAGACATGCCAGAAGGATGAGCTCCCTCTAACTTCAGGAGTCAGTAGGGAGAAGAAGATAAAATTGTAACAATAGTTATAAGACATGGGGTTTTTCTTAAAGTACATTTTCACAAGGGTGATTTTCCTTCATGCATTTCAGTCAAAATAAGGCTAATTTTTTTTTTATTATTATTAATCTTTCAGCAGAAGAGTCCTAAATCAGATACAGCATGGGAATAGTCATGGATATATAAATGTGAAAGGTATCTGAAGCTGACACATTTGACTAGTGATGATCCAGTAAGAGGACAGGGCTTTGAGTTCAAAATCCCACATCTCCATCACCTCCTTGTGCAGCATCCCCTCCTGTAAGCAAGCCCAACAACAGATCCTATTTCATCTTCTGAAGAATTGCACAGAAGTGATTACTTCCACATAGAAAGCAAATATATTGTCCCTGATGTTCAGCCTGCATAGCCACCAGTGTACCTATTTGTGTTCACAATACAAGTTGGTGTGCATGTACAATCCAATTTATGCACATCTCTTCAAGTAAGGTCTCACACCTGCTTTTAAGCACTCTCCCTTTATCCAGTACTGTTGACTGTTAGAATAGGCTAATCCATTAACAATCCTATGCTTGTGCACATGCTCCCTATTTTAGATTTTACTGTGTGTAAGTCTTCGTAAACATAAAATAGATACAAATTTTATTCTTAGAAGTCATAATAACAGAGGCTGCTCTCTCCATAGAAATGCAACAACAGATAGGAATAGTTGGTGAAAACAAAGATCAAAGCAGCATCCAAAACCCTTGTTCCCAGTTACCTTTTTACAAGTTGGGCATGTTTACTAACACATAACTCACTAGAAATGTCTGTTGTATTGCATCAGCCCACTACAAGCCCACCTCACAACTTTTCTATCCTCTGCAGCTCTGTGCCTCCCTTGTCCCTCAATCTGAAGATACAAGGCTAAGCTCCTATCTCAAAGCCTGTTTTCAGACCTTGACTCCTTAACAGATACACTTCATTTCACTTTATTTCATTAGTTATGTTTTGCGTTCTTGCTTTCCAGTAGAAAGAACAAAATCTCTTCCCTGTGCCATGTGAATTCTCATGAATCATTATCATCTTCTAGCAATTTCCAAATTCAGTCCATGTTATCGAATCCCCCTAAACAAGTAGTCAGGCTAGCTCACAGCTAGTAGTTCATCAGTGATGATGAAACATTATCTGACTTGTTTCATGTTTCTGTTTTTTTTGTATCTGCAGAAGACATTAAATGGAAGTATTTGGAAAACAACAATCCTTCATTCTCTTGTTTCATGAAGTAATCTCAGTGATCTCTAGTCTTTCGCCACTCTTCCCCTTTCAAGTAGATTCTAGTAACTCTAGAGCTTGTAGTGCATCTTCTTTGCTGCTTCAATTTCATACTTTTCTCTGTGCCCAAAAATTGTAAAATCAAATTGGCTCAAGGTGGCATGCATCCATGGAGGATTATTCAGAGACATGATAGAATCAACAAATTGCTTAGGTGGGAATAGACCTTTAAGTTCAACAAGTCAGTGAACAGAGAGCAGAGATACCTGTTAGATAGGTTGCATAATTCAATAATATTGTTTCTGTAAGCCTTCCACAATACAGCATCATGCATGTGCACATCTATTGAAATTTTTCCTTGTATACCCTACCAGCTTTTTGTGCTCCTTCAGTACATCAAATGTGCTGCACATGCTCTTGCACCACTGCAACTGAAAATCAACACAGCAGTGAGAAAAGCTGTTGCTGATAACAGAGCAAACCCCAAATAGCTACAGGGTGAAAAAGAAAATCTGTCAAGGATGGAAATTATATATCTGAGATAAAAGAAAGGAAATGAAGCCTTAAGTGTCCATGGGGATTGTGACTTAAACACAATGCATACTTAAATTAAAAATGACAGGGTAATCAGATATTTGAATTATTTAGAAGACGCTAATTTACACTTGCTAAAGTGCTTAGGATACCAGTCTTCCCATCAATGACATATTCCCTATCCTACATTGGTAGAGGTATCTTAAGATGGTAGTTTTCAGCTGATATTACAATGAGAAAATAGAACAAGAATCATGGAATCATACAATCACCACAGAATCATAGAATGGTAGGGGTTGCAAGGGACTTTCGGAGATCACTGAGTCCAACCCTCCTGCCAAAGCAGGATCACCTAAGGCAGGTCACATAGAAACACATACAGATGGATTTTGAGCATCTCCAGAAGGAAACACTTCACAGCCTCTCTGGGCAGCCTCTCTGCTCCAGGTCTCCAGCACCCTCATAGCAAAGAAGTTTCTCCTTTTGTCAAGAAGGAACCTTCCTAGGTTCCAGTTTGTATCCATTGTCCTTGTTGTATCACAGGACACCACTGAAAAGAGTCTGCCCCTTCTTCTTGACACCTACCCTTCAGATATTTATAAATATTAATAAGACCTCCTCTCAACCTTCTCTTCTCCAGGCTAAACAGCCCCAGGTCTCTCAGGCTTTCTCATAAGGCAAATGTTCCAGTCCCCTAATCATCCTCATAACCCTAATCTGCCCTCAGTCAGACGTCGATCTCTATGGAATGGCCTACAAACATTAACATGTTCAGCCTGGGAAGAAGCATTCCACAGTGCTCTTTGTGAATGGTGACCCTTGGGTGCAGATAGTGAACAATTCCTTTTAAGGAATCAAGAAAACAGTCATCAGCAAAAAAAGGAAAAAAAACACATTTGTTTGCCCTATCTCTTTCTGCATCATCCATGTTGACTGCCAGTGTTAGTTTGGGGCAATTAAAACAGTGCAAGTGATGAATTCAAGTTCCCATTTTTATATCAACTCAACAGCACTGGTGAGAGAAAAGAGGTAGTTAGCTAAAAATTAAGTAAGTTATGCCGGCAGGCAGAGAAGCTGTACTGAAAACAAACAAGAAAAGCATTTTCTGTATCAGACCAAGGTTGCATCTTGTTCAGCAGCACATTTCCAACCAGAAGCAACTGCAGAGGAAAGATGAGTACTGGGGAATATATAAGACTTCCCTTAACACTTTCTCAGCCTCCAGACCTTTTCAACTCTGGGTCCTCTACAGCTATATGTGGCCTTTTTTCAGTTGGTAAGATCCAGAGGATTGCTATTTCCTGCACCTCTGCAGCTTTCCTTTGGTTGCATGTTGTCAGAGCTTTTACACCTGCTTTGGCAAGGACTTCCATAGACACGCTTTATGAGCACTGCTTTCTTCTGAAGGATTTCAACATGCCTTCTACTGGCTTCTTTGTCCTCTCCAGAGGATCTGATAGAAGTTTCACAGTAATAATTCCTTCCAGAAACGTTTGCTATTCCTCTATCCAGTCATTACAAGTACGCTTATCGCTGTGATGTCCAGGGTTCTTTCAGAGCTCTTCCTGCTTTCCCAGGGATGTAGCAACAGCCAAAAGTCCTTTAATCCATCTGCATGTAGTAATAAATTTGTGACCTTTATTCTCTATGGTGGTGCTCAAAGTTAACTATACATTTGTGACCAGGAGATTCGATTGCAGCTGAGGGCTCTGCAGGAATTGCTCTCAGACAGCTCTGATAAAAGAGTGCAGAATGTACCTATATCAGTGATGTGGTAGATCTGATACCAGAGGTCCACAGAGACATTAAGTTTCTCTCTGTCTACAATATTAAAAGATGGGTGAGAGGGTAGGACTTAATAACAGCTATTCTCCGTGTCAGTTTTTAATGCATTACTTAGCTGCTTCAATCACAGATTTTTTGGGTTTTCAAATGTTTCTTCTAGGATTTCCAAATGTAGATTTTTTTTTTCTTCAAGCCTCCTTCCTTCCACTAAACAAATCACTTTCTAGAAAACTAGGTGCATTTTTCCCCTTTGAAGCAAAACGCATGTGGCTAAGCCACTGCTTGGGAGCTAATGTGTTTTCAAAAATGAGCACATCTAGTTTAAGAAAGGTCTTTGGGATCTGCTTTGAAAACTACTACATAGCAGCTTACAGGACTTGTACATCTCTTGAGATCATAAACTCAGCTGAAAGGTACAGAAAACAGCTGTGATTTGATCAAGGATTTTGCTGAAAAAATAAAATATTTGCTTGAGGTACAATCGCTTATTGGTATTTTAAATAAACCGGCAGCATTCGTTTCCTAAAGCCCTTTTTGGGGTATTTTGTCCAGAGTAGCATTTCCCAGAGGCTTTTATCATGTCTGGAAAGGGGGCTTATTCAGAGAACATTATCTATGATTTGCCTTCCAGGTGTATTCTATTTTTTTGGCCAACATCTTCTGTGGAAAAACAAATAGTTCAAGACAGAATATTTTAACTTCAAAATTGCCTAAATTCCCCCATACCACAAAACAAACAAGACAGTCTCATGTCTTTTGCTGTAAATACTTAGAAATATTCAGCAACAATCTGATCTATGAACTAGGTCAGTGAACCCTGGCTACTCATGACTCTGGCACTGCACACAATGCTTTTGCACAATTTTTCCCTGAAATTCAGGAGCTCCCTGCACCTCAGAGACTCCCCTGCGTTGGCCTGTCTGCAAAACTAAATCCTGAAGAGGCCTGACATTACTTCAGAAAGTAAATGGAAAGTTGTTGGCCATGTTTTGCAAAAAGGGCAGAAATTCTCTCCACTCATTGCTAGGCCTTATATCAGTGTGGGCCAGTAGAGACACTCCTGAAAGCTGAGGTTTTATCACTCAGTGCATTTCACCTTAAAATTACAGAATCATGGAGTTATTAAGGTTAGACAAGACTCCTAAGAGTGTCAAGTCCAACAGCCAACCCAACACCACCATGCCTACTAAATCATGTCCCAAAGTGTCATGTCTACACATCTTTTGAACACTTCCAAGGATGGTGACTACACCACCTTCCCGGGCAGCCCATTCCAATGACCAACCACTCTCACCACATCCAAAGTCCCTTCTTTTATTACTTTAAAGTAACAACTCAGAGGAAAATCACTTACTTTCTGTGCCATAAATCTTCAATCAACATCATCAGGAGCTACTCAGTTGTTCCTGAGAAACTCTGTTGGGTTTTTTCCCAAAGGACGTTTAATTAGGTTGGTCAGGGGTTTGGAGAGAATTTCTCATGATGAGAGGCCAAGGGTGCTAGGATTGCTTAGCCTGAAGAAGAGGAGGCTGAGGGGAGACCATACTGCTTTCTATGGACACCTAAAAGGAGGCTGTATTGAGGCCAGTGCTGGCCTCTTCTTTCATGTAGCTAAAAACAGGACCAGAGGAAATGGCCTCCAGCTGCACCAGGAGAACTTTAGATTGCATGTTAAGAAGAATTTCTTTCATGAAAGAGTGGTGAGGCACTAGAACAGGCTGCCTGGGGAGATAGTAGAATCACCATCCCTGGAGGTGTTCAAAAAATGGGTAGGTGTGGTAGTCAGGGACAGTGGGCATGGAGGTGATGGGTAGAAGGCTGGACTTGGTGATTTTGGAAGTCTTTTCCAAACTTAATGATTCTAAAAGGATGTATAGCTATTGAGGTTCTTGAAAATTGGAACACTAGTCTACAAAATGAAAGCTGTGTTACAACAGATGGGAAGAGATGGAAGGAAATGGAGACATCAGAGAAGATCTGATGTGGTTCTAAATTTCTTGCAGGTATAAAATCCCATACATAAAAAAGCACTCTCTGAAGCCAAACTGTTCAACATAATTCTAACTGCAAGAGAAGAATTTGTCCACCATTCAGCATATCTGGCTTTATTGAAAGCACAACTGGGAATAATGTGTCCATTCAAACAGCTTGTTTGGAGCTGATGGCAATCTAATCACTGTCTTATTTAGGCTGATAGATTAGGGGGAACAACAGGCAGTTTAATCAACTCTAATCTTTTACAGCCCAGAAGCTGTATTTCAGCTAGTGTTGGAATTGAGGATGTATATGTGTTGTGTAATGACTGTGCATAAGGCACCCAGCTACCAACTTGGAAGCTGCATGTACACCTTACTAAGCACCTTCTAATACCTAATTTAATGTAAGGATCTGCATCACCAGATTAAAACAAACACGCAATCTGTAGTGTAACAGGATTAAAGGTCTTTTCAATGCAAGTGTTTTTCAAAATTATAAGATAGAGTGATGTGGTTTTAGCTTTAATTACTAAAAGGCCAGCTCAAGAGACTCATCAGCTTATCTGTGATTGGCTGCTATCTTGCATATGAATGTGGCAAAAGGGAACATGGACAAGAGGATTATTAAAACTGATTATTAAAACACTTTCCAGGCTTCAGTGTTGTAATAGCTTGTCCAAGAAGGAGTGTTCCTTGATGTAGCATTTAGTTCAGTTTAGTTATTGATTATCATGAATTACGTACAAGTAGGTAGATAATTTTTAGGTTTAACTTTCTGTTTCCAATCCAACTTTCACTACAAAGAGTATAGCGTAAGGAGAGTACAATCTGCTTGCTAAGGTAAAACTGGTATTTAGGACTCTAGCACAAGAGCTGATGAAATAGCTGCAACAAATGAAGCAATTATTGTGAGAAGTCATGAGAATTATTTTGCCAGTTGTCAGCTAAACATTAAGCATTTTCATGTTAACTTGGAAACAGCAGACTCTACTGAGAATCACCAGCAGCTGAAATCCTGAAAATAATAAGAGAAAAAAAAAACACAACCTTACTAGACAATATTACTTTGTATTGTCTACCAAACCCTGTGCACGAGCTCTTCTCTTGAATATCCCCACTTTGTTTCACACTGCTGTATTTAATGGCCTCATTTGTGTATTGGTTCACATTTTCATTATATTTTGCCATTTAGCATTCTCTGTGATTGTGCTTCATTGAACAGATGCACTACAGTTTCTCTGCAGCAAATTCTAAGATCCATAATTAGATGTCAATATGTTTTCTTGTAATGCTATTGTGAATTAAACACATTTTTAGTTACATGGACATTAATTAAAGTCATATGTTGAATTGTTACATCTTTTCAAGCCAGTTGGAGAAAATATTTCTGGTTTACTTGAGTGCTGTAGCGCATTCCATTTCTTCATTAGTTATTATACTGGAAGAATCTACACCCATCCCACCCCAAATGACGCAATATTAACGTTCATAACAAGATCCATCCTGCCCTGCAATGCATGGATCTCAGTGCTAAAGAATGCTTTCAGTCATATATATTAAAATGGGAGATGAGGAGACCTTCTCTCTATGAAATGAGATCTATGTTTATTAAACACCACAGAGGGAAGGCAAGACCCAGAGTTTACCTTTGTCCCAGGTGACACTGTACAGGGACATCCTGGAGAATGAATGTGCTACAGCAGGAAAAGGTAACCTTAAATTCAAGAAGGACCAGGTCTGAAGTCCCAAACTAAGCACCTACAGCCAAAGTTTAGAAACCTGACTGCTGTTAACAAGCAGGAGGAACAGAGGGAACAGGAGTAGTACCAAGATCTTGCATAATCATTGACATGTTTTATATACTAAATGATGTAATTTTTTTTGCCTGTAGGGGAATCAGTTTTGATGGGCAGGAGCTAAGAATTTTCTTTTAAAAAAATCTATAGCAGTAAGTTTTGGAGGAGGTTTCAAGCAGGTCCCAACAGAATGAATGGCATAAGGCTGGCATAAGATGTGTGAAATAACTGTAAACAGCTAGTGGGATGTGAGCTAGTGAGGAAAAGAGCAAAGAACAGCTTAAAATAATAAGGCGAGCCAGTGAGAACCAATATTCTTTCCTATTATTGTAGGTGGCACGTCCTTCCAAAAACACCCTTTTGGTGAGTATAACATTTATTTCTGCTTCCTACTCACTGAGGGCAAGTTATGCCTTCACTTTGCAGTTGCTGAAGTTTCCAAGACAGAGACAATGTGATTCAGAAGTCTGCAAGCAAGATGAAGAAGGAAAGTTGGGGTTCAGCCTCTTCTCTGCTTGGTGGGGTTTGACTTTGTGTGATATATTGCTGTGGATTGCAGAAGGGCAGAGACAAGCAGAAAGGGAACCCACCTACAAAAACCCAAAGACCAGATAGATGCCATATTTAAATGCCCCAAGTAAGGCAAAATAAAGATGAGTTCTTCAAATAAAGGGTTCTGTTCTGCCCCTTTTTAGTTCTCCTGCAGTGGCACATGACCTTTTGCCCAGTCCTTGTCTCCAGAGAGGATGGTTGCAGGTGTGAGTTTGCTCCAACAAGGCACAGTGACCTAGATAAGAGCCAAATTCTGCTTTTTCATACAGTTATATCATATAGCACCATACAAACACTTACTGCAGAATCTCAGTAGTTTTCAAAGGATATGAAAGGACCTGATTTAGGAAACTATGGTAGGACATACAGAGGGAAAGGAGATTAATCTATTAAACAAGCTCCTGTCACCTATGGAAACATAAAGCTGTCCTCTGACACTTCTATGACCCACTGGTGTTTTACCTCAACACGAAGCCATTGCTAACTTTGATAAAAAAGCTGTTTTCTGTAGCTTTCCTCACTCTGTCCTCCCTCACCCCTCTCTATATGCAGCTGTATAAGGAAGAATACAACTAGAGTTTGTGGGGATGTGCTTCAGCATTTTCCAGATGATGCTAATTGATTAAAATTTGAATGTTTATAAGATGGGTATTTGCAAAATGAGACATTCAGAAGGAGAAATGGAAAAATCTTCTTCATCCCATTTCATTGTCATTTTAGTGAAAAGTTCAAATTTTTGGCTTTCAGAAGACACAGAAAGACTTATGTGAAAACAAAAAAAACACCACCAACAACAACAAAAAAGAAAACTTAGAAATTACTGCTTTTCCCCAAGTTTTCAGCTTGTGAAAGTTAGAGAGATTGCAATTTCTCCTCCTGACTTAGCTCTATTTTCAGTGAGAGCACATGAGGTTCTAATGAGTGCCATTAGGTCCGTGACAAATTTTCCGAGTATCAAACCTACTTATGGTAAAACACAGACTTCACAAAATTAAAAATAGTGTATTGAGTTCTTAAGAGATTGAAAGGCAAACATTCTAAACTGTGAATAAGTCAAGTTTTTTTAAACCTGTAAGAAATCTCAAATTTAGAGAGGAACTCAATTTGCATGCAAGATTTACTGTAAATTTTGAACACAAACGTCATTGAAATGTTCACAGAATTAGGTTATACAAAAGACAACTTCTGACTGAAGACTCTCTGCTGCTTTCAAGTATCACATAGGCAAACAGCTACAGCAGTTATGAGTATGAGTTTAAAGTCTATAGATCAAGGCTTGGATTCTCTGAACACATCAAAAGTCTCATAGCAGCTCCCAAGGTTCTGCTGATTAACCCAGTAGGATATTAATTAAGGAAACATCTGCCATCCATACTCAGCATTCTCTTTCACCAATTAGGAGAGATCCGGGTAATTCAGACTTCTGAAGCAAATCTCTTTTTTTATTTTTTTTTTTCCTCCCAGAGAATTAAGCCTATACAGCACTGACTGAAATAAGCCAGTTTACTACTAAAACAGACTGTAATACCTACTGGAAGGAGCAGAACTGAAGGAAAAAGAAGATTATAATTTTAAAAATAATTCAAGCTACCTGACCCAGTTTTGTGTAGCTGCTGGATTCTCAGCCAGAAATCATCCTGTGTTATGTACTGGAAGAATAGGGGGTTAGATAGTCCCTTTCCAAGGGGAAAAAAAAAATAAAAAGCTCTGAAACAGAAAAAAAAATCAGTGAAGCAGTGGAGTACCACTAAAAGGACTAGTTAAGGAGAGCAGGGTTATTTGGGTTTATGTTGCATACAAAGATGTCACTGTTAGAAATATGATGTAACTACTTTCCTTGTACCATTTCTGCCTTCTTGAGATCCTGGAGTACTTTACAACACTGATGGTGGCGTCTGAATGACTGCTGTGAAATGTACACTGCTGCTTCTGTGGCATCCAGTTTCCAGAGATTTATATATTTTAGCTGATAATGCACCAGAGCATATCAGGTTACCAGCAGATCTTTCTTATCCTTTTTGCCAGTGAACAGCTTTGTCCAGTTTCCATCTTGATTTCTCTACTCAAATCCAGGCCAACAGTGAAGCCAGTCATGCCTACTCATTGTTAGTAGAGGTCTATAACTCTCCCAGACCTGTCCAGAGTCTAGTGCTGTGATTACACCATCTTTCCTGCAGTCTGTTTAGTTCTTCCCTCTTTAATCTGCTGTGATCTTCAGCTTGTGCTCCCAGTCTGTCTCAGTTACATCTCCTTGTACTCTACTGAGATGACAACTCCAAACTCCAAACAACCAGAGACAGACACTTCCTTTGTGCTTTCACTCTAGCTGCCCGTGTTCTCATGGGGCTTCCTATAAAAAAGAAGAAGAACTTAATTTTTTCTGTTTCAAAACTAACCTTACAAATTCTCCTCTGCCATGATGCTTAAAAAAAAAAAATTGTCCATGGTTAAGCAGCTGGTGCGCCGAGACCACTGCCTACTGTGCCAGTCAATTTCCTCTTATTTTTAACACTCCCCATGCAGGACCAGCCATCTGTTTCTTGTTTTATCCTTTGATTGCAATCTTTTGGGGATGGGTTTATTTCTGCACATTTAGCACCAGCCAGACTGGGGTCAATGAACCTAGGCAGCCCCATTCAGTAGTATACAAATAAATAACATAGCCCTTCATACTACAGTTGTTGGGGACTGGGTTTATTTTCCCTTTGCCATTGGAGTAGGAAGTAATCCAACATTTCTCATATAGTTATTTTTAATTTTTTTTAATTAGAAACCAATAAATGCACAGAGAAAATAATAATGAAAAAAATGTTGGTTTTTTTACAGGTATGCAACGCAATGATTTTATTTAAGAGTATAATGGATTACTGAACACCAAATATCTGCAGCAAATCTTTCTCCTCCATATAACACTAAATCCCAAAGCAATGTGTGATGCACTAGGTTTTGTTGCTTTATTCTTAATTACCATTGAGAGAGAATGCATGTAGAACTGTGATTAGCTTTACAATAGAAGAAGTGGAAAAAACAGATTAACTGGAAAAAAATTATAAAGTCTTTGAATCTTGTAAGATTTATTTCAAGTTTTTCTGAAGTATTTTCCAAAAGGGCTGAATTTCAATAGCTGCTCTGCTATCCTGTGTTGAATCAGTGAATGTCCTACAAATCAGGATCTACACGACAGAACTACTGTAGATGATGCACCCTAGGAGGACCAAAAAGCTGATCAGAGGACTAGAGCACCTCTCCTGTGAAGACAGGCTGAGAGAATTTGGGCTTTTCAGCCTGGAGAAGAGAAGGCTTCAGGGAGACCTTGCAGCTAAATTTCAGTATCTGAGGAGGATCTACAGGAAGGCTAGGGAAGGACTGTTTAAAAGGGCTTGTAGTGATAGATGAAGGGCAATGGTTTTAAACTGGAGCAGGGTAGATTTAAGTTGGGTATAAGGAAGAAGTTCTTTGCAGTGGGAGGCCCTGTCCCTGGAGACATTCAAGATCAGACTCAAAGTAGCCCTGGGCAGCCCGATCTAGTTAGAGGTGCCCCTGCAGGGGAGGGTGGACAGGATAACTTTTGAGGGTCCCTTCCAACCTAAATCAATCTCTAAATCTGTAATCCAATTCATTGCTGAGTTGCAGATTGCATCAAAATAAATGCAAAGTTTTTCCATACTTGCAGAACTCACTGCCACCATAAAAGTGACTATTTCCTCACTGAGGATGTCTTTTCAAGCTTGTTTTGAAGAGCCCTTATCATCCTGCTTTGCACTGTAAGAGAACGGTAAGTTGTAGACCATTTTGTGAAGAGGCTTTCAACAGCAAAGGCTGGGAAGGCAGTTTCAAATAGCCTTTTTGCCTAAGGAAACTTAGGAGTCTTTTTCTTTATGAGCTCCTTACCTATTCAGAAACTGGTAAGTCTATGGTGAGGCTAAATCCACTGATTCCTCTGAAGATACTGTGCTAACTTCATGTAAAAACAAATAGCTTTGCCAGCAACTCTATTCCTTTTTGAAGAAGACTTTAGAGTTTTGCATCAGCCCTTACAACTTCATGCCATTTGTCCACAGTTTGGTGTATCTTCACAGATAAGAAAATGTGGGAATGCTTGGTTTATAAATGTCAGAGTGACTTAAACATGTTAGTGAGCAGTATTTCTTGGAACTGAAAAATCTGCGTCCCAACCATGCTCAGAAGATGAGACTTCTTGTGAAACTTCTCTCCTGAAAAAGAAGGGTGGAGAAGATTTAAGTTTCAGAAGCTACATGCTGAAAAGGTGGGTTTAATCATCAGAATTTTGGCCTGAGGTGAAGAATGGTGATTAATCACCTAATCACATAATTTTTTTTCTGTCTAGTTATGCATACAATATACTCCCATTTCTAAAAAGCTCTTGTAGGAGAAATGGTAGTGTGGTGTACCTGGTATATAGAAACAAGAAAAGATAATTAAGGAGAAAATTATATATATATAGCTCAACAAGCTAATACAGAATTGAGATGGAAAAAAACAGAACAGTGGTTAGCCTGTCATTTTATCTTGCTGTCATTCTTGATTTATGAAATCCAAGAAGAACGGTACATAAAGAGAAAAAAATCCCTTGAATATTTGCTTGCA
The DNA here is from genome assembly GCF_027791375.1 of Indicator indicator. Lineage (NCBI taxonomy): Eukaryota > Metazoa > Chordata > Aves > Piciformes > Indicatoridae > Indicator > Indicator indicator. The sequence goes on along the minus strand of NC_072053.1, from coordinate 2,441,191 downwards.
TTTCAGGTCACACTACGAAAGCTGCCTTATTTTAAGAATTTTCAGAGGATTCTTTCTCCCCTATATCTGTTTTGAATTTGGTATTCATGAAAAGGAGAGACTAACAAAACTAACCAGACCCACACTTGTACAAAATCATATAACCTATCACACATCCACACCGTAAACCTCAAAACACAAGGGCACAATTCTGCAGGCTTTTGCTCCAGAAAGTCTTATTTCTGTAAAGACAACCCTAGAGTATCATGTTCTTTCACAGACACAAGGTATACAATACTTCACATCTGGAGGGCTCTGGAGCAGAAGCTTAAATGTGCCAAGCTATGTGGTGCTTTGCTGTTGTAGCAAATGTCTGCTAGGGATTTATAGTGGAAAATTTTGCTTTGGCAAGGGTGATAAGCATGTACTAATAATACTTTTCCACCTCAAACATTTATGTTTCTACAGGCAGATAGGGACCAACAAACATATCCATTGGTGTTCTAAACCAAAACATGAGCCCAGAGGTGAAACCCACTGTGCCAGTAAATGGATTTTTCTATCCTGAATCCACAGGTTACAGAATAAAGGAATCAAAGCTGTTTTGGCTTTCTCCCAGTGTTGCTGTGGGAAAGCAATGGCTGATGAGCAGCTGCATCATCCTGGTGCAAATTCAGTGAATTTGCCCCAGCACAAAGACAAATCACTCCAGATATTAAGAGAAAAGATAAGCAGTCAGTAGGAGAGAAGCTGATTATTCTACCATATTATACTATCCTCTCAGATGTCTTGATTTTGTTTGATTTTTCCCCATCAAGTGCCAGAAAGAGCTGGCTGTCAACAACTCACAGGTTCCTTTTACAAAGCTGTAGATTTTCCAAGACTTGTGCACCAAACCAGAATTTGTGATGATTTACTCCCACTCATGCTGTACATGCAGATGGAAATCTAAACAATGAAACAAAGCCTGTATATATCCTTCTTTTTGTGACCTGCTGTGTGGGGCTTTAGATGGAGCTCCCAGCAGTAGAAGTTGCTTTGTACAGAGTACTCTCTAAAGATCATGAAAATGATAGGGCTCACCCCAAAAATAAAACGAAAAAGGGAAAAGATAAAGGACAAAGACCTGGTTAATAGTCACAGGAAAGTATCTATCCATTTTTTGAACACTAATGTCAGGTTCTGACCCATGTGCTTCACTGGCACTAAATTTTACTTCTAAACTCTGAAATTTTTGTGAGTTTTGGGCAATGAAGAAAGCACAACCTATTCTTTTCTGGCCTAAATTACATACCAGTGTAGCCCTTATTAACTGTGGCTGGCTTATTTCTGGTTCATAGTGACAGGAGTCAGAGAAGCAGCAATTCTACCTTCACTTACATGCACCAGAATTGAACGTCTGGAGAGAGGAGACGCAGAGCTGAATGTTTCCCCTCAGAAAGTTCTCAGCTCTGGTTTTCATCCATTTTCAGTCAATTCATAATATATTGATACTCAGGATGACCTGTGTTGTTAGGCTTTTCCTTCATGTGAAAAATGAATGTTGCTAAAGAATAAAGTTAAACCCTAAGTTCACACAGATAAGGCTTCGAAACTGGCTATAAATCTAAATAAATGAGAGCTTCTTAGCCAGATGAATGTATTAATTCAGCTCATGACTAGCTAAAAAAGAAAACTCAGACTTGCCCTAGGCACTTACCTGGGCCATTTCTGCCTTTTTTTTTTTTTTAAATAACTAACAGCTTCTTGTGTTTACTCCATTTCAGCCTTTCCAGATATCTTAGACCACTCCATCACCATCATTTGGCAATATCACTACTTTCTCTGTTTAGAGTGGCACTTCATACTGTCTCATCTCAGATAACATTCTTGTCTATATTATTCTAACAACCAGAAGGATCAACCTCATATATACACCTTATGATCCATAAAATATATGAATTAAAACACAGCTGACTGATTTATTTTTCTGTGGATATAAATAATTTGCAATAGTATTAACACACTTTTTATATTACTAATAAGTGGTACAGGAGGTTAAATATTTGGATCTTTGTCAATGATTTGACTTATTCCTGAGTTTTCCTTTGGCTTGGGATGAAGAGCAGGGAGGGTCATACTTTAATGCAACATCATATTGAAGTCTTTTACGTCCAGAATAATTGTAATGAGTTGAATAAACTCTATTGAAGATTACCATTACAGCTTCAGTGGGCAAAAGATGTAATGTGTAAAACATAAAAACTTATGTGCAGCTCCATGTGATTTGGGCTGTAAAGCACCCACTGTCAGACTTTTTAGTATCCATTTAGGAAAAAAAAAAAAGTAATTTTTGCATTTCCCTTCAAACTCTACAATAATTACAACTTTGAAGTCCAGACAGCCACAGTCATTAAGATATGAATGTTGTTAATCTAATATTATAACTAATATATGACATTATTTACAACTCATATACACCCAGCATAAGGCTTGTCAATTAGCATGGTAAATCCATGGCGTACCCTGAAGTGTTAGGAAGTGCAGCAAGACATCTGACAGTCCCAAAAAGTCTCCCTTTCTTCAAAAAGTGATAGTCCAATCATAGAACCCATAGACAACCAAATTCTCTCAGATCCTTCTGGGTAAAATTCCTCCCTCTCCTTCTCCTTCTCTTCACTTGCAATTCCACGTGCCCACAAAAAACTGGAGAAATTTGTCCCTGTGAGGAACCGTGCCAGGAGGAATCAGTCTCTGCAGCTATGCTGCAACAGGCACCACAGCCACACTGCACCCCCTGTGCTGGAAAGGGACAAGTATCACAGAGAAATCACCTTGCCTTTCCAAGACTACTATTTAGTTTTCTGTTTTTATTATTATTTGTCTAGCTCTTCCTCTCTGTGCTCTCCTTCTTTCCAGTCTATCATGAATGCTGTAGAAGGATTGAAAGCCACGTTATTGACTTTGTATGTACTCAAAGTGCTTTTGACTCTGGATTCTTCCTATAACAACGACTTTTTTCTTCCCCATAGTTATTTCTTTCTGTGTGACAGACTGCTGTTAATCACATGCATAACAGTAGTCTGAACTATAATAACTTTATGTGGTTTGAAAAACTGTTACGTACCCCACCCTTGTCCTTGTGTCTGTTACCACAAGTTATTTTCACAGGTTGGTTTTTCAGAGGTTTGTTTGGTGGGTTGCCTGTTTAGCTGTTGTTTTGTTTTTTTTTTTTTTTTCAACTAAACACATCTCTACAAAGCTGAGATTGTAAAACAGAAAGGTGTTTTCATCACGCTTGCCTTATTTGCTGACACAATCTACTTACATTGAAAAGATCTCAAAGAAACTGGTAAATAAAAATGCATATAGGAACAACACAAGTTAAAGGTAATTTTTCCCTGGCTCCTGGGTTGTAAAGGAAACTTGCACTGTGAATTCAAGCCTGAAGCACCCAAGTCAGATAAAAGTTGGTAGGGCTTTTATTTATATACTATGAATTTCTTAAAAGTTTCAACACTTAGTATCATATGATAGAAAGAGACGAAATGACCTGAAATTGTGAGGGGGAGAAATTTAAGTTGGAGATTAGGAAAAAATTCAGGAAAGTGATCAGGCATTGGAACAAGTTAGCTAGGCAGGTGGTGGAGTCACTGTTCCTAGTTGTGTGGACATGGCACTTTAGGACATAGTTTAATGGCCATGGTGGTGTTAGGCTGATGGTTGGATTCAATGATCTTAGAGGTCTTTTCCAACCAAAACAAGTCTATGACTCTACAGTTATGCATGCTTCAACTGAGCCTAAAACAAGGAAATTCAGAAGGCTATCACAGGCTTTCATCTTCTTGAACGTCTTTACTGCCTAAATAATGAACTTAAAAGACACACAAAAGCTGTTCCACCTCTCCCAATCACACATAACCTTCAGGGAAAATTGTTGATTTTCATATCTGGGGTCTTTTTTTTGATATGCAAGGTGTAATACTTAGTGAGAAGATGAGAGGGAAATTACCTAATTTCATTTAATGAGAGCTTTGTCCATTAAAAGCCAAATTTTCAAGTAGTGTCTAGATACCTATAAGATGTATTATTAGCAACATTGAAGCATACAGAAGAAGGTAGCTGCTCCACCTCTTTGTTGTTTTCAAAGTAGGACACGGGGAAAAGCAGACATCAACATTCTTCTCTAAAACAGATTGGTAAGACAGGGTTATTGATTAAATGAACATCAGGAAAGCTAAGGGAGAAATCCTTTGGCTATCCTGGTGCTACCACCTTTCTTTACACTGCTGTCCAGGAGTAACACAGGGCTAAGATCTACATGAATGAGAGCAGCAAGTTCCACTTCATGGGGTTTTCTAACTGGCCCTTTTCACTCAGTCACAAGCCTGTGTCTTGTGCATCTCTCGGGAGGCATTCCTACTTAGCTGGACCATTAATATAGAGGATAAAAAAAAAGGGGGAAATGTTTTCCTCAGCTTCTTTTTTCATTTAGCAAGGTGTAAAGGTACTATAGATTAAATTTGCCATTTTTTTTCTAAATATGTTGGGTTTCACCAAAGGATTCCTGTAAATTAAAAGTTGGCAATTGTTCTGATCTTGGCTTCTGAAAATGTGCAATAAAATACACATCACACAATATGAAAAGCAACCGCACTGGAGGCAAAGCAAGGGAGGGCAACTTGTTTACCATCATACATAAATATGCTGAAGCAGAAAAACACAGATTTTTTTTTTTTTGAAACATATCATGGTTTCCTTAGGCTTGCAATAATGAAAAGTTTCATTTCATTAGACAAAAGTGCTGAGAGGAGCAAGAGAAATTCGTATATTGGAGCTGGAAGTGGTACAACCTCTCTCACAGCCTTAACAAACTGTTCTTACAAAACCAGCTTGCTCTTTCAGGCTTATGACCTCCAGTACAAACTGGGATGAAAGCAGCACACAGGTAGATGCAGCACTATGAAATCACCTTTTCTTCTAGGAAGGGCTTTATCATTTATGGTAGAGCAATACTCAATACTAATACTATCACTACAGTTTGTGACTACGTTAAATAGACATGTTGTATTTGAGGTTGGAGATAGTTTTTCTTCAAGCTCTTGGCAATGTTAGGGGAACCTCCTTGCTCTCTACAAATATCTAAAAGGAGGTTGTAAGGATGTGAGAGTCTGTCTCTTCTCCCTAGTGTCAGGTGACACAACAAGAGGAAATGGCCTGAAATTGTGCTAGGAGATGTTTGGATTGGATATTGAGAAAAATTTCTTTACTGAAAGAGTGGTCAGGCATTTGAACAGGCTGCCCAGGGAGGTGGTGGAGTCATCCCTGGAGGTGTTCAAGAAACCTGTGGATATGGCACTTTGGGACGTGGTTTAATGGCTATAGTGAACATAGTGAACATAGTGATGTTACTTTGATGTTTGAACTTGATGAAATTAGAGGTCTCTTCCAGTTGAAACCATCCTATGATCCTAGGATCAGACATAATATTTCTGAGAAGGACTGACTCCTTTCCCCTACTATTCTTACAGGGTGCTTTGGTTATTTGTTATACTTCTCTCCCTGGCCTTGAAGTTCATACAGAGAAACAAACTGGTCTAATTTGCTTTTTTAGAGCACTGCTGACAAACGCCATCATGTTTTTACAAGTAGTAATGTCAGCATAAAACACTGCACATCTTAAGCCAAAAACCTCAAAACTAAACTTTTTCCTTCAAAAAAAAAAAAAAAGTGAAAAGGAAAAAAAACCCTGTAAGTTAGCTTTTACCAACAAAAATTCATACATTAATGAAAATCCTGGCTATTCCCAATCTTTAAAAATACTTTAAAAAGTAGCAGGGATATTATCCCATGTACTGTGCCAAATGTAAGTAGCTATATTCCACCCACCTAAGTTCTTTCTTTAGTTTAATTGAATGGTTGAATTGAAGTGTTTTCATTTCCTGTACTAAAATGGTGTGCAACATCCCAGCTCAGACTTATCCACCTTCTTTCAATCAGCAATATGTTTCCCTGGAAATGTAAACCATTCCATTACATATATGAGCTCATTTGTGATCTCACTGATAACACTTGTTATTTAGTCTCAATTCAATGCAGCAGGATGGATCATCCTCTGGGATGTATGGCTTACTGATGCTCCAGCTGTCTCCAGGAAAGGAACCTGCCCGTGATAACAGTTAGAAAGAGACCTTCAAGCTTTATATCACTTTACTCATTTAACAGCCAAATGAATCAAACAGATACAGAAATTATTGAAGAGGTTTGAGTGGAGAAGTCAAAGAGCCAGAGCTACTCTTGCCAGGCTTTGACTGCCAAAAACATTAGGAAGCTTTCTCTATATCTAATATTAGACAGCAGAACTGGACCTCTAGCTACTGTCTCCAGAAATGCACTCAGCAGGAATGAATGTGTCTCCACATGAGATGACATGAGAGTACATATGTTGTGCCAGGCTATCACTAAGCTTCAGGCAGGTTATCAGAGATGATGCCAGAGGCTGGATGCTGCTGAGAGCAATGTGCTTCACCCATAGAAGAAAAAGGGATATTACGCCAACAGACCATACCCTACAATGTTGTCATGATTTGGAAAAGTCCCTTCAGTATTTTGGGGGACTTTGGGCTAAGACTGGGAGGGGAGAAGGCTATGACAATGGCTTGTTAGATAATTGTCCCCCATGCATAACAAACAAAAAAAAAAATGTTTCTAATTAAAAATTATGCCAACTACAGAGAGAATCATCTGAAAATAACTCTTACTTCTTTTACTAACTCTTTCCCCCTCCCCCCCCCCCTTTTTTTTTTTTTCAAGTTTCTTGGCTTTAAGACTTTCCACACTCCTCTCTCTGCTTCCCCCTCTCCCACCTCTCACCTCCTCCCCCTCCAATCTGGCTTCCCCGCCTCCCTTGGCAGGCTCTTTAGCTTTAATTCAATAGTTAAAAGGCTGAATCAAAAGTTGTATAATCCGTTTGAACCAACTTTTATTCCATATCAGAAAAGGAGCAGCACAGCTGTGATTTCAGATCCATGGCAGTGAGCACAGTGAGCCACCAATGTTTACCCTTTGCTGTGCGTGTTTTATTTGCCTGGTGAGAAATGGTACCTGCACAGTCAGGTGCAGCAGTGGGACATCTTAGTGACAGGTATGAAAGAGCAGGAAGATGTTCCTCTGGCCCTTCTCATCTGAAATATTTTATCACTGCTTTCATGCTTTACATGTAGTGGAAGGCAAATTTCAAGGAGACGAAGGCAGAATAAGGCAAAGTAAAGGAGGGAAAGAGACAGGAAAAATTATAGAAGTATAAAAAAGGGGAGAAAGAATACACTGTTCTATTCCTCCTGTCTAAAGAAGCTCAATTTCAGCTGGAAAAGGTGCAGAGCATGAATATAGACACTGTGAGAAGTCTACCATATAGAGGAGACTAAAAGGTGCCTTGATTAGCCTGATAAAATGCCTGATAGATCTTATGACTGCTGTGTGTGTAATTACAAGGAATGAGTATCAGTGAAGAACAAAATCTTTCAGTGCTGGTAGACAATAGACAAAACCAAGTATAACCTCACCACAAATGCTTTAGGACTGCAAATAAGGAGCCACAGTATAAAAACTGTGAGCAGAGCTGCAGGAAGAAGAGTGACTTTCAAGGTGCAGGTTGGCAGATGTGCCATGTCTTCACTGCAGTGGACCAGGCTGAATGGCTGTGCAGAGCAGCAGTGAAGGAAAAGAAAGGGCTGCAGGGATGGGAACCAAACAGTTCTCTGTGCTGGCAGCATCACAAGCATCTCCAAGGCACTGCCTTCTGCTGGCCAACTTCAAAACCTCAGAATAACAGACCATGATGTGCTGAGACCAGTAGAAGCATCTCTACAGCCTTGGTAGCATTGATGCCTGTGCCAGCTGCTGCCTTGCCATAGGGGTAACACGGTCTGGTCTTGGTCAGGAGTTGAATATAATGAGGCTCAGACTCAAGGACAGTGCAAAGAGGAATCAAAAAGTGGTGGGAGAGCAATGCCTGAAACTACTGGAAATGCACAGGATGTTGCTGTGGATTGATTTCCTTCATGTCCTGGCTAAAAGCCAGTATCAAAGATTTTGAGTAGAAAAAGGGAGAAACAAGATTTATTTACTTGGAAGACTTGTACTGGCTTTAGTTTAAAAAAAATTGTAATTAAAAAGTTTTCTAAAAATCAACTGTGGTTACCTATACAGCTATTAAGAGGAATAAAACCACTATACAAAAATTTTTTTTCATCCCATCAGGGAGAGCAGAGACAGGCTGATTTTTTTTTTTTTTTCCTCAAAGGCCAGCATTGCACCATTTTAATTTGGGTTATCCTGTCTGTAAAACTCTCAAATCCACTCAGAAAGTTCCTTTCATTGAAAAAAGTCACGTGTTACTGTGACTCATGTTTAAGACCAAGTATTGGTTTTCTCTAAAATATTTCATTTAAGGTAAATAGTAAAATTAGAAATCTAGATTACATTACTTTAATCTGGCTGTCCTTGATTCTGGTTTGGATTTGTTGGGTTTGTGGGTTTTTTCTGTTTTGGTTTGGTTTTGGGTTTTTGTGTTGTGTTGTTTTGTTTTTTGGTTTGGGTTTTTTTTTTTTTGTTACTGTTTGTTTGGATTGGGCTGTTTTGGGGTTTGGGGGGGGGGGTGTTAGTTTTTTTATTTGGTTGGTTGGGTTTTTTTTTACCAGCTATTTGAGGGTTTAAAAATAAACCAGCCATACTGCATTGCTTCAGAAAAAAAAAATTCTTAGATCTGAAGTATAATTTATAGTGGGTTATTATTATTATTATTATTATTTTAAAATTAGTCCAATGTTTTAAAACCTGCAAGAGCATATGGGAGCTGCACAGACATCTTTGCATGCACAAAAGCCTGATACTCATGCAGGGGCTGAATTTTGGCTGTAAGTGAGCTCACCAGGACCTTCCACCCTCTATGAAACAGGGCAGACACCACAGCAGCTTTACCACACACCTCCCAGGTCCTCACCACACACAGCCACATGTGGTTTGCATCCAAAATACTCTCATTACATATTCTTTGCAGGAGAGGCTAAAGACTTAACTGAGTTCCTATCAGAACCACAGGCACTGCATATTCAACCTTTATTTCTCTCTTTGTCTGGATTTGGTTCCTAAATTACCCTTGATGGATGTAGTGACAAAATATAAACCAAAATTTGTTATTTCTTTGTGATTTAAAGAGAAAATAACCTCAGAGCAACTTAGAAAATACTTCTAATTTCAATAGTCACCCAAAGAACAATACTACCTGTTTACCTTTTTTATCTAGGACACCATTTCTATTTTTTCAATCACATTTGCCCTGATTTCTTTTAAAATACATTAAAAAGCAGGTTTTTTTCTGTTTTTAATTACATGGTAGCTAAAGACAAAAGAAAATGAAGACATTATTCTGTTGTTACAACATCTTTTATTGGTAAAAAATAAATTAAAAAGCAGAGATAAAAGTCACATTCATTTAATCCCCTACACTTCTTTCTCACAGGTTGTTAGCTCCACTCATGCACACATATTCACCTTCCACAAAGTGAGCGCATATGGGATATTGGAATAGTTGCAGGATAAGTGCAGTATTAGCTCAGTGTGGTGACACTTTGATGTGTGACGTTCTGCAGGGCTGCCAGCAGAGTGACAGTCTCCTGATCCTAATGCAAAGACTATTCTTCATCTATTTAGTTCACTTCTAATAGTCTTATAGTCATTAGTGGCATGAAGGAGATTGTCCATCATGATGGAAACCCATGCATCCCTGAGGTTTAGTTCTTATTTTTGAGTGCCAGTTCTGAAGTACTCAACCATTTTTCATCAGATGAAAATGAGGGCCAAATGCAATCAAATGAAGGGGTAACAAACAGACCACAAGGAAATAAAGAGATAAGCTAGAATACAGGTTTCTGCTACATTGCTTCCAAAGAACTTGGTTTTTATAGCAAGGTGGTTTCTTGCATCAGAAAAGTTAGGTCATTATTTTTAAGCAAAGAAAGAATATTACACTGTGAATTTAAATACACAGATTGCAGCAGTCAGACATTAACTGCTGTCTCCTGAAAAAAGTTGTTGCAATCTACTGTTCCAAGAAATAGATTTGGTGCATTCAAACTAGTAAATTTTGTTAAATCTGGACATCAAAAGACCACGAGAAATGCTTCAGAGGATATATCACTTCTGAGTGCCTGTGACCCAGTTCTGATACCAGTGCCCATGGTAAGTAGAACCTTCCTTTGAGTGAGTTTGCAGATTCAAGGAAAGAGGGTGCTGCATAATTTTCCAAATTCATTTTTTGCCAAGGTTACAGGACCACTGTGCTAGATGCTGTAGAATTAAGCCATCTGGAAGTTTTGCAGCAGAGAGACCAAATATGGTGGGGAAGTAGCTTGCCTCTCTAGTGATGTAGCAATTCAGTAGTAGAGCCAAGAACAAAGCAAAGGTCTCCAATTCTAGTCTAGCAGTTCCCTCCTTCCCACCCAGTCCCCCTACATGATATTGATGTACTTTTAAGCATTTAATTTTTAGGCTTTATTACCTGTAAGTGTGGGAACATTTTGTGTGGAGGAGTGCTGGTAAAAGGCTATTTAAAAGAACAAAAATACCATATGCTTCCTGGATTAATTTTGAAGCTCATTAAGGTCAATACAAGAGACGAAGACACACTTGTGATTTGGCATGTACTTTCACTTGATCAGAGAGGGATGGTATTTTTGTAAACAAAATTGCTAATTTAACCCAGTCCAGAATAAACTTGTGTGTAAATATCCTGAGCTGTAATAGTGCTGTACCTTGGGAGCAAACACTCCAACTAGATGCTGCCCCCTGAGTTTACTAATCCTGATGGTACTTCATTTACAAACACAAGAACATTCATATTATCCCCAGTACCATGTAAACAATTTCCTTTGCATGTCAAAGGAAGAGCAAGGAAGCTTGTGAAGGGTCTACAGCACAAGGAGCAGCTGAGGGAACTGGGATCGTTCAGCCTGGAGAAAAAGAGGCTTGGGGAGTCCTTCTGGATCTCTACAGCTCCCTGAAAGGAGGTTCAAGAGGGATACAAGTTGGTCTCTGCTCCCCAGTAACAAGCAATAGGACAAGAGAAAATGGCCTCAGGTTGCACCAGGGGAGGTTTATGTTGGATATTAGGAAAGATTTCTTTCCCAAAAGTGGCTGTCCAAGGAAGTGGTGGATCGCCATCCCTGGAGAGATTGAGAAGAGGAGCAGAGGTGTTGCTGAGGGACATGGTTTAGTGGTGGGTTGGCTGTGATGGGTTAGTGGTTGGACTTCATGATCTTAATGGCCTCATCCAACCAAAAAGATTCTACAAGTCTAAACTAGCAGACAGCTCTATGAAGTAGTAAAATAAAAATGAGACACAGCTACGCCCCTGTATGAAAAAGGGCCTGTAAAGGCAATAATCCATTTGCCTGGTAAGGGAAGCTTATATATTGCATAAGGCTACCACACTCAAATACTGTCATTTCATTCTTACCATTATCTACAAAAAAAAATATGAAAAAACAAAGGTTTTGTCTTTAAATACTCCATTGATACCAAATTTGATCCCAATATACATAGAGAGAAAAAAAAAAAGTGGTAATATGTTGATTGTGTCTATGTAAAATGTAAAAGCATAATTCTTCTCCAATATTGTTCTGCAAATGGAATAGTATTGACCAAAGTGAACACATACTAAAATTGTTCAGTCTTGAAAAAGAAAAATATTTATTTTCAAATTGCCAGCTAAAAACTCTAATACTCCAATCTGAAAGTTTTGACATTTGTTTTCATATTAATAAAGAATTTTTTTATTTCTGTGACATACTGGGGGGAGGGGAATCAGGAAAATTCAGAATTTCTAATCAGAGAGGGTGAATTTCCTTGCATAGCCTTATCCCAAAACTAATAGCCTTCAACATTTGAAGACCAGCATTTTCAAAATTAAATGTAATCTTACAGATCGCAGAACTTTGTTTGATATTGAAGAGAGAGGTAAGAAAGGACATACTTGTTCAGAATATTTGTTCATCTTTAACATTACTCACTGAAAATTTCATGAAACATTTTAATCTTTAACAGTTTCTTGAAATCCACTGATCTTACTATTAAGTTTTTTTTTTTTTTTTAATGTAGACTTCCAAGGTAATAAGCATGATAGGAAAGAGAAAAGGCTGGCAGGTGATGATAATAAATTTGATTTATTGACAAAATCATAAATACAACTGTTCAACATTTACAACTTTCAAGTTTATACATCTGTTTACATTTAATTTTTATTGACATCTTTCCTGTATATAAAAAATCTTGAAAATCCATCTTTTTAGATATAAAAAAAGACTTTCTTTTCAGTTTGAAGGAAGTTGAGTGATAAAAATCTTTACTTTAAAAAAATAATAATAAAGGTGAAACTTTTCCCAAGGAGCACCTAGATTTTGAACACTGTTTATAAGACCACAGATTACTTCTAAACCTTTCTGTAGTCTTCCAGCTGTTTAGTCCAACTGACATTAATCTAGGATAATTCCACCTGCTGCCAGAATTTGTACCCACATGTTAAAGCTATCCTCCTTTAGTTACAGCAGAACAATTTATTTGACTGCAAGATGTCTAGGTGGAAATCACTGTGTAGATGAACTTCACTTTACAGCCAAAAAGTAAGCCTAAGTGTTTGATAGACCCTCATGAAAATGCTTCAACAGACCAGTCCCACTCTGATCTATTAGATCCCTTTAAAGCCTCCCAAGGTGCCATTCAGAGTGCACTGAATTAAGACACAGGCATCTCCAAGTACCCAGTAGGAAAAATATAGCTACATTCATAAGTTTGAATGAAAAACATCTGAATATTACAGTGTCGGGTCAAAAACTGACAGCTATGTAGTTTAGCTATTAGAAATGTAATATCAGTAGGAGCTGTGGAGGGCCAGCCTTAGAATGAAGTTTCTTTGTATTGACAGAATCATTTTGTTTGGAAGAGACCTGTAAGATCATCATGTCCAACTATTAACGCAATATTGCAGTTTAAATGTTTCTTTTTTTGCTTTTTTATATCTACTCAGTGGACATCTGGAAGACTTGTCATCATTCTCACTGCAAAAACTAGTGTCTTATTCCATCCTTTGCCACCATAACATCCTTCAAAGGTGCATAAGCCAAATTATTCATGTTTGGGGGTTTTTATTGTTGGTTTCTGGTGGTGGTGGTGGTTTAGGGGTGTGGGTTGGTTGGTTGGTTAGTTTGGAGTTTGTTTGTTTGTTTGTTGCTGGGGGGCGTTGGGGTTTTTGTGGATCTCCAGTTATACTCTGCAAACAGCCATAGTAAAAGCAATGAATCCACTTCCTTGAACAAAGGCATAAATAATTGGACTTTACTTCAAATATGATATCATCAGCTGGGATGGGATGGTTTCTTCATCCCTTATAGCGGGGATTTGTTTTAGTATAGATTCACCTTTTCCTTTTTTTTTCTTTTTCTAATTTTTTTTCACAAGAGGGTAATGCAGACATCTTATTCCAGCTGTGACTGATTCCACAGACGTATCTCATTCTTTGCAGACAGAAGACATGTACAGATACTTAGTCTTGCCTAACACAGGTATTTGCATTTGGTTTTGGTGCATTGCATTGATGTGAGTCTCATCACGACAGCTTTGCCAAAGCTCTTTTCACTTCTGAACTCCAGCCCCTAGGACTTCTCTGACCTCCCATGCCTTGGGCAAATCTGATGATTACACCATGTGGTCACCCAGGATTTCAGAGTGTTCATTAATACCAAATCAAGAGTGATCCTTGCAGAAACTCATTTTGACAGAAATCCTTTGATGACCACTTTGAGTATCATTTTGCAAATAGATTTTTACTTTCTGCCTAGTGCTTTAGTTTAGATCAATTGTCAAAAGCCTCACTATGTTCATCTACAACAATTAATGTGTCAGTGCCTCTCCTCTAGGTAGAGTGTGGGCTACCTTATGGTAGGCAACCAGTGTGGGAAAAAACTGATCCTGAATTATTTGCTTGATTAGAAACCTGAATTTAAAAACCTTTTCTTTTAAAACTGAAGACAAACAAGCTTTAGGAAGAAAAAAAAATAATTTCCAATAGATGTGTTCTGTCTTTGTGTTAGGAACGGCTGAGCTCTCTGCAATTCTGAGGAAGCAGAAGACTGCTGATAATGCCACCCCAAGAAGGGATATGCAAAAGAAATGCTCAAAATGCACATGAAATTGTACAGAACAGAGAAAAAAGAGCAGGAGGGTTTCTAATTGAGCATGTTCCAACAAATGTAGGACAAGCTCATGGTAATGGGAGGTTGGCAGGAGGGAAAAGAGAGGTGAGCAAACAATTTAAATGCCATACATCAAAGAAAGGTAAAACACACTACCACAGCGTGAACAGGCAATGCCTCACAGGAATGCTTATTTCTCTATATGTACCTGAGACAATGAATAAATATACAGGGAGAGAACAATGATTTTTTTTTCAGCTAACTAACAACAAGAAGAAAAAAGAACAAAAGCACAGCATACCTTGTAGCAGTCTGATGACCTGATCAGTCAGTACAGTAGCAAAAAGGAAGAAAAAAATAAAGGGGAAAAAAAAAAAGATTAATCAGCACAACCCTGCTAAAAGTATAAACAAAGAAAAGGTATTTTTAAAACACAATTAATACCTATTTGAGCATTGCTTTCAAATTTCTTTTTTGATGAGAAGTGAGTGAATGTGAGACAAGGCCTAATTACCTGTTCTTTGTAGGCAAATCCCAAAGCCATTACCAAGTCTTATTGGATTTAATATGCACCAGTCTTTAAACTGTGACTGAGAATATTGTGTTCTCCCCACCATACACCTGCCCAGCAACATGGGGAATCACTGGGCATCTTTAGCCCTTAAATACTTTGGAAGCTGTCCTATAGACACACTGATGGGATCTTCAAGATTCTCTGTATGAAGAACAGGAGCAGTCATATCTTGACAGCAACAGCAGAGTCTCATCATAAAAGTGGCATAAACTTTATTTCCAGAAACCCACGGTTTTCC
This sequence comes from Indicator indicator, assembly GCF_027791375.1. Taxonomy (NCBI): domain Eukaryota; kingdom Metazoa; phylum Chordata; class Aves; order Piciformes; family Indicatoridae; genus Indicator; species Indicator indicator. The sequence continues at coordinate 2,426,172 of NC_072053.1, read as the reverse complement.
CCTTCACCTTTTGCTCAATGTAATCTCTTCTATTTTAATGCTGCTGTGGATTTTAATGCACCTTGAGACACTGACCTGTAATTTTTGCAGGGAAGAATTTGCAATTCTATGGAGTTATATAAATAATTGACAGCAATTAATTATTATTATACTTACAACCCCCACCCCCCACCCCAAAAAAAAAAAAAAAAAAAAAGAGTGAAGACAGTGATCTATCACCAGAAGTGGAAAATTACTTCAGCCAAGCTCTCTAAAAAAGACATGTTCTGGCTCTCTTTCTGCTGCCTTGCTTTTCCTTTGCGCTATATATACTAAATAATACATTCTGTACCAAAAATCTTCACCAATTTTCACAGATTTTCAGAGGCACAAGCAGCAACTAAGATGTTACTGTCAATATGTTGCTCTCCAGGACCTCTGTTTTTAACATCAAGCAAGGTGGGAAAGATGTGTCTTATTTAACTTATGAAGAGCATCATGTCTAAAGACACCACAACACCTTGTGTTTGTTCCCACAACTTCTTGCAAGTCATGTACATTTCTAAAATAGTTGACCAAGTGTAATAATCTCTTTGCAGCAAAAACTTTTTTCTATGTTTTCACAGTCCAAAGCAAGGAGGTGTTGTCCTACACCTAGAGCCCCAGACACCTCAGTAATACAATTTGGGAAGAGCCAAAGACACAAACACTGTGATCTGCCATTCTCACCTTTGCAGCCATCCAGGACTCAGCTGACTGGGACTCACAGGGGAATTTCAGATGGTGTTTTGTACTTTGCTCAGTAACATGGGTTTGGTGCTTTACACACAAAATGGGTTTTATCTACCATTTTCTACTTCAACAACATGATGCAAGAACAAGAGCTAAGGTTCTCCTAGAAAAACCCAACACTGAGTGCTAAAAAAAACAAATAATATTTGTAGATAGTCCAAAACTCAAATTTTAGGAGCCTTTTGTCTTTCAAGCCTACTGACCAGTAAGATTTTGTAAGCACTGATATGGCTGGCATGACTTTCAAAGGGCAACTGAAGCTTGTGGTAGACCAAGTCCAAGTTTTTAGAAAAAAAACAAGTGTATTTTCATCACTAATACAACAGAATACAAATACAAGTATCTCCTGAACTATTTTCCATACGTTAATTTTATGAAGTACTTGCAATCCCTCAGTACTAAAGACTAACAAAAGATAGATGCAAAGTTATTTTAATTGCTATAGATGCAGCAAAAAAAGCCCTTTGATTTCTTGGAGGGTTGGGTGTTTCTTTCTTTCTCTCTCTCTCTCCTTTTTTTTTTTTTTTTTTTTTTTTTTTTTTGTTAAGCAAAATTTCTGCGTTGGTGTAAGGCAGATTTTCCAGGCTTCAACAAACCAGATGGCCATCCAAAAATGCGATATGAAATTTTTATAGGAAGCTAAGAGCTGAACCCATCTCAGGGAGAGATTTTTCAGAGATTCCAAACTTTTAAAAATAAATATTACTGCAAGATCTTTTGCATCTACATTTGAACTGCAGCGAGTAAATAAATAGCCACAGTGAAAATTACCTAAATTCTGTATTTAGAAGGGAGAGAACACGTGCAATAAACAATAGCACATTGTGATATTAATGAAGAGCTTGCTTCCTCTAAATGTAGAAATTCAGCAATTATCACCAGAATTGGCATGTATAAAGGTGCCTGTGACAATTTTAAAAAGGCATATTGCTTATCTGATAGACCAGAATGCATGCTTTGGACTCGATGAGTTCTGTTATGAAGCATTCAGTGACACAGTCCCACACTGAGCCAAGCTTATGCTCGGCACAGCAACGGCTCTGGTGGAGAGGAAGAGGTGATTGCAAGCCTTCCTTCTGCTTGCCCCAACTTTGTGTTGGCTGGAGGCCAACTCAGCCATCAGCACAAATTAGAGCTGCTATAAAGATGTTCTACTTTACACCAGCAGGTTTGGACCCCTGAGGAGTGCACCACTCAGACATCAGAGCGTGACTGAACTTCAGACCTTTCCCATCAAACCTCTGTCAGGCTCCTTCCCCGCTAAAAGGTGTCTCCTTTATGCTCTCAGGCATTTCACCCTGTGCATTTAGAGCCTGTCAGGAAAACTGACAGGGCTGGCCACACCAAGCTGAAAAGCCTCTTGAGCCACAAGAGCTGCCCTCTTAAGCTTTAAGGTCACTTTTGGTAATTCTGCTTTGTGGCTAAAGATTTGACTTGGAGACCTTGCCAAAGAAATACCTCCTGGCAGCTTGCTTTTTCAGACCTACATTTCTGGCCCCATGCACACACAGAGCTAAGCTGCCAATACACCACTTCATGCCTCTCCAGCCTGCCTTTCTGTCCTTAAGTCTTTCCAACATCCTGTTCTGAGTGAAAAATACCCCACTTCCAATCTTCCTTAGACTTCTCCATGCAGCCTGGTTTCCTATGACCTGATTTGCTCACAGGCAAAAAACAAAGCAGAGGGTGGGGAGGGAACAGCTTACCACCTGGCTGGCTGCATAGTCTGAGTTTTAGCCTTACACCCCATTACATGCCAACTAACAGTGGTCACAGGGTAGAGAACTCCAGCAGTGAACAAAGCCTCTAATTCTCTGAGCAATGAATTTCACACTCATCTCTCTCCACTGCAATGTACTTGCTGAACAGAAAGCACTACTGAATTGCAATGGCAAATTTCCTTAAAGGACACTAAATGGCCAAAGAATTTGTGGCAGAATGTTACCGTCCAGCCACACTCCACTTGTGTTTGAGAACACGGCATAGGACATGAGAAAATCGATTACTGAAGAAATACAGTAACCATGTTCCCAAACTGCATAATTCATCTGTTTGATTCATTCGTCAGCATCCCCCCTCTAACTGACATTGGTGAGACCACACCTTGGATACTGTGTTCAGTTTTGGTCCCCTCACTACAAGGTACTGGAGCATGTCCAAAGAAGAGCAGCTAAGATGGTAAAGGGGCTTGAACATATCTTGTGAGGAACATCTGAGGGAGTTGCAGTTGTTTAGTCTGGGGAAGAGAAGGCTGAGGAGAGACCTCATCACCCTCTATAACTACCTCAAAGGAGGCTGGAATGAAGTGTTAGACTGTTCTCACATGCAACAAGTGACAGGACAAGAGGAAATGGGTTCAAGTTGTGCCAAGGGAGGCTGAGGTTGGATATTAGGAAAAAAGTCTTCATAAAAGCTTAGCAAGCACTGGCTGCCCAAGGAGGTGGTGGAGTCACCATCTGTGGAGGTCTTTAAAAATATGTAGATGTGGTGCTGAGGGACATGGTTTAGTGGTAGTGGTTTTGCAGCAGTGATGGGATTGTGAGCTCTAGGTAAGTGGAAGGACTTGATGATCTCAAAGGTCTCTTCAGCACTTCTGTGATTCTATAATTCCATGATTCAGAACACATTTATTCTGCAACATAGACATCACTTCTAACTGTGGGTTTGCTTCCGCAAATGCCTCCTGAAAAACAGACACTTGCCCCAGTGCTACTGCTAGAGCTTCACACATCCCTGCGCTCACCCATATGGATGCAATGATTGTGCATGGTCCTGATGGACAGACATGAGGAGTTGGTCATATTCCTTCACACTCACACCACTGATTCCACCTCTGCCTCAGGAAGCATCACCAGAAGTTGACTCAGAGGGAGGAAGAAACACATTCACACATAGAGGCTCCCAGTCTATGGGGAGGTGACAACAGTCACACACCATCAGATTGGGAAGAACAACTGCTGCATACATTGGAGAGTTATGGAACTGAACAAGCACAAGATCGTGGGGAGACAATAACATACCATGAAGAATTCATGCACCTGCTGTGCCCAAAGAAATGAGATTATTAAAATACTTGCAGCTCATGATTTCCCCCTCCAAGTGGTAACATGACCAGAGGACCAGGGTAGAAAAAGCTTTCCATAGGTGTCTACCACCTACCCACCTTTCTAGAAGGAGTAATTGTGCTTTTCTTCAGAAACATTCAGAGATGATAGCGTGTGTGATTATATCTGCATCACTGAGACTTTAGATATACCAAATCTAACTAGTTGTTGGCATAAACTTCTCACAGCAAAGAACAAAGTGCTTAGAAGCTTGTACACTCAGTAAACTGATTCACTCAGAAGCTATGCTGCTCTTGACATCCTTGCCATTATCATATCTTGTCTATCTCCACAAAACATCAAAGACATGAGGGTAAAACAACTTCCACAATAATAGGAGAGATGCTGCCTCTGGGTAGTGTTCTTACTTGGCAAAATTTGTTGAAGTATACTAAGACAGGTCTGCCAGATCTCATGAGGGCAACCAAAAAGGAACCAGTCTCCTCATGCTTGGACAGGTCTCTTCATCTCATTAAAAAATGAAACCTGGGTTCTATCTGGTGAGACCACACCTGGAGTACTGCGTCCAGTTGTGGAGCCCCTATTACAAGAGGGATATGGTCATGCTGGAAGGTGTCCAGAGAAGGGCCACCAGGATGATCAGAGGGCTGGAGCACCTCTCCTATGAGGAGAGACTGAGAGAGTTGGGGCTGTTCAGTCTGGAGAAGAGAAGGCTCCGAGGTGACCTTCTTGTGGCCTTCCAGTATCTGAAGGGGGCTCCAAGAAAGCTGGGGAGGGACTTTTTAGGCTATCAGGGAGTGATAGGACTGGGGGGAATGGAATAAAGCTGGAAGTCGATAGATTCAGGCTGGACGTGAGGAAGAAGTTCTTCCCCATGAGAGTGGTGAGAGCCTGGAATGGGTTGTCCAGGGAGGTGGTTGAGGCTCCATCCCTGGAGGTGTTTGCAGCCAGGTTGGATGAGGCTCTGGCCAGCCTGATGTAGTGTGAGGTGTCCCTGCCCATGGCAGGGGGGTTGGACCTGGATGATCCTTGTGGTCCCTTCCAACCCTGACTGATTCTATGATCCCACGATTCTATGATTCTGTGATTCTATTTTCCTACCATTTGGGTGAACTCTTAAAAATCATGTACTACGGAATGCCAGCACAGAAAGCACTGTGTCTGAGAAATCATATACTTCCCCCATGCCTTCTTGTGCTGGGTTGTGACAACAAAATTACACAGGGGCCGGCGTCCCGGCTTTCCATGCTCATGGGACGCACTGAATCCACGCAGGGACCGCGAAGCAAGCATCTGATCCAACCACTAGGCTTGGCTCTTCTCAAGATGCTCTTTGCTCACGCAAGTTCTTGTTGTGTTTTCCACTCAGCAGCCCGATGACTGTCTACAAAAACATGTAGTTATAAATGAGCACACCAACTGGTTCTCAACATGGAGCAGAACAATCAGGCGGTGGAATGCACTGGGAAATTCCCGGTTCTTCGCCTTTTGTTCCAAGGCTGCTAATGTGTTTTCCATGAGAATTTCTTCTGCAATGGAAAATAATAAACATGTCCCCAAATGTTAGGCAAACAATTTATTTATTATTAGAATGAAAGGCAGAAAGGGGAGTTAAGTAGGGCTTTAAACAGAGGTTTATTGTTAGGCTGAATACTTCTCAAATGTAGAAATGTGTTTCAACAACAGTCACATTTGATAAGAACTGCAACTTCAAGGCCTTACAGTCAAACCCTTTTGAATTGCCCTCCAGCACTAGCTGGACTATGATCTGGAGTGATGCACAAAATTGCAGAGCTAAGTCTCTATTAGTTTCAATGGGACAACATCATCTAAGGGACTGTTTTCATGATCAAATTCACTGTCCCTAAGATGGAGTTATAGAACTTGATGGAGCTAAAATAAAAGGGACGCCTCACCTTCAAGCATCTCACCTACCTTTAGCATGCTATCTGACATGAACATATTGATGTCGCCCCTCTTAGCTCATACGGTTGATGGATAACATTCAAAGTTCAGGTATCTAACTCTAGATCAAATTCTTGAAGCATCTTTCCAAGAATTGTCTAGGTTTAACTGTTGTCTGGTATCCTACCTTTGGAAATCAATCAGAGAATGCAAACACGAATGAAACAGGAGCTGATGAAGAAAATGTAGTAATTATGTAGCTGAAATAAAGTAAGGGGAGAAGAAATATGAGACAAGAAAGAAGAAATGAGGAGAAATGCTGGCAGAAACAAAGGATGGATAAGTGCAAAGGAAAGGGGTGGTGAGGAGAAATCTGCTGCTGAAGTCCTGTAGTTCCATGTGTTTTTCAAAACAACCCTCTTGTAACAGATAATACATGACATTTGTCTCTTAATCCTCTCAGCATGCCTAAGCAGCACCACAGTCTATTGACTGAAATGCTGCAGCATTGACCATAATTACAATACCAGCATCCTGTTACCTACAGCAGCCATAGCCCCTGTGAAATTAGATCCCCACATACAGCAACATGCACAGAGAATTAAGTTTCAGATGGCAATAGTTCTACAAACATGCTCTGGATTTACATGTAGCTTTCAAACTAAAGTTTTTTGTGCAAGGAGTGCATAGCTGAGGGCTACACAGCATCTTTTAGCCTTTTCTCAGTATTTCTGAAGTAGTTTTTTCCTCTGGCTATTTTCCTAAGGCTCAATCTGTTTTTAGGCTGTACAAACAACAACATTTTTGCCTTTTTGTTGGGGGGAAGCAGGACTTGTGGTGGCTCAGAGGGCAGCTGAGGTGAGCACGATTGGGCCTGTCTCTTCTGTGGTGGCATTGTGGTTTTGCTACAGGGACCAGCCAAATGAAATAATTGTGTGTTTTAATAAATGCAGCCCTATGTAATGCTTACTGTGAACATGTGTACTGGCCTTATGAGTGAAAATAAAAGGGGTGTACAGTGCCCATAATTGATTCTCTTGTGCAGTTATCCCCACTCCCCTGAACGCCAACCACATATCCTTCTGTAGCAAACCTTCTTCTTTTAACTGTTTATCATGCAGATTCAACAAACCTATACACAACCAAATTCTTGTGCAAAACTTGATTTATGGTCACTGAATTAATTTTTAATGAACCCTTTCCCAAAATATGAACAAAGTGCCTTGATTTGCAGGAGCAGTTTAACACTGGGAGGAGGGGGGTTGCTCCTTGACTTACAAATGCTACAAAAGCAACATTTTCCTCCAACTTTGGACATTACAACTCGAAATATCAGCTTGCAATAGTATACAAAAAAGAATACCTGTATGTTTAGCTTCAGAAACATCTTTCCAGTTTTCCACTGCAGGGCAGACACACAGGTTTTAAGGGTGAAAGGGCAAGAAGAATGCAGTTGAGGAGTCAACATCTCAAACTGCTGCCTTGCAGAGAGAGCAGCCTGTCAAAGGCTGGAGAGGACAGTTACTCTCCATCACATAAGGTCACAAAAATATCACCCAGCATTTAAAATTATCCTTAAATAACGTAGGAAATGCTGAACAGCAGCACTTCTCCTCTATATTGCAATGCAAATGATCACAGAGTCAGAGGATAGTAGTTTGAGGTCCAATCAGGGTCTTGCATCCTTGATAGTACGTAGGCTTAAAAGCCTATTTTCTCCCCAGGGAGCCAAAATACAGATGAAGACTGAAGTTAATAAGAATCTTCTCCATAAAAACCACTTTTCTTCAGAGGAAGAAAAACAAAACAGAAAAAAAAAAAAAAAAAAGAAAACCCACAACTTTATTTCATATGTCTCATGAAAGTATTGCTGTATTTCAGTTAAAAAGGAGGTTCTTAGCAATTCTCCTGGTTACACACCAGTGTGACCATCTTGGTTACACCATCTTCCAACCAGCACAGACAAAATTGCTCATCCTGTTTCATTACTTGGTCCTGAAGAGGAAGGATCTTCTCCCTCCACCTCTGCTCCTGTCCTCTAAGTACTTCCTTGCCCCTTTTGTGTTTACCTGGTGCTGTATCTGAGCAAATTCACCTCAGTAAAGTTGCAGAAATTAATCTTCTGCATTTTGCTAGTCTGGACACTCCAGCATGACTCTGGGATGAGATGACACTGGGGAGAGTGGGAGCACAAAGTTCCAAGCAGAGGACTGGGGTTCTTTTAGCATCAGTAAAGTATTCAAGCCGAGCAAATCCTCACTCATCTGGCTATTTTCATATTGCTGTCACCCCAAAAAAAATAAATTTAGAGACTTTTTTATTCCAGACATATTTCCAGGTAGATCATCTCTTCACACAAGCTACCAACAGGACTGCTGTCCTCACTCATGAAAGGCCATTTCACAGCAGACACACAGGGTCACATAATGCATTGGTTTGGAAGGCACTCTCAAAGGACATCTTGTCCAATCCCCCTGCAGTGAGCAGGGACACTTCCAACTAGAGAAGGGTGCTCAGGGCCCCGTCAAGTTTGATCTTGAAAGTCTTCAGGGATGGGGCCTCAAACACATCTCTGGGCAACCTGTTCCAGTATTTCACTACTCTCATTTTGAGGAACTTCCTTTTTGTGTCTAAGCAGTGACCAGTGATGATTCTGAAGCAAGGGAGGGAACAGAACGCCTGAGAGACTCCTAGGTACTTTCACTAACTACATATTTGCTAAACCATGGAGCATCCTGTCTGACTGCTGAGGTCCCAGAAGTTCACAGGCTAGTGGAGACATCAGAGTGGAGAAGGTTTAGGAGCAGTAGATATCCCTGTTCCTCACTAAGGAACAGCTAGGAGTGTGTCATAGCAGTACAATTCAGACCAACATCACAAACTAGCAAGGAAAAACCTCTCCATCTGTTAGGACAGACTTAAATGTCAAACTAAGCAACTGCACAGTAAACTCAGCTCATGTGCAAAGGAAAGTCTGGCTTCTCTTACAACTTCATTGCAACCGTATGTAGGTTTGCCCGTTGCCCTTCATTCAGCAAGGACCAAATTATCATTCCCTAATTAGATAAATCAGTAATCATTACATCTAGACCTTCAAGCACCAGGCAAGGAAAATAAACCCAGAAGTTAGAAAAGGGCCTGGAAGAGGTCCTTGTAAATACTACTACTAGACACTTTTTTCTCCTACCAGTAGTTGAATTATAGCTGCAATAGAGGAAGAAATTCAGCAGAAGACTTGGCAATAAGTATCACATATTGGATGTACCAAGGTCTCATTCAGGAAAAATGCACCATTGGGATCAAAAGCACAGAAACAAATTTGTACTGATTTTTTGGGGTTTTTTGTACTGTTTTTTTTGGGGGGTTTTGTGGGTTTTTGTTGTTGTAGTTTCTTTTTTTGTTTGGGGGGGGGGGGTGTTTGTTTTTTTAGGGTTTTTTTAATAGAGGGTGCTCTTGTCTGTGGTAGGAGGTTTGCAACTAGATGGTCTGTAAGGTCCCTTTCAACCCAAAACATTCTTTGAATCTATGAGAAAGTTTTCTCCAGTACCAATGATAAAGGAATGAAAGAATAAAATCTAAGCTTTTCAGTGACATTTGGACCATATACTACTGTTTCAAATGTCTTTAAAGAAAAACTAGATTAATTCTAGAAAATCCACAGAACTTCAAAACAGGTGTTTTGTTAGCAAATACAAACAACTGAAAACCCTCATTGTGCTAAACGATACTATCAAAGGATCCGTTCGTAAGAAGTGGATGCTTCCCAAATGTGAGAAACACAACATTTCACCTTTCAGCCTAGTTTCTAAGGCATGGTGTGAAGTCATCTGCAGTTCTTTCTGCAAAGGCAAGGATCATACACAAAAAAGCGGAGGATCACAGGAAAAAAAAATATATGAGTCTATATAATGGTTTAGCGCAAGGGTTAAACTGCCTGTTCCCCCAAAATAAAAGTGAAGAGTAACACAGACAACTGAGGGCTGAGATAAAGAGATAAGAGTTTAATGTAGCATAAGATATCATAAGCACAACGTGTAATTACCTTAGCTAATAATCTAATTAATCCAATAATACCATACATGATTACCTTAGTTTAGCCTATTTGCAGAAGTGAAGGGAAATACAGGGGAAAGCAAAACAAAACAAACAGCATAAACCAGCAAACCAAACCCATCGCTGCCCAAATCCCACTCTTTCTGCCGCCATGCCTGCAGAAAAGAGCCAACACTCAAGAACCCAGAACCCAGAAGCAGCAGCCAGAACAGGAAGCCTCCCAGTGTTGCATCCTGAACTTCAAGCCCCATAACACTTTGCTCCAGTTTGGATATTCATTTTTGAGGCTGGCATGACTGCAGCATGGTGTGAATAACAGCAGCACGTTGAACTCGATCCATGACAGTCCATTGGGATATTTTTTTTTTCCAGAAGCGGCAGGATGAAGGTGCCTGAAAGAAGCCTGGATTAAAGAGATTAAAGACAAGAGCAATCTACATCTTCCTTCTCTCCCAATCGTTCTATTTTTATTTCCCATTCTTCTAACCTGTCAACTTTGAATTTTTTTCTGCCTTTTCTTTTTTTCTCTTGTTTGTTTGCTCACTTGTTTTGATAGATGACATAATAATTCATGTGCTGAGATTATGGCATTTAAAACAGTTTTTTTGAATGCCTGGGCTCCTTTCTGATGCAGAGTTTTGTACTTGTTTGATATGTTGCCATCTAGACTGTTTGTTTTAAAACAAATTGCAAACATTTAACAAATAATACAGTTCAAAATAGTTTTAGCACAGAGAAATATTTGTAAATAAGGTTTTAGTAAGAGTATCTTATGTGGAAACAAGCACTATTGAGTAGGGTTTTTTTCACTGTGTAAAGACAATATTGCAGTTGAGGTTTTGATACTGGCCCTCCCTTTCCTTCTACTGTACAAACAAGAAAAGCAGTGTTTGTTTAATAGTTCCCTTAGACCTGGTGATCCAGGCAAAGGAAGCAGGGATTCATGACTTAGCCTGGCAGGGGCTAAACCACTGAATCTTTTGGTTTTGAATCCCTTAATAAATGCTTCTAACACCAGCATGCTAGGTGTGGTGGTTATGCCTTTAATTTCTTTTCACAGAAAATTGTAAATACTGTGTATTTTGTATGTATTCATTAAATTCCATCCTAGACTGTAGTTTTTGTTTGTAAATACAGCTTCATTTGCTTCCTAACTGAGCTAGTCTGGTGTTGTTAATGTGGGAGGGAAATTTCAACCCACCACACCAGGATTACTGTTCATCCCACCATGGCCTGGAGAAATCACCCTGTTTTTTTGTCCCCCTAAAATGATTTCTGCCTTCAAATCCATTAGTTTGGCAAATTTTATGTATCTCTGAGAAAAGAAGAGGCTTTCCATCTCCAGCCAGGGGTTCTTTGCTCAAGATAAAGTGAAGGTCCTGAGATCATGTGATGCTGTTTCTTTCTCAGACAACTGAAATTAGACCAAACGTTGGCCTGGCCAATAGGGTCTGAACAAATTAAAAAAAAAAACAAAAACAAAAATAAAACAAACAAACAAACAAAACCCACAACACAACAACAAGAAAAACTAACAAACAAAAAACACACTTGTAAAGTATTGACATGTGAATCAATGAAAAGTTTTGATATTTTGCTTCTTTTTCCCAATACAGAGTGTCAAAATATAAAGGTTTCTTGAAAGACAGATATCCTAGCTTATCACCACTATGAAGGAATGAAGCATCAAGCTTTTACTTTAATTTAAATAAAAATATTTTTTAAATAAAATAAAATAAAAAATTAAAAGCAAAGTAGTTCCAAAACCACAGACTCAATATTTTATCCAGTCTATTGTCTCTACGGGTAAGGATTAATTATAACATTCAGATTAAACTCCAGAGGTACCATGAAATGTGTTTTTAAGCAAAAGCCTTCATTAAAATAAGGAAGTTACTCAAGCAGTACAGCTTCTCTGGTGCTTTTGAGACAGCTTCTTTGCCAAAGGCCCTATTCTAGTTTCATTCAGGAAAGCCAGAAAGTTGCACGTGGAATGAGAAGTGATTGCAACACCCAGAAACCCACGTGCTGTTTACTTTCAAAGAGACTTTTAAAGTGCAAAGTGCCTGGGCTATTTGTGAAATTGGGAGCAGGCCATTCAGATCCTGACTCTCAGATGTGTTTAAGAATGTATATATGTTTAAATATCTTGACTGTCAATTCCTCTGAGCCCCTTCCCAACACTGCGAAACACTTCCAGCTCATGATGTTCAAACTGCATTAGGATTAGAGTTGGTAAACTGACATCTGCAGACTGAGTTGCCTTCTCCCATGATTTGCCACAGATTTTTACAAGAAAGCACCTATTATTCTGGACATGCTTTTTATATTTCTGTAGCACCAAAGAGGAAACCTATTCCATGTTCAATCATTAAACAAAAAAACCCTGACACATGTGAATTGCAGACACAGTGAGATCCAATCATCCATTCTAGTATTACTGAGTGATTCCCAGCTTTGTCCTTCATACAGTCCTTGCCTTTCCTGTCTGCTTTTTTTATTATAAAATAGCAATAATAGCAGTCCATCACCTGTACTGACAAGAGAACCGAGATGGTTTACTTTTCTTCCCCTAGGAAACTGCTTTCCCATGGGGTGTCCTTCTGCTGGGGTGACAGCAGAAATGAAGTGCCCAAAGGGTTTATCTCTCTGTCCCAGTTAGACCCATACAGCTCCCTGGGATGGCGCAATTAACTCTGTCCCATTAAAACACTTCACTCTCTGCAGCAGCACCTCAACCCTGGCACTTAATGGATCTGCCCTACTTATGAGCAGCCCTGCCCATTCTGGTTTGAGGCACAATTTACAGCCAAGCCTGGAGAGAATATGTTCAAAATCAACTATTGTGGAAGGGTGAAGTACCTTTTTGTGTGTGTGCTGCTCTCTATAAAGTACATAGTAAAAATATCAATGACATCAATCACTTAGAGGTGAAAATTAAGTGAGCTGGAGATCTGCTACATGCCAATTTGCTACTTCCTAGCAAGATGATATTTGTGTTTCTCCAACTTTCTCTCTACAGTATCATTCAGGAGAGAACGAAAGAGGTGGGGGGAAGGGGTGGGGAAGGGGAGGAGGGAGGAATACTTGGTTAAAGAAATTTCTCTTAAAAGAGATTTGATCAAAAAACCTCTGAGTTATCTTGATGTGTCATACCAAATATTAAAAGCCTGGCTGTGCCAAAGCATTTTCTGGCTACCACACATTGTAATACAAAAAAAATATTGTACTAAACTGAGTTTAAGGTGAAAATTCCAACAACTATTCTCCTCCCCACCTCTTATTTTTCTAATTACCTTTTCTAAATCTGACTATTTTTAAAGGAAGCAGAGCAAAACTAAAAACTGGGGAATATATTTGGCTTTGAAAGTGAAATGTAACCTGTTTATTAGCATCAGGCAATCTTTCATCTTTAGGATTCAAGATCTGCACAGATTGTGGTGTCACCTCCCAACATGCCCCACTGCAAACCTCAAGTTCATGGGAATGACCAATACTAATGATCCCTGAACTGTTTCCCACAGCAAAATGACAGCTGTGATTCTTTAGCCCCAGCTCTCCTCCTTACAGCTGATTCAGTGGTAAATTTATGGCACTTCCTCTGAAGTGTCCCATGCTGGCTTTGGACATTTATCACCCAACCTTATCATCAGAGGATGCATCTTCCCCGTAGCTCATAGTCAAGTGCCTACTTCACAAGACCATGAGTAGCAGGGAAAGGCAGGTCTGGTTGTGTTCTGGGAGTTGTCCAAGGCATTTATCTTGCTATCATCTTTCTCCAGTGGAGGAGGAATAACGGTGGAATTTTGTGCAAAGCATGGAAGAAATACATCTAGAAAGGAGGGCTGAAAGAAGCATTGAGCATTTCTGAGCAAGACTAAAAGCAAACAATAGAAGTGACATCTTGAACCTGTTTCAGGTTTGAGACTTTTATACTGCCTATCTCAAAACTCATGGGAAATGTTTATATTCAAGAGCATCTGCTGGTAAGTGACCCATAAAGGGCTGTAGAAGTTAAACAGGAATTACTGAGATGTCACTACCCAGACCTATTGCAGTTAATAAACACATCCACAAGTCAATCCATAGCAGTTTAACACTTTCTGTTCTTTTCCTTATCACTGTATTTTAAAGCAAATAACATTTACCACTTCTTTACATCGCTCTTTCCACCTGTAAAATTGATCTTTAAAGCCGGAATTACTGAATGTGCTGGTCAATTTGCTATAGACACAGTGAAACAAGATCTAAATGCAACAAGAAGTAATCACACCAGCTAGACGAGTTCAACTCCCAGCATGTGAAGTGGAGCTCCTCTGTTTAGCCATAGCTGAAAGTAATATCACTATGAAATCCCAACTAGAAAAGAACTCCACGAACCCCTAATTTTGTCCTGTTTGTGGATTGTTCTTGCCAAACTATATGAAGCTGTTTGGCTAGTGCAGGTTTTTTTAACGGAGCAGAGAGCTAAGCACTATCAGGAGAAATTGCTTCCAGGTTCGGATGTGGATTTTGAAACCCTTTCTTTTTCTTCCTCTATCTCATTCCTCCCAGGCAGCATTTTATTTTTAAATGAGGGCAAAACCAGTGTCTTTAACTTCATAACTTTTTGTTCTAGCAGTGTGTGATAGTCTGGCTAAGAACTGTTTATCCTGCAGCCATGCCAGCAAAGCAATGCACCCTTGATCTTTCCATATGAGCTGTTACACAGAGAGCAGGTTTCACAGCAGGTTCCATGGCACAAAAGACATCACGATGCAGAAATAATGCTCCCAACACCCAGACACATTCTCACTTCTACAAATGTCTGAACAAACATCCGCATCTGGTATTCTTATTTTGTGGTGGCTGTTGTTTTGGGGTTTTTTTCATTGTTGTTTTTAAAGAAAGTAAAATTCTAAGGATCAGGTTTTGTTCTTTGCCTTTTAGGAGTGCCTCAACCTGCTCAAAGTGTTTTTGCTTTGGACCTGGCTGAAATTTGGTCACTGGATCAGGATTTCCTTTTCAGGACGTTCTGCAGAGAATAGACTTGAAATGCAAGGGCTATTTTATTTCACAGAATCACAGAATCAATAAGGTTGGAAAAGACCTCAAGGATCATCAAAGTCCCACCTGTCACCCTACACCTCATGACTACTAAACCATGGCACCAAATGCCACGTCCAATCCCCTCTTGAACACCTCCAGGGATGGTGACTCCACCACCTCCCTGGGCAGCACATTCCAATGGTCAACCACTCTCTCTGTGAAGAACTTTCTCCTCACCTCCAGCCTAAACCTCCCCTGGCGCAGCTTGAGACTGTGTCCTCTTGTTCTGGTGCTGGCTGCCTGGGAGAAGAGACCAACCCCCACCTGGCTACAACCTCCCTTCAGGTAGTTGTAGACAGCAATGAGGTCTCCCCTGAGCCTCCTCTTCTCCAAGCTAAACACCCCCAGCTCCCTCAGCCTCTCCTCATAGGGCTTGTGCTCAAGGCCTCTCACCAGCCTCATTGCCCTTCTCTGGACACACTCAAGAGTCTCAATATCCTTCTTAAATTGAGGGGCCCAGAACTGGACACTGTACTCAAGGTGCGAGGTTCTTAAAGTAGAACCTTGAATACAAGTAGAACTCGAGGTTCAAGTAGAACTCGAGATTCTCAAAGTAGAAATAGAAAAGGATGAGCTTTTTAAGACAAGGCTATAAAAAAAAAAATTAACATTTTTTCCAAAGTTTTGTGGACTACCAGTTCAAACACTATTTAAAATTGTACTGAGGGAAACATTTTCTGTCCTTTTTGAGATATCACAAAAAATTCTCAATCAGGGTGTTGCTATTCCATCTGCATAGTCAAAATTAGAGGAGTAAATCCTGAGTAAACAAATCAGACTTTTGCACCTCGTTCTATAAAGACAAATATTAAAATTGCAAACAGTAGATAAATAGAAACATTCTAAAATGCAAATTAATTGCTACCAGTGATATAAGGCCAAGCCAGTAAAACACTCTCATTAAGAAGCTTTATGGAGGCCATAGATTTAATTATCAGGGGCAGTTGTACAACTCGTTCTGACCTACTAGCAGCATTTTTGGTTTGCACAGATGGGCCATAGTGCTGTCTCTTTCCCCAGAACAGGAAAACTACTGAAATCTCTAAGTATTCTGCTCAGCAAAGCTCTCACCCTTGCTTCTCAGTCTTGAATGCAGCATGCTTTCTACTGGCAGTAGAGGTGGAGACAATTTTTAAGACTGTGAAAATCTTAAAAGTTTTGTTCCTTAATAATAATTATTCTGCAGTAGGCAAAGATAAAGGCAGCCTGTTCTCCCTGCTCATTTTCTGCTAACAGCAGTAAATGTCCTACATACTCAAACCATAAGCAGTGTGTGGAGATGTGTGGAGTGATGGAGAAAGACAAAGCTTACACAGCTGGCTTAATAAATAAATGGGTTTCAAAAGTTTCACTAAGTATATGTAGGGTGAATAAACCCTTTTCTGTTCACTCACCATGAATCTATGAACTTTGTGGTCCACTGACATATACTACGCTTGGCCATGCTAGCTTTATAGGAGAACAAAGACTTGTGAGAGGTTTGGGCTTTTCTTTTTCTCCTGAGGGGAAAAAGGAGACTGTCAACATCACACTGCTGACAAGTCCACAAAACAAGGCCCTGGAAATTTCTTCTATATACTTGTGCAATATCTCGATGGAACAAAATTACTTTTGCCTGTAGGACTGTGATTAACTGCTGGGTGGACTTCAATAATAGAGCATGTCACCTGTGTTTCCACCCAGCAGTCTTTGCTCCTATCATTCTGGTTATTTCTGTGGCTAATCAGTTTTCAGTAACCTGCATTTCTATTCTGTCACCAAATAAATGCATTGCAATCTTTGTAATACTTGCTTTAAAAATTTTGGACTATTATGTGACTCCAGAAAAAAAAAAAATACCCTAGGGTTTTGTCATCTCTAGGACTCTATTCTTGAGGAAAAACATCTTGGATCACTGACCCATATCTGAAGAATGAAAACTTCTGCCTGAAGTTCCTTCTTATATTGGTGATAGACCGGAAGGGTAGTGGAAAACAGAGCTTTCTTCTAGAGCAACATATAACTGGATAAATTAGTGTCTGACCTCACCATTTTTCATGCATAAAAAAGTATCTCTAGATGAGTGCCTCAAAATACACTGCCAACTAGTGAATATATAGGACTCTTCAGATTTTGACTTTTTTTTTGTTGTTTAATGTGATTTAAGAGGACCTGTCTCATGTTGGTCTTGACACCTTCCTTCCTTTCAGCTTGTCTGATCCATTGCTTATTAAAGGTTAAAAGAAAAATCTTCTGCCAGGACTCACAGCTTCTGACCCATGCCACACAAAAAGTCAGGGCACCCTTTGAAAGGTAACAGTTTTCCCACAGAACCCAGTTGTGAACACTAGACTTGCTAAGTGTGCTAAAAAGCATACTTAACTTTTAAAAACAATTTTCTTGACATTGATATATCCATGTCCTTAAGCTACAGTTAGGATCACAGTGAGAATATTTCCTTATTTCTAAGCACTAATGTACAATTTCTCTTTGAGGCATCATAACTGCATTTTACTTTCACTGATCTTTGGTGCCAGCCAGCCCTCGCTTGCCTAAGTTTCACACAGTGTGGCTGCATTCACTGTGCTAATCTTATGTTACATACATTTTTTTGTCACTCCATGTGTTTCTAATTGGTTTCCCAAGCACCCGCAGCATTACAGCTGCTCTATTTGGCAGCTGCCAGTGCCCACAAACCCCTGTGTCTTCCTCTTATACACTGTTTTAGGTATTCTCTTTTGGCACTAAAGTGAAAACAGTTGTAATCAGATGTAAAATATATATATATATATAATTATTTTTTTAAAGGCATATGGAAATCTTGTGGCTGTGATGCTGCAAGAGGATAAAAGCCTCTTCCCGCATTGTGCCCTCTGCCCCACCCCTGCCAATGGAAACTGGCATTTCTCTGTGTAATCCAGCGCTATTATAAGAAATTAGAAGCAAAGTAACCACAACCAGAGGATGAATTACTAGGAGTGCACAAGCTGCAACTGTATGAGCTGCAGAGGCAAATTTAGGGCTGACCACAGCATCCTTGGCTGGAGGCTCTTCACACTCACACACAGGACTGCCTGACTGGGTTTAGGAGATTAAGCTGTCCCCCAAAACTCTACTGTGCTTTCCCCTGTCTGGAAAATGACATGTCAGAAGTTATTACTTTACAGTGGAAAGTGTTCACATTCTGTTAAACAATCAGGTTCTTGCATAAGTGTGGAGGAGGGACTGGGGAGGGACTTTTTAGGCTATCAGGTAGTGACAGGACTAGGGGGAATGGAATAAAGCTGGAAGTGGGAAGATTCAGGCTGGACATGAGGAAGAAGTTCTTCCCCATGAGAGTGCTGAGAGCCTGGAATGGGTTGTCCAGGGAGGTGGTTGAGGCCCCATCCCTGGAGGTGTTTGCAGCCAGGCTGGATGAGGCTCTGGCCAGCCTGATGTAGTGTGTGGTGTCCCTGCCCATGGCAGGGGAGTTGGAACTGGATGATCCTTGTGGGCCCTTCCAACCCTGACTGATTCTATGATTCTATAAAAGGCAAGAGAGATTACATTTCAAGCACTATCATTGAAGGTGTCTGGGGATAAGCACAGCAAGGTGCTTCATAAGCTGCCTACAAAGAGACATCAGTTAAACACAGTGTGGGAACCCATTAGGGAAAGGGTGGTTATCTTTACTGTACATGCAGAGCGACTAGGTCTTCACTTTGGCATCTCTGATCCCACTTGAGAATGCTGCACAGTAAGTGAAAAGCAGGGCACTCATTTTAACTGGTGTATGATAACGAGGAGTGAAGCCAAGCCTAGCACAGCCTGGCTGGTGGTTTCAGAAGGTCTAAGCATTTTATAGACAATGCCCAAACACCTGACTTGCCCTGAGTGCAGATGTTCTTAGATCATGGGTGAGCTTGGCTGTGAGCATCAGTCCAAATGTAGTCTAGGAACCAAACTACTCACCCTGCACAGGGCAGTTAAGAAACTGCTGTATCTGTGTCTATCACCACAGTCTTAATTTGCTGTACTAAACACTCTAGTAGGATTGTAACATGAATTTCTCATAGCAAATGAATCACTATTTGTGTGTAGAAAGAGATGGAGAAAAATAATGAGTGAGTCCCAATCCCACATTCATATTTTGAGAAAGATCCTAGTGGAATGGACTAAAAATAGTGATGCAGGGCAGTAAAATTTTTGCTTATTAAGACAAGGGTGCCCAATCCACACATGTAATCCTTGTAATGTTTCTCCTGAATAAAACTTTATATGGGGGTAGAGAAGAACTCCAGAAAAATATGCTGTTGCATTAATTATAAGTTTTCCATTTGACAGCTTAATTAAGAAGAGTTAGTGTAGGGCTTGCAGAATTCATGATGAATCACACATATTCATACAGACTTCATTTTCATGTTTCAATTACACACATTCCTAACTGATGAACAGCAACATAGCATTTTCTGTTTAATAAATGTGATATCTGTTGGAATTGATAACATTAGTTCAGTAATTACTGAGCCATTGTTGTCAGGCATCACACAAAAAAAAAAAAAAAAAAAAGTGGAAGGTTGCCCTAGCTATTAAAGTTTAGTACCAACACTTTAAAAAAAAAAAAAAAGTGAGGAGGCTTTACCTTACAGGCACAACACTTAGGAGAAGTCAGTGATAGAAGGTTCCTGTGGATCCAATTAGGAGACAAGGGAGAAAGGAACAATAGCTTCACAGCCAGAGAACTAGACTGAGGGTTGGGAGAGCTGTGTTTAATTCCTGTGTCTATCACAGACTTCCTGTGTGGCTTTGGTCATTTCATCTCTTTATGTCTCAGCTCCCTATCTGTAACAACATAATATGCAATAATATAATATTCCCTTCTCCCACACTTTCGTCTGTCCTTTTCAATTGCAGCAGCTTAACTGTTGTGACTGTCTTCTGCTCAGATACAATAACCTTGTAATTTTATGAGGAGGCATCAAATATGCTACCATAATGCAAAAAAAGAAAAAAAAAAAAAATCTGTTTGTCCTTTAACTCATGAGGGAGTGGGGGGGGGAGTAAATCCTTTCTTTCTAGACACTTAGAGCAATAACCTCAAGGTGGGGGGGGTGAGGGGGGGAAAGAGGAAGATATCAGTTCAAGCATGTTTGCATAAACAGTATTTTTGATACACCACTTTGTACCCAAACCTTTCAAGGAAAATTTCCTCTTTCTTTTTCCCAAATATGGTAAGTAAACAGGAGTTAAGAGCAGGAATAACTCCCTTGACAGGGCTGACAGCAGTGGGCTATTGTCTAGTCACAAATTTAGCCAAAGCCTTTTGGTTTTCTTCCCAAAACAAGGCTACTTTCTTGGCTACAGAAAATAAAAATCAGCAAGAGGGGAACATGTGTGGGGGTCTCTGTCTGATGTTGATTTTTTTTTATTATTTTTTATTTTGCAATACAGCAGCTTGCAGTCAAGTTCAGAGATTTATTTCTTTGGTGACCTATCCAAAGTTTGTTATACTGCCATAAAAGCAACTGCTTCCACATGAAATAGATTTCTCATATAATTACCTTGAATTATCTCTCACAAGATTACTGATTAAGAGCCTTGACTGAGAGAATAGCTGGAAACTTTCTGAGGAGCAGTGCCTGCTTTATTTCATCTCAACTCCACAGACTGATAATGCACAAAGCACCTGACTTCTCTTTCCCAAAAGATATAGGAATATCCATGTTACCTTTCATACCCTATAAGAGGTTCTGTGTCATCAAGTAAAACAAGGATCCTGAGCCTGTGTAGCAACTCTAGGTGGGCGTGTTGCCATGTCCTATCAAAGACAACACAAAATTTGATCTTTTGATTCCAAAAGGAAAGAAAAAAAAAAAAGGACAAGAAAATAAAAGTATCACAGTCTCACAGTATATCACAGGTTGGAAGGGATCTCAAGAGATCATCGAGTCCAACCCCCCTGCCAGAGCAGGATCACTTAGGGTAGTTCACACAGGAACGTATCCAGGTGGGGTTTGAAAGTCTCCAGAGAAGGAGACTCCACAACCCCCCTGGGCAGCCTGTTCCAGTGCTCTGTCACCCTGACTGGAAAGAAGTTTCTCCTCATGTGGAGCTGAAATCTTCTGTGTTCAAGTTTGAACCCACTGGTCCTTGTCTCATCACTGTGAACCACCCAAAAGAGCCTGGCCCCCTCCCCTTGACACCCACCCCTCAGATATTTATAGACATTGATCAGATCCCCTCTCAGCCTTCTCTTCTCCAGACTAAACAGCCCCAGGGCTCTCAGTCTCTCTTCACGGGGGAGATGCTCAAGTCCCCTAATCATCCTTTTGGCTCTCCGTTGGATTCTCTCCAACAGTTCTCAGTCTGTCTTGAACTGGGGAGACCAGACCTGGACACAGTACTAGGAAGAGGATGAAGAAGGTGACCCCTCTCTGTAGCCTACAAGGTTATGTCATTTTATGACAACTATGTAGCAAACATGGAAATTAATACCTTCAATTAGCAAAGGACTATTTCCTTACTATTTCATCCAAGAATTTTGGCAGAGACAACAGATCAGCATCTACACAAGAGCTGGGTGAACTCCACCTGATGTGGTAGGTCATGGTGTTCAGCATAGTGCTCTGATGCATATCCACTGCTAAAGCTGTTCTCCAATTTATCATCTCACATTTGATTGTTACTAGAAATGACTGCAACTGTTCCAACTGAATGTTTTTGTTTTTCTTTTTCCCACTGGAAAATGCTGATTTGTCAAAATGTAGCTGATCCATGGGAACAGAATGATTTTAATGAAGTTCTGGTTGAAGCCAAGGAAACTGGCAGATGTGCCAGTTTTGAAAATCTCTTGCTCAGGCAGGTTTCTAAAATTATCCCATGTGTCTTGCTGCCTGTTCACCTGATAAACTGCTAAAGAGTCCCAATTCCCCCGAGTCCCAGGCTCTCAGCTGTGGAATGGCTGGAGCTGGAAACAGAGATGTTGAAGGTGCCACTTCTGGAATTTGACAAGAATAGCAAAAGTTCAGATATAAATGTTTTGAAACTATTAAACATTTTATTTTTTTTTTTTTTAACAGGGCTGTGGACTTATTCAGGAGGACTTATTGTGAAAGTGTTTTTCACTTGAATTATCATTATTATTATTATTATTATTAAATGTTCTACCTGGTGGCTGAAACCCAGCAGAGTGCAAAGCCATTTTGACTAAACAAAAAGACATGTAATGGTAGGTTTTTATCTCAGCCAAGTTGTCTCTGAGGAAGAATTGGCCTGTGGAGATGCTTTTGTCTTCACCTGACTGGGGGAAGACTTGCACAGTTAACTGAGGTTAGACATAAAACTTCAAGAGATTCATAATTCAGCAAGATACATCCCATTCCTAAGCATTAAACAAAAACCCTCTGAAGCTAGAAGAGATCAGGCACATTACCTACTGTAGATAGATAAGAGAGGGTGCTGCTATCTTTCTTTGTCCTGCTTGGTGCTTTGTATGAAGAGTACTGAAAAAAAAAGGAATTTGTGATGAAGACGAGAGTTTGTGTTTATTCATAGCTTCTCAAAGAATCACGGAATGGTGAGAGACAGAAGGGAGATCTGGGATCATCCGGTCTAACCCTCCTGCTAAAGCAGGGCCATACAGAGCAGGTTGCTCAAAATCACAATGTCCAGGTGGGTTTGGAATCCCTCCAAAGAAGGAAACTCCACAACCTCTCTAGGCAGCCTGCTCCAGGGCTCTACTACCCTCACAGAAACGAATTTTCTCCTCATGTTCAGATGGAACATCCTGGGTACCAATTTGTGCTCATTGTCCCTTCTCATGTTTTTAAAACCACTGAAATGACTTCAGCCCCATCCTCTTAATGTCCATCTTTAGATAATGATGAGCTTTGAAAAGATCCCTTCTTTGTCTTCTCCAGACTACACAGCCCCACGTCTCCCAGCCTCTTCTTGTCAGCAAGATGTTGCATGTCTTGAACTGGGAAGCCCAGAACTAGACACAATAGCCAGATGTGACCTCACTAGGGCAGAGCAGAGTGAGGGGAGAACCTCCCTCAACCTGTTGGTCACATTCTTATTGCACCCCAAGAGATCACTTGCCTTCCTGGCCACAAGGGCACATTTCTGTCCCAGGGATAATTTATTGTCCACCAGCACCAGTCCTTTATTTGAGGTGAGGCTTGACAGAGCTCTGGGCAACCTGATCTAGTTGAGGCTGCCCCTGCTTACTGCAGAGGGGGTTGGACTAGATGGTCTTTGGAGGACCCTTCCAATCCAGACTATTTTATGATTCTGTGATTACTGTGATTCTATGACTGGTTTCCAACAGGTCAACCTCTCATGTATACTGAAAATGTTACCACATTGTCTTGGCTCTTTGGAGTACCAAAATGGCAGCTTTCTTTAACTTTCCAAAGGCCCAGCTGTTTCCTTTATTAAATGTCAATTGCCTTTTCACGTTTGTCATGGTTTTATTGACCTGCCATTGTCCTGGGGCTTTGTGACCACTTTCCTTATTTCTCTTGTTGCCAGTTACCCGGCAGTTTTCCCTTTTCTGTCTCCATCTGCGACAAGTGATGTAGCTGGGGTAAATGTGCAGGCTACAGGCTTCTTCTTTGAGCTGTGTAGGCTTTGTTCATTTTTCTCTTCCTGATGCAAATTACTACAGAAGCTGGCATTTCTGATGTTGATGGCTCAGCTCTGCCAAGGTTAGATCTTCCCAGGTTTGGCTATTGCAACACCAGCATTCTGACAGACCTTCTCATTCTGGTACTGCCATGGTGAGACCACACCTGCAACCCTGTGTCCAGTTTTGGGCTCCCCAGTTCAAGAGAGACAGAGACCTGCTAGAGAGGATCCAGCAGAGAGCCAGGAGGATGTTTAGGGGACTTGAGCATCTCCCCCATGAAGAGAGACTGAGATCCCTGGGGCTGTTTAGTCTGGAGAAGAGAAGACTGAGAGGGGATCTGATCAATGTCTATCAATAGCTGAGGGGTGGGTGTCAAGGGGAGGGGGCCAGGCTCTTTTGGGTGGTTCACAGTGATGAAGACAAGGAACAATGGGTTCAAACGTGAACACAGAAGATTTCAGCTCAACATGAGGAGAAACTTCTTTACAGTGAGGGTGACAGAGCACTGGAGCAGGCTGCCCAGGGGGGTTGTGGAGTCTCCTTCTCTGGAGGCTTTCAAAACCCACCTGGATGCACTGCTGTGCAGACTACCCTAAGTGATCCTGCTCTGGCAGGGGGGTTGGACTCGATGATCTCTTGAGATCCCTTCCAACCTGTGATATACTGTGAGACTGTGATACTGTGATACTGCACAGTGACTTCCAGAGGCTTGAGGCTGGAAATTCCTCATCATTGCCATATTCCATTTCAGTGATGTCCAGAGTACCCCATCCCTGAATTACCTGTATGGTCTCTCTCTCTTCTTCCAATGATATGCTATAGCCTACTGTGGTAGTTTTAGGCTCTACCTTTAAAATTTTCCACAGATCCTGAACAGAAAGTGGTAGAATGTAAATAAATCACCATTGGGTGTAAAAAGGAAAATAATGATAAATTCTAAACAGTCCCATTGGACATATTATCAATAAAGTGGGGTTGTTTATACTATTTCTCTCTCTCTCTTTTCAGCTTCCTCGCCCTGGGAGACACTAACTTGCTTCTGCTGACCTTGGCTATGTTCTTTTATTTGGCTAAGTACTAAAAAACTAATTCTGTTCTCTGTCTCTTGTCTCACTGTGTCCAGGAAAGTAAGGAGGGGAGCAGGGAATGGAATGCTATTAGCTCCCCTGGTTTTGTCCAGGGGGGTTCTTGTGTTGTTTATAAATTGCAAATACCTGTGAATATGTGTAAATATTGGATATTTTGTACAGATTCATTGTAGATTGTAGTTTTGCTTGTAAATGCAGCTTCATTTGCTTCCAGCCTGAGCTGGTCTGGCAATTTAATCCTGGGGGTATTTTCAACCCACCATACCTACTGAAGGAATAAGACTGGATTTCTGCTTTCATTCTGTCAGTTCTGGTTTACAGTAAATATTTATAGTAAGATTTTTTTTTCCTGGAATTACATGGCCAACAGGCCTCTAGATGTCTGAAATTATTGCAACCTCCAGACCTCTTCCATTTTACATAATTCCTGTTTCAGATTCCTTAGCTTCACCAGGCAGATCTGCTTCTTTGGGAGCAGGAAAGTCCTCCTCAGCTTTTCTTTAAAATGTGAGACAAGGATTATCTGTCAAGATAAAACCACTGCATTAATCAGTTTACAGAGGTGTAAATTGTTTGTCAGAACACAATGCCAGAAAGGCAATTTTGTTTAACAACCACGCTAAAAGCAAGGGTCCCTGGGGTGGAAATATCTAATCAAGCAACCAAGTGGGGCTGAAAGTTAGAGCCATCTCTTTCCAGTGAGACTGGAGTGAAGTGAGACCTTGCACAAAGAATCAAGAAAGGAACTGAGCATCTCTTTCTGTGGGCCTAATCTTTATTGACACAAGCAAACTTATTTTTGATGTTGAGAAAGGAAGGATGGGATGACCAGGTCTTTGCCTGAGGTTTTAAAACAGGACTAACTTGCTTGTCCTCAAATTCTACAGTTTTATTGTCAGTCACAATGAGATTAAAAGAAAACGATCAGAACTAAATCCAAGCCAAACAATCCTGGAAATCCCGTACCCAGAGTACCAAAGTTATCCAATCACTCTTAATTAAACCACCCCAGACAATTTAGAGATAGCAGAACAAAGCCATCCCATTTTTAATGTCTGTGTACAGGTACTAATTTTGTGCCCATGCCCATGTAGGTGGTACATGCATAAATCCAAAGCCTGAGGAATGCTGAGAGCATCTCACTTCTCCTCACCAGCTACTGCATGAATAAATCAAGATTTATTTAATAAAAGCTGGTCTCATTCCCTACAATTTTTGCCTCACTCCTCAGACCATCACAGGTCCCATCACACTATTAAAATCCGACAGCACACCGAAATGAAACAATTGAAAGGCAGCTCTCAGCAGAACTGGAACAGCCCCTTCATTTTTCATTTCTTACTTTCATGTGTGTGAGACAGGGAGAGAGAGCGAGAGAGAGACTATTGAACTTTAAACTTCCTGATAAGCTGTATTGTGGGAAAGTGCCATTTTTAGGTTTACACGAAGGAGCTACCTCTGAGAATGGCCTTTTAGCCTGTGAAAAAACTAGAAACATCCCAGGAAGTCTCCGAAACATTGCAGCACTGTGAGAATTTGTGTAAAAATAAACATTGGATTATTTCAGTCTTACTCCCTTGAGAAAACGAGACCAAATTACTCAGAGCTACTAGCGTAATCTTGACAGAGGAAGGGAAATTAGCAAATTATGCCAGGGATTTTTTGGTTTTGTTTGGGGCTTTTTCCCCCCTTTCTTTTTAGTGTAGAGTAATACTTGGATGAGACAGCACAAGCAGGTTAGTATGTGATTGAAAAAGGCTCGTAGCTGAGACCAAGCCCAGGAGGAGAGCAAGCTAAGCCAGAAGAAACACTTTTAAAAAGTGTAAACTGGAATTCACAGAAACATGAGGGCTTGGAAAGCATCCACTGACAGGCACAATGCAAAGGCAGACAAATCTTGGTCTCAGGAGTTCAGGGGATTTTTTAAAGCTTTTTGTCAAACATTTTTCTCAGGAGAAATTAAGATGTGAAAGGCACAAGGAGTCAAGCAGGGTCCCACGTCGCTGCGAAAGTTGTTTCTAAGCCTGGGCAGGAAAGGCCTTTATTTCATGGAAAAATTATTCTGATTAATCTGTCTTCCCATCAGGAAGAGCTGAGAATCCCACATGGTAATAAACACACATTTATTCAGCATTGCTCCTAGGTCTTGTAAAGGATGATAAGAAAGAACATGGGGTGCTGTAATTTCACTAAATACTGGTAAGTTAATTAGTAAGTGACTGCTGTAAAGTAAGCAAGTTAGTAAGTGATTGCTATAAACCAGGGGAAAGCTACATAAAGCAAGGAATAGGAAGTGTAACACAGGGTTGTATGATGCCATAATACTGAAAATGTATGCATAAAAGATGAAGAACAACGGAGTCTCCTCCACAAGGATGTCTCCATGGATATGAACTGCTCCATACCATTGAACAAGGCTGAGCAACACTCTGAGAGGGTTTGTGTGCAGTCACAGGAGAGCACAAGCAGGCATTGTCCTCAATTCATAGAATCTAGAAACATAGAAATGTAGAATCATAAAAGGCTTTAATTTGGAATAGACCTTAAAAATGGTTAAAAAACAGGGACTTCATTACTGGTCTAACACATGAGACCTGAGCTTAAGAGTACTCTACCTCTCCATACCTTTCAGGACACCAAGAAAAAGAGCATAACACCAGAAAAGAAAAAGAGAGAAGGTATTCTGCCTTCTGTCCTGGCTAGGTCTGGATTCTAGAATTAAAAAAAAATAAATTAAAAAAAAAAAAAATTTTAAAGCAAAATTTCCTTTGAGTTAGAAATCTAGGTCTTCTAGCTGGATGCACAACAAACTCATGTTTCCCTGAGGTGAAATACAAATGGGAACCCCCTGAAAATGCTGAGAAAGGATTGTAGAAGTAGTTGCTGACAGGGACATCCCTTTCTGCAAATACCATTCCAAGCAGTTCAGGAGTGGCAGTAAACAGGACCTGGCCCTTCTGCTGTTAGATTGGCCAACAATGGAAGCTGAAGGTGAGGACAGGGAGGTTTTTCAAGACAGCCAGCATGCCTTTGCTAGGGACAGGTCCTGCCTGACTAACCTAGTGGCTTTCTATGACAGAGTGACTACATCAGTGGACAAGGGACAACCTGTGGATGTGATCTATCTGGTCTTCTGCAAGGCCTTTGACATGGTCCCCCCACAGAGTCCTGCTTACCAAGTTGGAGAGATACAGATTTGACGGGTGGACTGTTCAGTGGATAAGGAATTGTCTGGATGGTTGCATCCAGAGGGTGGTGCTCGACAGCTTGAAGTCCAGGTAGAGAGCAGTGACAAGTGGTGACCATCAGCAAGCTGAATGGTGCTGTTGATATGCCAGAGGGCAGGATGTCTTCCAGAGGGGACTGGACAAGCTGGAGAGGTGGACCCAGGTGAACCTCATGAGGTTCAACAAGAGCAAGTGTAGGGTTCTACACCTGGGCTGGAACAATCCTCACCATCACTATAGACTGGGGGTTGAGGTGATAGGAAGCAGCCTGTGGAGGCTTGGGGGTGTTGATGGATGAGAAGCAGGCAGTGTGTCCTTGCAGCACAGAAGGCCAATGGCAGCCTGGGCTGCATCAAAAGACACGTGGCCAGCAGGTAGAGTGAGGTGATTCTGCCACTTTACATGAGTAAAGTGAGTACATACATGCAAGTGAGTGCATAGGAGAATACTCTTAAGTCTGACGCTCAGGTCTTGAGCAGTTTAAGTGACATGATTCTGGTGACACCTCACCTGGAGTACTGCATCCAGCTCTGGAGCCCTCAATACAGGAAGGACATGGACCTGGTGGAGAGGGTCCAGAGGAGGGCCACAAGAATGATCATGGGGTTGGAGCACCTGTGCTACGAGGACAGGCTGAGGGAGCTGGGGGTGTTCATTCTGGAAAAGAGAAGGCTCCGGGGAGACCTGATAGCAACCTTCCAGTATCTGAGAGGGGCTTACAAGAAGGATGGAGAGAGACTGTTTACAAAGGCCTGCAGTGACAGGGCCAGGGACAATGGTTTCAAACTAGAGAAGAGCTGACTTAGATTGGATGTTAGGAACAAGCTCTTTACCATAAGGATAGTGGAACACTGAAACAAATTGCCCAGGGTGGTGGTTGGGGTCCCATCCCTGAAGATATTCAAGGTGAAGCTCAGTGGGTCTCTGGGCATCCTGATCTAGTTGAGAATGCCCTTACTTACTGCAGAGGGGGTTGAACTAGATGTACTTTGGAGGTCCCTTCCAACCCAGACCGTTCTGTCATTCTGCCATTCTGTAATCTCCAATACAAACTAAACAAAGGCAGAGAAGTTGCCTTACAAAAGGGTGAAAACCAATAACTCTAGACACAGGGAAAAAATATATGATACTTTTTTAGCTTCACTGCCCAATCAAGTTAATAAAAACCTCCCAAAAAATCACTATACAACTGTATGATATCTACAGTGAAAATTCAATATCTGCTGCCATTAACAACATCATTAATAACAAATGTCTGTTTAATTACTCTTGCTAAGATTAAAAAGGCCATTATTCTTGTAACTTGAGAAATTCATTAGCTGGAAAGTCTGTTTAATGCCAAATGCACCCCCCTTAAAGGCACAGGCTTTAATACTTGAAGGTATTTCTGACATTCAGGCATTTGTGTTGTTAGAAGAACTACCCAGCTGGGCTGAAGCTCATGCTGTGACAATAAGCAAGTGCTGTTATGTTTCAGAGACTCAGATGAAGCTACAGGATGTTTGATAGCACTTTCTTGCCCCCAGATCATCTGAAAATGCACAGGGACAGAACAGAATCCTCAGAAGTACCTAAATCACTAAGGACCCTTCCTCTATATGGAGGAAAAATTGTTTCTAAAAGGTGGGCTTTGGTAGCCATATCCCTCAGAAAATTTTTTAAATGTTGCCCCATAATGTAGTCTGTATAAATCATCTTTCTCCCATTGTGTGCTAAAAGGGTCTTGCACCACCACTAGAAACCCAAACATTGTGGATTATGAAACATGCACCTGCCATAACCAAATCCTCCTGACACCTAGCACTTGTCTTTGCCTTGTTACTGAAAAGAGGAAAATGTAGCAAATGTGGTAATTCCTGTTAATGTAGCAGTTTGGCTGATATCCATTTTCTTTATGGTACTAAGCTCTTAAAGCACATTCTATCTCCAAAACTGAATGCAACCATACAAGCAGGTACAAACAGAGCAAGTACCTCCTTTTAAACCATGAAATGTGCACTGCTCCTTAACTGGAGGCCAAGCCAGGCAGAGAATCCAGCCTGTGGCACGACCAGCATGGAAAAATAAACACCTTTCCCATCTGCAAACTTTATGGATGGTGCAGAAGTGTTGTGAAGAGAAAAATATTTAATTTCACAGCAATAGTGGAAAAGGTTGTGTTTGGCAGGGTATTTCACTCTGAGGTAAAAGGCTACATACAGGGACAGCACCCAAGTTCGCATGCCCCTTCAGCTGTCTGAATTCCACATCATGCATCCCTTATAATCACAGCATAAACGAAGGAGACAGACCAAGGCATTGGTTGGAACCAGAGCATCTAAAAAAAAGATACCAAGATGATCAGTATCTCAAAAAAAAAAAAAAAAAAAAAAACCTATAATGAAAGAAAGTTGTCCATGTGTGGTGGGTTGAAAATTCCCCCCAACACTAAATTTGCCAGAGCAGCTAGGTTGGAAGCAAATGAAAGCTGTATTTACAAGCAAAACTACAAACTACAATGAAATGCAATGAATAAGTACAAAATATACAGTATTTACAAATATTTTCAGGTATTTACAATGGATAAACAGCACAAGAACCCCCCTAGGCAAAGACCAGGGCTTCTCTCCCCTCCTCTGCCCTCTCCCTAGCCCTCTGTACACAAAAGGGACAAGAGACAGAGCAGAGAAGATGTGGTTAATACCAGTCACAATGAAGCAGTGCAGCCAAGGTCAGTAAAGCCAGGAGAAGCATCAGCTAGAACCAAAGAAGTGAAAAGAGAGAGAAATTATTTAGCAAACTAATTCTTATGGTAGATAACCCTCCAATGGGATTGTTTAGAACTATCATTATTTTCCTTCTTACACCTGATAGTGATTTATTTATATTCTACTACTTTCTGTTCAAGATCTGTGAAAAAAATTTTAAAGGCGTAGCCTAAAACTACCACACCATGCCCAGTTTTGGTAACCACAGGCTGATCACCAATGGTTGTGCAATATCTCATGCATTTTACAAAAGCTGAATTAACTAACCCATGTGATATGTTTTTAACACTGGGTTGAGAAGCATTAGAAAATATAAAAGGGCATTAGAAAAATCTAAAAGAGCAGGATTTGTGTTTCAGGCCAGTGACTTGTCCTCTTTCCCTCATTTCCTCAGAAGTGTCATCACTTGTGGGTACCATGGTTTGTTGGAGTGATGATGCCAGCAAACCATGAAGAGCTGTAAGGCTACTTGATGTAATACCAGTACAGCAAACTGAGACTGAGTAGTCATATTCTGGAAATTTTATCCATATCCCAGATCTTAAGAATATCTCAGAACCACCAGCCCCAATGCTTGGGCACATCTCTTTTGGTTTTCTGCTTCGGGGGGAGACAGCTATCAAGAAGAGAGATCCAGCTTTTTTGTGTTGTTGTTGCTGTTGCTATAACATTGCAATCATTCTGTCATGTTGATGCCACCCCAAATCCACACCTGTTTGTAGGTAATTCCGTTTTTTCTATCATACTGCCTAATGAACTCATCTGTAGAGAAATATAGGCAATGGTCCCTAAAAATAAGAGCTCATACTAATAAAACAACATTGATTAGGATTAGCACTTAATTCTAATAATAGGAATGGTCCTACCATGTGACACTTTTGCATAGTGAAAGCAGAATGTCTTGAAATTATGAGGAAGAAGATGGCAGGGGACCTGAGTAGTAGTTCTGAAAAACTTTAAGTCTGTCTCCTAAATGTGCATTTGTTTTCAGATGTCCAAAAGCCTTTTCTTTTACAGTCCCTCTCCAGCAACTTATAAAAGAGTCTCCTTCATACTAGGTACCAATAGGTGAATGTCTACCACGAAGTCACAAACATCTCTTAAAAGAGCTTTTTATAAGCACTTCTGCTCCCTTTTCTAGGTCATGCTAGTAGGTACACTAATTCAGTGTCAAGAGTAGTGGTATTGTGGGCCAGTAATTATGTTAATATTGATAATGATATGTACTTGTACTACAGAAGCTTTTTCAGAGTTAATTTTGCAGTCAGGCAATTGCTTTGTTCTGTTGAACTTTGTGTTT
Source organism: Indicator indicator (assembly GCF_027791375.1). Taxonomy (NCBI): domain Eukaryota; kingdom Metazoa; phylum Chordata; class Aves; order Piciformes; family Indicatoridae; genus Indicator; species Indicator indicator. The sequence continues at coordinate 2,394,341 of NC_072053.1, read as the reverse complement.
GGATAGCAAACGAAGTGAAACAACATCCACAATTTTGGTCAGTCAGGAGTTCTGCATTACAGAAGTAAGGAACTGTCTGTGAACAGAGTGCATTAACCATTTTCCTTCTGGTTCAGCTCTACTGCCTTGCTTCTCTTTGTGAACCTTCTACAACTGGCTTTGAAGTGCCATACCCACCCAGTCATGCCTTGTTTGTCTAAGTGTTACATCAGAAGCAAGAACTGGACTTCCCAAATAATGCATCAAATAAAAGATGGACTACAGATTAACTACTTTCTGAAATAGGTGAGAATCACAACAAACCTTGGAGTGTCTATTGGAGACGACAGCTATATGGGATGCTGGTGTGCTGCTTAGGCCAAGGTGAAGAGGTAAGAGCAACTGTATGGCACAATTAATCTAAAAATGTATAAACTATGTATAGTGAGTGTTTTAATAAGCTAGATCCACCTCCTGAACCATCAACCATCCACAAAATCATAGAATCCTTACAATGGGGAAAAATCCACCAAGATCATCAAGTCCAACCATCATCCCAACACTGTCATGCCCACTAAAACAAAATTTTTTGAAGAACCTCCAGGGTTGGTGACTCTACCACCAACCTGGGCAGCCTGTTCCAATGCCTGACCACTCTTTCAGGGAAGAAATACGTCCTCATAGCCAACCTGAACCTCCCCTGGTGCAAGGCAGTTTCCTCTTGTTCCATCACTTGTTACTTAGGGTTAAGGGAAATCAATAATTGGTATAACCACAAAGAAGAGTTCTCCACAGGCTAGAGAGTCCCAGGGGGACTGGCAGTGTGTCCCAGGATATTGTAATCTGTTATTCTATTCTTTTTTTCCTGTATTTCTCTATTTAAGGGAGTGTACAGCCCAATCCGTCTCTCTTCTCTCCCTCTTGGGATGCACACACCATTATATTTGTGGGAGAGGTTTTTCTCTTGGCGTTGGCTGGCAGAGAATTTTAAGATACACCACTGAACCTTTTGAAGCCCACAGTAGGTCTGGATCTTGGGGGTGGAAGGAAGCAGTTTGGCTGCTCTTGGGCCCCTAGAGGCTGGGTGGGGGTAGAGATTTTTGGAAGGCTCTGGAAGGTTTTTTGCCTGGTAGGCCTAGGTGGAGAATGGAGCCTAATTTGTGAATGTGTTCCTTTTACCTGAATGCCCTTTGTATATATTTGTAAATAGAATTTCCATTTAAACTTCCAGTCCAGTGTGGAGCACTTTTATTTTACTCCTTGGGAAGGGGTAAAATATCTTTTCTGTCCTTTTGCCCTGGGCAGCTCCTGGCTCAAATCTAGGAAATCAGGAGGAGTGACCAACCCCCACCTCACTCCAATCTCCTTCCAGGGAGTTGTAGAGAGCAATAAAGTCTCCCCTCAGCCTCCTTTTCTCCAGACTAAGCAACCCAATTCCCTCAATTTTCTTCTCCAGATGCTCCAGCAACTTCATTGCCTTTCTCTGAACAAGCTCCATGCCTCAATGTCTTCTTTGTAGTGAGAAGGCAAAGTCAGGTTGCCCAGACTTCCATTTTTCGGTTCTAGAATTGAAACCCAAATATGATTAGCAAACACAAAATCAAAATGCATTTTTATTCACGCCATCAGTCAACTGACCTCTCGAACTATGTGTAAGCATAATATAGAGCAGATAAAACTAGAAACAATCCTTTTTCTTCCTTTTTCTCAAGAACAGTATGAGGAAGAAGTTCTTCCCCATGAGAGTGGTGAGAGCCTGGAATGGGTTGTCCAGGGAGGTGGTTGAGGTCCCATCCCTGGAGGTGTTTGCAGCCAGGCTGGATGAGGCTCTGGCCAGCCTGATGTAGTGTGAGGTGTCCCTGGCCATGGCAGGGGGGTTGGAACTGGATGATCCTTGTGGTCCCTTTCAACCCTGACTGATTCTATGATTCTATGATTAACACACATATTCAGCTACCAGGCACTCTGGCTGAAATGAAACCACAGTAGGCACACAACCAGTTTAAATGTTATTTCCCCAAGGGTTAATTTGGCTTATCACATGCTAATTACATCCCTGAAAATTAATACCTTTTTTTTCCTTTTAAATACTCCCTCCTCCCCACCCCCACCCCACTTTCCTCCCCCCCCACACCCTCCACCCCCCTCAATGTAAATAGTGTTTTCTAAAATTATTTTTATGGAAAACAGGTTTTGTTTGTTTTTTCAAGAAAATTACATATTTGAAGGGTTCCTGTACTTTTCATGCCGTTACAAGTTACATCTGGTTTTCTCCACTGGCGTTGTCCAAGCCAGTTTTAAAGGTAAAGCTAATCCAGAGCAAGCCAAGGATCTGACTAAATTCTACAAGCCAAGAAACAGCCAAGCCACAGAGAATATTTAGGCACGAGGCTCCAGCCCACAGCCCAGTGCTGCAATCCCCAGGAATGCGCTGGGATTGCTCTACAACCTTGAAAAGCTTGGAGACAGATGCTGGTTCTTGGCTGCAGCCTCCACTGCTGAAGCATTTTTTTCCAGCTTGGTTTCTTCTCATCCCTGTCCATGCCAACCCCAAGCCACGAGTCCCAGGGTAGGATTTCGGTGGCTCCGCCAACCCCCTTCACTGTTCATCACCGTCCAGCCGTGTTAGGCAGGAAGATGGACAAACTTCCTGAGGCTTGAGGCTCTGCAAGCACTCGTTCTTCCTTCTTTTTAAAAATAGCTCTGGTCCACAAGCACCTCTTCATGCAAAGCCGAATACCTGACCTGGCAGCACAGTTTGAGGTTTTATGGTGTTTTTCCTCTGATTGTTTGTTTGTTATTAAATTGAAGAGAGAGCTGCATATTCCACTTCTTACAAGTTAGGCTGGCACAAGGGGGTCATCTGGATATAAAGTTTTCAGCCATACTTCTGGTTCACTTCACTGTTTTATGTTTTCCTCTTTCCTTGCCCGTTGCTCTGTAATTTTATTGCCCCCAGCATAACTCAAATCTTAAAGCTGAATCTGAGCTTGCTAGGCAACACTCTGGCCTCATGAATTAGTTTTGCAGCTGATTTCAGTGAGAGCAAAGAAAGTACAGACATTTATCCCTTGCAAGAAGGCATAATATTAACTATATAAATCTTAATATAACCCCTGTGTTTATTTGTGGTGATATGGCATGTATACCACTAGCATTGTGATAACTGCAGGGCAGTATTGATGTGTAAAATCTTACTTTATCCTCTGATAAGAATCCCTGGCTCAGGGAAGTTGATTATTCAGCCTGAAAAACTGCCATGTAACTGAAAGAAAGATTTCTCTGTCTTTCTCTTATTCCTGCACCTGTAGGGGTTGAACATATATGTTTCTTATATCTTCTTGTAAAAGGTACATCACATGCAGGTAAAGCTGAAAGAATCAGTGAGATGTTTTACACCAAAGAGGCAATAAGAATAAATGTATTAAATAAATGTGATGATGGTTTCCAGTCTCAGTCTGTGTACACAGGCATATACAATGTGCATAAGTGCACCTATATTAGTGTCCTCAAGCAATATGAGCATCCACTGACAAAACGTGGTACTGCACTTAGTCATCCCATGTAAGAATTAAACTTCTCACTACAATGCAATCCCTTTTACCACTCTCTCTCCTTTTTGTGCTCTTCCCCAGACCCCATAAAAGGCATCTTCCTTGTCTTTCCAGAGCTGTTACAAAACAAAATCAGCTCAGACAGACAGAACTGATGATCACCATCATGCCCTGACCTGTCTGGGCACCATGTGCCACTCAAGAGCTTTTTCATTCTTCCTGTGTGTCTGCTCTCACTTCGTTCTTCCCCATGGGTTGTGTTCTTCCTCACCTCATTGCTTTTTCTGTATTTCAGCAGATGTTTCTGTTTGGACCTACAAAGATGAGGAGAAACCTCGCTGCTCCACAAAGTCCAGACTGCTGCATGTCAGTCAGAGCTCAGTGTAAATGTTCCTAACAGCTCAGTGTTGGGTGGCAAATGCTCTCATCCTGGAGAAGCAGGTGAAATGGAAAGTAGCAAAGATTTAATCTTTTTGGAAATCTTTTCTGGCAGAGCTGCACCTGACAGGTTTCCCTACATCAACCATATAGCTGGTGGACCCTTAAGTTTGGTGAAGCTGCTCCCTTTCCCCTAGTACATACTTCTTACACTTAGGAGCCTCTTTAGAATATCTGGGTCCAGGTCCCTAGGAAATGGCATTTTAAATTTCTTTTCCCCACTCCTTCACTTACAGATTCATTTCTGCTCACCTTCCCCATGCTCCATAACAGGGCTCTTGCACAACAGTCTGCTTCCAAGTACTAACTGCCACAAATTGCCATTATTTGCATTAACATTTTAATAGATTTTCTGTCTCCTACATCTCCTACCTATCTAAAAGGGAGATTGCTGGGGTAAGATTCATAAGGGGTTTTTTCCTTTTCTTTTCTTTTTTTGTTTAAATTGCCAATCAGGATTACAGAGGAAAACTAACCATTGCCGAGTCCTACTGCTCACATATGCTTTTTATCACTTTTTCTCTCACTCAGTCTTCTAGGGTATGCAAGACAAGCTCTGCTTTGTGGTAGTAGCCTTGGTGGTTGTTATCAATTTTGTTTATTTTGCAAAGGAAAGCTGTGGTCTTTGATTCTCTTTTGCAGTTTAAACAAATTGCAAACTAGTTATTCATAAACAGGACCATCTTTCCTTTGAGAACGCAAGAAGCAAAAGATTTTGCCTTAAAGTGACAGCTGCCTGTTCTGTTAAGACAGGTGTGGCCTGTTCCCTAGGAAAAAACAGTAGCAAACCTGAAGGCTGTGTGATATAAACATGACTTTTCCTGCCAGTTGGAGAAATCACTGGTGCAACAGAGATAAAGCAAAAACAACACTAATTGTAGGTGGATGTTAGAAGTATATGTCCCCTTTTTAACATCTTAGTTTTGCCACGTTCCAAACAGCCAGCTTACACTTCACAATCTTCTTTAAACTAGTTTTTCTTAACCTTTTAAAAGATTATTTAAAATAGCATCAATAATTTAAAGTTAAGCCTACATTTATATGAAACACCTTCTGTGCCTATTGCATTCCAGCCTCTTTTTCTCCTTTTTTTCTTTCTTTTTCTTTTTTTCTTTTTATTTCTTTTTTTTTTTTTTTTTAATTAAGGAGGTTCTAGCAGCCATTTCTGACTGCTGTGGCATCTCTCTGCAAATCCTTTCTTCAGCTCTGCTACACTGAGGTTCATTTGTGTCATTCAAATCTTTGCTCTTTAAATATCCTCTTATAAATTTATTATGGCAATACATTCATATCTTTAAGCTTAATCTGAAACTTCGGTAACAAGCAGGAGATGGAATAAATGAGTAGAAAGGAGACCAGATAAAAATTAAAATACTGTTCTGTCATTGCCCATATAAACTATTAGGGTCATTGACAGGATGGTATTTTAATTTTGTCCTCTTCTCCCTCACTTCCTGCATCCAACTTCACTCTTCCATCTTTAGCTTGTTACCAAAGCTCCTGATTAAGCCCAGGAACAGGGTATCACATACAATGTCCTCAGGACATCTTTAAAAACCAGGAAAATGAATGACACCAGGTAAGCACTGCTGTGCTTTTTTTTTTTTTTTTTCCTAATTTATTAGATATTTCAGGAATCCTTTTCAGGAAAATATCCTTATTGTCTAAGTAATGATTAAAACCCGGTATTATTTAACCCCATCTCTCCACTTGCCCATGATTTACAGTGATTTTAAGTGATCAGTTGTTTTTTTCCACAACTCATGTTATGATGCTAATGCAAAATCTATTTGCAGGCCTCTTTCCAGAGCAGAGAGTTCAGAAGTGTTTTCACTGTGCAACCAAGAATGTGAATGCTGGATTTTTTAGCATTCAGGTATGACTGTTTTCTTTTTCCTTCAGTTAAGGGAAAAGAAAACAAGCCCTTTTTTTCAGTTTTCTTATTTGTTGAGTATCCAGGTAACAAACTACTTAAAATGAAGCAAACAAAACTTGATAATTGGCCCCCATCCCCATCTGAGCCACAGAAGGATGTAACCATGACAACGTGTGGTTTAGAGCAGACCATTTCGTGTACCTTTCAGGATTTAAGCTTGTGAGAATCTATCCATTCCTAAGTAGAATTATCACTCCCAGACCAGTTTGTTCTTTATTTTAAAGGGTAGTTGAAGTTGGGGCCAGAAATAATCCTTGACAATGTGCTCAGGTGGTCAGAGGGGGAAGAAAAAAAAGGAAAAAAAAAAAACTAGAGTGAAGGTGATGTGATGCACAAAAAAAATAAAAAACCTAAAGTTCCTCCATGCCAAGGAACAAACAAGAATGGACACTGCAAAAGACAATAATTAAGGATGAGTCAAGCACAGCAGGTTGTCAGGAAGCTCTCCTGCAAATGTGTTTTCTGATGAGCTAAGAAGCCTGAAAGAAAGTTAGTCATATCTCAGCCCTGAGATCCAGCACCTCTTTTCTTGCTGTAAATACCTCTCATTGTAAGTACATATATTGTTAAAGAAGTATGTCCATGGAAAGAAACATAAAATTAAAAATCCCCATACACCTAGGTTTGTAATATGGCCATCTCATTTTCAACATGCAGATTCAGAATCTAAGGAAGTTAAGTCAATATAACACTGTCATGTCTTTTTTTTCCCCATTACATAAGGTTTTCTAAGTTTCTTCTGTCTATCCAATCCAATCATCTTCGTGTGTCTACAGCTAATAACTCAGTAACATTGTTATGTTCATAGAGCCATGCATACAATTTTGCTTTCTTCCTGCATCCCACTAATTAAATCTTACTTTTTAACGTAATTAAGAGTTGGTCTTGAAATCCATCCTGTTAATGTTAGTTTTTTTGTTTTCCTTTTGAAGCAGAAACCACAAACACAACAGATTGTAGCTGTCTCTTTTTACAGGAGACAAGTTGTATTGCTTAAGCAGAGCCTGATTAGGCAAATCAACTGACACGAGAATGAGTGGTTGCACCGAAGAGGTAATGTGCCACACAAGGCAATGCTCAGAAATATCTTGACATGGAAATCTGAAGGAGAGATCTGCAGTCAGATTTCAAAGGCATGAGATCTGAATCAGAAGAAAAATATTCTGAGTAAGAATGAAGCATATTCCTGCATTCTCCTGTATAATCCTATAACCCTCTGCAGCTCATGAAAGAGAAAACATCATTATATATATTAAGAACTTTGTCAAGAGTGGATGTTCTTTAAGTGGGTAAATTCCAGATCATGCCCAGAGCTCTAAAGTTGAAGGCCAGTTGATTTACTGGCTGGGGTATTTGATGTGGAAAACCAAATTGCAGTCCATTTAATACCATGAAATAAAAGGTAGACACAAACACCATCTTCTAACAGTATAAGAATCAGAACTAGTGGGAGAACACACTGCCTCCACTAATTAACACATTCAATGTCTTCTGCTTTTTTTTTTGTTTTCTCTTTTTGTTGCAGTTCTTGAAATCCTACAGTCAGGTCTGAGTTTTGCACCTCTGTGGGTTTTAGACCCATAGAAGCAATTATTCTTGCTATTGTTTCTCTCAAATTAAGATGAAACCTTAAACCATCTGGTTAGATTATTCTTCCTCTGCTTCCTAGCTGTTTTACTGCCATTACTCTTGCTGCTGCTACTACTACCACTACTCTTAGCAATACTTTGGGGTTTGTTTTTTTCTTTCTTTTTTTTTAAGGAATAAGTAGGATTTTATTCATCAGCAAATAAATATTGCTTGCTATTTAATTTTATCCTCAGAGAATTTTGCATCTTGCACACTTTGATAGAAATATAAGCTCATTAACAGAATATTTTTTAACCAGACCATTATGACTTCATTTTGAATCAAAGCTCATTAAAACAATTATAATCAAATGTTTCATTTTCTTTTTCCCTTGTGAGGAGCAGCTGAAAAGGTTATGTTTGTTTTTCTTTATCTGAATCTCTAGAGCTATATAAACAGACTACATGGACTTGTTTGTGCTCTTTTTTCTTTACATTTAAGGATTTACTCAGCAGAGTATACATGAGCATTACTCCTGGGGTCATCTACACAGAGGTGCAACACAATGAGCTGCAGCTTAGACCACACAAAGATCAGTGCTAGTTTTTAGGGTTTTTTCCCATGGATGCTGACTCACCACCAAATGTCTAAACAGGACCCATCTCATCGTGGCACATCACTGGCAATCATTTGTGCACAACAGTGATGGGTTTGCAAGGGGTTTTCCTTCCCATTCTTCGTTTGAAGGGACCAACACGTTATGGGCAGGAACCAAGGGTAGAATGGTGGACTGGGCGAGATGGAGAGGAGTCTCTCCCTGGTCTTTTCTCTCTTACCCTTGTGCAGACCTATCACAAAAGGTCCTCTGGGTGCTTTTGCTGCTGCACAGCAGAATTTTTTTCACATAAGCAGAGCTGGGACTAATTGAACTGACCACAAGCGTTTTGTAGGGTTACAGGAGTCATACATAGACAGTCACTTCACACAAGCCCTATTGAACCCTGACATTCAAAAGCTGTTGTGCTTAACATTTTGGTGCAGAAAAGTACCTCTTTTTCTTTCAACACAATCGCTTAATAACATCGTTGTTGTTAAGCCTGAAACTGCACTTTCACTGAAATATCTCCATTAAGAGGTCTGTAATTCAAAATAGCTCCAATCAAGAAAAAATACTTCTATATTCAAAACCTAGTAGATGTAGGTAACAATAAATCCAAAATTAAGGAATTTGACTCTTAAAAACTATTACCTTCATGTGGATAATAGTGATTATGTTTTTTCTCTGAAATAGCTAACAAGTATACAGCATCTGCATGACACAGGAGCAGCCCTTGGCTCCAGTCCAACACCATTTACTGCAACATCGAACACTAACTATCTTTTAACCATGAGATTAAGACCTGAAAACTGAATGTGGGGTAACAGCTGAAAGCTCCATGTACAAAAATTTGCTCAGGAGGGAAAGCCTTTAGTTTTTTCCTGTTGAAAATATAGATCTCTACAATACTGATATAGCAAAATATCTATACTAGCCCAATGTAACCACCATTCCCACGTAAACAATCAGCCAATAGAGGTAAAAGATGAACAAAGTAGATAGCTTTAAGGTGGAAAAGAGTAGACTTAGACTGGAGATTAGGAAGAAATTCTTTATGGTGAGGGTGGTGAGACACTGGAACGTGTTGTCCAGGGGTGTCATAGATACCCCCTCCATGGAGGTATTCAAGGACATGATGGACTGAGACTTCAGCAGCCTGGTCTAGTGGAAGGTGCATCTGTCCATGACAGAGGGGTTGGAATTAGATGATTAAGGTTCCTCCTAACACAAACTGTTCTATGATTTGTGTGAGCTGTATAATGACAAAGCACTAGTGATGTAACTATCACAAAAAGAAAAAAAAAAAAAAAAAAAAGGCAGCTTAAAGTAATAGAGAGTTTCACTCTTAATAATTGACCTAAAAGCTCACATCCAAGTTTGAGGGAAGAGATAATACCATATAAATGGCCATGATTAAAAGTAAGTAATATTTGGCCACTTTTTAGAAGGAAAATTGTTCATGACCTTCCAGAATCTGAAGGGGGCCTACAGTAGGATGGAGAGAGAGTGTTCACAAAAGCTTGTGGTGATAGGATGAGGGGCAATGGCTTCAAACTAGAGAAGAAGTGACTTAGATTGGATGTTAGGAACAAGTTCTTTACCATCAGGGTGGTGGAACACTGCAACAGGTTGCCCAAGGAGGTGTTGGGGCCCCATCCCTGAAGATATTCAAGGTGAGGCTCAACAGGGATCTGGGCCACCTGACCTAGTTGAAGACATTCCTACACACTGGTGCTGGTCTCTTCTCTCAGGTAATTCGTGATAGAACAAGAGGGAATGGCCTCAAGCTGTGACTGGGTAGGTTTAGACTGGACATTCAGAAAAAAAATTTCACAGAAAAAGTGGTCAGATAATGAAATGTGCTGCCTGGGGAGGTGGTTGAGTCACCAACCCTGGATGTGTTTAAAGGTCATTTGGGTGTGTTGCTTGGGGGTATGGTTTAGAGGTGAAGCTTGTAGTGTAGGGTTAATGGTTAGACTTGGTGAGGGGGTTGGATTACATGACCTTTAGAGGTCCCTTTCAACTGAAACTGTGTGGTTCTATGATTCCATGATTCTATGATTCCATGACAGACTTATTTCTAGGAGCCTAATTTGCCAAGGATTGAAGTAATTTCTTGGATTTATGGGATGATGCCAACTGTTTGTGGGCTGTAGGGAGGGCCTAGGACCCACTTTCTCCATCTGACATGAGTCACAAGACCAAAAATAAAGACAATGTCAGTGTTTGTTCAGCACCGTGAAGGATGGAGTTCGTCCTGCTCTCCCAGCCCCACTGGGTGTCCTTTTCTCATTTCCAAGTTACAAACCATTTCCCAGGTTGTAAGGCACCTCACAACATAGTTCTATAGAACTAGACAGGAATGACTTTCACTAAATCTTCTGGATGAGTATATTAGATAATTGCCTAGTCTAAGCATGGATATACAATTCCATAATCCCATGTTTTAACTTTGAAAAGGTCTATCACTATGTTGTTTTTAACTATGTTAGTTAGGAGGGGTAAGTTTGACCCCTGTGTAAAATCTGGACTGCATCTGAAGCATTTTGCAATGGTCAAACAGCAGGACTGCTGCTCTCAGGATGCTGCTGTTCTGTTCACTGCTCTCCAGTTCCCTCGCCAAGGCTGCAGTGCTCTCACCCTACTCAAACACTGCCAAGTGCATTCAAGATCCTCTTGCCCACGGAAAGAGGTTTCCTCCATGACAATAACATTTGATTGGAGGATGTAATATTTCTTAAAATCTTTATTGTTGTTGTTAATTACCTGCCTTAAGTAAGGCAGCAGACTGGAAGGCAGTGACCCAGTCAGGGATGCTGCAGATCTTTTAAAATTGAACAGCTCTGGCAGTGTGGTAAAACCTAGACATCCTTAACTCATGAATCAGGCCCTGTAAACCATGAGACCATCTTAAAATGAAGACATTAAAAAAAAAAAATATTGGGTTCCCTGCACTGCCTTCTGGCATTGTCATCTTTGAAGCTACATGAGATCAAATTCTCCATTTTTTCCCCATCAGACCTGAGAAGCTTAATCTTTCTTTTCTTATTTTAAGGAAAACTGAGGTAGTTAAAATACAACATGATACATGGGACTTTGGTTTTCAAGAAAAACATCAAATATTGCTAGTTTTCTGATACTATCACAAGAGCTGGTAACAAAGGAAGAGCATCTATACATTGCAATAGTCTTTCCCAGGCATTTTAATAAGGCTGACACATTATATATTCTAGCTGTGCTTTAATTAAAACCAGTTACTTTCTTTTGTTTGAAATAGTTCAAGCAATTCAGCACTTGAAGAAAAAAAAAAAAAAGAAAATAGAAGAAAGAAACTATCTGGATTGGTTTTTAATAGTGGGTGTAAATCCAGTTATAAACAAGATTTATTTGTACAAATCACTTCAGTGGGAAAACAGAGCCTCCAAAGTATGCATTCAATTAAGCATCACACCAAACCTTTGTTATCCTTGTATTAGACCTGGCTAGTGTCATCCTTGTATTAGACCTGGCTAGTGTCCATGTACATTGTTAGTCAAACATAACAATATCATAATCATAAATAATTCCTATTTCTCATGAAAAGCTGACTCCAGTCTAAATTATTGGGGCTCCACATTTCTATTGTTAACCTCCTGAAAGCCAGAGTAGCTTTATTATTACAGATTAAATTACTTAAATATTAACTTATGAACTCTCTTCTGACTTCACAAGATTGTGCAACATTTTTGCCTGTTATCTGAGATCCTTAATAATGCATTAGAAGACCGAAATTTCAGAAGAATTTGCTTGAGATTCCTACTTTGGCTTCATCTGCAGTTCTCAATGAGCAATGCATCATCCAAACACATTATAGAAATTAGAGCCTGCATTCCATTATGCATTCAGACATTTATAGCAGAATGATAAACCTGTCTGTACCTCAGGGAGTTGGCTTTATAAATCAAGGCTTCCTGTGAAAAGATTATAATCCTATTTGAAATTATTCGGGTTCTATATCTTCTTTCCATATCGTGTTATACTATATATCAGGAAAAGAAAGTTGAATGGAATTAGAGTAGGGAAAAGTGATGTTTTATTAGAGGCAAAATGTGCTACTATTTTATTTTGATTTTCTGAAAGAAAGCTGAGATTCTGAAGTTTTAGGTTTGAGCACTTCGCTGTTCTGGGGCTCACACACACACAAAAAAAAATCCCTGATCTCTCAATCTATTTTTGAAACTTATCTGCTTCTGTAGTACCAGAAAACCTCAGAAGTCTTTCATGTATTTATCACCACTGAACTCCTCCGAGGGAAGAAAATACTGTTATCTGTATTTTAGAGATCAGATGTTAAAGCACAGCTCCTCACTCAGGTCTCACAGGAGAGATCTGACAGAGTAGGGGATTGAGCCAGTGTCTCCCAGGCCCGAGGTCATGCAGGGGGTGGAGGAATGTGAAGAGCAGTCACAGGAGCATCCCTCCTCAGCAAGCAGGATACAATGGGCCAGAACACACTCCCTGCACACATTAGTGACAGGATGGGGCTTGGATAGGACGTTTTCTGGTGTAGGAGTCCTGGAGGCACTGTAGCATGATGCCATGCAACCTGTATGCAGGTAAGATGTTCTTGTTGATCTCAGGATTTTAGCAGTCTTAGTAAATGAGATGAGAAACTGGTCTGCTAACATGTGCAGAGAGCAGAAATTTGAGCTCCACAGAGGGCACTCACTCAAGCCAAACTCTATGAATTCTTCACCATGAGGGTGGTGAGACACTGGAACAGCTTGCCCAGGGAGGTGGTAGAAGCTTCATCCCTGGAGGTGTTTAAGGCCAGGCTGGATGTGGCTCTGAGCAACCTGATCTAGTGTGAGGTGTCCCTGCGCATGGCAGGGGGGTTGGATCTAGATGATCCTTGAGGTCCCTTCCAACCCTAACAATTCTATGATTTTATGGTTCTTCCAACATACATCAAGCCTCATCTTGACCTTCCTGAGATGGCTATAAAGCAAGTTATGGCAAATACAACAGTAACAGTGACACAACACTAGACAAATAGAAATGTGGCAGGCTATTACATTGCCTGAAAAAAACACTCACACATATAGATATGTAAAATAAAAAAGTTTTCTCTATGACATCAAGTGAATATATAACATCCCATAAAAACATCTGCTACACGTTGAGTTAAGAAGCAGGTGTACATAGAATGGTTTCTTAGGATGAGGCACTTTCCAGCAATAATCTGGAATAAGAAATATTAAGTAACAAAAGAAAGTAATATGTGGAATAGGATGGAGAAAGTGAAATTATCTATTATTTTCTCTTTAACAAGAGTTAGCATTTGTCTTCATTTAATTTGCAGGTCAATAAATTCAGTAACTTTGTCTCAGCAGACCTGAATTTTCACCACAAAATTCAGCATTAATTGTATCCTGGTTACATTTAAAAACTGAAAGGAAAGAGATGGATTTCAGGATGCAGGTGCATGAAAATAGCCATGCTGGAGGATGGAGAATGTCTGACGTTGCTTGGCATAGGGGATAAGACTGAAATATACATACAAACTGGCAAATTTTCTCACCTTTGTTATTTAAAATTTGGCATCTGGATGTCAGAGCTCAGAAAAACACTCTGCTAAACTGAGAAAGTCCTGTTCTCCTAGTTCCACTCACTTAGTCCAGTGATTACCAGCAGAGTTCAGTCTTCTGGGTCTTTAATTTATACCACAAGTGACAACCATAGTCACTTCAGCATCTACACATTAACTTCATTTAAACCACAGTGACCTATCATCTATTCATTAACTTTATTTTATTCAGTGCTTTGAACAGAGCTCTTTAAGGTTAAAATGCCTCTTGAGAACTGCAGGATACATCCACCCTAAACTAATCGAAAGGCTCCATGGATCTGAAAACCACCAAAGGACAATGATGTGTTCCCATGACACAAGACCCTTGCCTTGAAAAATAAAAGCTTTCCATATGTGTGTAAATGCAGGCATCCTTTCACTTCTTTTTATTTTTTTCTTCCCCAGAAATAAACTCTGGTTTCCTTGTTGCACAGTGAAACAACACTTTTGGTTTTACTTTGTTTCTACCTAAAAGCAAAGCTTTTCTGCACCATCCTTTACCTTCTCAAATCTTGAAGCACTTGTTTGTTAAATGGCACTACATTAAATGCAAGATACCATTAAAAACCTACCCAAAAGCTAAGTCTGATAAGTTAATTCGATCAAGAAAATTTATCCTACACTGTTCACTTAATCAGGGATTTAGACTCAGGAAGTCGTGGATATGAAGTCTGCAAGATGAATCTTATTTTACAATCAATAATCCTAATTCGTTACAATTGTAGCACAGTACAGATGAGGGGCTCAGGAAGTTTAACACACATAGTATTGATTTCTCTTTATGCTTGGGGTTTTTTTGTTTGGTTGGTTTGGGTTTGTTTTATTATAATTATAATTGTTGTTGCTGTTATTATTTGTTGTTAGTGTTATTATTTTGTTTTTATTTTTATTTTTATTGTATTTTTACATTATAATATACTCCCAAGAGATTCACACAAAGTCTAAGGAGGTCAGATGTAGATGCTTTACTAGCACTACAGAGCAAAATAATTCAGTGTTTGCAATCTTAAAGCCATAACCATGACTCTTTTGATGCAGTGCATCTCTGAGTGTGGACTCATAAAGTATATAATAAAAGACAGATATGCCACAACAGTTGAAGTTGAGTCCTGCCTTTTCTCTGCCATGTGAATTAAAACAGCAGAACAAGAGCACAGGGTAAGCTCTAGGGAATCAGACGACCAAATCACTTCATGCTCTTAGCCCTTAAATTCCTTTAACATTTTGAGCTGTGCAGGTCAGACAATAGAACTGCCTATTTGACAATGATGCTTTTATTTTGGTTGACTGACACTGTCCACTGCCAAGCTATCAGACAGTTTCACTGTCTAAAAACTTAAAAAAAAAAAAAAAAGATTGAATTGTTTGAGTGAACTTCTTCCAAACCATATGTTGGAACTTGAGTATATTTCAGAATGGGGTTAGCCGTATCTGAGGTGGGGCTAATGAGAAAATTACCTTATTTTGGTTTATTTTTCATCAAAGAAATCACCAAAGTGTTTTCTCTGAAAACTTCAAATTAGTCCATTTCTAAGGAATGCAATTGAAGTTTGACAAAGGTTGGCATTTGAATCACATGTGTGGCTTTGGCTCTTTCTGGGAAAGTGTACCCAAATTTAAACAAAATCACAAGCCTCTTTTACAGCTCACAGCTGCGAAAGGATTCTGTGGAAGCTGTTTGAACCACTGTGCAAAACTCAACCAAGAGAAAGAAGCACATCTGACTGGGCATCTTTTTGCCCCATGTTGGGGGCGGGGGGTGGGGGAGGGTGGGAAATGCTATTTAGAGATTTTCATCTTCCTTTTGCATGGAGCAGTGATGGGACTTACACAGAAGAATGTTAAAAAGTAAAGAATGCTGGGTTTACAGTAAACCTTTAAAGAAAACAAAGACTGGCATACTGAAGAGAAAAAAAAATATCAGATGCCTTGCCATTAATGGCCAGTCATCCTAGGCACTAAAGGAGATAGTAACCTTTGAAAAGACTAGGATGTCTTCATATAATTTAAAGATGAATAATAAAGTGGGGACATCTTCTTTTCAGCTACTTCCTTACTTTCAAGTGCTTCACTCATTAATGCATTCTTGGTGACAATGGTGTTGCACTCATAGGTGGTAAGAAGAGCTGATTTTCCCTGAGGATCATGGTTTTTATCAGGCAAGGTTTGGTGAGGCATGCCTACAAACCATTCCTCTGATGCTCCTCAACAGGGCATGTGTACAGTTTGAGTGTACATCTAATATATAAATAATATAAGAAAGACACACTTCATGTGTGAGAGAAAAATCCCACTGAGCTATAACATTCCCAGATGTGATTTTTTTTTCTCTTCCTAGCACAGTGTATATGCAGAGAGCAGCTTCCTCTTAAATAACTTGCAAACCTCCTAGTGCTGTTCACTGCACTCGTTGTTTCAGAGCCTCCAGAAACCATCCAGAGCAGCAATATGCATATAACCAGGTCTTGCATGTTTGTATATTTTTAGTAAACAGAGTTATTTGGTACCCAGCTGTGCCCCTGCGGTTTTTTCATATTGTTTTTTTGTTGTTTAAAGATCAAAAAGCAGAGGCATATACTGTTCATTGTAAAGAAAGGAAATGAGGAGGCAAAACTTAAGATAATTTAAAAATCTCTCTGGCGCCTCTCCAAAACACAAAATACAACTCTGGAGATATCCTTGAATATTGCATTACGTACCTTGTGCAGAGCCAGAATCTCTGCACTGTTTGGTTTACATTACTCAAACTTCCAAATAGTGAAATTCTCTTAGCATTGGCTTCCACAACCTCATTATCTTTTGTACCATCAGCAGCTACAAGGGCCTCAAAGAAGCAATTTTTAACTTTCAAATGTGACTAATGTAACCATTTAACTCTAAAAGGCCTTTTGTTTCATGTCTGAATGTGAAGATGTTTTTCTTCTAATCTTCTTTCCTTGACAATAATGTGAACTGTTTCTCAGACTGTTGAGAACTTCGTCTCAGTAAGAGGTTATTACTGATTTTTCCATTTACTCTGTGGGATCTTAAATCACATGAAAGTACCTCACAGAGGAGGGTGAGGGGAGGAAATACTTTTAAAAGCTGGAAGGTGATTGAGATGTGTAAAGGTAATGTGAGTGTGAACTTCTCTTCATTTGAGCAAAAAAAGCAGGAAAGAGAAAGTTCCTCAATGCAGTGACTGTCCATAACTGAGGAGGTCCTGACCAAGGTGTTGTGTTAGTGGTATGGTGAAACCTCAGTGGAGTCAAACCATACATTTCCATGAGTTCAATGGGAAATGATTGCAAGCATAATAGACTGGAGATCAGGCTGAAACAGAATAATATGAATTGGTTACAAGGCTGGCCTAGAGCAGAGGTCATCTTTCCACAGAGTGTCCTGGCAAGGTATACCAAGATTTATAGGCAAGACACTACTCTATTATTTGTTCCAAATCAGATTTTTAGAACCAAGAAACACCTTCTTTCTCTTTCTTAATTTTGTGGGTTATTGTGCATGAAATATTTCAGGGCTTCGAAATCTTATTTATCACTTAAGCTAAAAACCCCAATATTATTATTGAGTTGCTGGAACATGTCTAGAAGAAGGGCAATGAAGCTGGTGAAGGGGCTAGAGAACAAGTCTCATGAGAAGTGGCTGAGGAAACTGGGGTTGTTCAATTTGGAAAAAAGGAGGTTAAGGGGAGATCTTCTTGCTCTCTACAACTCCCTGAAAAGAGGTTGTAGTGAGGTGGGAGCTGATGTCTTCTCCCAAGTAACGAGTGATAGGATGAGAGGAAACAGCTCCAAATTATGCCAGAGGTTTAGACTGACTAGTAGGAATAAATTTTCTTTACTGAAGGAGTGGTCAGGCATTGGAACAAGCTGCCTAGGGAGATGATGGAGTCACCATCCCTGGAGGTGTTCAAAAAAACATGTAGACATATCACTTCAGGACAGGGTTTGGTGAGCATGGTGATGTGTTAACGGTTGCACCTGATAATCTTCGAGGTCTTTTCCAACCACAATGAGTCTGTCTATGTGTGAGTTGAGGAATCATTGTGAGAGATCTATGCTGCTCACACCCAACCTTTTTTTATTTTCTGATATTTATCTTTCAAACAAATAGCAGCAGTCCAAGCAAGTGACTCCTTATGCAGCAAAATACCCAGTTACTTCTCTGCGTGCTCCACCTGGAGAAAGATTTCTGGACGTGGGCATGCAAAGTGCTTTTACTGTCATACTCACCTCCGTTAGACCATAAATAAAACCTGTGGGCATGTGTTGATATAATTCCCCAGAAAATCCAAACGCCACAAGGATTCTAGATTATCATATATAGATCCTGTGTTTGTAGAATATTTTTTTTTCCCCCCAAAGGAAGTCTCAGAGAAAAGTGTGCTCTCAGGGTGAATGTGAGGTTCCAGTTGACAACACAGGCACACGAACCTGAAGGCAAGATCTGAACCTGAAGGCAAGATATGAAGGCCAACTCTGAAACTGTATTTATTGAAGTCCACAAAACCACTGAGCAAGTTATCAAAGCATGGACACACAGGGAGAGAGGCAGATGTGTGAAATAGGCTGTGGAGCAAGCACTCCAGAGGAAAGATGCAAAGTGACATGTTAGAAGAGCAAACATCTGGCATACATGGAAACAAAGGTTTGTCTGGATAAAGCGAAAAAGCAGTTGCTTAAAAGTGACTGGAGGCTTATGTACAAACTGACATTTGAAATTCCAATGAGAGGGTGGTAATTAAAATCCTAAAATACAAGGGAAGCTTTTAAGAAGATAAATTCTAGGCGGGTCAAAATAAGCACTGGTGGAGCAGAGTCATCTTACACTTAATCTAGAAATCTACACAGAGAACAGTAAGCAGTGGAAATGTTTGTTTAACTCACACTGATTCTAGATACCTTCATGTACAGTATGGAATCACAGAATCATTTTGTTTGGAAAAGACCTTTAAGATCTTTGAGTCCAACCATTATCTAACTCTACCAAATACCTTAGCACCACGTGTCTGCATCTTTTAAATCCCTCCAGGGATGGTGATTCAACCACTGCCTTGAAGAGGCTGTTTCAGTGTTTGACCACCCTTGCAGTCAAGAAGTTTCTTCTCATATCCAATCTCAATCTCTTTAGCTGTAACTTGAGGCTATTTCCTCTTGTCTTCTTACTAGGGAGAAGAGACCAACCCCCACCTCACTACAACCTCTTTTCAGGGAGTTGCAGAGAGCAAGAGGGTGTTCCCTCATGTCTCAGTAAGAGTCATATTTCTTTATATATCTGCCACTTTCAAATATAGATATTAAAATAAAGAAAGAAAAAAAAACACCCTGTATTTACTTTGAATTCCACAGAATAGAAATTGTCTTTCATGAAATGTGAAAAATTATTTAGAAGATGTATGTGTGTAATGAAGACTGATGGACAGATATATATGCATGTCAATAGATGTCTATGAGTTTGCATCTGCAGTGGTTGTAAAACAGCATTTTATATTCCATCTTACAGCAGCATTTGAATAATATATGTAACAATACATGGCTTTTCAGAAATGGTGTTAGTCATACATTGAGTATTTTATCTCCAGCAGATGAATCCTGAAGGACCACTGTCAAGTGATCAGTATTGTTGCTGTGCAAATTTATGCATGAGCTCATTTTTAATCATTTTATTCCAAATCCACTTTCCAAAGAATGAGTGTCCTTATCAAAAAAACCCAAACCCCTCACTGCTGCCATGAGTAGAGTATCAGGGAAGGTTGCCTTCATCTATGGACCAAAGAGCTTTGGAGATACTGCTGCATGACCTGCAGCCCATCCCACAGAGCTGGACCGATTGTCCTAACAAGGGCTCTACACAAAATCATCCAGAGACACATACTTATGCTTCAGGAATAAGCAGAGGAAAGGTCAAGGGCTTTGGAAAGAAAGTTTCACCTTCACCCACAGTCCTTGGACCTTTTTTCATCTCCTCCACATCTCCACCTCTGCTTTGAGGGCAGAATGCATCAAGCATCCTCAAAGTGAATTCCCTGAAACTCCTGCCCAAGAATTTCACCAACCAAGCACACCATAGGTGGCTGTTTACTTAATGAGAAGGAAAGACACTGATGCCTCCTCCCCCAGGTCCTTCCCTGTCTGGGGTTCAATTCCCATTTGATTGCAGGTGGCAGGACTGGGTCTAGGGTCAGTGCTAGTGAAGGAGCTGGTCCCTCACTTGTGCCATGTTCCATGCTGAGACTCTGATGAGGTGGCATTACTCCATGTCACAGGGAAAGGATCTCGTGTGTACAACACTCAGCAAATATGTTTGGGAGACAAGTAACTGTGATGCATGGTGCCCTGGCTGGGGGACATATGGTCCCATCCACATCTCCCACTCTCCAACCCCAAAACCCTGTTTCTACCCCAAAGAAACAACTGAAGAGAAAAAACACTCCAAAACCAAAAATAAAAGAAAATCTTCAGACTAAATGGGATCGATTTTTATCTTTCCATTGGACACTTATTTCCAGACAGAAATGCCTTTTCAGATAAACAGCCAAAAACATAATCTTCTTTTCAAGTAAGTTCCTTCTTGCAGACAAGACCTGAAAATGGAAAAAAAACCTTTTTTACAAACATTTTCATAGGAAAAAAAATCCCCATGATCTCTACCAATGATGGTTTCCGTGGGTTTATTCCCTACTTCCTTCCCAGGCAACACTCTCCTTGACCTTACCTCTGAGTAAAGTCTCAAGATGCCTCCCAAGTTTAATTTTGGCCCTGCCACAAGGTGTTGGCATAGAAGTTTTTATTCATGCACACACAAAAACATTGTGAAAGATTAATTCTTCAAATTGCACTCTACCCCCCAACAACTACACATATTTATAGGCTGAAAAACAATCACTTCTTTTAATACAATCCTATATCCTGAATTTAAACACACACACACACACACACATATATATATATATATATATATATATATGTACTGTTTCCTTCTGTCAGTTAAAGCATTCACTTGAAGGGAACAGTTATTTTGTAGGTAAATTTCCTGAATCTTACTGCTCAGACAAAGCCAAATATATTTGCTTGCCTAGAGTGAAAAAAAAATCCAAAATCCACTCTGTACAGCAACCTACATGAAACTATAAGAATGGTTATTCAGTACAGAAGGTTTCAGTTAACAGTACCCTTATCATATGTTTGTTTTAAAGTTCCCTGTGTGCTAATGTACAGATCCATTGACCTATTGTTTTAAGACTTATTTTTTTATCAGATATTTGCTAATACAGTGTTTCACTGAGTGTGCCACATTCTCTCAATCTGCCTTGCAATAAAAAATCCTTCCTTTAATCATTTCAGACACTTTAGCAGGCAATCATTTATGTATGTATGTATATATCCATGTTAGCAATTAAGGACACCTTTAATATTAACCTAATCAAGCTCCAGTTTGTGGTTAAGTAATCATCACTTTTGCTTCAGTAAGATCCTGACTTTTATATATTTTACTTAACATATATGCATACATACATAAAATAAAATATAATAAAGGGCAGGGAAAGGTTTCTCGTGTTTTCCTAAATGTATTTTTCAAGCTGTGAAACAAGAAACAACTGCACTTATAGCCTCTCTTGTACTTGAGACTAAATACTCATGTATGCTGCTTGTAGTTGAAACCTCCTTTTCACTAACACTTTCTTCCAAATGCTAAATGAAATAATGAATTTTAGGAAGCTGCTGATGACTGGGCATGAGTTTCTGCAGGAGAAAAACTCCACAGAAATTTATTTAGACCAAAAATAAATAGGTAGGTAGGTAGGTAGGTAGGTAGATAGATAGATAGATAGATAGATAGATAGATAGATAGATAGATAGATAATTAAATAAATAATCCCATGCTGCTTCCACAACAGTGAGAACTTGAACTGGAATACCAATAATATTGAAACTGTTCCTCTCCATGGATGAGTTTTACCACATATCTGAAAAGCCCTGCTTTTGCATGCACTGGAAAAATGTTCATCTGTTGACCACTGGTGAGACCACTGATGAGTATCAACAGGAAAGGAAGCAGGACATGAGTTGTTTGCTTTGAGAAAAGGAAGGTCAGGGGAGAAGTTCTGGCTCTCTACAGACAGCTCCCTGAAAGGAGATTGGAGCCAGGTGGGATCTGATCTCTTCTCCCAAGGAACAAGTGATAGGACAAAAAGAAACAGGCTCAAGTTGTTCCAGGGGAGGTTTAAGTTGGACATTAGAAAAAATTTCTTCCACCAAGCAGCTGCCAACCCCTGCAAGAGGCTGACCAGCAGAGTGGTAGAGTCACCATCTCTGGAAGGATTAAAAGATGTTCAGGTGTGATGCTGAGGGACATGATGTAATGGTCAGCTAAAGAAGTGTTGGGTTAACAGTTGCACTTAGAATTATAGAATCAGTCAGTGTTGGAAGGGACCACAAGGATCATCCAGTTCCAACCCCCCTGCCATGGCCAGGGACACCTCACACTACAGCAGGCTGGCCAGAGCCTCATCCAGCCTGGCTGCAAACACCTCCAGGGATGGGGCCTCAACCACCTCCCTGGACAACCCATTCCAGGCTCTCAGCACTCTCATGGGGAAGAACTTCTTCCTCATGTCCAGTCTGAATCTCCCCACTTCCAGCTTTCTTCTATTCCCCCTAGTCCTATCACTACCTGACACCCTAAAAAGTCCCTCCCCAGCTTTCTTGTAGCCCCCTTCAGATACTGGAAGGCCACAAGAAGGTAACCTCGGAACCTTCTCTTCTTGAGTCTGAACAGCCCCAACTCTTTCAGTCTGTCCTCATAGGAGAGGAGCTCCAGCCCTCTGCTCATCCTGGTGGCCCTTCTCTGGACACCTTCCAGCATGTCCATATCCCTCTTGTAATAGGGGCTCCAGAACTGGATGCAGTACTCCAGGTGGGGTCTCACCAGAGCTGAGCAGAGGGGGAGAATCACCTCCCTTGACCTGCTGGCCACACTTCTCCAGATGCAGCCCAGGCTCTGGTTGGCTTTCTGGGCTGCAAGTGCACACTGACAGCTCCTGGTGAGCTTCTCATCCACCAGCACCCCCAAGTCCCTCTCCTTAGGGCTGCTTTCTAGCCAGTCACTACACACTTGATGATCTCTAAGGTCTCTTCTAACCAAAATTATTCTATTTTCTATTCTATTTTCTAGTCTATTTTCTAGTCTATTTTCTAGTCTATTCTATATTCTATTCTATTCTATTCTATTCTATTCTATTCTATTCTATTCTATTCTATTCTATTCTATTCTATTCTATTCTGTTCTTTTCTGCTCTGTTCTGTTCTGCTCTGTTCTGTTCTGTTCTGTTCTAATCTGAATTCTATTCCATGCCATTTCATCTCATTTCATACCACATCATTCCATTCTATAAGATATGTTTTTACTGGTAGGGACAAAGTAATCTGCAGAAGTTATGGGGAGTCATAGCCAGATTTTTGATTTGCCTGGCAGACATGTTGTATCACAGAAATATTTCCCCAGGGTGTTGGGCCTGACTATTTTACCTGAAAGAGAGAGAGATGGGTGTCCTATGGCAAAAGTCCTGCAGGGAATTCTTAATTTATTTGTATTTCACTGTGCTGCTTTCTTGAGATGACAGCAACCCCCTTGAGCCACTGGATTTAGACTTGGGAATAGCCTCCAATATCCTTCCCAGACACAAGGTCTTGCTTACTGGCAAACAATACCTCTACAATCACAAATATTCCTACAGAAGCAATTCTGTACTTGAAAATCAAGTCATTTATTTCTTCTTTAAAATAATTAGAGGGCAGAACAGGGAGCAGAGAGACACTTTAAAAGGACAGCATTATTTCATCACATAGACAATCACCTTGCTTCAATGTAATTTAGAAATTTCTGATATTGGGCAGATAAATTAGGAAGATAAATTGCTAGTGACAGAGACAGGATCAGAGAGAGTCTAAAACTGTGACATGTATGTTTTATCTCCACGAACACAGATTTTAATACCCTGTGTTTTATTTCTGTACAAAATGAGGCTAGGTTACCTTTGCCTAGTAGACATAATTGTCTTTTATAAAAGAGAAAAATGTGTAAATTCTGAGGGAAATGCAATATCTTTTGACATAGTTTTAGACCACCCACATGGCAAGCTGGGGAAGCCAATAATCTTAAGCCAAAATACATTTAAATCACTGAACAAAGCTTTTGCCTTTTTATACATCATGCATTGTCTAACAAAAGCAACGTGAGCTGGTTGTGAACTACTTAGAATTTCTTGAGATCACTTTTTTTTTATCCAGTTTATCATATAGTTGGGATTTTTCTGAAAATACATTCCTTTTTTAGTAAAAGTATATAATTTAAAGTATACTGAAAGCAGGCCTCTAATTTAGAAGGGAAAGGAATGTCATCTCTTTTTAGTGCTATGGATCTTTCAGTACCTGATACGAGATCAAAATCTGAACAGTTACTGACAGAAACAGCAGCTCCATGCAGACATGGACTGCAAACCCTCGTGGTTTATTTCTCTTCATTTACTGCATTTTCTATCTTGCCTGCGGAATATTTACACCCCTTAGAGCAGACAGATCTTGGGGTTAAGGAAAGCAACCGTTTCCTTTTCCCCCTCTTTTGTTCCTGCTATAACTAATACTCATAGTAACAAAAATATTTCCAAGATAAAGTTCCAACCCTGCACCTGAGGTCACTCTGGAAAATGTTTTTGCTTGCCAGAACTGTAGCTTTACATAAGGTAAAGGAGCCCTGTGCTCTCTGCACTTTCTCTAGTAACAATGCTTTGATTCAGCCAGCCACCAGCTTGAGTTGAAAACAGTGATTAAGCTTGGCTTAAGTTGTGAGAATCACATCAAATCTCTTTAAGTTCAGTCCAAACAGTGGAATGAAAACATGTCTTTTCCTTTAATAAAAAATAAGAAAATAAATTATGAGCTTTTTAAAAGGAGCTTAAAACAAGTGGTCTGAATTAAGTTTTAGTTGTGACCTCAGGTATTGTTGGTTTTCCTTGTAAAGCCTGGGATTTGCAAGTTACTTGGCTAAAATTTCAGTGCAAGCTTGAATAAACCAGATCCTTTAACTCATATTTCTGCACAAGATGGAAAAAAGAAAAGTCAGTTAAGTGCAATGAGGAGTGAGAAGTGCAATGAGGAGTGAGAAGTGCAATGAGGAGTGAGGAGTGCAATGCTGGACCTGGCATTAACAAAGAAGGACTCTTTGTGGATGTTAAGGTTGAGGGTAATCTTGGCTGCAGTGACCATGACATATTAGAGTTTAATATCAACAGACAAAGAAGTAGGATGATAAGTAAAATTTCAACCCTGGACATTAAGAGGGCTATCTTTGCCCTCTTCAAGACTCTACTTAGAAATATCCAGTGGACTAGGGCTCTGGAAGGAAGGGGGGCTCAATAGAGCTGGTTAATATTCAAACATTACCTCCTCCAAGCTCAAGAAAAATGTATTCCTGTGGAAAAAAAAATCAAGTAAGGGAGGGCATGGATAAGTAAGGAGTTCCTAGTAAAACTCAAAAATAAAAAGGAGGTTTACAATATGTGGAAAAAAGGACTGGTCAGTTGGGAGGATTATAGAGATGTAGCCAGAGAACATAGAGATCCAAAAAGGAAGGCCAAGGCCCTCCTGGAACTGAATCTTGCCAGAGGGGTGAAGGAGAACAAGAAGAGTTTTTTCAAATACATCAATGGTAAAAGGAAGAGCAGGGAAAAGGTGAGCCCTCTGCTGAATGAGATGATAGATACAGTAACTGATGATGCAGAGATGGCAGAGTTGCTGAATGCCTTCTTTGCCTCAGTCTTCACTCCTAAGACCAGCCCTCAGGAAGCACAGTCTCTGGAAGCAAGGGAGCAGAACTGGAGGGAAGAGGACACCACTGGTCACTCAGGACCAGGTTAGAGATCTCTTATACCACCTCAAGACACACAAATCCATGGGCCCTGATGGGATGCATCCACGAGTGTTGAGAGAGCTGGCTGATACTGTTGCTGAACCTTCCTCCATCATCTTTGAAAAGCCGCGGAGAGGCAAGCCACAGGAGAGGTGCCTGACGTCTGGAAGAAAACAAATGTCACTCCAGTCTTCAAAAAAGGCAAGAAGCAGGACCCAGGCAATTACAGACCAGTCAGCCTCACCTCCATCCCTGGAAAGATGATGGAGTAGCTCATCCTGGAGGTCACCTCTAACCACATGGAAGTCAAAAAAGTTATAAGGAGTAGCCAATATGGATTTACCAAGGGGAAATCCTGCCTGACTAATCTGATAGCCTTCTATGAAACCATGACCGAATGGTTAGATGAGAGAAGAGCAGTGGATGTCATATCTTGACTTCAGTAAAGCTTTTGATACAGTCTCCCATAACATCCTCATAGAAAACCTCAGGAGATGTGGCACAGATGGCTGTCAGGGAGGTGGATTGCAAACTGGCTCCACAACAGAGTTCAGAGGGTCATTATCAGTGGTACAGAGTCAACTTGGAGGGCTGTGGCCAGTGGTGTCCCCCAGGCATCAGTACTGGGTTCAGTTTTGTTCAATATCTTTATTAACAACCTGGCTGAGGGCATTGAGAGTCCCCTCAGCAAGTTCTGATGATACAAATCTGGGGGGGTTGGCTGACACCCCTCAGGCTGTGCTGCATCCAACGTGACCTGGACAGGCTGAGAGCTGGCTGCAGGCAAACCTCATGAAGTTTAATAAGTACAAGTGCAAGGTCCTGCATCTGGGGAGAAATAACACCAGGCACCAGGACAGGTTAGGGACTTCCCTGCTGGAGAGCAGCTCCACAGAGAAAGACCTTGGAGTGCTGGTGGACAGCAAGTTCTGCATGGAACAACAATGTGCTCTTGTGGCCAAGAGAGCCAATGGGATCCTGGGGTGCATCAAGCAAGGTGTGTCCAGCAGGGCTAGGGAAGTTCTTCTACCTCTCTACTCTGCCCTGGCGAGACCCCACCTGGAATACTGCATCCAGTTTTGGGCTCCCCAGTTCAACAGACAGGGAACTGCTGGAAAGAATCCAAGAGAGCCATGAGGATGAGCAGGGGACTTGAACATCTCCCCTGTGAAGAGAGACTGAGATCCATGGGGCTGTTTAGTCTTGAGAAGAGAAGACTGAGAGGGAATCTCATCAATGTGTATAAATATCTGAGAAGTGGGTGTCAAGTGCAGGGGTTCAATGTCTCTTCAGTGGTACACAGTAATAAGACAAGGAACAACAGGTACAAGCTTGAACATGGAAGATTTCACCTCAACATGAGGAGAAACTTCCTTGCAGTGAGGGAGATGGAACACTGAAACAGGCTGCCCAGAGAGGTTGTGGAGTCTTCTTCTCTAGAGACTTTCAAAACCCACCTGGATGCATTCCTGTGTGGACTACCCTAAGTGATCCTGCTTTGGCAGGGGGGGTTGGACTCAATGACCTCTTGAGGTCCCTTCCAACCTCTAATGTACTGTGATACTGTGAGAAGCTGGTTAAGAGGCAGGAGACAAAAGAAGTATGAGGAGCAGCAGCTGACCTCAAGTGCTTTGTTCCTTTTTTCAGGGTATTATTTTTGCACAAATGAGAAAACGATTCATATATAAGAAAAAAAATGCTTGTGCAGCGTGTTTATCTAAGATGGATATAATTCAATTTCCTGTGCGTTTTCTAGCAGCAGGAAAAGTGCTATTAGCACTGAGCAGGAGTGAGGTATCTAACTCCAACCTGGCTTCAAATGCTTGGTCAGGTGCTGGGATCTCATCATCTGTCCCTCACTTGCACAGAAGAGAACAGACTGTCTCTCCCTGGGTATCTGTGCCTGAAATGCCACCCAGGGAGCCCATCAGTTTCTGAGAATGACAGCTTGCTGCTGAAGATGAGAACTGTGGGATTCATTTTACTACCTGGGGTGCAGCGTCCAGCCGCACACAGGACACTGCTTCTGCAAGAAGAGAGGAAGGACACCAGGTGGTGCAAGGGTGAAGGTGGCTCTGCCATGCGCTGGAGCTGGAGAGCCCAGATATGGGCTTTTTAAGGCAGCCCCCTTCACAAAATTGGCTGTTTGATCTCTAGTAGAAGAAACTGTGAATAAAGTGAGTGGCCTTGCTCAAAGCAGAATTTTTAAAGCTGGTCTTCTATTTCCTCTGCTTCTCCATTCTGTCCTCCCCTGGATAAAATGAGGACATTGATTCACTTTGGTTTACCTCTTGTTTATCTGTAAGCTTGATTTTTGGTGTTCTTTGCAAAATGATTAAATTGCAAAACACCCTACATTCTAATGGGGCAGTTACCATTTTGGTGGCTCCTATCTTCCAGTATTCTTTAACTGTGTTAGTATTGTTTTGACTCAAAGAGTAGGGGCAGAAACCTTTCCCATGCATTGACTAAAAGCAGCTCAGGTAAGCTCATCTCTGTGATGGAGGAAACATCTCTTTTTTGTTAAGGAGACATACACAGCAGAAATGCAGACAAGCCTGTGAGCTCTTCAGCTTTAACTCTGAACAGTTAAGCACCTTATTTGGACTACTGGCATTAACCTGATGATGTGCTTAAACACTGCTGGTCTGAGGTTTTTAGGTGTACACATGTGTATGTTTCCTCTGTAGAATCCCAATGGTTGGGATAGACCTCTGGAGATCAATGAGCCCAAGTCCCCTGCTAAACCAGGGCAGGCCACAGGGGAATGCATCCAGGTAGGTTTTGAAAGTCTCCAGAGAAGGAGAGTCCACAATATTTCTGGGCAGCCTGCTCCAGGGCTCTGGCACCTTCCCAGTAAAGTTTTTCTCATGTTGTGATGGAACTTCCTGTGTTCCATTTTGTATCCATTTCCCCTTGTGCTATCACAGGGCATCACTGAAAAGAGACTGGCCCCTTGTTCTTGACACCCACTCTTCAGATATTTGTAAACATTAATAAGATCCTCTCTCAGCCTTTTCCTCTCCAGACTAAACTACTTCTAGGTCTCTCAGCCTTTCCTCAGAAGACAGATATTCAAGTCCCTTAATCACACCTGTAGCCTCCATCAGACACTCTCTAACTTCCCTGTCATTTTTGAACCCAGACCTGGGCACAGTACCTCACATGTGGTCTCACTAGGGCAGAGCAGAGTGGGAGGAGAACCTCCCTCAGCCTATGGGACACATTATTCTTAACACACCCAGGAAACCACTGGCCTTCTTGGCCACAAGGGTACATTGCTGGATAACTTACTGTTCACCAGCACTCCAAGTTGCTTCTCCGTAGAACTGCTTTCCAGTAGGTCAACCTCTAAAAATAAATCTGTAACATCTCTAAAGCTGGTATCACAGAATCATAGAACGGTAGGGGTTGAGGGACCTCTGGAGATCATCTACTCCAGCTGCCTCTCCTAAAGCAGGGTCACCCACAGCAGGTTGCAGCATCGCTATGTCCAGGTGGGTTTGGAATCTCCCCAAAGAAGGAGTCCACTACCCTTCTGGCCAACTCTGTGAACGTGAAAAGAAAGAGGTTTTTCCTTAATAAACACTGTCAGCAGAAGGATCCCTAAAAGACTCTTTGCTATAGACTGTACCAATTGCACAGCCACCAAAGAGCTCCGTGGTGTGGCATCTTTTGGTGTCATTCATACGTTTGCTACCTGACAGCACTTGGCTTTTCCCCTGACACAGAGGGGCATCGGTGTGGAGGAGACAAGAGTGATGCTGTTTTTCACACCACATGTGTCCACTTGTAGTTGTCCATAAAGAGAGAGTCCATCATAGCCAGAAGAATCAATAAATAGCCAGGGGAAGCAGTGACACTGACACCACAGACCACACACTGGGCAGCAGGAAAATCTTCACCAGCTATACCCAGAGTTTGCACTTTTTATTACCAAATAATATTACCAAATACCACTTGGCTATGCACTGCTTCAAAATCTGATCAAGCCATAGGAAAAAGGTCTCTTTAATTTCTATGTAAATGAAAATTTGCTCATTGGAGCTGAATTCTCTCAGGTCCAAAGGAATGTACCTGTCTGGCAAGTAATACTTAATGGTAGAGCTTTTAACGTTGAAAACATCCCACCTGATTTCAACATTTCAGGGTCTGCATCCCAAAGGAGACAAATTCCCAGGTGCAAGGAGTTGATCTAAGGCAACAGCAGCTCTTCAAGGTTTAACAATGAACAATTTGCATCGTTTCAATCAAACGGATTGAATCTAGAGACTGTTTGTAAAGACAGATTCCCCTTTCCCAACTTCCATCTTATGTTTGTTAAACAGCAAGAGTAAAAACATTGCATTTGTGCCCATTCCCATGAGCTCACAAGGATTTATAGCATTCCACTAGCACACCGTAGTTTTTGCCTACTGCTACACCTTTTTAAAGTGGGACAATGCAACCCTGGAAATGTTGAGGGTTTAGAGCAGAGATCTGGGGAAAAAAGAAAAGAAGAAAAGATTTTAATATGGTAAAATCAATCTAAAATCTGTACTAGACAGGGAAGTGGCAGGGGATAACATGAGCAAAGGGAATAAAAAGAGCTCTGAAGAGCCCATACCAGTTGCTAATACTTAATCTCTTTAAATAATGAATTAGCTGCTCATATCTACTGTCGCTGCTAAGAGAAAGCACTTTCTTTGTGAAGTGAAGTAAAGCTTGAATACCCATGAATTATTCAATATAAAGTGTGCCAGTTAAAATGCCTTGATATTGGAAGTCAAGTGTAAGATTATCTTTTGTCTGTCAGAAAGCATCTCTCCCATGTTAACTGAGACTTGAGGGGGTGGAAAAAAGGGGCAAACCAGCATGCAAACACATCAAGAAAAATAAGGGAGATATTGTAGTAAAACACAGAAACATTTCTACTTATGGATGAGCTCCAGTCACATGCAGGAACTTTTTTCTGCTGGGCTTTACTCTATTTACTGCTTCTGTTCTTCTCACCTCCACGCTCACTCCATCGTCTGTGACTCTGAGGGAATCACTCATGATGCAGCCACACTGCTCCAAGGTTTCTTCCAGAGGAGACAGTATCAGCTATTGATCTGTCAGCTTCTGCTGACATAGAGAAATATATTTTCTTGCTCAGGTTTCTAACAGCTTCCAGAGCTGAATAATGACCTTTCCACTGTATCAGAATGTGTAATCTAGAAGAATGTGCCTTGCAGGAGAGTCTGGCATGGAAAATGACTGTTTCTCAGAAAGGTTTAGGTCATCTAGCCCTGGGATATGACATGGGATTTCCAAAGGGATGGGTAATTAGCTGATAATTTTGTCCTGTTGTTTTCTTTTTTGTGGTCCCTCTTTATAGAGTCCATGTGGTTGGTAACACCTCCAGATATATCAAACATTCCTTTGAATTTAGTTTAGGTTAGTTTACTTTGTTTTGCTTTTTATTTTATTTTCATCTTATATCTTTATTTTGAATGGTATTGGGGTTTATTCTATTATTTTTAAATTTTATTTTATTTTATGTCTGTATTTTGAACAGATTTGGGGTTTGGGGTTTTTTTGTTTTGTTGGTTTTGGTTTTTCACAGTTGCAATTGGGTTCAAAATATCATGAAGCCCTCAAGCTTTAGATAAAAGCAGGCCAGTATTTTCAAGGACAATTTCTTTCTTTTCACTCCCTCTTTCCCACCTTTTTTCTTCAAATTGTCCTTAGAATCAGATTCTCCCTACCTCACTGATGCTTCTGTGGTGTCTTTTGATTTCAAAGGTACCTGATTTGTGTGTGGTGATTCTTCAGGTGCAACACCACATTAGCCACTAACCCACCATTGTGGCATCCAAAACACTCATCAATGAATTGGACAAGCAATATGGGCTGTATAATGCTTGCCATTTAAAAAAGCCTAATTTAAACATCCTTACTCTACTTCTCATCCACACAACTGGCAGCTGGCAGCTGGCAGCTCTGAACAGAGGTTTATGTTGGTAGGTTGTCATGAAACGGAACTGGGATGCTATCCTTGACATGACAACCACATTGAGCACAGAGTGAATGTAGTCCAGTTTAGCACTGAACACAAGTTATAGCAGCCTTTCAGTAACAGGAAAGCCAGGAAGGGACTTTTTACAAGGGCTTACAGTGATAGAATAAGAGGGAATGAACTGAAGCTAGAGGAGGGCAGATTTAGACTGGAGATTAGGAGGAAATTTTATTACAGTGAGGGTGGTGGGCACTGAAACAGGTTGCCCAGGGAGGCTGTGGATGCCCACTCCCTAGAGGTGTTCAGGGCCAGGATGAATAAGGCCTTGAGCAACCCAGTCTAGTGGGAGGTGTCCCTGTCTGTGGCAAGGGGGTGGAACTAGATGGTTTTAAAGGTCCTTTCCAACCCAAATTGTTCTGGATTGCTGATAATAGCCTGTGGAGGACTATGTTACTTCTAAGGACGATAACTAAGGATTGTCACATCAACTATTAAGGAAAAAAAAAAAAAAGTTAAACAGAACACTGAAAACTGTCCCAAACAGTATATATGTCATTAGAGGAATTGTGCTTCGAACTGACTTACTCAAACTGAAATAGGATACAAAAGTTCCTGCATACTCTTTGAGAGCCATCTCAAACTGTTCTTTTTTGTATGTAAATAAGATTTCTAACACTGTTGATCGGTGTGTGGTTGGATAAATTCCTCAATGTGTAAAAGTGGTTTATCTCTTTGTTTTAACAGAACCATTGATCCCAGAAATCTCCCATTTATTTTAATGTTTCTGCTGAAATCCAAAGAACCAAATTTTATAGCTAGACCCAGCCCAGACCAAGGGAAAAGCTTAAACCAGTGCTGCCCAAACTTTAATAAGAAAGCTATAGTTTCAAACATTTTGTTATTTCTATTTTCTCAGCCACTTTTATGCACATTGGGTGCTACTCTGTTTCACTTTTTAACAGATATTAGTCAACATGAGCAATTGTTCTGTCTTCTCAGAGAAGAATTCTACCCTCGTGAGAGTAAAATCTGAATCAGATCACAGGATGAATGGGGGAAAACAGAAACAAAAATAGATTACAGAACTCTTTGTCTGGACAAAGACAGTTGCATGGTGACAAAATTAGGAGGTATTTTAAGTCATTTTTTTTTTCTTCTTCATGCAGCATCAAAACACAATTAATATAAAGAATCTACCCTCAGCAAGAAGTCAGAATTGGAAAAAATTTGCATTAATTCCCGTATTTTGAAGGGAGATAGTTGCGTGATGTCTTAAAATATGGCTTGCAATGTCCTCATTCAACAGATTAAGAATATACAACATGTTGCATGACAAATTGAGGCACAGTCTTTAGAGTCATTTAAGATTGATGTTTAACAACAAATGAAAACCATTTACCAGTCTCCCCAGAGAAATTTTGGAATGAAAGATTAATTATCCATATTATTGTGAAAGCCAGATCCAGAAAAACTCTCTTGGTTTACATCTTTTGTTCCAGAAATTAATTTAAATGTCTTGAAAAGATTGCTCAGAATTTATATGGTGCCTTTCCTCATTAAAATCCACGGATATAAATTTCACAGTATTTGAAACTATACACATTTTAGCAGGGAAAAAGTAGAGGCCTGTGGCCTTTTAAATGTCAGGGACCAGATTATGGTCTCAGTTGTACGCATCTAATTCTGACTGAAATGAATAGAAGTCCCACGTACACACTGGCTTCTTAATCAGAACCAATTGTTGTTCTGCTTGCACTGCTCTGGCTGGGTGAATGAGAAAACACAGGAAACCAAGCACCACAGGGCAAGGCCAGCCTTTGGTTCTCAAAGTGTGCAACATTCTGGGTCTGACTTCAGCCACTTGTGGTTTTAACAGGCTTGTTAGTAGATTATCCATGTTTTTACATTGAGAAGAATCTCCATCTTTTTTGTATAGAATCATGTAATCATTTCAGTTGGAAAAGACAGTTAAGATTATCAAGTCCAACCCTCAACTAACTCTAGCAAGTCTGGTGTTAAACCATGTCCCTCAGCACCACATTTCTGCATCTTGTAAACACCTCTAGGGTTGGGGATTCAGTCACTTACCCAGGCAGCCTGTCCCAGGCCTCGACAACCCTTTCAGTGAAGAAGTTTCTCCTGATATCCAATCTAAACCTCCTCTGGTGCAGCTTGAGGCTATTTCCTCTCATCCTATCACTTGTTACTAAGAGACCCTGTCCACCACTGTTTTATAGTTCATGACTCTGTTGTTGAATTGCTAACATTGATTTTTTTTTTCTTGATAAGTAACAGATTTTCCTTAGCTAACTTAAATGAGTGTGCTTTTGTGCCTTTAAAACTACAAAAGAAGAGAATGAGTCCACACACACACTTCAGTCCATTACCATGATACCTGGGTCAAGGTTACAGCTTGTTTCAGGCTTGTGGTACATTTGAAGTTTTCACCCAGAGTGCCTCCAACCTGCATTACAAATTTTCCTTCCAAGAAGCCCATGATCTATTTGCAGCATGGAGTTTCTTGGTTTGTTTTTGAGGCTGTTTGGGATTTTTAATTTTTTTTTTTTTTAAATTTTTTACAAACTGACAACTGTTCCATCTACACATTGTGCAATATGTATGTCTGTTCAAACGACCTAGTTCTTGGAGAATAATGCCAGATGTCCTGTGCTCAAAAATACCTACACTAATTCTACAACCACTACTATCACTGTTTGTTTATGTAGTAATCAGCTGTCATGCTGTCTTTTTATATCAGTGCTTGAATTGTTTTGGAATGAGGTCCAGAAGAGATAGAGGCAGGCACAACGTTTGGTTGAGCCACAGGCATCTTTGTAGAAAACGTTCTGAAAAAAAAGTTTTCAAAGTAGTGAAGCACTTTGATATCTACAGTACCTGCTGAAGAGGACAGACACACTTTTGAGATGCTTTGTGAACACTTAAGGACTCTCTTTCACAATGGAGTTTTGAATTTTTTTTTTTCCCCATAGGCAGGGCCAAAAGTTAAATTTCAGTTCTTTTTCCCTGATACCTTTTCTTGTCAGGCAAAGCTTAGATAGTTGCACATTCACCAAGGGACAGTTAGACACTGTTCAGATCTGTGTATTAGCTAGACTTCTGATCTGACTGACCAACCCATCTATATTGTCTCCTGAGATGTAAACATAACATTTAGAAGCATCTTTCAAAGAAAAAGGCAAACTTTATTCCGGACTTGACATAGGTCCACAATCAAATTTTATGGGATAATAACCACTTTGGTTAGAGAAACATAACAAAGGAGAAAAATGTTCTGTTGCCCCACTAAAAAAGCACTTAGACTTCTTAACCCAAAATTCTCTCTTCAAAATGTCTTCTAGACATAAAAATCTCAAGAATTAGATAATAATCTTGAAAACATCTTCTGCTGGCATGGGAGCTCAAGGCCTGTTGGTTAATAATATGTGCCACTGATCTTTAAGAAAAAGGTTCCTCTCAAAACTAAAGGAGTACTGCCATTCATGTTAGCCTTGATCAATAAAAGACTATATCAGTAAATGTAAAATGCTCTGGTGTAAACCTACTTTGCTGCAAGTATGGAAGGCTGGACTTCCTCCCCCATTCAGCAAAGATGGTGTTATATGAAAAAAAAAATAAAAGAGTGGAAAAACAACCTACAGAGAGGAAATTAGCCTTCAAATACAGACAGAGCAGAAAAATGTTGCACAAAAAGGACTGGCTTCTTTCTTATCTACACCAGAGTAGCTGCATTGCTTCCTGCAGAGATTTACTCATTAATTTGGTATAGGGATGGGGGAAGGGGGTCATATTATGATCTGACTCAAACAGCTGGCAATTGTCCTCCTTCTTCCTTCTTTTATTCCTCCCTTTCTTCCTATCTTTCTTCTTATCTTTCTCTCGCCCCCATCTCTGTCTCTCCCTTTCTTCTTTTTCTGTATTTTAAAATAAAGCAACATATTAAACCAGTAAATCAAGGAGGAGACAGTAAACACTCCACATAGTAAATAACTATTTTGACCAACCAGCTGTTGGCAGGTTTAAAAATCTAAGACAGCTGGTTAGCCAACTCCTTAGGGCTAACTGCTCTAAAAATCACTTCTTTTCTTTTCCTCCTTCTTTTTTCTTTTTTTTTTTAACTTTTCACAGCACATATCCAGATACAGAATCTCCGAGCTAATTATCAGGGCTGGGATTCTCAACTTAATCATCACTCCCATTTCCCTAGAGTACAGTGGCATCTAAGAGCTAACCCCTGCCATGCTGAATCACAGACACACAGATGAAGAGCCAAATCCCACTGAGATTTTCAACAGAGGAGTCCTGCACACATATATAATATAATCCTGTACTTTACAATTGAAGTGTAAACTAGGAGACACTATCTGATGAAATGCAATTAAAAGTTAAAGGATGAATGTTATAGATTATTAGTTTAACAAGGCTTCAGGGAAGAGAGGGTCCATCTGTCTGCTTTGTCTAAAAGAAGTTCTGCATTGGGCTCTCTGTGAGAATTAACTCATGCCATGTTCTCCATCAATGAAAAAAACTGGAGAGATAAATAATCTCTGCAGTAGCTGCAACTCTGCACAAAGCATTCAGCTTCTGGTTAAATTAAGAGCGGAGAAATGTAGATTGCAGAATTATTTCTCTCCATCACCCTCATTAAATTTCATTTCAACAGGGAACAGTGTCACTGCTGCTTTAGTTATCTATTATGAATTCAACCTGATATTCAGCTTAAGTACTCCCTGTATGTTACTGCCTGTGCTTGTAGGTATACAGAATGGTGTGCAGTTATATGACACCAATAAATGGCAGGCTTAATTGATTTGTAATTATTCCATGAAATCATTTATTTTGCATGAATAAACACAGATGCTTACATTCTCTGCTGGTGTAAATGGAAATCATTCCACTGACACCAGTGGAGGTGGGCTAATTTACACCAGCTGGAAATTTGGCCCCCATTATTTGAGGACCTGAGCTATTTGGCAGGCACTCAATAGGCACAACTGAATTGTGAAGTTTTCTCTTAGGGCATTTCAGCAGTAAATTACATTTTACATAGAAACTTCAGCTATCTGGATGTAAAATCTTCCTGGACTAACTGTGGTAAATTAGTTGGTCTGTCAGATGTATGCCATTTGCTACACCACTTGCAGATGTTCAGTGCTATATGAGATTTCCTTGATGCAACTGCCTATAACAAGGACATATTTATCACACTTATAGCTGTCCAACCTTTAACTAGTGCTACTCAGATGGAAGACAGTTCTTCACAAGAAATCTGAACTATGCTGGTGTATTTTTGTTACGGTTTGGGTATCAGCAGCAGCATTGGCATCTTATGAGTTCATGGTGCACTGTTTGGTGTATTACTTTAGGTTCCCATTCCTGGAGTTACAAAAATGTGTCAGAAATTATGCCTCACTTTTTAAAACATCAACATCTTTCTAGCAAGCATCATGGAACCAAAAAAAAAAAAAAAATTAAGAAAATGTCCTAAATGGGCATAGAAAGCTCAAAAGCACTTGCTTAAGAAACTTAATCCTAGATTATTTTTCTCCTCTTTCATCTCATGATAGCTATGGTTTCATCATTTTGGAGTACCTTGATTGATTGCTTGATTTGTGATGTTGGCACCACTGCAGTAATACAGATTTTCACAAAATTATTGTGGAAGACAGGAACTTTCTGTCAAGAAATTGTGGTACAGTTTAGTGAGATTTCAGATTGAGTGGAGTAGCCATGCATACTCTGGCAAAATCTTGTACCTCTAAACAGGAGACTGTGAAATAAATGAAAGTTAAGGGACATGAAAGGGACACAGGAGTGTGGGTTTCTTAGTATGACCACAACCACCCTTATTCTCCTTTTCCTTCCCTGTATCTGTCCAAAAAATAAAAATAAAAATAACATTTCTTCCTCAGTGTTCATTTGTTCAGGCTCCAGAATGGGGTCAGTTGTGCTAAGTATCATACTAACTACAAGAAGTATATAATAGCTCTGTAACTTCAAAAAACTCCACCTGTTTCTCTGCATGTCTTTAGGACATAAACCTCTAATTCCCAATGCTGTGCAACAAATTTCTCCTCGGACATTTTGGGATGAAGCCTTACATCCAGGTGAGTTCTGCAGCAGTCAGATTAAACTACAGGAACACTTGGTTGAAAGGCTTTTTAACTGCTTCAACAACATCAAAAAAATCCTAAGATTCTGTGATTTCAATCGTCAGTGTATTGTGAGGTGCTAAACAGTCAGAAGGAAAAGTTTGGGTAGATGATACTGTTTTTTCTGGTATGCTTCTATCTCTCTGTGGCAGCGTGTCCTCTTTATTATAAAAAGAGGTGTATTTCCAACCAAAGGGTTGTCAAAACTTGGAACAGGTTGCCCAGGAAAGCACCAGCCCCAAAGGGATTTAAAATTTGTGTAGACGTGGTACTGAGGAATGTGGTTTGATGGTGGACCTGGCAGAGCTGGGTCAGTGGCTGGGCTTGATGATCTTAAAGGTTTCTTCCAACCAAAGCAATTCTGTGATTCTATGATCCTATGGATCTATGATTCTATGACTTTGCTCAGGAGTCTCTCACAAACAAGGAGGTTCATAGGTACAACTCCACTACAGACTGCTACCATTTTATTACTCTAGCTCTGCTCTCCCTGTAAAGACATTTTAACTCAATCTCAAATTGCATGTCTACCTCTGATGTATTGTTTCACTTCCCACTTAATTTGCCTTAAAGAGGCTAGTAATGGGTATCATGCAAATCCCATAACAAGCTAAAGACAAAGCTCACTTTGAGCTTTGGTGAGAAGCAGCAGCCTCTTCCAACCAATTCAAGTCATTGTCATCTCTCAAAACTTCACAGCAGAACATGCTAGAGGGTTTTGCTGGGAAAGGAGGGCAGCTTCAGGGGTACAGTGGTGGAAGATGTGTCCTGGAGGGCCTTGAACTGTTGGAAAAACAGGAAGATGAGAGCAAGGAAGAGCAAATCCTGAGGGCTGGGACCATGTGTCAGACAAGGGACATGCAGGACCTTGTGAGACTTCATAGAATCGCTTAAACTTTTGGCTATTCACCTGAAGCTTGCTTCTGCTGATATCACTGAATCTGTTTTTCCGCTCCCTTGCCTAGCTACAAAATGTCATGTTGTTCTTGTAGACATAATTATCTAATTGTTATTTGAATCCTCCTAAACCCTTTTGCTGCTCGTTTAGCAAGTTACCAGCAAGGCTAATGACATCAAGAAAATTGCTCTGAAAGGAGTTGCCTGTGTACTGTGATGTATCATAAATATAGATGAATGCAAAGTAAAATGCCAGGCATAAAATGCAAATGAGCAGGGAATGAGATTCAGTTGTTCACCAGAGATTCAGATCTTGATGGAGAAACCTCTGTAGGGCTACCAAGCAAAAAACAGGCTTATGTTTCAACTCCCCAGCTGCTGCTGAGTAGGGACCTCAACCTGTCATAGAGCACTAATTGAACAGGATGCTGCTGGAAGGAAATATGTGTCAGTGCCAGTCCCCCAGCGAAAAGCCATAAGGCAGATTCATGGAGGAGCAACACACAAAGAACAGCCTGGGCCAAAAATGTAGCCTCAAATGCAAAAAAGTCAGGAGGGTAAGCAGCCACGAGAGAGCTCTCATGTGGCTGGGAGAAGTAAAAGAAGGTTAAAATGCCCCGAAGATTTAAATGGCCTCTGTAAAAGAAGCAGCAGAAAGACTGCTGAAAGGGATAAAGAGCTGTCATGGGAGGCAGTAACTCAGCACAATACAACTTTATTTCACTTTGCATCTTTAAACAAGCCATTGTCCAGACCGTTTCCTTGGTTTAAGCACCTCAAGACAGCCAATGGTACAGGGCAGACTGCAGGAAGTTGTAGAGGGAGAGTAGACACCACATTCCTGCCAGCCCACCTTCACAGTAGGCAGGATCCAGGGACACTTCTCACAGCAGTTTTGGAAGCACAGCATGCCCATGCACCTGAAATAAAATTTCACAGTTTGTGGATGTTTTAAATTATTGTTATTGTCTAGTTTTTTTCCATGTTAGAGCTAGTACTCAAAGAACTGAAGTCTCCCAGTTAGCCAGCCTGGAACATCTGAACAGACCCTGAATTTCAAAGGCTTTTCTATTTGCCTAGCAAATCTCAAATTTATAGCCAAAGAAAGGATCACAACAGTTTTGTGATGGCAGTAACAATTTGAGGTAGTGGAAGACTGCTTGTGTTAATGGAGCCTGCAATCTTCAGTCGGCTTGAGCTGACCAAATACTACTACTGAGAAATATCATTGCATAATAAAGAGATTAAATCCTTTTCATACCACTCCATGTCCATGTCTCTATTTGGGCATATAGAATACTCAGTTGTGTTAAACCCTACTGTGTGTGAGCCACTGAGCTACACAAAGGTTTTGAGAGAAGCGGACCCCAAAATCTCAAAAGCAGGCGTGGACAGCTTAGATATTGGATTTGCTCTTCCAGGACTACAAAGTCATTGATCATGTGTCTTAGTTTCTGAAACTACTAATATTTGTATCTCACATTTTTTGGTGCATTGTGAACTGTGTCCTAGGTGTTTAGCACTTAGGACTGGAATCAAGAAACCCCTCAAGATCATCATAGAACCATATAATGGTTTGGGTTGGAAGGACCGTTTGAAGACCACGTAGTCCAGCAGGGACATTTGCAATCAGAGGAGATTGCTCAGGCCCCGTTCAACATGCTCTGTAACAGTGGCATCTACCACTGCTCTGGGCAACCTGGGCCAGTGTTTCACCACCCTCATTACAAAACATTTCTTTCTTCTGTCATTCAAAATACCTTTTTTTCTTTCGTTTACCTGATCTTGTGTTCAGACATGGTTCTGTTACATAAAATTTACAGGCTGGGTTTTTTAGCTCTACCCCCAAATCTCTCATTATATTCTTGTGCAGCTTTTCTCCTCTGAAAACATCACCTGTAAGTACCCTCTATATCCTGCACAGCATGCTGAGCTTTGCAGTGAGACATCTGAAGGGCCAGGCACAAGCCCAATGCCAATCTGATGAAACTCTACCTGTCAGAACAGTCCCAAATGTACACAAATGTGTGCTCATTTTTCCCGCTGATTCCTGCCAGATCTTAGCTTGCACCAAATGAAAGTAGGAGCACAGCATAAATTAGGGAGATGTAAGGAAAAGAGAAAAGAAACCTGAGATAATAGCAGAGAAAGAAAACCTGGGAGCAGCAGTGGGAGCTGCAGGAAATGAAAGAAAACAGAGCCTGGAAAAGATGCAGATGAGATGTGGGGAGCCGCAGCTGATACCCAGAGGGAAATGGGGAGCTGTGCAAGTTATTTCAGTGCAAAACCAAATAATTCTGAGTTTGAACCAAAGAGTCAGTGCTATAATTTGAATAAAACATTACCATGACATCCACTAAGAGAAACTGATATTCCTCAAGCAGACTTACTGCGTAATTCATATAGTTTGTTATTGCTAACCAGGTCTTCAGTAATAAACCGTATCCTAGAGAGGTCCTAGGATTGTGTCTGCAACCTGCTTTCAAAAAAAGAGAAAGATTTTGGATATGGTTTCTGTTCCCTAGAATCTCTCCTGCTGAAAATCAGTCAAGCTCTTGGAACTGCCTTTATTTCAAGGATGTTGGGGAGAGGTCTAGGGAAAACATTCATGTTCCTGTAGCATGGAAAAGTATTTTGCTGCTGAATCATTTTCCTTTCATGGGACAGCCCTGTTAACAACTCTACCTATATCTTGCAGAAGAAGAAAATCAACCATAAGCCTAGTTCCAAGGGGCTGGATACAAAGGAAAACTTAGAGAGGGAAATATGGAAATATATTTTTCAAAGTCTCTGTCTGTTCTGAGCTAGCAGCTATTTGAATATGACTGTTGTGTAAGAATCCACTGAAGTGATTTAAAAATAAAAGGTCTCTAGGAAAATACCAGTGGTTTTCATTATTTCTCCACTGGGAATTTCTGGCTTCGTTAGCAGATTCAGACTTTGTTGTTAGCAGCCAAATGCCGAACACTAAACAAAGCATTTCCTCCTAAATTAAATGAAGCCTTTGAATTGTGCAGCTTTAATGCTCACTCCTCCACAGAGAAGAAAGGGTTAACAGCATGAAATATTACCTCTCTGTGAGAGAGAGGAGGGATTTAATTTCAGAAGGCAAGATCTTACAGCATATCCTGACTCAGACATGCTTTTACTGATTCAGCCATAGCATTCACTTGGAAAGCTTTACATCATGGCCTTGGCAGACTCCCAGGCTTTCCCAGTGCAGGCTGCTATTTTTCCTTTAGCTTACCAAAAATAGCCATGCATAGATTTAGTGTACTTGGTTTGCTGGTGTTTACAGGCGTGTGAGTGTTGTCAAAGATTGCTCCGGGCAGGCAGAGACTATTGCAGGTCAGGGAAGAACAGGGGAAAATCTGATTTCCTTTGCAGGCAGAGCCACCCACCCTGCCGTCTGGGATTTTGGAGACCTCCTTGAAACATCTGACCTGTGCAAATGTCCCATCATCTGCATGTGTGTTCCCAGCTCAGCACCAGCCTTCCTGCCTGTTCATGGTGTTTCCAGGGGGTTAATTGCCCACGATCCTCATGGTACACTGAGCATCAGGGTACAAAAGGTAGCTGCCTTTTTCTTTGGAGAGAGGTGTGCCCAAACTCTGACTTTAAAATGTTGAGAGAGAGGAAGAAAAAAAAAAAAAAAGACAAGTCAGTGGCTACATGAAGGGATGAGCATCACAACAGCACCTCTATACAGATTTGCTGACCTCTTTCTAGGCCCTTTTCCTGCAGCCAGGAGGACAGAGCCTCAGCTGCTATCACAGCTGTCATGCATTACAGCTCCTGGGCGGACAGAGCTGCTTTCTGCTTCATGCACTGTGATGTGAAGTGACTGAGACACCCCAGTGCAGAGGATCCTTGGGTATGTATCACGAAAAATTGTGAAGGAAGACCAGCAAGATGCCTAAACTAAGACAGCCTTAATACTCAGCTGCCAACACGGGCATCCCCAGTGTGCTCCTTGTCCAGGGGGCACAGCGAACACCAGCACTAACATGTTGGCCACCACAGGACTTCCTAAAGCAAGATATCTACAAGGCAGTGCTCCTGCCAACATTCAAGTTTGTGATGTAGACTGCAGTTTCAGAAGGAACACACAGTTTTTTTCTTGACTGTAGAAGGCAGTTGGCAATAGCAGTGAGCACTCAACTAGGTTTTCCTGAGACAGCTTACCTAAAACAAATCACAGCACGAGTTACAGCAACAGGTTAGCACATATTTTTGCATGAGCTTGCTACCAGCAGCTTTGTTAGCTTCCTAGCATGACTGCAGCAGGCTGACATGCTCTC
This sequence comes from Indicator indicator, assembly GCF_027791375.1. Lineage (NCBI taxonomy): Eukaryota > Metazoa > Chordata > Aves > Piciformes > Indicatoridae > Indicator > Indicator indicator. The sequence goes on along the minus strand of NC_072053.1, from coordinate 2,351,407 downwards.
TGTCCAAGCCCAGGGATTGTTGCAGAGATCACCTCCTGTAGAAAGATGAAAAGACCTGACAATTAGTACATTTTGGCCCAAATTCTTCCCAGAGAATGATCTGAAAATTAACTCAAGGTTCAGAAGTCTGATGAACAGGATAACTACAAAATGTCACAGGCTGTCATAGCTCTCTGCTGCACTTGTTGTTTCAGTGGTCATAACCACCCAACAGCTGCGGCCCAAATCCAGGAAGGGAAAAAAAGACCAAGGTGCTGTGGCCATATGGTGTGTCACCACTGTGTATCTGCTCCTCACTCTCTTTTCAGACTCACCAGAAAAGTACAGTATCAAGCATTAGTCTGAAACAGGCTTCAGCCTGAATCTCACTTGAAACATAAATCCTGTTGGAATGGTCTTAGGGATCAGTTAGAGTTCACCTGGGAAGGCAAAGATGCTTAGCAGATCATGAAAGGATAGAATGCATCAGGTTGGAAGGGAACTACAAAGGTCATCTTGTCCAACCCCCTTTCAGTGATCAGGGATATCCTCAGGTTGCTCAGGGCCCCATCAAGCCTGACCCTGAATGCCTTCAGGGTTGGGGCCTCCACCACCTTCCTGGGCAACCTGTTCCAGTATTTTACCACTCATTGTGAAGAACTTCCTCCTTTTGTACAACCTAATCTACTCCACTCTAGTTTAAAACTATTACCCCTCTTCCTATCACTACAAGCCCTTCTAAACAGTCCTTCTCCAGCCTTCCTGTACATCCCCTAAAGGGGATCTGGGACTGGGAAATGGTCTGCTTTTGGTTGCATGAAAATTCTAGCAGCAGAGTTGGCTGCCCCATTTAGTGACTGGAGTTTGCTCTGATTTCTTTGTCTCCCACAAACCACGAGGATCATGGTTTAGGTCACTTCATCCTAGGGTCTTTCCCATCCTTTTTCTTACTAATTTGCAGAAGACCTCACTTTCCAAGTGGACAGAAACACATACATCCTCTTGTGATAGCAGTTGTCTCCATAGCATTTCAGTTGCATATTCTTCTCCTAAGAATGTGCTCTCTTAATTTATTGTCCAACATCTTTGTTCCTCTTATTTCTCTTTAAAGGTGTTGCTCATAAGAGCTGGGAAGGACAGGATACCCATGAAACTCATACCCATGCCATGAAAAGGCAATTTCTTTTACTTAATTAGGATGGAAGGCTCTGTACCTGGACTTAGTGTGGGTGTGGGGGTGTGTGTGGCGGGGGGGTGTTCACATTTTGTTCTCAGAATCTTTTTTCAGATGTGCCCTTAAACGCTGACACTGCAAAACCAGCAGCATCATGCAGCTCTGGCAAGTTAGAAAGTGTAGGTTGGGCAGCCAGCACCAACCTTAATAACCAAAAATAACTGCTTGGGTCTGAACCAAGTATTTTCTCATCAGTATGCAGCACCAGGGTGTAGGAGGAGGAAAATGAGGAGTGGGAGGATATAAAACAAACAGTAAAAAGGAAAAATGTCAACTGTGCTCTGGCCTTCCTTTCTGCTTCTCACAGCCCACCCTAAGCAAGGCAGTTGCGGTATGTGACAGGCTGCTTACAGAGCCCGGGTAGCACGCATACAGCTGAGCACATCTGGCCAGCAGTTGCCTGGCTTGGTGCAGCGAGGCAGCCAAAAGCATCCACATTTCTGAGAGAGTCCTCTGCTATTGTTGCAGAGTGGTTTACGACTTAGCTTTTCCTTTGTAATAGGTTCGTTCCTCCAGCCAACAATGCTGCTGTCACTCTTTCATCTTTGCCTCCTTGCTCCCTGCAGCCTTCATCCACACATCCAGACAGACAGTCAGACTCAGGGAGGTCACATCAGAGGGGCAGTCATTTGAGCTGGAGAATTTGATATCAGTGCTTCATCTGAGATGCTAAATACCTTCCCTTCCTAAGGCTGTTCCCTTCAAGTCAAACCATATTTATTTAGGTGTGTGACACCAGTTCACAGGCCTGACTTGGTCATCAAAGTGGAAAACTGGGTTCAATACCTCCAGGTGGAATGCAAGGTGTGCATTATTTAATAATAAATATCACTACATCTTAGGCAAACTGTGGTTGCACAAGAAGGTGTAAGAAAATTGAAGAACTCCCTTTTTTCAGATTAGCTTCACTCAGGGAGGAGCAGCACGTGTTCTTTCCCTCTTTTCTAATGCCCATGCCACCAGGAAAGTTGCTAGGGACAAGTTTTCTCCTCTCTGAGCTTTCTTTGATGTAGTGCAGATGATGGTGGAGAAAAAAAACTTTAAAAAAGCCATCACAGAGGCTGCCACTGGTTACTGTCCTCATTTTAATTATTCCTACTTCCCCATCCTGCTAAAAAAGCAAGATATCAGTGATGTTGGAAGTCAATGGTAGCATCATGAGTAAGGTTCAGACAATGAGAAGAAAACAGCCAAATGAGCAGACACGTAACTGTGAGCTGATCCATGCACAGAACAAGAGGAAAGTTTGGAGAACAAACTCTCCCTGGGTACTTGTGGTTCACACCAGACAAAGAATAGAGATACAGCCATGGAAATACAGCTGTGCACATGGAAGAAGTGATAGACTGGCAAAGTCAAATCACTTCTGAAGCAAAATTAACTGTGATTACTTGATGCAAGACATCACTCAAACCAATCAAATTGTTATTTTGGGAAATCATAAATTTGTATCCAGAGTCAGTTTGTCACTCATTAAAATCTTATAAGAATGATTAGGAAATGATCTTAATAAGCAAATGTTCTCTTATTTTTCATTTAAAAGCTTAAAATATAAGATGATCTCACCTGGCTCTTTCATGACCCCTGACCACCTCACAGGTAATCATTTTTATTCTGATTTTTACTGCTACAATTGGGCCCATTGACACCATTTTTATTCAGATGAGGAGTAGTGCCCTGGCATGGTACCTCTGTAACTCTCTCATGCAACTCACAGCTTACTTCCAAGGGCAGAATAATGCTGCAGTGACCATGAAGTACCTGAAGCAGAAAAAAAAAAAAAAAAAAAAAAAAGGAAGAGGAACCCTTATAAATCCTTATGAAACAAATGAAAGGGGTGTAATCCAGGACAGCTTTGTAATTCCTCTGTATTATAAGGCTAATTATTTTGGTGGTTACAGAATCACAGAATCAACCAGGTTGGAAGAGACCTCAGAGAGTATCAAGTCCAACCTATTACCTAATACCTAACACCTCCTGACAACTAAACCATGGTTCCAGGTGCCACATCCAATCCTTTTTTGAACACCTCCAGGAATGGTGACTCCACCACCTCCCTGGGCAGCACATTCCAATGGCCAATTACTCTTTCTGGGAAGAACTTTCTCCTCACTTTGAGCCTAAACTTCCCCTGACACAGGTTGAGACTGTGTCCTCTCGTTCTGCTGCTGGTTGCCTGGGAGAAGAGACCAACTCCCACCTGGCTACAACCTCCCTTCAGGTAGTTGTAGACAGCAATGAGGTCTCCCCTGAGCCTCCTCTTCTCCAGGCTCCCTCAGCCTCTCCACACAGGGCTATGCTCCAGACTCTTCCCCAGCCTCATTGCCCCTCTCTGGACATGTTCAAGTATCTCAATGTCCTTCTTGAATTGAGGAGCCCAGAACTGGACACAAGGTGTAGTCTAACCAGTGCTGAGCAGAGAGCAGAATGACTTCCCTGCTCCTGCTGGCCACACCATTCATGATGTGGACCAAGATGCCATTGGCTCTCTTGGCCACCTGGGCACACTGCTGGCTCATGTTCAGCCTACTGTCAACCAGTACCCCCAGGTCCCTTTCTGCCTGGTTGCTCTCCAGCCATTCTGACCCCAGCCTGTAGCTCTGCATGGGGTTGTTGTAGCCAAAGTGCAGCACCCGGCACTTGGATTTGTTGAATGCCATCCTGTTGGACTCTGCCCATCTGTCCAGCTTGTCAAGGTCCCTCTGCAGAGCCCTTCTACCTTCTAACAGATCAACACCTGCTCCCAGCTTGGTGTCATCTGCAAACTTACTGATGATGGACTCAATCCCCTCATCCAGATCATCAATAAAGATATTGAACAGGATGGGGCCCAGCACTGATCTCTGGGGGACACCACTAGTGACAGGCTGCCAGCTGGATGTGGCACCATTCACCACCACTCTCTGGGCTCTGCCCTCCAGCCAGTTCCTAACCCAGCGCAGAGTGCTGCTGTCCAAGCCACAGGCTGACAGCTTGGCCAGGAGTTTGCTGTGGGGGATGGTGTCAAAGGCCTTGCTGAAGTCCAGGTAGCCTGCCCCATGTCCACCGGGCAGTCACCTGGTCATAAAATGAGATCAGGTTGGTGAGGCAGGACCTGCCCCTCCTAAATCCATGTTGGCTGGGCCTGATCCCTTGGCCATCCTGCAGGTGCACTGTGATTGCACTCAAGATGATCTCCATAGTCTTACCTGGCACTGAGGTCAGGCTGACAGGCCTGGAGTTTCCAGGTTCTTCCATCCAGCCCTTCTTGTGGGAGGGCATCACCTTGGCCAGCTTCCAGTCATCTGGGACCTCACCAGTGGGCCAGGACCGGTGGCAAATGATGGACAGTGTCTTGGCCAGCTCATCTGCCAGCTCTCTCAGTACCCTACATGTAAGAGACAAGAAATGGTTACTTAGGCCACTTCTATCAGCCTTTTTGGCTCAATTGAAAAACTGTTCTTGCTGGGAAATCCTCCACATGAGGGACTTCACACATCAGTTTGGTGGCTTTTCATGTGTGCTGCCATTCTGTGGACTCAAACTGGGGATCTTATTTTATTTTAAGGAGCTTCCATGAAAGGCATAGTTGTTAAATAGGCAGAAGTGGCCACAGTCATTATTAAAAGTATCATTTAAACTGCATTTTGAAAGAGAGGCTTAGGTGTGTATTGTTTCTTTTGACTGCAGAACAACACATTTTACTCACAAGCGAAAGCCATATTCCTGATTGAAATATTCCTCCTTCCAAAAATTACCTTTACAAAGTGATGGACTGGATCTGAAAATGAAAGAAATACAGATCCTTAAAACTAATAGGTAAACCAAATCGGAGAAACCATAAAACAAATTCTCCTGAATTCAAATTAAGAAAGACAAAAAGAAAAAAAAAAAAAAAGACAAGAAAACGGTTCTGAAAAAAAAAGAACAATTTCAAGTGCAAGTTACAGCCATATGAATGCAGAACTGAATTCACTTTACCTTTAAATTTTGCTTTTCCTTACATGGAGCTACAGGCAATTGAAAAGCTGCTGAAATCCGTACTTCTTAAGCCTCCTTTTCAATAGAATAACTACAGGAAACCCAAGGGATTCAAGTGCCCAACAGGTTAAGAGCAGTTTTATTTAATACATTGTCCTGCTTTGCTGAAAGAGAATGGTGATCTCTTTAAGAGACCTTTTTGATTTGCTTTCAGCTCATCCCTGCTTCACAGTGCAATTCTCTATTTCTTTCTCTCCATATCTAGAAAAAAAAAAAATAAATGCCAGTGTGACACATTTTCAGAAAGTGACAACATGGTTTAGAAACTGTCAGTACCTAATGAAGCATTTCAGCTCTATTTTATAAGCTGTGATTATCATGATCATTTTACTGATACATATATGGATTTGACATCTGCAGCCCTTTAGCCTTTTAAATAATCTGGTCAGCAAAATTGCTAGTATGTAGGTCAATTTAACCATTTCTTTCCAGGTTTTCTGAAGGTTTTTTTAGTCTCATGCTCTGGGTATATTTTGCTTCTTCCCTGTAGGAAGCAGAGAAGAGAAGACTTGGAAGATATTCAATAAACTTAATTATAAACTCAGGAACTTCTTATTACTTACTATATTTGCTCAAGGCAATGCATCATGTAAGTAACAGTGACAGAAACGGTCTGACCCAAGAATTAAAACCCAGACCAGAACTATTGCTCCTGCTGCTCTTAGGTTATCAAAATGTTTGGTTAATTGTAACTCTTCTCATAGATCTTGAGGATACATGACTAATAATGTGGCTGCAGAAACAGAGAAGAAAAAGGAAACAAATCCCCAGTGATTAGATGATGGGCTAGCAGTAGCAAAGAGCCCAGCCAACACATCTGAAATCAGGAGTAACTGATATCTTCTCCAGCTTTCAGGCCTTTGGTACCTTTGGAAAAAAACACTCTTCCTTTGCATGACATTAGTCCCCTTATGATTAGCTTGGTTTCACTGGCAGAAGTGAAGTTGAGCGGTCCTGGCTAAAAGCAACCATGCAGCTCCTGACCCAGTTTAGGGCAGTGGGTGGTGCAAAGTCTGTGCATGCAACCCCAGGGCAGCAGCTGTGCAAGGCACATACACCTTGCAGCCCAGCACTGTGGTGGAGTCACCATCCCTGGAGGTATTTAAAAGATGCTTAGATGTGGTGGTGAGGGACATGATTTAGTGGTGATTTGGCAGTGCTGCATTAAAAGTTGGACTTGATGATCTTAAAGGACTCTTTCAACCAAAACAGCTCTATGATTCTTTAACATGAAGGTACAAACCAATAAGTAATATGGATAATCACAGTTGCTAGACTCAAGATCAGTCAGCATGCATAGGGATTTGTTCACCAAAAATGGACTCTCATACTTGCACATGTTCATTGTGGTGGCTTGCTTTTGCTTTGCCTGGAGGCCAGCTGACTTGGGTCCAGGTGTGATCTTACACAAGTAACCACTACACCCAGTGAAGTGTTTGAAGATTTTATTCCCTTTATGCATGCAGGTGGTCCTGGTGAAGTTCAGATGCCTTGAAAACATCCCCATGGAGATTTGGACTGAACTTATTTCATATGACAGCCATGCAGTCTGACACACAGCATGACATAAAACCACGACCAGGTTGGATGAGGCTACAAGTAACCTGATCTAGTGGGAGGTGTCCCTGCCCATGGCAGGGGGCTTGGAATTAGATATCTTTGAGATCCCTTCCAACACAAATGATTTTGTGATTCTATGGCTCTATGATTTTATGAGTGGACCTTATAGGTATCTTTGTTGTCACATTCATAACAGAAATCCTCAAAGCACTGATTAAGCAGTGTCCTCACCCCTTGGTTGCTAACAAAATTTTGCAGTTGGCCCAAAGATCAAAAAAAAAAAAAACCCACAAATTATTCATGCTTTGCCTGATGATTTTATTTTCCTTAGAAAACTAGAGGGTTGAACATGTAGTGCTGTACCATTGTCCCAGGCTGGGGATCTGCAACTAAACTTATTTTTTCAAGAAATTTTGAAAAACATTTTTCAGATTGAGGTTTTGATGTTTGTGATAGGGTTGGTTGGTTTCCAGCTTGGTTCTGTCATTCTAACATATTGATTACAATCTTTTAACAGCAATAGTTCTGTCTGTTCTTTTTCACTTTGAAATCAAGGAGGTTGCTCAAGCAGCCAGACACAAGAAGTGCAGAAGACATTACACACCTCTGAATCTGAGAGCAGCAGCATTGCTAGTGCTGCAAATGATGATCACAAGGTAACACCACAGCACTGAAGCACCTGTGCTACATATACTTACTGAAATGCTTTCCCAGACCTACACAGTGATGATAGCAGGTCTAGCACCACACCCCAAATTCAAGTGAAATTCAGTGATTCACATGCGTGTGTCTCTGTGTACACAGGTACTCACATGTAAAAACTAAATCAATGCCAACTATATTTTAGCACCAATTTATAGGTAACTCAGCTTTCTGCAAAAGCTGGTTTGTGCCTCTTCCTGGAAACCACCTACAGATAGCCAAGAACTAAAGAAACCCTGAAAACTGTCATAGCAACATTTCAGATTGCAGTTGGGAAGCTTGTGCAATATTGGTGCCTTTCTTCAAAAGTGACATCCAAAAATTCAAGTTTAACATCCAGCACCTGTTCAGTGCTTTTCTGAATCAGGGCCTTTCACAATAATAGTCACTTGCCTGTGCTCTTGCTACATGGCCAATTTTTAACCCACGGGATGCATTCTCAATAAAAATTGACCAAACTACATCCTCATTATGAATTGCCTCATGAACTTCCCTGAAATAAAATAAGCTTTCTCTCTTTCACATGGAGCTATAGTATCATCTTCATAAATCAGTACTCACAGATGAGGGCTGTTTCCCCCTTTGTAAACAGGTTTTTCCTATAAGAAATGACGAGATGACATTCATTCCTGGAACTATGAGTACAACCCTGTGTCAGATCTCGAGGAACTTGTTTTCATTTCCCAGTTGCTGTACAAATGAAACAATCATGAGTGCCCAGTGAACAACTACTCTGGATCAAAAGGTCTTCTAAATTATTGCAGCACAAAATTTACTACTTACTACAGTAGTCTAACCAAGGGTGTACAAAAGATTAGCTACTAATTAATGACTGAACTTTCAGCTGAAGCAGAAGCAGTGAAAACACTCTCTTTTAGTCAAGCTGGTGGCCTGGTTCCAGAGTTCATGAATAGATCTGTCACTCAAAGTAGCAACACCTTTTATTTTCAAGCAGCAGAACCAATGGATGAAGTGACAAGTTCAATTCCAGTGTAAGAGATTGGAAGATCAGGTGTCGAAGTATACACTGTACACATTATCTTTGGCAAAACCTCCTGAATGTCTCTTTCCCTACTTTTCGTTCCACCAACACTGTGACTCTGTCAGAGCCTAGACAAGATCTGTATGTTGCTCTGATGCCCTGTAACAAATACTCCCTGAAGAGGATCCAGTCCCACTCATGCACACTTGTACCCTCTGCCTGTAGCAAAACGTTCTGACTGTAGCTCTAGAGAGGCTCTGTAAGAGCTCAGCTCTGGCTGTCTCACACCTAGTATAGTTATAAGACTTGAATGAGCAAGGCCTGCCTGGAGGCAGGAAATCTCAACAGCCTTCAACAGCCTTGTCTTCCTCCTTGCTGGCTCAAGGTAAGACTTGTACCTTGCAGAGAAGTTAGCAATAAGAATGGATAAGTTCTCCATAAGAAGGATGGTGTCTTTTCTCTGAGTTAATTTCTTTGCTGAACCACTACAAATGCACTAAGGAGAGGTCTAGAATGAACTGGATGGAGCTCATGCAAATCAGCACTGTTTCCCTATTTACAGATTCTAGTAGATTCATGGATTGCATTGGGTTGGAAGGGACCCTCAAACATCATCTTGTCCAAACCCCCTGGCAGTCAGCAGAGACACCACCAACTGCATCAGGCTGCTCAGAGCCACATCAAGTTTGACCTTTAATGTCTCCAAGGATGGAGCCTCAACCACACCCCAAGGCAGCCTGTTACAGTATTTTACCACTCATTGTAAAGAACTCCCTCCTGATGTCCAACTTAAATCTACTCTGCTTCACTTTCAAAGCATTGTTTCTCATCCTATGGCTACAAGTCCTTTTAAATAGTCCCTTCCCATCATTCTTGTAGGTCCCCTTCAGATACTGAAACATAGCTCTAAGGTCTTCCCAAAGCTGCCTCTTCTTCAGGATGAACAGCCCCAGCTCTTGCAGCCTGTCTTCACAGGAGAGGTTCTTCAGTGCCCTGATCATCTTGGTGGACTTCCTCAGGACCTACTCCACCAGGTGCATGTCTCCTTTGTGCTGGGGACCACATAGTTGGACTCAGTACTGCAGATGAGGTTTCACCAGAGCAGAGAGTGGCAGGGTCACCTCTTTGGACCTGCTGGCAACATTTCTTTTGATGCAGCCCAGGACACAACTGGCCTTCTGGGCTGCAAGTGCACATTGCTGGCTTATGTCCAGCTTCTCATCAGCCAGCAACCCCAAGCCCTTTTCTGCAGGGCTGCTCTCAATCCAATCACCCTCCAGCCTGTATTGATACCAAAGACTGGCCCAGCCTAGGTGCAGAACCTTGCGTTTTACCCTATTGACCCTCACGAGATTCTCCTCAGCCCACCACTGCAGCCTATCCAGGTGCCTCTGGATGACATCCCATCCTTCAGTCTCATCAACCACACCACTCAGCTTAGTATCATCTACAAATTTGCTGAAAGTGCCTCAATTTCACTGTCTGTATCATGGTACTGATTCCAGTACAGATGCTGGAGGGACATCACTAGTCAGCTATTAAGTGGAGATGCCACCTCTTTCTCAGGGGTACAAAGGGACAGTAATATTTTGATCTAGTATGCACCCACCATTGGAACACTAATGATCTGGACAGATCCCATGAGATGCCACTGTATCCAAGGGCAGTGGTATCTTACTTTTATCTTACTCTCTTTCCCCTCCTAACTTTTCCTCTTGCTACTTTTCCTCTTTCTCTCCTTGACAGACATATCCTAGCTGTGCCTAAAAGTGGTTGGCAAGGAAATGACAACTGTACCACGACACCTTCATCCACACCAATTATTGTGGTTAGGATAAAATATTAAATTGTTTTGCATTGTTGCTCTGAGTCACTCTTGTGACTCCACCACCTCTGGTGGTGGTAGATACCATCCTGCAGTGCAGGGATATCCTCTTTCAGGGGATCATAATGATTGCCCTCCTTTATCATCCACTGAGTGCAAGAAGGCAGGCTGTCACAACTTCCCTGTGTACAGTACCCATCTCCTTCCACTGCCCTCTGCATGCAGAGGGTGTCCGGAGCTTCATGTTCATTTAGGTTTCGTGCCTGGGACCTGGCATGTTGCCCATGTCATATATTGCCCATAAGCACGAGAGGGGCAACACATGGAGATGCCAGTCTGTTCTTTCTAATACTTTATTACTGTTCTGCAAGAAGTGTATGTTGGTCTGCAGTTGTGCTCTGCTAAGTGTGTTAAGAGTGTGACCAGCAGGTTGAGAGAAATTTTTTTCTCCCTCTATCCTGACCTAGGGAGGCCAGATACGGAGTACAGGGCCCAGTTCTGGACAATCCAACACAAGAGAGACAAAGAGCTACTGGTTACAAAGATGCTGAGGGGTCTTTATCTTCTCTCTGAGGAGGAAAGGCTGAGAAATCTGGGATTGTTTAGCCAGGAGAAGAGCAGACTGAGAGAGGAGCTTCTCAATGCTCATCAATATCTGATGGGCAATTGGAAAGAGGGCAATGGCAAGAGGCAGATAGAGGCAAACTCTTTACAGAGATGCCCAGCAGCAGGACAAGGGGACACAGGCACAAACTGGAACCATCTAAATAGGAGAATCTTCTTTGTTGTGAGGGTACTGGAGCCCTGGAGCAGGCTACCCAGAGAGGTTGTGGAGTCTCCTTCTCTGAAGAGACTCCATAACCTCCTGGACATCATGGTCCTGGGCAGCCTGGGTGACTCTACTCTAACAGGGGGCTTGCACTAGATAATCTCTACAGGTTCCTTCCAACCCCCACCATTCTGTCATTCTGTGATTCTAGATGATCTGGTATGAATCAAACCATTTTTATTTGTGTCTACCTCTTGAAAAAATTGCCTCTGCATCTTGAAAAATACATTTTCTTCGTTTCTTACATTTTCTTCTTTCCTTACATTTTCTTATTTCTGTATTGACTTCAGTCAGAGTCACCTCTTCTTTGACTTTCTGGCTAGCATTTGTGAAGAAGATGAAAATCTACTCCCTCTTTCCTCATGGTACAAGATGCTCACCCCAAGAGAGAACAACATTCATGAAGGGACTTTGAAATCTGGCTGAAAAGGATAAAACATTTGAAGACTTGTTTGGTTTCTTCATCCCATAGATTGATCTGTTCTCGTCTGGACCAGCTTGAAATCAGAGCACATATTATTTGTGTCCTCTTCTGCTGGCTGCATGCTTGCAGGCAGCCACTCTATAAAGCATGTGTACCATCTTTCTTTTCTGCCCTCTTTTTCTCTCTCACACTAAACCAAAACACACACACACACACATGCACACGCACAGAGTCACAGCTTGTCAACAGCTTTAGCTAAGTAAAATACAAATGATAATTAGAAACATGTGACCCTAGAAAGCCAGCACAGAAACTAAAAGGTCATCTTTTTTTCCAAATGACCTAATTAGAAAAGCCTGGAGTGTTGGCTACAACATAATGGTTTTGCACAGCTTTTTGATGTAGACTTCCTCAGTGCTCCTGAAAAAAAAAAAAATTTAAAAAAATTTAAATTGGCATTTCATGCCAGCAAAACTAGGCCTCACAACAACACCTGCCTCGAGCAATCTCCAGCCTGTTAGATCTATCAACGGAGCATTGCGGAACTGCCATCCCATAATGACCACTGAGAAGCTAACACCAGGACTGCTGCCAGCTTACAAGAGAGCCTGAAAAGCCACTCCAGCACCACAAGGAGGAGTCAGGCACACAGGGCTTGTACATATCCCTGCCTGCATCCTCTGCCCTCACCATCCAGATGGAGCATCCTCGCCTTGCCTGAGCCAGAGGCAATGTTTGCAAGAGAAGGGGTGATGGAGCAAAGACATAAGGAGGTGAAGGTGTGAAAAGATGAAGAAAAAAATGGAAAAATAAGGCCAAGATCAGGGCACAAGGGAAGGAGTAGGTGCAGATTTTTTCTCCTGGAGTCATCTCAGGGAATGCTGAGATGAGATCTTATTAATGTTTACCAACACCTTAAGGGTGGATGTCAAGAAGAAAGGGAGAGTCTCTTTTCAGCGATGTCCTGAGATAGGATGAGGGGCAATGGACAAAAAACAGAACCCAGGAAGTTCCACCTCAACATGAGGAGAAATTTCTTTATGGTGAGGCTGATGGAACACTGGAGCAGGCTGTCCAGAGACGTTGTGGAGTCACCTTCTCAGAATGCTTTCAAGATCAGTCTGGATGCCTTCCTTTGTCACCTGCCCTAGGTGATACTGCTTTGGCAGGGGGGTTGAACTCTATGATCTCCACAGGTCAATTCAAACCCTTACCATTCTATGATTCTAAAATCATGGGGTACAGATGAGGAATTTGCTGAGTTCATTCTCACCTTCTCATTTCTTTTCAATAATTTTCTTTGTTCTGGGGAACATGCATGCCATTTATTTCTGCAAAACTATTAATCCCGACTTACTCATCGTTTAGCAAAGCTATATTTAGTTTATGGCGTTTCCCCATAAATCAAACCCTGCAGGCTCCTCAATTTTAAACAGTTTAATTATGGCAGATATTCCCAAGCTGTAGGGCATGTCCCCACCACAGTGGGAGTGCAGGGGGCTGCAAGATCGGCTCAGGACATGAGCAATGGGAGGATGTGAGCTGGCTCCCAGGCTGGATGCAGAGTAACCGGGACACCATGGGTCTAGCCTGAGCTAATTAGAGGGAGGGACAGAGTTCATGCAGGAAGACAGAGCTAGAGAAAATAGCTTGGGAAGCACTGAGTTCAGGCAATACCCTGGGTTATTAAAGGCAGACAAAGTAGGTTCCTGTGAATCCAGCTGAAGACAAGCCTTAGCTTTCACATGGCAGCCAGGCTTAAAGCTTTGCAGTCATCATAAAGGTGGGAGGAACATGAAGTTCATATGTCCACGTTCCCAGGGGCTTAGGACTTCACCTCTCATAGTGGTTTCATTGGGAATCAACAGCATTGCCCATTTCTCAGGCAGCCTCTGTGTCCCATAGGATTGAGCTGGATAAAGCAGCATGGAAAAATATTGTATACTGTGCATGTAATGTGCTGCTTAACCATTTTTTTCCAAACTGACAAAAGCATGTGATCTTCATTGAAGACTGTGTCCATGCCAAGTTTAGAGCTTTACATTCAAACCCTATTTGGGAGTCTGTAACAGGAAAGAAAAAGAAAAAAAAAAAAAGGAAAAAAATTACATTTATTTGATGAAAAACCCGTATTTTCCCGGCTTTAATGTTCTGAAATGACTGCTTGGGTCTTATTCAGTTATTTATTTTTTTGTTTGCTCTGGTTTGAGAGGAACAAACGTCAAATTTTAGCCTCAAAGGTAATTTTACTTTTGAAAGCCACTGAAAATAGGGGTTGAAAAATAAAAGAATCATAACAATAGCAGTGACAGTAGAATGATATTATGCATTAATAATGGTTTCCTCGTGGTGATACTTTTAGTAATAGTGGGTATCTCATCCATAATTAGAAGGGGCATTCAGATACACTCAGTGCTTACAATACAAAACCCAGAATGAAAAAGCATCAGTAAGATACCATATCATTTATCACAAGTTCTGTGAACACTTTAGGTTAGAGAGTGGCAGTTTGCATCTTCCATTAATAACACTGAATATATAGCATTTACCCTCAAGACTCTTCATTTTTTTTTTAACCTCTCCATCCTTGCAAGGGGTACCAAATCCCACCAAGGCAGAATCGGGTCCCTGTAAAGCACTCACACCTGCATGGGGCTGTCTGTTGATCTGGGGAGAATCAGGTCACTAAGACATAACTTGGTTTCAAAGACTGAAAGGTACTAATTTCGTATGCCAGTAAATCCATCAGATCACAAGGAGACTGAGGAAATGCTTTTATCTTTAAAATGACAGGCATTAATAATGTTACCAGAATTTCCCTTCTATATAACTTTAATAGTTTCAGGACTGTTCAGTATCTGCACAATGTGAAGGCTTCTGAAATATAAAAGGCAGTGTCCCCTTCAGAGTTACTGGCACTGCCAGTATGGGTGTGAGAGAGGAAACACATTCTCAGGAGAAAGAAAAGGTTGGAGAGGAGAGAGAAAAGCCAAAACCTTTCAGGAGAGGCATAGTATAGAGAAAGTCATACTGCTATTATGGTAGCTGGTTCTGTAAAGAGAAAGGCCAGATGCAGAGCAGAGTTGCAACCACCAATCTGAGCAGAGAAGATTTGGGCTTAATTCCTGTTCACAGGTGTGCCCAAGACATGCATTTCAAAACAACCATTGCTAGCAACCTTGCAAAGTCAGCAAGAAGTTTATTACCTAATGCAAAGTGAAGTCCATAGCACGCACTCTGGAAAGTCTGAACCACAAGCTCCAAGAGTGGCCCTGTTTGCTTAGATCATTATACTCTCTACAGCTTCCCTCATCCTTTCTCAAATGAGCTTCTGGGAGCCAACAGCCAGAAAATGGCTGCTTAAACTTAAACTAAAAGTGGATGAATAGGAGACTCCCTTGGGATTGCAAGTTCATGTATTAATAATCTCAGGTTAATGGGATATCAATCTTGCCTCCACCCCAAGATAAGAAAAAAATTATAAAAATCATGTCTTATTACTTACATGCCATTAAATGAGTTCTGCATTGTGTACTTCTAATAGACATCTGCTTGGACCACAGCTGTCAGTTCATGGCAAGAACTTCACAGTCTCACAGTATATCAGAGGTTGGAAGGGACCTCAAGAGATCATCAGGTCCAACCTCCCTGCCAGAGCAGCAGCACTTAGGGTAGTCTGCACAGGAATGAATCCAGGTGGATTTGAAAGTCTCCAGAGAAGGGGACTCCATGACTCCCCTGGGCAGCCTGTTCCAGTACTCTGTCACCCTCACTGTAAAGAAGATTTTCCTCAGGTTGAGGTGAAATCTTCTATGTTCAAGTTTGAACCTATTGTTCTTTGTCTTATCACTGTGAACCACCCAAAAGAGCCTGGCCCCCTCCACTTGACACCCACCCCTCAGGTATTTATAGACATTGATCAGATCCCCTCTCAGTCTTCTCCAGACTAAACAGCCCCAGGGATCTCAGTGTCTCTTCATCAGGGAGACGTTCAAGTCCCCTAAGCATCCTCATGACTGTCCCTTGGATTCTCTCCAGCAGGTCTCTGTCTCTCTTGAAATGGGGAGCCCCAGACTGGACACAGTATTCCAGGTGTGATCTCACCAGGGCAGAGTAGAGAGGTGGAAGAACTTCCCTAGCCCTGCTGGACACACCTTGCTTGATGCACCCCAGGATCCCATTGGCTCTCTTGGCCACCAGAGCACATTGTTGTTCCAGGCAGAACTTGCTGCCCACCAGCACTCCAAGGTCTTTCTCTGTGGAGCTGCTTTCCAGCAGGGCAGTCCCTAACCTGTCTTGGTGCCTGTTGGATGCAGCACAGCCTGACAGCTGTCAGCCACCCCCCAGTTTTGTATCATCAGAACTTGCTGAGGGTACTCTCAATGCCCTCATACAGGTCCTTGATAAAGATATTGAACAAAACTGGACCAAGTACTGATCCCTGGGGGACACCACTTGCCACAGGCCTCCAAGTTGACTCTGTGCCATTGATGATGACCCTCTGAACTCTGTTGTGGAGCCAGTTTATAATGCACCTCACTGACAGCCATCTGTGCCACATCTCCTGAGCTTTTCTATGAGGATGTTATGGGAGAGTAAGCATAATCTACCTACATGCTTACTCAAACCTCTAATAATATCCTAGCAGGGTGCCAACATGCATCTCATATGTATGAAGCTGGGGTGAGCATGTCATGACCTGAACTACACCCAGGATGAATTGTCCCTTATACATGTGAGAATAAGCACAGAAGAAGTAACTCATGGGCAGAATATAATGCAGCAATGAGTGGCATGGGTTGAGTGGAGATCCTTGCAGGTAGTACTTGCTCTCTGCCCAATGTACTGAGCATTTAGCAGCCTCTCTGGATCATTACTTTTTTGCTCTTTTCTTCCCAAGCTAATGGAGTTCCTGGGTTCAGTAATGGAACTCTGCAGGGTGTTAGTGTCCCTGCTTTTTTTGTCTTCTCACCTTATTTAATCATCTATCTAATATAGGACCCATATTAGCTATTTCATATAGGAGCTGAGCCTTTGCCAAAATATGGCAGAGCTCAGAGGGTGGAGAGGAGAGATCACAGAGCCAGCAAAACCACATGACTTTTTGGTTTTGCAGCATGAATTAGTCACTATGACCCCCCACACCTGCTTCTCCTTAAAAAACAATGAAAAAAAATACCAGTAAAATGATGCAGGTGAACCATCAGATTTATTTACTGAAGTTCCTGTAATCTGAACTTCTGTTCTTTCAGGTACTTTTCATTAGTACCACGTTAGTACAGCACACTGAGATTTTTACAACAGCAGCAGCGATTCATTGCCTTTGTTAGAGGTTATTTGAAAGCGTGCACAGAGCTGATCTATAGAAAACCTACAGGAGACTCCATTTGGTTCATATGATTCAAGCTTGCTGCAGACTGTACAGTCACAGCTTCCCATTTCTGCTGGAAATACTGCAAGCTATTATATATATATATTTTTTTTAATTAGCTATAACATGCAGATATGGAAACTGAAGGATACCCAGCTCTTTCCACTCCTCACTTCCAGTCACCCACTCTCTCTTTCTCTCCCTTTCACACACATACTTCATTGATCTGAATTCTACATTTATTTTCATCAGAGAACAGATTTAGTTGATCACAGAAAGTTGCTCATTCCAAAGTGGAAAGATTTTTGCTTTGTTTGGCAATGGGAAGCATTTTTAACAGGTTTGGGCTTTCAGAGTTCGCATTTCATAAGCTAACTGCATGACTTGACTGAGGCAGTATGAGCAGAAAAGGAAATAGAGTATACTTAAACAGCTCTGTAAAATAAAGTTCTCCTAATACCAATTTCTTTATTTCCTCAGTATCAGGTTTGCAGAATTTCTGAATAGACAGAAATCCTGTGTATGGAGTAATTGCTGCTTTCCCTCTTGATCTAATTCTTTTTTGCTTTTGTGCTCAGTGAACACCTAACCAGACAACTGGCAGTGCCTGTCATTGTTGTCTGGTTATTAACACAAGCTTCAGGGTCTGTAGGTTGTGCACAAGGGACTAACTTGTTTGTGCCAGCCTACCAGAACCCCAAAACACTCCTTTTGCCTCACTGTGAAATGCTGAGCACCAGCTGCAGAGAGTCAAACCCCAGCTCCGGGATGAAGTCCTGCAAGCATCCCACTTGTGGCTGACAAAGAAGGAAACATTGCAAAGGTTATCTGTGCCTTGGAGGCAACACCAGACCCAGGAACTCACATTTTTGAAGCTGTCACTCAGGGACTGCTGAACATGTATGTTGTGACTGTAGGAGTGAAGCTCAGAAGCACAGCACGCAAGAAAAAGAGTTCTCACTAGTGGCTGGGAGGAGAATAATTCAGAAGAAAATCTTCCTCTTCTCAATTTTTTCTTTCTTTATTCTTTTTTAGTCTTTTTTACATAACCAATTCAAATAGCTATATTCCTCAACTGCTGGGAAATCAAACACTGAGAGAATTCCTGGACTGTGAAAAATTGCCATCCAGAAAGTGCAGGAGGCTGTTAGGGGGTGGGCAGGGAGCCCCAGGGAGCATCCGTGGGGAAATGCTTTTGGAAGCTGCTCCAGATGTTGCAGAAAAAAAGATGGTGGGGGTACAGCTCTTGTCCAAAGAACTAATCCCCCTCTGAGAGGGCAGGTTTAGAGGCTGTGTTTTGGAGGGTTGGTCCAGGTTTCTCCAGCCTCCATGGAGAAGGGAAGCAAAATGCAGGATTGTCAAAAAGGAACCATGGCCAGTAGTGAAAAGTGTGGTGCAAGGCAAGCAAGAGGCCATAAACTTGACTTTCATCATGGATTTTTAGACCTGTAGAAAGGCAATCAATAACTCAGTAAATATTGCTCTAGGCAGGCAGCACTGCACAGGAGAGGTCAGCAGGACAGTGTGTTACATCTTCTGGAACTCACAGTAATTACTGGAAGAAGAATTCCCTGTTGATTTAGCATCAGGGTAAGACTAAGAGGTAGATGTTGTCCTCCTGATCATCTAGGAACATCCTGATGTGATGTAGGGAGCCACAGAGCCAAAATCTTCATTCCATGAAGCTGGATAATCTGATTTTTAGGGAGCTGCATGTTGGCACAGCCATGCTGTCCAGTGATGTGCACTGAATGGGCCAGCAGGTACCCCAAATCCTTGGGGTTCATCACAGCAATACTTGCACCTGGGAGGAGGGGTTCTGTGTTGCAGTAGCACAATACATATTTTTGTTTGATAAGTGGTCTAGAAAATATGACTTATCACAGTATTGTGAGTCTGGGCATAACCTTCCTGGGGCTGGCACAGTCTCCATAGCAAGGACTGGTCTGATCTCATGGCTCCTTAACCACAGTCAGAAATGATCCCACAGAAGCACATTGCAGTCAGATTAGGCACATGGAAATACTAAAGGTGATTCCATCACTGCTTTCAGCACTGCCATTATGGGGTAGGAAAGAAAAATAGGTGCTAGAACCATCAAGCCTCTTCCAAGCCAAGTGCCCTCACAACCACAAACCAAAGGGAGGATTTTACAATCAACTTCTCCTTTGTAATGTAAAATTCTTCCTCAGGGCTTGTTTAGTTTAATTTCAGGGCAGCCTGGGAGCTTTCCTGGGAAAAACATGGGAAAAGGTGCTCAGGTGCTGAACAAAGATCTCAACCTTTTTGCCTTCTTTTCTGGTGTTTTTTGTTTGGTTGGTTGGTTTTGGTTTTGTTTTTTTAACATCTAAATTGTTTCCTTAGTGCTATTTGGACCAGACAGCATTTTGCTATGACAAATGACATTTTGACTGGAATACACCAATGAAACACACATACTAATAATTGTATTTTTTCTGAATGAGGGTCCTTGAGGTGGACAACTTGGTTGCAGTACATCTTTGCATGGCTCAGACAGAGGCATCTCTTTCAGCAGGAGTGCAGATCTGTTGTTTGATGACATCTCACATCAGGGATCTACAAGATCATAATCATGTTCTGTTGGAGATGGTAACAATTTGCCAATTACCAACACCAGGTTCCTGAAAGACAATTTTTCTTGCCATTAAGTTTGGGCCTTAGCCTTTCCTCAGATACAGAATTTAATATGTAGGTAAAATCACTGTTAATTTGGCTTGTTGATACTTTTTTCAGATGCCGTGTAAGCCCACCATTTAATGGCATTTTTACAGCATTTACTATATTTTTAGAATCTCCACTGGTCCGTTTAATTACTTAGAAGGCTGTGTTTTTCAAAGCTAAATAAAAATTTTGTTCCAAATCAAACATTTTTAGAGGCAGAGGCATACACACAGCCTCTTGTACCTGCACCTACCATTTTGTGGTTGGAATCAGCTGTACATGATAACATGGCATTTGGGGTTTCCAGCACTTTTGAAACTGATCTTCAAAATCAAACATCTGGCCAGGCATGAGCACACTCACCCAGTTTGCACAGGTAATTGCAGTATTTCAGTATGAAGGCTCAGGGTTCAATTCTGCTCCATTCCTTGATGCAGCCAAAATCCCATTGATTTGTGTGGCAGGAACAGACTAAGAGCATGTGGACACTCAAATACCAAGTCTGGATAAACCCTGTATTTTTTTAAAAGAGGGGCTTCAGTCAACTTATCTCACCTTACTGACATGCATACAACTTTCTTTTACATCTTTCTCTTACACCATCACCCCAAATATCTTTACTGCTACTTGCAAAATGTTTAAGCCAGAGTCATGTTATGCTGGGCATAACACATGCAGAAGTTAATCACAACACTAATAAAATTTATAATCTACATAAATTTTTATTACTCAGGTTTTCCTTTTGCCTCTCCCCAACCCCTTCCCAGCTTGTTTGTAGCAGAATTTAAGTCTTCACGTTCACCTTACAGCCCAGTTTATCACATCAGTTAATTTAATTTTGCAAACTTACCTGAAAAATATCCCAGATTGACTTTACACCTAAGATAGATGGCTATGAAAAACCAAGAGAAGTAGGGTTTATTTGTTTCTTTCTTTTAAAAGAGCAGCAGACTGGTCTTAAGAGAACATCTAAGTTAAATTCTCGACTTTGCCAGAAATTCCTTGTGTCCTCTTGGGAACTAATTTCATTTCTCACTAACTCTGCTTCCCGTCTTTGAAAGTGGCATAAAAACCTTTCCAGTTTTCTTTCCCATCTCTTTAGATTCTTACCACTTCTCTAGTCTCTTGCTGTTTCTAATGATCTTAATGCTTCCAGATTCCAACATGATACAAGCAATAACGACAGGTTTCATACTACACCCACTGGGGAAGTGTAAGAGGGTCTAGGTCTGATGGGTTTGTCCCAAGGTCATATAGGGACCTTTGGAAGGAAAAAAAAAAAATAGTATTGCTTTAGGAAGGTTTGTTAAATCTCTGTATGCTTTCATTTCTCCATCTATGCAGGAAAAAGAAATTTTAAAATAATAATAAAAAACAAAAGTCTTTACCTTCTAAAAGGATTATCAGCAGTCATCTTCTCATGATTATGAAGCTTTCTGATAACAGGAGTGAGCTTCTTAGAAAAAGTCCACCAAGAAGATAGCTTAATTTTCCCATCTTGTGAATTTTGGACTTAATTTGTAAGTTTATGGCCTCTTTCTCCGTGATACTTAAATAAGGTGCTAGCTGCAGTAAGGCTTCTCAAAGCCCTTTTATGACTGCAAAACAAAACAAAATGGGGGGGGAGGGAGTAAGAAGAGAGAAATAGAGAAAAAAATTAAATCACTAAGTAAGAAAATACTTTTAGGTTATCAGGAAGCACTAAAGGAAAAGAAATGAGAGACAGACTCCCATTAATATGTGTGAGTTCATAAAGAGGTTTTCTTTTAAAACTCTCCTCAAAAAAAATGTTAGTCTGTGTAATGAATTGGACTAGCAGGTATGCTATAAATGTAGCAACTACTGTAAAATGCCATAAAAATGATGGGTTAACAATCTAGATGAAAAAATAGTAACAAGTCAAAATAACAGTGATTTGATCTTTCGTGTGAATATTCAGTTCAGTCTGTGATGAGAAGTAACATTAATGATGAGAGGATATAACTGTCAAAAGAATCCTGGGAAAGAAATTTAATGGAAAGGAAAATATTATTCAGACCCCAGTGCTAGTAATAAGTAAATTATTACCAGCTCTGATAAAATTGGATAATTAATATGTAAAAGTGCTATAAAAGCATGTAGAGCCTCTAGCATGCAACATGAGCTGTTGCTTAATAATAGAGGACCTGGTTTAGTCTAAAACTTTCATAAACAACATCTTTTTATATTGTCCTTTACATTTGGAAAATTATCCCATTTTTCTCGAGATCTTTTCTTAGGGTGTTAATAACAGAGTAGAGAGTTTTTGAAAAGGCTTTTCAGAGATAATCTTCTCAATTTTTAAGGAGTGACTGCAATTCTCATTTGATAGCAGCAATTTTACTTTTAACTGCACGTAAGTTGCCCTCGACTATAATGAGCTATATTAAGGATGTAAATATTACATAGGCAGGCATCTTCAAGTGAGCCTAAGGAGCACATGAAGGATGTCTACAAGTTATCCACGGTCATTCAGGGCTGCTTCTGCTGTTTTGCAGATGTACATAGAATTGTTAGCTGAGACTCTGTCAGACACCTCTGTAATACAGAGGCAATGCATCACATAGCAAAGCTGGCACAGACAGCCTCTAAGGCATCTTGCTGCAGGTCCAGGAACACTAATGCAAGCCATGCCCCAGACTCACTCCGTAGCCAGCCCTCTCATCTTATCACCCCAGCTGCAAAGAGTTAGGAGTCATTTAGGCCAGAAAGCAAAAAACAACCAGCTGTGAGCCTTTGTGTGCCCCTTGTTAACGCACCTACTTGAAAAACTGTCCCAGGGCAGCAGCCTCAGGTGAGATTTTGTTTTAATCTGATAATGGTTAACATGTTCTTGCACATTACAGGAGAGATATTTGCAACATAAGAACAGCTCATGGGAAAAGCTATTCCAGAGTAGGTCTATGTGAGAGGGGATGTTTTCCTACCTACCTGCAAAAGACTTGGTTTGCTTTTGTAGCGAATTCATGATGCACATCAGGGCTCACCTAGAAACAAGGCTCCCCAGGTGAACTCCCTCCCTTTGCTTCCTTCACAGAACTAATTCCAACAATAAATAATAAATGTTTTTCTCCCGTGACCTGGCAGGTAGATGGAGCATATAGGATTAGCCATAAAAGCAGTATAGCAAATTCCATCACCATGGAATTACATGGAGATACCTAAAATGTCTCAAATAGATTGGACTGGGATGAGATGATAGAATCATAGCATTATAGAAGCACAGCATTATAGAATCTTTTTGGTTGGAAAAGACTTTTATGATCTGATGTTAACCAGCTATTCAGGGAGAAGATCTTCTCCATCTAGGAAATGCTGCCAGAAATGCTGTCAGCAGAAACCAAAGAGTAAATGAGAAGAAACCAGCACAGACAGCAATGTCCTTCTGCTTCCAAAGGCTGCAGTTTGGGTCCATTTGACTTGTTTTTCCTCCTCATAGACACTCAGCTAATAAAGCACTGTATAATGTATTCAGATTCCTGTGGTAACAGTGGATCTTTCTCACTTTTTTTTTTCTTTTTGCATGACATTTTTTCAAACTCAGCTTTATGTATATGATTCCTGCCTGCCAAATATCTGCCCCATTTGAAATCTATATCTAGCCTGAAACACTGTGTTTTGCCCTCTGGTTGACCGTCTGCGCCAGTGAAAGGCATCCTTGTGAAGAAGTGCCCCTTTGCTCCTGTGGTTACCAATACTGTTCCACACAGTTTCCAAGGGTGATGCTATTATATTGCTCCAGCCACTGTATGCACCCTATTGAGTAATTTATTGGCCAGGATCCTAACAGAGGAAAAGCCTGTCTAGAATCCTGCTGAATTTTAAAAGGTAGGAATATTGCACTTCATAACAAGCAGCCATTAATGATAACCAACTATATAATTCTTATGGAATTATGCCTTGCATCTGCATGAAATTCCCAAGCATAATAAAAAAAAGGGAACCCAAAGAAGTTAACCTCTTCTGTGCCATGCTTCCTGGAGCATAATTATGGAAGAGTGGAAAGAGCGTGACCCTGTAGCACTCCAACATTATAATTAGCATTACCCATACTGAAGCCTATTGTCTGGAGGACAGTTTTGTCTCTCCTCTGTTCTGCCTTGTGCAAAATTATACCCCTAAATGTGAGTTCATGGCCCTTTCTCAAAGCCAGCCTTTTGTTTTCAGCTCAGTCCCAAAATCAATGGACTGGCAGGATGTGCAGCATACACCCACAGGGTCAGTTTGATGCTCATTCACTAGATACATACGGTGCATTGTAAGGATCTATATGAGATAACAATGATTTTCCACTCTTCAAATGTATCCACATGAGATTAGGGTATTCTGCAGAAAATGCTGCCAACTCTTGATGTCATCTTATTAATGGCGAGTAGCAGAGTCTGTACATTTTGCTTGGATTACAGAGCAAAACCTGTTTAAAAAAAAGCTTTCCTGTTTCTCTTCTCATGTATAAATGAAGCTGTGCATTGTACCTCATTAAAACAAACTAAGGTACCTCATTAACACCTGCCAAGAACTAGCCTGAATGTCAGAACTTGAAGCCTCTATAATTCTGACACAAGAAGTTTTACTGAAGAAAAGCTCTGTTTAATTAAGGAGATACTGACAGGTTTTAGCAAAAGATTAACAATCAGAAGTTCAGGATTTTTGCTATACTGAGGTCTAGTGAAATATCATGATCCTTACCTCAATCTGATTTTTTCTTGAAGATTTCTGGCCATGTTAATGAAGGGGTTAGATTTTTTCATTTATTTTTCTTTTTTCTTTCTTTTTTTTTTCCATTACATGTTTTTCCTTTCCAAGGGGAATAAGTGGACCTGCATATGCACAAATGTAATTGTGGGGCAAGCTTTCCTTATTCTGGCACCAAAATAAGTAGTCTGAATTTCAAAAATAATGTTCATGTTAAGCTCTGAGTGAGCTCCAGCAAAGGAAGTCAGATAGAAATCATTTCAGATAGATTCACTGTTTATAAAGCTGTTTTCTCACGAGACACTGACTGGGCGGGTGTTCAGCACTGTTAAAAAATCAAGCATTTACTTAAGAATCTACCAGGGAATTAGGACCAAAAAAAAAAAAAAATACTTCTCTTCTTGAAAAAAATCTTGCATTAGATGCTCACAGAGTTCGCTGTATGTAAAAAGGTAAATGTCTTCTCATGACTTTTATTTGCCCTGCAACGGTGGTAAGAAAATATAAATGTGGGAAAACATAAAATAAAATGCAGTGTTCTCAGATCTCCATTTACTTCCATAAATTCCCAGAGAAGTAGGAACATTGCAGTCCAGAGGAGATCAACCCTCTAAAACTGAGACACAACTGCTGGTGCCTGCCCAGAAGCACTGGTAGTACGTGTGGTACTGTACCACTTTATACTCAATTTGCCTCGCCTGCCTAGAATAGAAAACCGTCTAAGCCTAACCCAAAGTGAGTACTGTGAGTACCCATCAGTTCAATTTGCCTTCAATGAACTTTTTGTCCTTTGAAAGATGAAAGAGCTGGCAGCACTGGAAACTGAAGTCTACCATTTATTGCAGCAGGGTATTAAAGACAATTTACAACATGATCATGATCCAAAGGATGTCCCATCCTTAGAAAAGATGTCCCATCCCTGGAACCATCCCACATCATGTCAGACAGGACTCTGATCTAGTTGAAGATGACCCTGCTGACTACATGGAGTTGGATTTGATGACTTTTAAACCTTCAAAGTTCTCTTCTAACCCGAACTAGTCTGTGATGCTAAGAGATGGTGCACACCATGTTAACACAATCCATGGTCAGAGGTTCAGAGAGTGCCAAAACTGTGCAACATGGCATTGTCATGTGAGTATAGCAGGCACTAGGCTGAAATCAGCCTTGCTTCTAACTGGGGTGTCCAAGGAGCTGTGGGCAGTGAGTTAAGGGCAGAAAGCCAGCATCTGCCTACCAAATCTCTTCACTTTTGTGGTGCCTGTTGACTCACTTCCCATCTTACTCACAGACAGAGCTGAGTGAAAAATTTGTGGTAAATGCTTAACATAACAAATACAGCATTTTTTCCTTCTCAATAAGCAAGTAGTGATTTTTTTTTTTCTTGGTGTGTGTGCAAACCTCTAACCAAATTGTACCAAATGCATGCTGTATACAGCTATTTGGTTCCTTTTTGTGTGAACATACAAAGTTCCATAAGCATATAAGGTGATAAAATTCTGGAAGGAGACTTACATTGTTTGATTGCATCCAATTAACCAGATATTTGAGCTTTATTTCCTCTATGAAGGATCGGGAACAAGTTGTGCAGCTTTTCACCATTTTTCCTCATTTTTTTTTTCTCTGAGAATGGTGTATTACTAATTTTCTAACTCCATGAAACTAATTTTCTTAGATTTTATTTTGGTTTTTTTTTGCCTTGAGACTGAAACACTCAAAGTGTTCTGAGATTCTGCTTATTCTTATTGAAATAATTTATTTATTTTTAGAGTTCTTATACAGCTAATACCATATTTTGCTTTCCATAGAGGTAAAGGAACACACATGACACACTCCACACTGATGTTTGGCTCTTTCTGTTGACACAAGAAATTTTATTCTAGATTTATGTTTTAAAACTACCTCCAGAGCTAATTGCACCACTGATTTCCAATAAATTGACCTCCATAAAAATATTCAAACTTCCTCCTGATTTGGAATCCAAGGTTTGTCTGAATGGTTTCTTTATTTTCTATCAGTTGTACTTTTGTATAGTGAGACAAGTTAGATTCCTATATTAATGACAAGAAATTTAGTATAGTGAGCTTTTCATAATTTTATTATAAATATATAAATAGTCTTAGTTCATGAGAATTTTAGCTATTGTATACAGGGGCTTTTGAGCCATACAGCTAATACCTTCCAGACTCACTCCTTTAGTACAGATGTATTCAGAGAAAAAAAAATTAAAAGTGGTTATTAAATTTGTTTCCATTATTCAGTGCCAACTGAAAAAAAAAAAAAAAAAAAAGAGTTATTGACCTGTTTTTTAACATCTGAAATTCCCAGTCCAGAGCAGAAGTTAAATGTCTTTGCTTTTCCGCTGTGCAACGCAGAGAATGTGGTGGGAACAGAATAGCAAGGCAACTCAGCTGGAAAATATCTCAAATAGATGAAATATTTGTCAAGCAGTTTTCTCATGTGAATGTGCCTCTAGTTGGTATATGCCAGTCACTAGAGCATGGCATTTGTTTTATCTTCTGTCCCAAGGATTTATTTTAAAGGAAAAAAACTGCTGTGTAAGGCATCAGAAGTGTGGAGACAACAAAGACAGGCAAGTTTAACAAGAGCTCCGTCTTTCAAGAGGCTAACAGAAAAAGAGTCAAGTTTTAATATCCTCAGAGGTCCTTTTCTTCAGATAAGAATTTTATAACAAAGGAACCTCAAGACGGGTTCCCTTTCTTCTTCTCTGCTAGACTCTTATTCGTTATTGCCAACGAGGCATCATTTTGCATTTTTTAAAGATGCAAACATCAAATATGATAGTGCTGAATTTAAAATGAACAACTGTAATATTAAAGAACATGTTTTCCCCAGATGTGCTGATGTCTCAATAGAATCTTCATGCAGAAA
Organism: Indicator indicator; assembly: GCF_027791375.1. Classification (NCBI taxonomy): domain Eukaryota; kingdom Metazoa; phylum Chordata; class Aves; order Piciformes; family Indicatoridae; genus Indicator; species Indicator indicator. The sequence continues at coordinate 2,324,194 of NC_072053.1, read as the reverse complement.
AGGAAACAAGGCACATATAAGTGTTTATCAGCTTTGCAGCTTACAAAACCAATGTCCTGAACAAAGACAGCAACATATCCAGTGGGTGTTATCTGATCAAAAACATTCCACATGTACAAATCAAAGCTAGGGAGAAAAAGAGCCATCTAAAGATGAGATAGCTGAGAAAGCAGCCACATTAGGAAAGGTTCTCCTATTTAAACAGGCTTTAAAAAAGGCAAAATGAGAGCTAAGCGAATCCCCCCTTGGGGTTCACGTTCTCACAAATGAGTCTCTGAATTGGATAAAGATACATAATGATTCTGTTTTTCAGCATGATGTGGACACTCGCCTCTCCGCTGGGCATATTTGAAGGTGTGTGTGGAGGAAAAAAAAAAAAAGGCAAAAGAAAAAGAAAAAAAAATGAATTAAGCCCAGAAAGGCATGCAGGGGGCAGTTAGATTCAATTAATATTATGATTTGTGTTACAAAAGGAAATAATATTAACATATGAAAAGAAGGAGTCCCTGTGGTATGCTAATTCATAATACCTGTGCCATCCTAATTTACAGCTGATGTACACTGGGTAAAACCAGCATCTGGCTACTGCTCATCACCAGAGTGAGGCAGTAAAGCAATGCATAAGAGAGTGGGTCTTGGCTACAGACTGATAAAACCCCCAGGCAAAAGTTTTCCAGTTTTTGTCTCCAAGATGACCATCCTGGAGGTGGTTTCATTTCTTATATGTGAGATTTTTTATGGCTTTGAACATAAGAATTCAATAAATACTTCAATCAGTGTCTAAACTCAAGAAGAAAGCTCACTTGCCTATCATCTTCTACTTATTTTCATGCCTAAAGTGTGAATTCCTCATGAAGTTTTACATATATGTGCTCTCTGCCACCTTTATTCTTAGGGGAACAAATTATGCCAGATAATGTTAATATCCTACCACCACTCTGGCAGAATTTTTATATGTATATATATATATTTCCACAAAATATTCAGGTGTTTGATGGTCTTTTTGCTGCATATTCAGTTTTGAGGTTTACTTTTCTAAGGTTCTATATCCAAGTCCTGAGAAACATGCAAACCAACAATAAACTGTCATTAAGTTCATAATAACAACTCCAAATTGCTCATATCACATCACTTCTGACTCAAGGGCCTTTAAATTAGGTAGATTTTTTTTTTTATTATTATTTAAAATATAAAGCAGCATTAGTGCTGGCAACACCAAGATAATTCCAACACATCTCACTTTGCCATAGCATTCTTCTCGGAGCTGTTTCCAAAGTAAAGTAAAAAAGTCTCTTGCTGGGAGGATGAAGAGGGAAAAATCAATAAATGTGGGAGCAGAAATTAGCCCTGAGTAATGCCCATTTCATTTGTACAGTATTATTTACCCCTTTATGCTTAATAAAAGTAATAATTAATAACTTTTCATCTGCTTAAGTAGAGGGGCAGAAATATTGTTGATACAACTGAATTAATATGCTAGGAAGAGCAAGAGGCTTGGATTGGCCACCAACCATACTGAACTCAGCCATGGTCATAATGGGACAGGAATTACCTACTTGGGAAAAAAATGAAGGTACTGCTGTATTTTTGGTATATGATTTGTAGGTACTGTATCCCAATCAGCCTCATAACATAAACAGGTCTGCTACAGACTGTGTGGAAGAACCAAATCAATGGTCAACTTGAAAACTGCAGTAAATGGGATGGTATGAATGTACACTGTGCAAGCCAAAGTGTGCCTGAAAAGGCCTCTTTCAGTCTGCAGCTTTCTCTTGACAATGTAATCACCATGTTTAAGCAGTGAAAGATGAGAGTCATCAGATGTAGAATAATGCAGTGTGGAATTGTGTAAACATCTTCAAAGAGAGGCCACCAACACAGGACCAGGACACTGAAGGTCACCAGCAACTCTATGGGAATCTTCCTTTTCCATTTATCTCTGTAGACAGGCACCAGATGATGTCAAACAGATTCAACCAAGGTGGTGATTACATATCCCAAACTTCATCTGTGTCTCCTAATGGATGAACTTAATGCCATGTCTCCCTGGATCCTCTGTTTAGGACCTCTAATTTTCGTGTAGGATGAGTGTGGAATTACTCTGAGATTTCCTGTGCAGGATGGTGATGATACAAACTATCTATAACATTACTGGTTTGGTGGCATTTTTAAGAAAATAAATAAAATTTAAAACGTAACAATAAACTAAATAAATAAACTGTGGAGTGTTTATTCAGCTCAGAACATACTCAGTTTGTGTATCACAGGTAACAGGGTGGTGTGACTACAGCCCATCACATCAGTTAGGATTTACTCTCCTGACAGCAATCAGGGAAGGGGGGAAAAAAAAAGGAAAAACAAAACAAGGCCGGGGCAGGGAGGAAAAAAGGGGAAAATGAAGTGGTTGTTACTGAGCTTAACATTCAGTCTGTGTCAGTGTATAGAAAGGAAGCATCATTTCTGGACTTTTAGGCATCATCACAAATTATCTGCTTTGCTTACAGCCTGTGACACTGCACATCACCAACCTGTGATCCCTTACCTTGGACCCCCAGGGGCCTAGGGGCTAGCATCCTTTGCAGAAGTTTGGCTCGTGAGACCTCCTCCTTCAGCTTGCTTTGAACTGAAATTGGGCAGGAGTTTTATTTTGCAGAAACATTTGAAAGATTACATTTTCTAACCTCATCTCCCACCTCTGCTCCCTAATGATGAGAAGCAAAGGTGCCTTGGCATTTTCAAGAATAATTTTCAGAGGACCATACCATCTAGTGCTACCTTATTTCAACTGGAAGCCTCTGATGCTGAAGGTAGTGTGGGCAGGACAGACTACAGTGAAGGTTCCCAGAGCTCTGCAGTGTAATACCTTGTTTTCAGCTCTTTATAACTCTGCCAAATATATTTGTATTAATCTTTTCACTATGAAGTAGGCTCATTTTTATTTTCCTTGCCAGGGATGTCAGATGAGTTGTCTGTTGCATCTGGAAATCTTAATCAGTCCAGTCACCTTTCATAAAAGAACAAAGAAAACTGAGCTTTAGCAAATGAGAAATATGAAGGAAGTATTGTAGCTGGCATCTCTTGGCTCCCAGAGGCAGCTATTACCTCTCCTGCAGGTCCTCCCACAGCTGTAACCCCGGCCAACTCATTGAGCTTGGCTTGCAATCACTGCTGTTGATATTCAATAGCTTTGAATCAGTGCTGATGACTGAGATAAGGCAAACTACATGAAATGCTGGGTATTAAAGACAGAACTTCTGCTATGAACACGCCAAATATTGCTGATGCACCTGTTTTGTGTTCAGAGTGGGAAGACAGACAAAAAGGAAGTGGCCAAGCTTTAAAAGAGAAGCAGAGCTTTCAGTTTCTGAAAATAGCCCAGAGACAGAACTGGGTAATAAGAAAACGTTACTGATAAAGGCATGTTAGAAACAGCCCTGGGCAATTTTTCATCATCGTCTCTCCCACACAAATAGTGTATGTGATGTTTTCAATGTATGGATTAATTTTCACCGGCCTGGAGAGCTTCTTAACTCCATCTACTGCCGCAGGGGTTATGGTGCTGCTCAGTGACACTGTGTAAAGGTTCCTGAGGAAGCTTGCAATGAAATGTTGAGACAAAATCATGAGGAGTGCCTGACACACTATCAGGCTGTGCTGCCTTCAGTGAGACCTGGACAGGCTGGAGAGCTAGGTGAAGAGGAACCTCATCAAGTTTAACAAGGGGAAGTGCAGGGTCCTGCAGCTGCGGAGAAAAGCTCTGCACCATAGGGTTAGGGATTGGCCTGCTGGAAAGCAGTTTGGTGGAGCAATACCTGAGAGTACTGGTGGACAACAAGTTCACCATGAGCCAGCAAGGTGCCCTCGTGGCCAAGAAGGCAAATAATCTGTGGTGCATGAAGAGTGTGACCAGCAGGTCAAGGAAGGTTCTCCTTTTCCTCTACTCTGCCTTACTGAGGTGACAGCTGGAGTACTCGTTCCAGTTTCCTGAGATTCCCAGCTCAACAGAGACAAAGAACTACTGATGAGAGTCCAGCAGAGCCTGCAAAATGCTGAGGTGACTGGAGCATCTCTGTGAGGAGGAGAGGCTGAGAGGCCTGGGGCTCTTGACCCTGGAGAATCACAAAATCACAGAAACATTCAGGGTGGAAAAGACCCTTGGGATCACCAAGTCCAACCGATAGCCCCTACTCTACAAGGGTCACCCCTAAACCATATCCCTAAGCACCACATCCAAACTACCCTTAAACACATCCAGGGTTGGTGACTCAACCACCTCCCTGGGCATCGTGTTCCAATGCCTGACCACTCTTGCTGGGAAAGATTTTTTCCAAATGAAGAGACTAGCCTTAGAGATCTGATCTATGCTCAGCAGGAGCTAAAGCACCTCTGGAGGGCAAGAGGATGGGGCCAGACTCTTTCCAGTGGTGCCCAGTGACAGGACAAAGGGCAAGGGACACAAATTGGAAGCCAGGAGGGTCTGTCTGAGCAGGGGTGAAAACTTATTTACTGTGAGGGTGGTGGAGCTCTGGAGCAGGCTGCACAGAGAGGTTGTGAAGTCTCTTTCTTTAGAGAGATTCCAAACCCACCAGACATTGAGATCCTGGGCAAGCTGCTCTAAGTGACCCTGCTTCAGCAGGGAGGTTGGACCAGATGATTTCTAGAGGTCCCTTCTAGCCCTCGCTATGCTGGGATTCTGTGAAATACATTACATGCACTGATTTGCCCATTTTCCCTGATTTTCACTGCAGTTCTGACATGGATATATCACAGATGTTATCATACACAAGCCACCACACAGATTTTCTAGGTCTGAGAGCAGTTTTTCTAGGCAACATGTTAATTTCCTCAGTACTCAACAGGAAGGCTGTCTGAACCTGCACGGCAGGCAGGGAAATTATAGCAGGTCAGAAACTTGTAGGAGCGTTAGAGAGTAGAGGAAAATGTTGGTCATGGGTAAAAGAAACCTCCATTAGAACATGAAAGTGTGCAATATCCTAGGATGTTAGGGACGAGGAAAAAAGCATTCGACATATGACATATCTGCTCTCCTTTGCTGGCTGAATCCAGTTAGATGGTACACAAAAGTGTCCTATAATGAAGTGAACAAAGATTTTCCACACCTACTAGGGTGGTAACCCTGGAGCTATGAAAGAAAGAAAAAAAAAATCTCTTAGAAACCGCAGAACACTTGTTAGTACTTTAAAAGATTGTACAAGCCAAGAGAAAAGGTTTTTATGTTGGCTAGTTGAAAGAGACAAGAGAACTTACTAAGAAGTATGCTGTGATTTTTTTTACTTTATTTTATTTTTTCCCCTTTTTCAGCTTGACCGTGAGTCCCTCTGAGCAATGCAAAATCTTTGCAACCTGGAAGCTTGGTTATGGGGGTAGAAGAACTAAAAAAAAAAAAAAAAAAATCTTGGAATGTGTGGTGCCCGTGCTTGAAAAGAAATCTCTATTCACACTCCCACACACACGTATCAAATATCTATACTACACAGTAGCATACAATGGAACCACAGCAGGTTTTTTTTCTGTAGGTAAATACAGATGTATAAGGCAAATGTGACAATTCCTCTACCTTATAAAGCAAAATAGTCATAGAGACTGATGACCATGGTGGGTGGACTGCTTGGTGCCTGCTAAGCAGGCAGGTTTCTGAGCCTCCACACAGCACATGGGAACCCTGCGAGGGAGTGATTGCAAAGAGGAAAGGACAAGCCCCCAGAGACAGCCCTTGAATCATTAGAGCTGTTGATCCAGCATACCATTCACAGGGTAGTCTCAGTGCTGTGGTGGGACCAGGAGAAGGAAAGGGATGCTGATGATGCCACTCCTCACTGCAGCTATTGAACTCTGCTGAGAAGTAAGTCCAGAGAAGGTTAATGCACCAAAAAAAAAAAAAAATGGAGGTCAAACAGTTGCCTCTTGAAAAACCTAATTTTTCCTTCTGACTTAAAATCCTATCCAATCTGATATGTTAATAAACATTCATTCCACATATGGAATTTAAAAGCAAGAATCTGCTTTCAAAAACACACACGCAGCATCTGGACATGCTGCATATAGAAAATCAAATAAATAGCTTTGTAGAAAATGTTTAATTTAGAGCAGAGATATGTCTAGTGTTTAGAGCACCAGGTTTTGTTGAGGACTGTCTCAACTCCAGAATTTGCCATTTGAGGATTCTTCTAATGCTCAGCACCAACTCCCTTGGAGGATACGGATGCTTAAATTCTATTCTCTGTCTGTGCATTTAATCTCCTATAGGTGTGCAAACATATTGTGACACCAAGAAGACCAGAAGACATTTGTCACAATGCCTTTGGGAGGTGCCTGGCAGTCTGTGGAGAAGGCACAGCACATGCACATCCCAACCAGTTCAAATGGCCAGCTCCCAATATGCATTTTTTACTAAAAGGATAAATTTATGCTTTCAAAGGTCTTCCATGTGCATGGCCTAGCTCCTCAGTTTATTCTTCAGTGGATGGTGTTTTGGTAAAAGCTGTGAGCAGCTGTCAGCAATACAACAAGGACTGCAGTGAAATTTTGCCACCTGCATTCTCCACCCTGTATCCCCCACTCCTGTTGCTGAGTGCTGTTCCTAGCCCAGCCCTGAAGTCTCTGCCCGTGGCACTCTAGCTAGAGATTGAGTATTCCCAGTGTCCAGACAGATGGAAACAACTGAAATCTCTTAACTGTGCCTCTGAATAAAGCTTTGAATGTGGCTATTTTGCTCACATAGACAAGAAGGTCAGGCATTGGAATGGGCTGTCCAGGGAGGTGGTGGAGTCACCATCCCTGGAGACATTCAAAAAACATATCCATAACACTTGGGAACATGGTTTAATGGCCATGGTGGTATTGGGTTGACCGTTGGACTTGACGATCTTAGACGTCTTTTCCAAACAAAAAGATTATGTAATTCTATAATTCTATAATTAATACCTAGTGTTTTGATGATGTTAGGATTCTTTAATTTCAGGATACTTTCAAGCCTTCTGTAGTACATGCTGCTACGTGAGACCAAATGCAAGCTGGGCATTTAGGAATGGTAACTGCCCGCAGGCAGCATCCATGTCTGGACCCATGAGGAAATTGCACAAAGAGCCCTACAAATCAGCACCTTGATATCAACAAGCCAGAGCTGACCCACATTATCTAAGAATCATTCTCCAAGGAGATCTGAGACTCTGAGGTCTGAGATGCTCAGGTTTTGATTCGAATTAACCTTTCCCCGCTTTAAGATGTGAAGTTCCTCTGCACTACTACCTCCATCCCTCACACTTTTTCTGAAGACAGTCATTTGGAGAAGAATAAGCTTTCTTTATAGAAATCTGAACTGTTAGAAAGGCATTTAGAGAACTTGTTGTAGTTAAAACAGTACCAAAGTAAAACCACTTGAATAAAATCACTCAAACAAACACAAAAAAAAAAAAACCCTAGCAGCAAGGACACTGATATAAAGTCACTGCAAGAATTTTTAACGCAAAAGGCAACAAAAGCCTGACAAAGTTTTTGTCACCTTTGGGAAGCACAGTCTCCTCTGAGCCTTGACAGACTACTGAGTGCTGTATAATTTGCCAACAGCCATGGCTAGCACAGCATATTATCAGCATTAGCTGCCTGCCTTTATAAGCACATTGTAGCCCATGTGGATCACACCAACAACTTGCTCTGCCATGGCTTCATATGCCAGTGTGCTGAATTATTCACTGTCTGCTCTCTGAGTGGCAGAGTTTGCACAAGTCCTTTCAAAGAAATAAGAAAAGGAAGCTGGTGAGGCTGGTTCAGGGGGAAGGAGGGACAAGATCTGGTCTGCAAAACGTGCCAGGAGGCACTTTCAGATTCTTGTGTTTTGATGTGGCAAACAATCAGAGCTATTACACAGAAGAATGATCTTTAATAAAGATGATAGCTAGTTAATAGCTAGGCTGAGCACAGTGAAAGGAAAAGTGGAGTGGAAAAAGCTGCCTGCCTGCCTGAGATTATTTATTTCTGGAAGCTACATTAGTTTTTATTACGTCTATGTATAAAATTCTTCACGTGGAGCAAGTTTAATCCTCCCCAGATCTGTGAACAGTGGTTAGCATCAAGATATTACTTCAGAAAACTCTTGGGACACTGCTTGTTATTTCAACCAGGAAGATTTCTTTTACAACTACACTGCAAGGATGGAATTAGCAGGGTCAGAGGAGGTAGCATGAGAGATGAGAAACAAGCATATGTGACAACCTCCAGGAGACGATTTACATGCACGAAGCAAAATGTTTCCAAAACTGAGAGCTGTGCAAGCTCGACAAGCAAGTATGCCAGTGCAGTCATTTTAAAAGCTGGGCTGCCTTAAACAGGCAGCCACAGAAACAGAATAAGGGTTTATTTACTGGTGAAGGTCAGGAAAGCAGGCTCCTGAGGGCACTGATGAAGGGGAGAACCCAAGGCAGTATCTTTCAGGATGGGGTCACTCCAAGTCCCAAATTTTGGTCTATGTGAAGGGAGGAGTTACTAGCTGTAGTTGGCACTGGTATTAAGTGATGCTGGTACGTGTAGCTGCCTCTATCCTTGACACACTCACAGCTTTCAGCACAGCCTGTGATGCCATGGCCAGTGTTCCCGAGCAGAAGTCACCACAAGTGGTTGTGTTCAAAGAGGACTGAAGTTTTAGGCTGTAAAAAAAAAAATAAAATCTTTCAGGCAGTCTAATCTCATAAAGTATTACAATGTACAAGGGCAGAGAGAGTAGGTGTTCACCTGTCAGTCTGCAGCACTGAAGACAAGAGCCTATCTCCTATCTCTCCCATGCACTGACTTGGAAAAAAAAATTCACATGGGGAAAAAAAAAAAAAAAGAAAGAAACAACATCTTTGCTACAGAGACATATTTAACAAGTATTCCAGAAAGAGCACCAGCTATCAAAAAGGCTGCCAGGACCAGAAGGAGCCATCAATCGAGCAAGTTTACATTTCAAAGTTTTTTGAGAACAGTGAAAATGTCTTTACTAACCTCCTAGATGGGAAAACTGCAGTGCTATAGGAAAGCAGCTATTTGCTACTCCTTCCTGAAATGCTGTTCTCTGAAGTGGCCCCTTAACCCTGGGAAGAGTGCTAGAATGTATAGACACACACATATATATTTATATATTTTTAAGTAGCTCTCCTGAGAGTTCTGCTTAAAGCTGCTTTAAGACTGTCGAGTCTGTCTGCTCTCTTTTCCTTTTGTATATGCCATTGTTCAGCTCCAGAGCTTCTCTCTGATATTAGAGATGAACTGGTTAATTTTTTTAAACCCTTTCCTGAAAGTATTTAAGAGACAGCAGAATGCATCTGTCTAATTTTGACATTTATCAGATAATTCAGTCAAGTTCCCTCATGTGACACAGCGTTGTTCCCTCAGAAAGAACCTGCTGCAAACAAAAGGCCACAGTATATTGCACAGCATCACTGCTCCCAGATGTTTCAAAATTAAACTACTAAGCCTCCTTGGCCCTGTGAAGCCTGGAAGAGTAGGAAATTTAAAAAAAAAAAAATGGAGTGACTCTTAACAAGCTGCTTTTTCTGTATCTGTGCTACTCATTTCATCTCTGATCTTGATTTTTCTGAGTCATTTGAAAATGATTAGGCAGCTCAAATAATTGTTTCCTGGGTATATTAGCAGCACTATAATTGTCATGTTTAGAGCTAAAGTTGGTAAAGACTGTAGTCTGCTCTGGAAGGTTCTAACTTCCAATATACATCAGCTCACAGATACATATTTTGAAACTTTTATTGATAGTTTCCCTCAAAGTTCTTTTCTTTGTTCCTTTGACAGGACCCCGTGTGGATTTGTTCTGACACTGTTCTTCATTACCCAGTGGCACTGCCTGAACTCTGGATGGAAAGGCTGTCATCTAGCCCTTGGCCAGCATCCTGCAGTCACTACCATAGGCTGGCTGTTGCATACCCTTCTCTTCTGGGTGGGAAGGGTAAATGACAGACCTTTACTTCTTTCTACATGCAGAAAGAAAAAAAAAAAAAAGTGCCATCCACCACGGCATGCAATTTACGTGAACACAGTCAGAACCTCAGACTGACTTGCTGAAATAAATTATATTGGCTATAATTCATTTGGGAGGGGAGGAAAAAAAAAAAGAAAAAGAAAAGAAAAAAGTTATCAGTTACCATGCCAACATTCTTTGTAAATACCATTGGTTCTCAATGAACTCCTTTTGACCCACTGGTCTGAGGTTGTTGCTGTGTGATGTACATAATTCTCTCAACACTGGTCCATTACTTCTGCTGAGGGTTGAGGGTCAAATCTGTAGTGTAAAGTCAAAGAGAATTAGCAGCCCTATCAATAATCAGCTGCAGGACTGCAGCCCAAACGATAGACCAGGAAAAAAATCCAAGGAAAGATGAACAAAAAGTGGAGGAACACGCGTGTATATTCTATAGTTTGAGCAGCTGCTGTGGACTATCAACATCATCAGGAGACCTCGGTGCATTAGCATAAATTCAAATGACAAATGCACAGTGCTATTCAGAGACTCATTAATTTGCAATGGGTGCAGTGCTCATGGCATATTAGTGAAAAATTCAAATGCCTTTGAAGCATCGTGAGTTTGGTTGCGGGACCCGAGTTGCTAAAAAGAAAACGTGTGCAATTTTTTAGCAGTTTATTAAATTATGAAGTGTGATGACTATATCTGTGCATCTTTTTAAGCAGATGAGGTCCAGCGTGCTCCAGCACCAAATCGCACGGTTTGTGCTGAAATCTTCCCTGTCTGACAAACCTGGAGCAGGAGCCCGGAGTACAGGCTGGGTGCTGGCTGCTGCAGCAGGCAGGCTGAGATCTCCCCCTTCTGGGGAATCGCATGGGCGCCCGGAGAGGAGGAAAAATGTGCCGCTCTCACGGCTTCTGCTTTGTTACCCGTCTCTTCCCTGACACTTCAGCCCTGGGTTTGGTCCGTGATGTTTACAGGAATCAGTGATAGCAATAATAAAACAATGAAGTGTGATTCTGTGCAAGTAGGGTGGGTTCTTCTGTCTTGCACACCTTATAGGTGGAGGATAATGTGCATAGGCAGGATATGGAAAGCCTTCATCACAAGCATCTTGCCTTAAGCAGTGGCTTTTTTTATTTGTACAAACCAGAGAGAGAAAAGGATTGTGTTTTCATGTGGGGAACCACTTGTTCGTGGTACTCTTTCATAAGATGTAGATCAGTTGTGAAGTGTGAAGCACACAGGGTTGGTTATTCTTAGTGCCTCCTCTCCCTGCCCTGCGTGTGCACAGCTCCAACACACTGCTATATCTTCCCAACCTCAATGAACTCCATGAATACTGCAAGCTCCACCTTACAGTTCTGCTTCCTCTTGGAACTCCAACTATATCACTGTCTGTCCCTCAGTTTACCTGGTTTTCTGTCCACCTGGCTGTCACAATCTAGTGTGAATTTCCTTTACTAGGAAAATACACTGTCAGGTAATTGCTAGTGCTTTCTTTTTGGAGGAATGAAAACCTTATTTTTAAAGTGCAGGGCCCCTAGATGGTAAAAAATAGCTTACATTTTCAAAGTCACTAGATTTCAGCTGCATATCCTCTGGAAAAAAAAAAAAAATTTGAAGCAACCTGGTTTTTTAAGAGAGGGGAATCAGCTGCCAGTTGCACGTCCAAACCCATTAGCTGCTCTTGAACATTTGGGTACCTCTGTAAAATACAATAATATTTTATATATACACCAGTCATTAGGTAGCACAATAATAAGAGACTTAATAAGATTTTCAGCATCTCCCAGCATATGTCATGCTTTGGAGTGAAAGGAAAGCCATTTCTCACTCTGGCTTCTCGTCTGTGTCATGCCACCTGCCATGTAGGATGTAGTATGTCACAGCTCAAAAAGAAATTTAAAAAAAAAAGAAGAAGACCAGAAAAGGAGAGGATGCGGCATGCCTTTTCCTTCCCTAGGAGGTGTGGCACATTCCTCTGTGCCACCCAGCATTTGGATAACCATGGTGCTCACCGGGTGACCTAGGCTGCCAGTGAGCTAAGTGCATGTGGAAAGTGCTTTGCCCTCTCCACATAAGGAAGAAAAGCAGTCAGCACATCACTGAGATAAGACTATAAATCAGCACCAACTCTCTTAAAGCTACAGTTTCTGTCCAAATGGTTGAGAATGCTTAGCTGCCCACGGCTTCCACCTCCTCCTAAGGTTCTCCAGGCAGGCATCCGGGGTGAGATCACTAGAACTCTGTGAGCCTCACATTAAAGTCAGCTGATGTTCCATCACACCTAGCATCATTTACTTTTGTTAACCTTGCCCAAGCCTGGCATGAACCTCCACATCACTTTGGACCTGAGTTATTGCAGACAGAAGGAAGGAGTTTGAGAAGGAAAAGGTAAATGTGGTGGCAAGGTGTGATGTAAGAAAAGGGTGCATCTGGGTGTGCAGATGTTGGGAGTGGCCCAGGGACACACTATTAATTCCCTCTCCATGTTTCAGCTGTGGGAACTGCTAAAAATTGGGAGCAACAGTCAAGACTGGACCTACAGTTATTTTAAACACAGAAGGGCAAATGTTCTACCACAGAGACTGCTCCAGGGGATTGCAAGGAAGGAAGAGCCAAGAGCAAGCAGAGCTATGTCTCCATGGCCCTGACTGATGGAGCAGCACAACAACCACCTACTGACTCTCATTTCCCTTTCACCAGGAAAATCCCAGTGTTCAGCACAGCCTTCACACAAGCCTGTCCATATCCTGACTGGAGCTGATGGGAGAGATGAAGGTCCCTCTCTAGTGAAGAAAGCTTTTGGTGTTCATCAGCTGGCTCCAGCGCTCCAATATTTCTTTCCTTCCTCTGCCTAGGTTAAGGCTGAAGCAATCAGTGCAATGCAGTGGGTGATTGCCTAATGGGATTGTTGATGCCAGCAGGACCCTAAAACTTAAATGACAGCCACAAGATCAGAGAAGCCTGGAGATGAATGAGTTGCCCTTCTCCTTCCACCACCCACATCAAGAGTGCTGCACAGGAGCTCAGTGCAGCTGAGGATTCAGACCATTAGCTAAATGTCACTTACCCTGACTTCTGTGGAGAGGTGGAACGATGTTTTGTGTGCACCTCTCAAAAGCCCAGTTAAAGGGGAGAGGGCACAAGTGGATTTTGTTAAGAAACTAGTCTGTATTTCTTTTGCGGAGCAACTTTCCTGCACTGGGCAACAGGGTTTGATTTAAAATTCAGTCACCTAATCTCTGTAACCATTTGCAGAACTCTGCTTGTGTTTACAACAAATGCACTTGTAGTTTAGGCATACTAAAACTTGTAGTTTTAGTAGTGGAGAAAGCATTTTGCACCTGATGAAGAGCACAGGGTTGTTTATCACTACTGCAAAAGGCAAGGCTTTGCTTTTGTTTCAGAGAAGTCCAAATCTGTTTTTCACTTTGGTTATGTTTTTTTTACATTATGCCTTTCAGGAAGCAAGCAAGGACACCTCAGTTTCAGGGACAATGCTGATTTCAGGAACGTGTTCCAAGAGTTACCTTGTCACAGATGACAGGTGGCTGTCTGGCTAGCAACAGGGCTAGAATGGGGAAATGTCCCATCTTAAAATCTACCAAAATTATTATTACCTGTAGAAGAATCCCAGCAGAGGGAGGCTGAGAAGACAAATGGAAAATTAAATTGTGTCTAGGATCTGGCAAAGCTCTCTGAATACATGGTCAGTGAGGGGGAAAATGGTTTGAGTTACACCAGTGAAAATCCAGTCAGTCTACCAGCTTCAAAAGTAAAACTTGGTCCAGAGCAGGTCAGAAGAAGGAGGAGACATAATTATTAAACTCATGACACTGTCTGTGTTAGCATCTCTTTTTTTTTTTTTTTTTTTTTTGGTTTTGTGTGTGTGTGCAGAACATGTTTGTATTTCAATTGGCAAAGTATTTACAATGAGACTAGATATACTCACCACCAAGGGCAATTAATTCAGGGTTATAAAGCTTGTGTTTCAGAACAGGCATGAATAATTCAGTGTTAGGTTGTTTAAGTGTGTTTTGTAAAATAGAGCTGCAGCTTTTGTTTTTTCTTGAAAGCTTCTGGGGAAAAAAAAAAACCACATGATTTCTGGTTTTTTCTTCTTCTCTTCACCCCTGGGGAGAGCAGTGGCCTTTTGATGTTCCACACTGACCTGCAGTCCTTATTTGTTTCCCACTAACTTGGAGAAAATGAGACATAAAATGGAAGGCTTGAATGTAAGAAGTAAGGAGTACAGTGCTAGGTTTGGGTGTTAGAGCCTATCAAACAGGCTGTGGTGCTTCAGACTGCTTTAATCATTAACAGCCTTGCTAGATTGTGGACTTCTATGATGCTGATAAGCAGAAACGCACACACACATCAATGCAATGCTTGGTTTGGAGTGCAAGTCCAACCTGGTAAATGAATTTACAGAGTTTAAGTGGAAGGTCTCTGTGTGGAGTCTATCTCTGATTCAGGAACATCACTTTACTATCACACTGCTACATCTGCAAACCTAAAAAACAACCCTGGATAAATGCTGGCTGATGGCTGAATTTTGTCCTTCTTTTCCACCCAAACTCAAGAGACAGCAAGAAGGACTATTTTTGTAGCCTTTGCAAGCTGTTGCTATCCTTCAATAGATGTACAAATCTCCTACAGTCCCCATTAGCAGCTGGGTGAGCAGGAGTGTGTCAGGGTAGAAGCTGGCACCATCATGTTCTTGAGAACTTCCATATTTGAAGGCCCTTGTTGAGGAGCATTTTAAATCAAGAAGCAGCAGTAAACCAGAAATAAAGTGGCCAAGAGGTGTGAAGTGCCTTGATGTAGTAATAATGCATTCAGATGGCTAATGCTCATTAACATAAACCTCACTGAACCTGGTATCTTGGGCAGAGCTTAAGGAACTTGAGGGTCTCACCAAAAATGTTCTTACAGAACAGGGCAGGCACAGCCAATCACCCATTCTTAGTAAGTGTTATGTGCTGAAAACCAAACCACTTCAAACGGACAACTAATATGAGAAAGAGTCTGGGGGGATTGGGTTTGGGGGGGGTTGTTTGTTTTTGTTGGGGATTTTGGTTGGTTGTTTTTTTTTTTTTTTCACTGTCTGTCTGAAATCTCTTCAAAGGATAAAACCTCCTGGTTCTGGTGTGTAGCTGAGTTGAGACTTTTCAGGTAAGCCAATAATCACTAGATAGCTAGATGGAGTTAATCTGCCTGTCCACACTTCCACAACCAGCTGCATGGTGCAACTCAAACGGTAGATTTTTCACTTTTTCTGCCCAAATTCCTTCCTTCCAGTAAGCCATGAGATATCTCAGAAGGAATGGGAGTGTGTGCACATCTCCTTTACTGCCATTCAGACCATGTCAAGCAACTTTTCCTGGGAACCTCCACATGAGGGATAATATTTGCTCCCAGAAGAACATTACCCAGGAATATTATAGAGAAAAATTGAACCTGGTAACTCAAGACAGTCTTTCATACTTCTAAAGGAAGAAGATAACATGGCAGCAGACAGGACAAACCCCCCATAATTTTTTCCCCATGGGAAAAGGACAAATGGAAAAGTCAATACTGAATATTTGCAGTAAGTTGTGTAGCTTATGCAGGCTGACTGCAAGGTTAGTGTGATTAAACTTTTGATTTAAAGGGAAAGAAATGTGTCCCAAACCAGCATTTCTCTTAAAAAAAAGGGGGGCAAAAAAAGAGTACATTTTGTTACCTCTACAGTACATGTCATAAAGTGGATTTATTGTTTCCCCTAGAGTGACAAATCTCAAATGCTTGGGTGCCTTAATGCAGAGCAGATTTGTTTTCTAATTAGCATTCTGTATTTCTCCTCATCTGAGCTGCAGCATGAGAGCAGCTGAGTGAAATGTCCAGACCTTGTGCATCTCAGGATCTCTGGCTTAAGGAGGGATACACCAAGTGCTGGGAGAGTGTGGGAAGGAAACAAATTGACAAACAGCCAATGGGAAACAGAGAAGAAGGCATTTTTACTGCACTATGTTTACAACTTGTACTTTCTCAGATCCTAAAAAATCCCCTGTTTTGCCTACATGTCTGCAAGACATTATATTCCAACTTGGTACAAAATCATGCATGTCAGTGTGGATTTGTTAAAGGAATAGCTGCCCCAAGCTAACATGTGCTGAAATTCAGGTTTAGAATTGCCTGTAAATTCTGGCCAAATGGAAGATTTAATGAAAGGATCTTCATATTGCTAAGTCTGAACAGTGAATTTGCAGCCTGTCCCTTCTTAGTGCTTTTCTCTCCTAAAGTGACATTAAAGATCTCTAATCTGAGAGTGAGCTAACACAAAAGGCATCAGCAAAGTGTGGCCAACAGGACTAGGGCAGGGATCATGCCCCTGTGCTTGACACTAGTGAGGATGCACTTTGAGTACTGGGTTCAGTTTTGGGCCCCTCACCCCAAAGAAAACATTGAGGTGCTGGAGCATGTCCAAAGAAGAGCAACAAATCTGGTGAAAGGTCTGGAGAACAGGTCTGGTGAGTAGCAGCTGAGGGAACTGGGGTAGTTCAGCCTGGAGAAAAGGAGGCTGAGAGGAGACTTTCTGTCTCTCTACAACTCCCTGAAAGGAGGTTGCAGTGAGCTGGGCATCAGTTTCTTCTCTCAAGTAACAAGTGATAGGAGAAAAGGATACAGCCTCAAGCTGCACCAGATGAGGTCCAGGCTACTCAGGGCATTGGTGGTATCCCCATCCCTAGAGGGATTTAAAAGCCATGCAGATGTGGTGCTGAGGGGCATGCTTTAGTGGTGGCCTGGCAGTGCTGGGTTAGTGATGGGGCTTCACGATCAGTTCTATGACTCTATGATTCTATACACGTTGGGTTGTGTATACTGCTTGGTTGTGCATGCTGCTTCTTGACTTTGACAACAACAGATGTACAGAGCAGTCAGGAGATAGCAGCAGACATAGCTTAAGATACTCCTAGGTACATGTATGGGGGAGAAACAACATTTACAGGACTTTTGCCTTTTTTCTCTTTCTTTACCCACTGAGGAGTGATGCTGGCTTGTGCTACCACATGAGCTGTGGCTGTGGAGGGGTTGTGGCCTGAGGTCTTCTCCACACCCTAGTAGCTTTTTGGGGGTCACAGACCATCTGCAGCCAGCTTTAAACAGCATGATTCCTCCTTACAATCCTTCATCTTTTTAGACTTGTATTTAATATTGGAATAAGTTAAGGTGCAAGCCTCAGTGGCCACAAAACACATACAGAAAACTTAATTTACACTCAATGCATTATCCAAAAACGCCCTTGTAAATAAGAAATTATTTATTAGATATGTTCAAAAGTATTTTATTATGTGATATCTTGTTTTCAGCTACCTTGCAGTAGTCTTCTCCACCCTTGACTCACTAACAATGTTATTGCCTTTGTTTTCATCATACCTCTGCATTACATTAATTATTTTCTGTTGTTCTTTACCTGCTAAGAAACTTCTCTGTGGTTTTCAGTGTGACAGAATTGTCAGAAGTTGTGCCTTTTTCATTTGCTATGGTCTTGTTTCATGAATATTAACTCCTCAACAGTTCTCACACTGTGTTTCCCAGTCTGTACAACATGCACAGTGAAAGAATTCATGTGAGGAAAAATAAATTGTATTTACAATACCTCCAATAACAAACCTGGTATGGAGCTTACGCCAGATCCAGTCTAAACATTACAACACTTAATAACTGAGCCACAAAACATAAGTACACTGCATTGTGAAATGCTTAGAATCTTTACCATTTTGGGTATTCCTGCTGCCACCAGCAGAACCACTGGTGAGGATCTTAGGATCTTAAATTTTTGTAATCTAATTCCTCAAAAAAAGATTTCATAAAATAAATATAAGGAAGTATCTGTATCTTCAGCTTCATAAAACTAGTCACATCAATTGCTTTTCAGTTAATGAGTAACAATAAATCTGTTAAAAATACTGGAGGGCTAAATCATCATCTGAGGCTTGATCTAGGTATCATTTTTGTCAAGACCCAAAGGCATAAGCCCACAAGTGGTTAGCCAGAAGGAGAGTTTTGATTTGAACTGTAACACATCGTATCTTCCATAAATACTGCCCATGCTCAGTCTTACCTTCCCCATCCCTGCACCTGCAGAAGTGCTTAATTCTTTCTCAGACGGCTTCATCATCACAGAATCATAGAATCACAGCATCACAGAATGGTAGGGATTGGAAGGGATCTCTAGATATCATGCAGTCAAATTCCCCTGACAAAGCAGGATCACCTAGGGCAGGCCACACAGGAACACATCCAGGCAGGTTTTGAAAGTCTCCAGAGGAGGCTCCCCAGCCTCCCTGGGCAGCCTGTTCCAGGGCTCTGTCACCATCACCTCAAAGAATTGTCTCTTTGTGTTCAGGTGAAACCTCCTCTGTTCCAGCTTATACATGTTCACAGGATCACAGGATGTCAGGGGTTGGAAGGGACCCATCAAGTCCAACCCCCCAGCCAGAACAGGACCATACAATCTAGCTCAGATCACAGAGGAACGCATCCAGACAGGCCTTGAAAGTCTCTAGAGAAGGAGACTCCACAAGCTCTCTGGGGAGCCTGTTCCAGTGGTCTGTGACCCTCACAGTAAAGAAGTTCCTCCTTGTGCTGAGGTGGAACCTCCTGTGCTGCAGCTTACATCCATTGCCCCTTGTCTTTTCACAGGGCACAAGTGAGAAGAGGCTGTCCCCTCCCTCCTGACCCCCAGCCCTCAGATATTTATGAACATTTCTTAAATCCCCTTTAAGTCTTCTCTTCTCCAGACTAAAACCCTCCAGGTCCCTCAGCCTCTCCTCACCAGGCAGTGCTCCAGTCCCCTAATCATCCTGGTAGCCCTGTGCTGGACCCTCTCCTGCAGGTCCCTGTCCCTCCTAAACTGGGGAGCCCAAAACTGAATGCAGTACCCACAATGAGATCTCACCAGGGCAGAGTAGAGGGGGAGGACATCCTCCCTGGATCTGCTGGACACACTCTTTTTAATACACCCCAGGATCTTATTGGCCTTCTTGGCCACAAGGGCACATTGCTCTCCCATGGATAACTTCTTATCCACCAGCACTCCCAGGTCCCTCTCCACGGGGCTGCTCTCTCTGTTGTTCCTTGTCCTATCACTAAGGCACCATCAAAAAGATACAGGCACCTTCATCCTGACACCCACCCATCAGATATTTATAGAAGTTGATAATATCCCCTCTCTGCCTTCTCTTCACAAAAAACCCTTTTTGCTTTTGGACCTGAAGAAAGAAGACTAAACTGGTGCCATCAGGCTTTAGTGGCCAATTTCTCAATAAATGTTTTTTCTGAGCTTTTTTCTGTTGCACTGTCTGAGCAGTGTCCAGTTTTTCTGATCAAACAGACAATGCGCCTTCGTGTGCTAGTGAAGGATGATGAATGCTGCATTTGCTCATGCCGTGTGGAAGATAGTCTAAATAGCCTAGGGCTCCTTGCCAGGGGTTTGCACGGCCTTGGGAGGTAGCCAGGACAGAGATGACCTGGAGACATTGCCCCAGCTCAAAATCTGAGAACCTCTGCTCTTTCCCATACCAGCATGTGTGAGCTCATGGCCCTGTGAGAACAGGGGTGGACAGGTTTCGCTTTCAATCACAGGTGAAAGAGACAAAGACTGAGTGAGGCTGAGGAGGGAAACTTATTAAAAAAAAAAAAAAAAAGGAGTTCTAGTGACCTGGGTATTTTTATTGTGCCTTCTCATCCAATTCCTTTTGTTTGTCATCTTTAAGATAGCACAAAGACTGTAAGTCTGTATTTCATGCTCTGACACCAACTATTCCCTTAAGACTGTCCCTGAGAAACAAATGCAGAAGGTGATGAAGATAAAGGTTACACAAAGTTTATCTTTTAACTTCATATGGAGGCACTGCCTAAAATGATCAAGTTTTCTCCAAAAAAATAGCTACACAGTAGTTCACCAGTCCTAGTTAAGGCATTTTGAATTGCATGTAAACACTTTACTACTTTTTTCTTTTTTTTTTTTCATCTTTCTTTTTTCTTTCCTTTTTTTTTTTTCCCGTGCATTGTAACTGAAGTGCTTTGTTTCAGGGGGAGAAACAGACAGCAGAGACACAAAGCTTCCTGAGCCTCTTCTCTATTCTATAGCACAATGAATAATTGTTCAGAGCTGCAAAATACTCTAAAGGGACCTGATTATGCAAATACATTAAGCATCTCTTAACATCTTCTGAAACTATACCATATTAGCCACATAATTAAAGAAAATTATAAAATAAAAATTTTTAAAAATTAAGTTAAAAAATATCATCTTGGTTGAGTGTTCATGGTGTTTTCTATTTGGAAATATATATATATATATATATATATATATATATATACACACATATCTGTATATCTGAAATGGATAGAATGGAAAAGGATCATGATATAAACCCAAATCCATGTTACAAAGCTGGACTGCTAGTTGTCTCTTGAGATATAACCCAGTGACAATTGACATTTTGTCCTCTAACCTTACCTCAGCCTTCACACAGTTGTCTCTTCCCCTTGAGCCAGGCAGATCTAAGCTGTCAATTAATAGATAATGTAAGTTTACTTAGATGTCATGTAATGCTGTTATCCATGTGGAAATACATCAAATGTCCTAGTTTGCTCTAAAGGCTATGGTGCTTAGTAAAAATCTTCTCCCATGGGAAGCCTAGGCTTGACAAATGCCTGAGGATTAGTCATAGTCAGCCATCTCTTTGTGATGCAAAATGACATAATCATTGACTTTTTCAAATACTATTACACTTCTACTTTCTCCAAATAAAAAACCCAATTCCAGGTTTGCAAACACTTTAAAAGATTCATACAAAAGATAAATTTGTTATTAAATAAAGATGCCTTGCTAAATCTTAGGAACAGAAGGAACACAGCAGCTCAAAGACTTGCTTAAATTTTCAGTAAATGGGAGGCTGTCAAAAAAGAAAACAATGATGTTCTTAAAACATCGGTATCATATTGCCGCAGCACTTAGTAACCAGTCTTGGACCACTCTCTCCAGCACCATTCTGATTGTGAACTGAGAGCACCACAAAGTTTGCACAACACAGGTGGACATTTCACTGTAATAATTGTGAACTTGATTTATATTATTTATCTCAAAGTAGAGCATCTTTGAGTTAATTTATTTCTTGTTTAATTAGGATGAAAACCCCATTATTTTCTTTTCCCTTCCTAAACCCCAACATCCAAAACATATGGAAAATGTTGCTTCTAGGTATTGAAAGTTGTTGCCTTTATCACACTGTGCATCTAAATTCCCAAGGATGATTGATTTAACGAGGTTTGCACATTAAAAAAATCTTTTTTTTTTTCTTTGTTGCAATAGAGGATATCACAAGAAAGATTAATGCCCTCTGCATGGTGCCACTGAATTAAAATGTCTTTCAAATGTCTTCACTCCAGGAACACTTTGCTATCCAGGCCTGTACTTAGTAAAGCTTTTCTCAGTGTAAAGAATGTATTAGTCATGGATGATGATGCTGGGGTGCTATAACCTAAATACCTGGAATATACATATATTAGGACAAACTGGGCACTTGAGAAGGCTTTAAAGAAGTATTCATCTCTCAGGCTGGTATAATGGATTCCATGTCAGAAATGCAGGAGTCTACCCAAAGGTATGACATTCAGGCTTGACATACTGTGTTATCTGACATGAAACAGAAAAATACGCTCGGCCATTGCTTCAAAACTTCCCTGTGCTTAAACTCTCAGCAGTATTTTCTTTTCCTGGTGTGACAATGTGTCACTGTAGCATCCACTGCATTAATGTTGTACAAAAACTTTTTTATTTTTTAACTTCATCTGCCTCTACAACCATGAATAGCATGCTGCTGATCCAATATTCTCTCCATATTCGCACATTCTGGATACACTCTCCCAGAGAGCACCTCAAATGTAGAGAACACAGACCAGCTTGAACATGTACTTATTTCTTTAGAAAAAGAGCTTGCATCCATACTCTATATTGTCATTCTTGGAGCAAGAAGCTTTCCTGTTGTACCCCACTCTCTAACTTGCAGCCCAGAAAGCCAACCAGAGCCTGGGCTGAATCAGGAGAAGTGTGGCCAGCAGGTCAAGGGAGGTGATTCTCCCTCTCTGCTCAGCTCTGCTGAGACCCCACCTGGAGTACTGTGTCCAGTTCTGGAGCCCCTCTTACAAGAGGGATATGGACATGCTGGAAGGTGTCCAGAGAAGGGCCACCAGGATGAGCAGAGGGCTGAAGCACCTCTCCTGTGAGGACAGACTGAAAGAGTTGGGGCTGTTCAGTCTGGAGAAAAGAAGGCTCTGAGGTGACCTTCTTGTGACCTTCCAGTATCTGAAGGGGGCTACAAGAAAGCTGGGGAGGGACTTTTTAGGCTATCAGGTAGTGATAGGACTAGGGGGAATGGAATGAAGCTGGAAGTGGGGAGATTCAGATTGGATTTAAGCAAGAAGTTCTTCCCCATGAGAGTGGTGAGAGCCTGGAATGGGTTGTCCAGGGAGGTGGTTGGGGCCCCATCCTTGGAGGTGTTTGCAGCCAGGCTGGATGAGGCTCTGGCCAGCCTGATGTAGTGTGAGGTGTCCCTGCCCATGGCAGGGGGGTTGGAACTGGATGATCCTTGTGGTCCCTTCCAACCCTGACTGATCCTATCATTCTATGATTCTAACATCCTACTTTTGACTTGAGTGGAGAGATGAACTGATGGAGCAGGTTTAGGGAAGTTCTCCTCCCCCTTTACTCTACCCTGGTGACATCACACCTGCAATACTCTGTCTAGTTTTGGGGTCCCCAGTTCAAGAGAGATAGGGATCTGCTGGAGAGAGTCCAATGTAGATTTGCAAGGATGACTGTGGGACTTGGCCATCTCTCCTGTGCAGAAAGACTTAGAGAACTGAGACTGTTTAAGCTTGTGAAGGGAAGGCTGAGAGGGGAATTTGACCAGCCTCTATAAATGTCTGAGGGGTGTCAAGATGAAGGTGCCAGTCTCTTTTTACTGGTGTCCAGTGATAGAACAAGGAACAACAGGTACAAGCTGGAACACAGGAGGTTCCACCTCAACATAAGCACGCACTTCTTTACTGTGAGGGTGATGGAAACATGAAGGAGGCTGCCAGAGAGGTTATGGAATCTCATTCTCTGGAGACTTTCAAATCCTGCCAGGGTGCCTTCCTGTGCAGCCTGCCCTAAGGTGGTCCTGCTTTGGCAGGATGATTTGCGTTGGTGATCTCTAGAGTTCCCTTCCAACTCCTAACATTCTGTGGTTCTGTGATTCTGAGGAAGAAACAAGACTGCAGAGGTGGCTTTGGAGTGCGGGACCATGTCTGCCGGAAGTGATATCCATGCTGGATATTGCAAATACCTTCAAGAAAAGTATTCTGAAAGCAAGACCCTGGATTAGGTTACCCACTGTCACATCAAGTCAAGACTTCAATGCATCTATGAGATGAGATTCCAGTAATTTGTTCTGTAAAATATCTGATGTTGGAGTAGTCTCAATGTCAATTTTACCTCAAGCAACTTGTGCTTGCTGCCTCTAGTCTCAGCACCATGCATCCTAGTGGAGTGAGAATAACTTATTCTCCATAACCACCTTTAAGGTATTGGAAGACTGTGATTAGAATCTCCTGACCCAGCCTTTTCTCCATGCTGAGAAAACCCAGGTCCTCTAAACTGTCTTCATACATCAAGTTCTCCAGTATGTTCACTGTCTTGGTGGTCTTCCATTGGATCTGGTGGCCTTTCTCTCTTGAACCAAAAGAACCAAAAGAGTTTTCCAAGGTATGGCCTAATAAATTACAAGTCCTATAATCACATCTTTAATCTTCTGATTATACTCCTGCTGATGGAACCCAAGACACTTGGCCTTTACTGCTGCAAAGCTGTACATGTCTCTTCTGACAGGTAACAGAACGTGAGGGAACAGCCTCAAGCTGCACCAAGTGGGTTTAGGCTAGACATTAGGAAAAAAAAATTTCATTGAAAAAGCAGTGAATCATTGGAACAAGCTGCCAAGGGAGGTGGTTGAGTCACCATCCCTGGATGTGTTGAAAGGTCATTTAGTTGTGACGCTTAGCAATGGGGTTTTGTGATGAACCTGGTAGAGTAATGTTAGTGGTTGAACCTGATGAACTCAAGGGGATCTCCCAACCTGTATCTATGTTTCCAACTTGAATCTATGTGTCCAGATGGCCATCCACCCAGTCAGGCCCCTGAATTCCTGACAGAGATGGGTGACAGAGGCATTGATGCAACACATAACACAACCATGGCCTTGGGGCTGCGCCGACTTCCGAGTTGTACTATAGGACTTGTGCTTGCTCCTGTAGATCTAACCCACAGATCAACAGGAATCAGCCTGCCACCATAAATTCAGTCCATGTTTCAAGAGAACCTTCCCAAGGACTTTGTGCATGGTTAGAGTAAGCATGCAAGAGAGAGAGAAGAAATACAGTCTAGATGCTAGACAGAGAAAGAGTGAAAACACAGACCCGAGCTCAATAAATGGTCAGAAGTAAATATGAAAAGAAGACTCTTTTGTGTGGGAAAGAGAAACATCAGAAAAGCAGCTTAGCAAGTGAGACCTACTTCCAATAACAAATACAGTTCTTCAGACAATACATGAAAATTGGGTGTACTCTATCATCTGCTATAATTACTAAAACTCATTCGTTCATTCTAGTTTAGCAATATGTCACGAGTCCCACCCAGGCAATTTCCCATTATCCCTCTTATTCTACAAACATATAGCAAAAGACAGCATCTGTCATGACAATCCTTAAGTGCATAAGGTAAAAGATAGGAGAAAACAGGGAAATGAATCACAGAGAGAGACAAGTGATGAAGTTTTTTTTTAATAATTGAAGTGATTTTGAATCGTTTCACATTTAATAACAAAGTCCTCAGTGACTGGCCCAAGGACAAATGGGAGGACTGTTGTAGAGTCAGATATTTACCAAGCATGTTATGAGTCACCATCCAGAGCCTACAACAAAGGCCTATGTACCATGAAATACACCATGGGCTAAGGTTGCATCCTTGATACCTTTATTTAGTGTTTTACAACTCTCTTTCAGGCAGGTTTGTTTTTTTTTTTTAAAGAAGACATTTTTAAAGCACAACGGTCTCAGAGGGATGGGGTGGACAAATATCTACCACCCCATTTAACCCATTATTTCTCAGTAGAAAAGTAATTAAAATAATCAGTTCTGTTTCTAGGATCTCCACTGAAAGAGATATAAAAATATATTCTTCTAACTAAAAATGTCTTAAAGAATGCAATGAAAATGAAGGATAAACCCATAATATTGTGTACTTTTAGCTGGTAAATGTCAATTATGAACATCTAAAGCAGAGCAGATGGTCTGTGTCAGGCAATGAACTACATTACAGACATAATTGTGGAGAATTTTGCCTTTTCAGTATTCTTGTAGTCTGACCAGCAGAGTAGAAATATTTGAAAGACTAAAACCAGTAACTGAATCACAGAATTACCCAGGTTGGAAAAGATCTTCGAGATCATCAAGTCCAACCTATCACCCAACACCACCTAATCAACTAAACCATGGCACTAAGTTCCTCACCCAGTTTTATTTTAAACACTTCCAGGGACAGTGACTCTACCACCTCCCTGGGCAGCCCATCCCAATGGCCAATCTCTCTTCCTGTGAAGAATTTCTTCCTACCATCTAGCCTAAACCTCCCCTGGCACAGCTTGAGACTGTGTCCTCTCATTCTGTCAACTCTTTTGGTCTGCTCCTTACAGTGGTGAAGGAATGACCATCCTTGTGGCTCTTCTAGCAGCTCTCTGAAAAAAAAAAAAAGAAAACATGCAATACAGAAAACATTAAATCATAAAACTGCCTTGTTTATCTGGAACCAGAAAAAGAAAAGAAAAAGTGGGAAGGAACAACTGGAGGGTTTTTTTTTTTTTTCACATCCCTCTATGGAAGAGAAATAAATGTGCTTTGGGGAGTGTGGTTGTCCAAAAAGGAAAGTGGATGTAATGTAGATGGAAATCCAGTGAGACATAGGAGTGGAAAGGACAATCATGTGGAATAAGAGTGGACATGAGGCGGGGAGGTGATGGGGTGTTGACAGTGAACAACATGCAGTGGGCATGACTTAGGACAGAGGTGCAGGAGGAGTGGGATTTGGTCTCTGTTGCAGGGGCACCCAAGGGCATGGATGGAGTGGGAGAAAAGTAGCAAACATCCCTTGAGCAGCCTGAAGCTCCATGCCCCCATTTTCTAACCACAGAAAAGGGGTAGGCTTTCTTGGGACGCATCTCAGCAGCAAGATGTTCAACACAACTCCAAGCAATATGAGTTCTTTTTTCCCACTAAGGCACAAGCCACAATCCTGCTGATACATAAATCACTGACACAAAAATCATCTATTTATTTCACAATGCCCCCCAGTAGGTAGTGAGAAGTGTTTCCCTTTCAGACCTAACACAGGTGAAAGGAAATTGTGATCATGATTCATCAGATTGTTTGTTTAGCTATGCTTTCTGCACTGATGGGTTATTCTCTGCTCCCCTGAACATCTTTAATGTCTCCTTCAACAGGATGTTCTCCTACACTTGCAGTGCATGTATGGCCATGAAGCCATCCCATTCAACTCATTCTTTAACAGTGGTTGCTTTTTTAATGTTATGTTGCTTAAAAATACCAAGAACTGCTACAGAGTGGTTTTAACCATAGATTTAGGTCATATACAACTGACACTTATGCAAGTATCTAACTGGTGCAGTCCATTCCTTTTGGCTGCTTGCAGAATCATAGAATCACCCAGGTTGGAAGGAACCTCCAAAAGTCATTTAGTCCAACCCCCTTGCAGTGAGCAGGGTCATCCTCAACTAGATCAGGTTACTCAGAGTCCTGTCAAGCCTCATCTTTAATACCTCCAGGGATGGGACCTCAATTACCTCTCTGGGCAATCTGTTCCAGTGTTCAGCCACCTTCATTGTAAAGAACTTTTTCCTAAAATTTAAATCTCCTCTTCTCTAATTTCAAACCACTTTCAAACCACTTCCTCAGTACCTGTTAGCTTGCTTCTCCTCCTGGTGTTCTAGACCCTTAGAAAGTGACAAAATATATTCAACTTCTTGGTTGTTTTTATTTTTACTTCCGAAGTATGCCTTTTCTGTTTCCTACCTATAACACACTTCCAGTTTTTACAAAATTAGGCTTTTGGCTGCCTTCTGCATGTCTAACATACCTGCAGTATCAGAGCTCTTATTTGTGTATCCTGACTAATTCTCCTCCCTTTTTTTTTTTTTATCTGCCTGTCTCACTTATTCCTTTTTTTTCTCCCAGCATTTTGTTCTAATCACTAGATAGTAGTGAGCTCTCTAAAAAAAGGGGAAATGGTTCATCAACATTAGACTACCTACAAATTCCTCTGTATTTTTACCTTCTCTCTGCCTTATCTGTGTAAAGATGCATCACATACACACTTTGTATATCCATGTAATAGGTTCTTGAGCTTTGTGACCGCTCCTCTATTAGTAACTGCTGTCTGACTTCATGAAAAGTTTTTACCAGATTCACTTCTTCCAAACCAAGCTGTGTCAGAACAGTGCAACCCTTATTACACCCTTTTTTGGTGGCACCCACAGAGAAGAATCTGCTTTTGCCATATATCCCCAGTAAGTCCAAATGATTTTAACACTGGTGAAGCTGTATTTTTTTTCCATCTTTCAATCAGGGTAGGAGTAACTTTGACTTTTTCCACTCCTGGTCCTGTGTGTCCTTCCAAAATCACTCAAGCAGAGGCCATAGGTGTGCATGCAGTATGTTATAAGCAAGCAGTATGTTATAAGCAACATGCTACACAAGTCTGCTCATTTGTATTGATGTTTCCAGCTAGGAAAGTGATGCACATCCTATAATTTCCAGAGCAGAAGCCAAGGAGCTGGCTGTAATTTCATCAGATGGTCCAATATTTGGTCCAGACCAATGAGCCTGTCTGAGCGGGTGTTAATCTGGATACAGAATCACAGCATGGTAGGGGTTGGAAGGGTCCTCTGGACATCATCTAGTCCAACCCATGAGGACAGTCATGCAAGGGACACACTACAAGCACTGTGCCATCTAATGCAGCAAGGAAAGCAAGTCCTGCTCTGGCAGGGGGTTTGGGCTAGATGATGTCTCGAAGTCCATTCCAACTGTGAAGTCCCAGGACTCTCAGTATTGGGAGCATTTGGAGCAAAGGATGTTCTCCCTGTGTTTGGTTGCTAGATTTAGTTCCTTGGCTTGAGCAGCTACAGCCACAAGAGTGCCGACCAGTGGCATAGAGCATGCTGGTGGAGGATGCTGCAGAGGGTCTCCACTGTCAGAGGGCAGAGTGGAGCAGCTGTGCCAGCTGGAAAACCTGCTCCGAGAGGTGGCTGGGCTTCCGTCCCCAGCTGCGGAGGGTCCTGCACCCAGAGAGGTCTCACCCTGTGGCACCATGGGCTGAGGAAGCGCAGCTGGGCAGGGGCACAGGAGCCACCTTGCCCAATGTCACACCTGGAGCCCAGCAATCATCAGGGAAGTTGTCCTAGCAGCAAACATTGCTGGAGGTGGGACCGTGAGATCCAGCTGCTCACCACGCTGGGAGAGAGCTCCTCGCCCCGAGGTCACTGTTGCTGCTGCTGCTGCTGCTGCTGCTGCTGCTGCTCAATAAACCCAAACTTCAGAAAGAATTTGGATGCTATATTTGTGTGCTGACAAATAAATCTGTCACTTGCTACAGATACACTTGACTTAGATTACTTAAACTGATGATCTTTATCTGTTAATGAACAAAGTGGAAACCAAAGGGGAAGCAGTGCTGCTTTTTCAACCTTTCAATACATTTAAGGTTGTTGTAGTATTTTAACTCACCATAGATAACATGTTATATGGAGTGTATAGAAAACTGGGTTTGTATGCATCTCCAAGAAAGCACTGACCAAAGAACTTTACCCATTCTGTCTCAACATGAAATATTGTCATGACTGAACTAATTGCTCTATGAGAGCTATCATGTCTAGCATCCTGATAAGCATTTGTGAAACTAGCTCTTGCATAGATCCTCATGAAGATAATAAATGATATTTATGTTATTCAGCATAGCTATATACCACTTGTCATTTTGTCTGTGATGTATCTAGCAAGAGATCAGTGAATTCAAGCATGACACTAAACAGCTAAATAAACCATCATACTCAGGGTAAGACAAATCTCATGTTATCTCCTGCTTACTCCAAGTAAAAAATATGCCTTTGTGTTAAACTTTTCAGTGTATGGAAATGCTTCTTATGAAGCTGGATCCTAAAGTGTGATGTTTTGAAACTGTCTTTTTAATTTTTCGCTGCAAAGTTCAAGCAGAGAAAGCTGAAGAGTGTAAATAAGTCACTATTGGGTGTAAGAAAGCAAAAAATGATTGTTCTAAACACTTCCATTGGATAGAAATGTTTAAGAACTACTACTCAAAACAAAGTAGGCACAGTCAGGGCAACTTGCTGGGCTGTCTGGCTGCTTTTTTCTTCTTCCCTTCTGGCTGAAGATAACACACTGACCTTGGCGAGCTAAGTTAACAACTCTCTGCTTTAGCTAACTCTCTGCTTTTTGCCAGGGGGTTCTGGGGGAGGAAGCCCCTGGGAGAGACGACCCTTGGGAAAGGCCCCTTTTGGGGGAAAGCAAAGGGAACTCGATTGTGCTTTTCTGTTGATTGTATATATTTGTAAATGTTGAGAATTTTGTATATTTGTACATATTCATTGCATTTCATCATAGATTGTAGATTTTGCTTGTAAATACAGCTCTCATTTGCTTCCAGACTGAGCTAGCCTGGTTATTGTCGGTGTGGGGGGAATTTCAGCTCATACCTACACATAAAGCCTACCAAAGTCTGCATGTTTCCATATGATGTACAGTAGATGTAGAAAGAGGATAGGAGTGAGAGCAGAGGAGGGCAAAAAGCTGGGGAGGGCCTGGAGAATAAATCGTATGAGGAGCAGCTGAAAAAGCTGTGGCTGGTTAGTTTGAAAGAGAGGAGGCTGAGGGGAGACCTCATTGCTGATTACAACTACCTGAAAGGACATTGTGGAGAGGCTGGTGCTGGTCTCTTCTCACAGGTAGTTAGAGATAGAACAAGAGGGAATGGCTTCAAGCTGCAACTGGGGAGGTTTAGACTAGACATTAGATAAACATTTTCAGGGAAGGAATGATCAGGCATTGGAATGTGCTGCCCAGGGAGGTGGTTGAGTCACCAATCCTGGATGTGTTTAAGGGTTGTTTGGATGTGGAACTTGGGGATATGGTTCAGGGGTGAACCTTGCATAGTAGGGTTATCAGTTGGATCTGGTGATCCTGAGGGTCTTTTCTAACCTGAGTGATTCTGTGATTCTTCAGTCTAGCTAGCAAAAACAGAAAAGGGGTGAAAGAGGTAATAGTAACAAAACAAGCTTCTGAGCAGACTGGATGACCTTCTCTTAAACCATAGATTTTCAGTTAAGCTCATCATTCAGGTTTTCACTGACAGAAAATAAGTTCATCAAATCATTCAAAAAAGGAAAATTACTCTAAGTTCCCTCATTTCTATTTTTATTTTCACTTCACCCTTAAACACTTGTTCTTCCCTTGGATCAAGGACAGGTATGTTGGTAGAAACATTTTTCTTGTAGCTAATAACTTTATGTCCTCTAACCTCTCCAGATACTCATCTGACTCTTCAACAATGTGATGGTAGAAAGAAGAGGAAAGTATACTTTGAGTTTCTCTGATGATGGCCTCATATCAAGCCCCAGATTTTTACTGTAAAGGCAAACAGCTGGTGACACAGGTAGAAATGCTGATTGATTAGCTGGGAATGCAGCAGAACTATTAAGAAGCAACAAGATCTTTTCTGAGGAAGCAACCCAAAACTTACCAAACTGGTTCAGAGGAAGGTTTCCCTGCATGATATTCTGCAAGGGGTGGATATCTGGAAAACTCCAAGGGTGGATAAATAAATCTATTTTAAAGTATTGTGTAGTAAAGGGCAAGTAGTGGGGCAGAAGCATATGGCAGTGTTTTATATGAAAGCTGACAATGGTTCATAAGAATACTCTCCACTCAGCAGCTGCATATATCTGTATCTGTACAGCCCTCACCCCAAGAAGGACACTGAGGTGCTGGAGTATAGGGAAAGAAGACCAAAAAGGCTGGTGAATGTCTAGAGAACAGATGTTATAAGGAGCAGCTGAGGGAATTGGGGTTGTAGCCTGAGAAAAGGAGGCTCAAGTGAGACCTTCTTGCTCTCTACATCTCCCTGAAAGGAGGTTGGAGCAAAGTGGGGCTTGGTCTCTTCTTTCATTTAAAAGTGATAAGACAAAAAGAAATGGCCACAAGTTGCCAGGGGTGCTTTAGGCTGGACATGAGGAAAAAAGTTTTTGTTGAAGCGTGGTCAAGTCCTGCTCAAGGCAGTAGGGGAGTCACCAGTGCTGAACACATTAAAAACAGGTAGATATGGCACTTCAGGATGTGGTTTAGTGGGCATGGTGGATGTATTGATGATCTTCAAGGTCTTTTCCAGTCTTAATGATTTTGTGATTCTATAATGATAATAAGGGTCTTTCCAACCTCAATAATTCCATGATTCTGAGATCTATCTGCCTGCACCCTCCTGCTGACCACCACTTTGCTCTGTCCTCGCCCTGACAGCAAGTAAGGAGGTCCAGGGCAGGTGAGTTGAGACAGGATGGTGAGAAGCCATGAGGTGACTGCAGGGACATGGCTACGCAGTTAGGGATTCAAGAGTCTCACAGAGTCCTGGGCAGGGCATGACTCTGGTAATGCATGGTGGCTTCTCTATTTGTGCCTGTCTTTTGCTGCCACAAGCCCAGACCAGGAGAATAGCAGACCATGTTTCATCAAGGGATGTGTTGGAATCACCATTCCTTGAGGGACTGAGCAGATGTGTAGGTGTAGTGCTGAGGGATCTGCACTAGGGGTAAACAGCTGGGTTTGACCTTAAAATGCTTTTCCATTCAAAATGATTGCATGCTTCCATCTTGCCTGTTTAAATTCTGTTGGCCAGGCTACTCACTCTTCACTTTGATTTCATTCAGAAGCAAGGAGCAAGATAAAATCTGAAAACTCAAACTATTCAGGAGGCTTGGCCACAGTGAGTATTTAAATTTATATTTTACTGTCCCTCAGATCAAGTGTCTTTCTGGATGGATACAGACACAAGGAAACGCTTTTGCCCAATGTTGTGTCTTATCTGCCATTTAGTCAGTGCCCAGTGCTCTTCCTTGACCGTATGATCTTCTTTTAGGTCAGTTGGACTAACATTTGTGTGTATTTCTGCCAGGTCTGTTGCACAGCACCACCTGAAGCAGCTTGGCAGGAATCTCCATTAGTTGCTGTGTGTTTTCATTCCCTTGCTCCTGTCTTTCAGCAATTACTTCTAGGCTACTGCCAAACAAACTACATATTAAAGCTGCTGTGTGTTAAAATATCAAGCAACGAGCTTTAAGAGCTTGAAATCTTTTCCATTTCACTTGAAAATGAGTCATTTGACTTTATTGTAAGTAAATAAAGAAAGGAAAACAAAAATGAAAGTCTTTGGCTTCTGTTTGTCATAACAGGAAGAACCTGTGTAAGAATCTCCTCAAATTATACAATTGTCATTGAAGAGGGGCAGTGTGCAGAAAAATTGAGAAGTATTATGAAGCTTCATTATATTAAGCAGAAAAAAATCTGGTTTCATAAGGAGGGCACATTAGCATTTTTTTGTAGAGCAGAAGGACAAGGACACCAGACAGCTTACAGTGATTTACATGTGACCTCCACAGAACAATCTTATTATGTTGCCTGAGTCTCTCACAAGACTAAATACCTTCTCACAATGCTTCTCTCAGCTTGGTTTGGGACTGGGGTTTATGAAACTTAATCCTCAAACAGTTCCTAACAGTCTGGAAGTCACTGCAGGTTCATCACAGCACACAGGACTGTGCTGGGATACCTTGGCAGCAGAACAAGAGCCTGCCACATCTTTACCAAGCCCTGCCCCGAGGGCAGACCTAGCTGCTTATAGCTCGGAATTTGTCTTAATAGGGGAAATACAAGCCTTTAGGATGAGCAAGGCTCTTTGTAGTAGGTATTTTCAGCCTCTTCAGTGGTCATCTGAAGGGATGGGTCAGTTGCACTGGTTGGAAGAAATAACAATCTGGAAACTCAGTGAGTTTGACAAACTACCTTTTTAAGAGTTTGTTTTTTGTTTTTTGGTTGTTTTTTTTAAACATCTGAAATGTTATGTCTCATCTTGAAACTAGACATTTTAAAAGGATCTAAGAATAGTTGCTTCTAACCAGAAGCAGTCACTACGAGACACCTCCTGAGATCTGGATGGAAAAATTTCAGTCAAGAGATGTTCTTTTTTACCAGAGCTCCTTTGTTCTGCATGGCTACTGCAAAATGCATATCTGCCCAGAGCATGCGTAAGTGGGTTGAAAAGGGTCAACTGACCCTGCAAATGGGCACCTGTACACTCAGACACTGAATCTGCAAGCACAGGTGCAAATTTTGAACATGGCTTATGTAGGTGGAAAGGATCCCTTCCATCACCTGTAAGCCTTCCCACTACAGCTCCCTCCCATAAACGAATTTCAGGAAGTCAGGAGGGGTCTGTTCTGGGACCTGTACTGTTTAATATTTTTATGAATGATATAGACAGTGGGACAGAGTTCACTGTAAGCAAGTTTGTAGATGGCACCAAGCTGAGTGGTGGTGTCAATATGCCAGAGGAACAGGACGGCAACCATATGGAGCTGGACAAGCTGGAGAGGCAGCCCAGGTAAACCCCATGAGGCTCAACAAGAGCAAGTGCAGGGTTCTGCTCCTGGACCAGAGCAATCCTCATTATCAATACAGACTGGGGGAGGAGGTGATAGAAAACAGCCCTGAGGAAAAGGGGGTCCTGGTGGGCGAGAAGCTGGACATGAGCAGGCAGTGTGAGCCTGCAGCCCAGAAGGCCAATGACATCCTGGGCTGTATCAAAAGCAGCGTTGTCAGCAGATCCAGAGAGGGGATTCTGCCACTTCATTCTGTCCTGGTGAGACTTCACCTGGAGTACTGTGTCCAGCTCTGGAGCCCTCAATCCAGGGAGGATGTGGGCCTCACGGAGTGGGTCCAGAGGAGGGCCACAAAAATGATCAGGGAGCTGGAGCACCTCTGCTACAAGGACAGGCTGAGGGAGCTGGGGGTGTTCAGCCTAGAAAAGAGAAGGCTTCAGGGAGACCTAATAGCAACCTTCCAGTATCTGAATGGGGCCTACAAGAAGAACGAGAGAGACTGTTTGTAGGACATAATTTGGGGACCAGAACCCCAGACACTGCTTTACTGATAGAAGGAGATGCTTTAACCCTGGTGGGTCATAAACCTTGGGAACAGAATGCAGCTGTGTAGAAAGAAAAACACAGATAGGTGACTCCCAATGGTCACTGTGACCTAAGGGGGTTACACAGTTACCTGATAACAGGAACTAGGCAAAAGTTAGGACAGTGGAATGTAGAATTATAGAATCCTTTATCTCTTTTCTGATGTTTAAGCCTTGGTAAAATATATGCGTTCGCATGAGACTTTTTCTCTGTAGCCAATCATGAGTTTACAACTGTCCCTTGGACATACTAATGACTAATTACAAGCTGTCTTCTGGTATTATGTTAACCTATATAAAGGAAAAGGTGTGTACAATAAACTGACACCTTTCTTGCATCAAACTTTGTCCCGTCTCTGCTCGCAGTAACTGTTTACAAAGGCCTGCAGTGATAGGACAAGGGCAATTGCTTTGAACTAGATAAGATCAGATTTAGACTGGATGTTAGGAACAAGTTCTTTACCGTGAGGGTGGTGAAACACTGGAACAGGTTGCCCAGGGAGGTAGTTGAAGCCCCATCCCTGGAGATATTCAAGGTAAGGCTCAACAGGACTCTGGGCAACCTGATCTAGTCGAGGATGCCCCTGCTGACTGTACAGGGGTTGGACTAGATGACTGTTGGAGGTCCCTTCTATGATTCTATGAATTCCAGCATGGTGGAGGTTGGAAGGGATCTCTGAAGATCATGTAGTCCAAACCACCTGCTAAAGAAGGGTTACCAACAGCAGCTTGCCCGGGATCACAATGTCCAGGTGGGTTTGGAATCTCTCCTGAGGAGACTAGGTCTCCTCTCTGTTTCCCAAAGTACAGCTTTTCAAGGCTCACAGTGCTTTATATTTATTTTTAAAGGGCTAAAACATCTGTTTTGCTGTTCTTTCAGACCTGTTTCCAAATCAAGTCATGGGAATACACTCAAAACAATTTTTAGAGGAGGAAAAATAAAATGTCTGGCTAATTTACCTCCATATAAGAAACTTCATAGAGAGGATTCTCTGCTGGGTCCATAGATCAGCTTCAGTTGTCCATCAGGTTGAACACTGAATACCACAGAACTGACTAGACTGAGCCTAAAGGAGAGATCAATGGGTAAACTTCCTGCTGGGTGTTTCAGTGGGGCTAATCTGTCCTTCCCCTACTGGCACCTCTGGAAAGGCTGGTGTAATCTGTGGGAAGTTTTTTTAGTCTCAGTGTGACCATACATTCTTTGGGAGTAGGAAGGGTATTTAGAATTTCTTGCTTCCAACAGTAAGTTATACTTACCTCCATTCAACCAATGTCATCAATAAAAAAAACAGGATGAAAAGGGGTAATTTCTTCCTGCCAACTCACCCATCTGGGAAGACACTAAATCCTGGGCATTATCTCTCAGTTATTCATACAAAGAAATACATATTCATTCAGTTATTCATATAAAGAAACATATATTAATTCAGTTATTCATATAAAGAAACACATATTTATGCTGGTTTGGTTCTTTAAAAAAAATAATTAATTGTAGAAACTCATAATAAATATTTTTTTCTCTACTTAACAAAATGTGAAAGAGAAAAGCCCTTTCCATACCTCCTTTTTCCACACAAGCCAAGAGACACAGTGAGCCAAGGAAAATGCAAGATGTCCCTAAGATATTTTAAGGCTAAAGGAACAATCAGCTAGTAATGTAACTGGCTTGAGCATAACCATTGATACAACAATAGCTCACAGAAAGATCATGGGTTGTAAAATCCTCCAAAAGATTCCCTCGAATGCAAAGCAAAGACTGGTTAGTGAAAACTTCCACTCTTTTCAAGGGTGGGTACATCCAGGCAGAGTTCAAAGGATTCTCTTCACCTTTTTTTTTTATCTTTCTTATGGTGGTGGTGTTTTCTCAATATATAATTTTACAATGATGTCACTTGCATCTCTGTAAATTATATTCCACGTGTCAGAATCAAATGCTCCTAAAATACTCTCGAAAGACACTAAATATATTTCATACATTCCTTACTAACTCTATGTTATGAAGTAATTGATACACAGCCCACAAAACATCTAAAAATACTTCTTTCAGCTTAAGAGATGCCTTCAATTTCTTCTGCTGTGCATAGCTGCAGACCACAGAAACCAATCTGAAAATCCAGTTAGGGTAACATTCAGGAAGTGACAGAGAGAAAACAACTTCTCACAACCTGAGTGTTTGCTTTGTTTTATACTGAACTGCCAGCATGTTCCCAGAGCTCTGGGACAGAATAAATTTCCACTATGCCTTTTTCCTAATGAAAAATATTTTTCCACAGTTCTTGACATAATTGGTTTTTCTACAGTTAACATGTGTAAATCTAAATAAAAAAGGAGGTACAATTACATCTAAATTGCTATTGTGCATGTTTGTTTATTTCAAGCTGTGTGCAATCTATCCAGGAATATTAACACTATTTCTAAAGTGAACTGACCTCAATCATTTATTGTCTGAGTCTGCCCAAGTTTGGTTTTGTTAATTTTTTTTTCACCCTTCCTTATAGCATCAGAAACTCTTGGCATATCTTAATCCACAATAACAAAAGATCTTAATCCACAATATCAAAAGAAGAAGCTCATAAGTATGGTTTCATGAAGGATTACAGCACATCAGGATTCATTCTTTGCAGGAGTGGACTGTTTTTGTGACCTCAGACTTATTACTGCTGTGGTGATTTTCAGGCAAAACAAAAGGGAAAAAATAAAAAGTGTGAGAAAACTCTGAATTCCATTAATTTTAAGATGTAGGAAAGGGATGCTTCCAGGTGACTAGTCCCATAAAGATAAGGTGGGGAGCATCTCCAGCCAACAGCATGGTGGCAGCTGGTTTCTGCAGGAGCAGGAGGTGGGGAAGGAGCCAAACACGCCCAAGGGGGACAGCAACATGCACAGGTACAACTCTTCTAGTGCCTACAATTATTCCAGTACTATGGGGCATAAGAGGACAATGTGCATAGGATCATTACAGCTCTTCTGTACAGCTCTTCTGTTCCAGGAGCACCATCACTCTAGGACATCAACTGCTGCTGTTACATCTCAGCTTTGTTGGAAGGATCAGATCATGAAAATGGCAAAGAGAAATATTATAACCTCCAAAAAATAGGGGGGGAAGGCATGCACAGGCAAAAGGTGTTAAAAATCTGTGGCTAACAGTAATCAGATCAGAAACAGACACCAAAAATCATGCTCTCAGAAAGTCATCACGTGGTTATGGATCTGTTGCAGGTAGTGCTGATTAATCATGGAGGAGAAGAGCTTGGGGCCAAGCCTGAAAAGGTGAGGAAAGAGGAAGGATCACCTCCAACCATCCAGTGTGGATGCCTTCACAGGGAGCAGGTGGGAAAACCAAATTCAGGAATGACCTGAATTTTCAACACTGTATTGTTGGGCAAGTTAACCATCAGCCAGCCAAGGGCAACACTATTCCATGGTGCATTAAGAGGAGTATGACCAGCACATGGAGGGCAGTTCTCCTCTACTCTTCCCTAGTGGGGTCAGATCTGGAGCATTTTGTCTAGTTCTGGACTCTGTGGTTCAAGAGACACAAAGAACTACTGGAGAGAGTACAGTGGAGGCTATGAGGATGCTGAGGGGATTGGAGCATTCCAATGAGGAGGAAAGGCTGAGAAACCTGGGGCTGTTTAGCCTGGAGAAGAGAAGCCTGAAAGGGGATCAGATCAATGATGATCAACAGCTGAAGGGCAGGTGTCAAAAGGATGGGGCTGGGCTCTTTCCAGTGGTGCTCAGTGACAGGACAAGGGGCAACAAGCACAAATAGGGACCCAGGAGGTTCCACTAAACAAAAGGAAACTATTATTTTCTGTGAGGGTGCTGGAGCCCTGCAGCAGGCTGCACAGAGAGACTGTGGAGTTTCCTCCTCTGGAGAGAATTCCAAACCTACCAGGACATTGCAATCCTGAGCAACCTGGTGTGGGTGACCCCTGCTTTATCAAGCCCCCACCATGCTGGGATTCAGGGATTCTGTGAAAGCAATAGTGGTTAGGTTGGAAATTCAATGCTTAAAGAAGCATTTAGCCTCTGTATAAACATTATTAATGGTGTTCTGGGAGCACCAACACATCAGTGCTGGAAAGAGTGGTTTGCACTTCCTTACTGATCATGCCCTCATTTTGTGTCCTGAGCATTTAGTTGTGATTCTGTTTTCTCTCCAACAGAACTTCACTTCCCTATGCCAGCAGAGCTCTCAAAATCCATTTTTGCAAGTCAACGCCATGCTGCCCTTGATGGATGTAGCCCAGCCTGGCCCATGGGTGAAAATCAGAAGTCTTACTTTTGCATTCCTGGCCAAGTGATGGAGCTCCACCAAACCACATCTGGGTAGAGCCACAGCCAGCAAACAATACAGCCTCTGTGTTCACCCCTCCCAAACCACCAGTGAATGGGAGGAGGCTTACAGCTGCATGTGCAAGCCTTTGTTTCTTGGAAAAGAAAACACCTCTTTTCATCTTGGTGAGACAAAAGGAAAAAAAATGTCTGGACTTTTTCCTTCCAGTGATAGCTTTCTGAACTTTTGCAAAGGAATTGCTGAGGTTAACAAAAATACACAGCTGCTGTCTTCAAAGAAGGACTTCAGGGTCCTTTCTCTCCCGCAAAGCCATGGTTTTTATATTATTGTGAGAGATGACTCAGTTTGGGGGCTTTTGCCCAGGAATGATACCCACATGAGCTGGCAGGAAGCTGATGGTGTAATTTAGGAAGTCAGCTGTCTGTAACATGCTGGCATAAGCTAGGTCTTGGAGGTGACCAAGGCGTCTTAAATAAAATGAGGAAACACTTTGTGTTTGGCATTCAGGATTGTTTCCTTTAAATTAATTAAAAAAAAAAATCTAGAAACTTACATGAAATACAACTGCTAAGCAAAAAAAGAGTGAAAACTATAAATGAAAGAGAAAAACTTGATAAAATGGGGGGGAAAAAAGAAAGAAAAGAAAAAGCCAACTTTAAGTAAATGGATGAAGTTCTATCTTTTAAGCCCTGATGAAATATTTAAGATCATATTGAGTGGAAGCACAAGGAACATCTCAGGGCAAGCTCGTTGTAAAACCATTGTGCAAATGGACAGGCACAACCACCTGTCTAGGGAGGCTTTGAGACATATTATTTTGAGAAAACTGTTTTGCAGGCCCAGTGCAGATGACAATGTGTATTTTGTTCAGAAGACCAAGGTTAAGAGAAGGTTGCTAAATAACCCCTCTTGGAAACTAGCTACCAGACAGGCAAGGAAGGATATAGATGATAGCTATATAGATAGAGCTATATAGAAGGGTATAGATGATATCCGATACAGATGAGCATCACTAGGATGTGCTGAGCACATAGCTACTGACCATGGGAGAGTAAAGAATGAACACTGCATAACCAGGAATGGAAGGGAACAAGCAAACCCAGTATATCTCATCACAAGACACCTTATCTTCTTTCTTTGTGCCCTGGACGGCCCTCAGTTGAGTTCTGCCCAAGAAAACATGGATTTCCTTAAGATTTTGCATTTCTGAGGCACTTGGAAGATTGAAGAATCACTGCTTCCCTTCTTTCTTCTTAAAACCTTCCATTTTCATAGCTAGGTCGCTCCTTGGTTTGCCCAACCAATTGCTAACACACCTCCTGACATGGCTTGAGGTAAGCAAACTTCCCTATGAAGCAACTTACAGAGGCAAAGGATCTAGGGCAGACAAGGAGGGGCTGCTAAAAGCACTTGTCATTAGCTGTTGGTTCAGACATCTGCACTCATTTCATCACTGCAAGCAGCTGTTCAACATGATCTTACTGAAAGAACATAACCAAGTTTTTTTATTTTTTTTGTGAGAAGCATCCAGAACAGCATATCTGAACTGTTTGAAGTAAACAGTATTCCTATAGGATCTGTTAGTGGCCCAGTATCACTCTTTGACATGCCCACCAGTATAAACATAACCCTGGCATCGTTGCTGCTGTCTCAGAGGTGGATGTTACCAGAGACAGACACTGTAGGTAATGACCTGGCAGTCAAACCTATGAAATCTTAGTGGAAACCCTCAAAGGCAAGAGCAGAGGAACAAACTAAGCAAACCAAGAGCTGAAATCTTATAAATTTCTCAAATTCTCCCTTTTTCAACACTTTCTAAAACTTCCACTTTAATATTAGCTGCTTTTAAGGTGTAGTTACTTTAAGTAAAGAAGTTGCTTGGATTGCTGAACAGGGATCTTTTTAATCTAAAAAAAAAAATTCAAATTGATTCAGTCTAGCATTTCCAAATTTTCTGTCAAAAGTGTTTCTTAATTAAAATGTAACTGAAAGAAATCATTTTCACAAAATGGTTTTGTAATAGAAGCACTGATTTAGACAGCTTCTGAGTTGTCTTAAAGAAAAAAAAAATCAGAAAATCCACAGCAAGCTCTGGCTGAGGCTCTCTCAACTACAGCAGGTGTATCATGTATTACACATACAATGATGCTACCACAGGCACTGATCTCCTTTCCAGTTTGCATCTTGGATGTCAGCTAAAGAATCATTCAAGGATTGAGTCTGTGCTGTTGCCCTGGACTACCCAGGACATTGTGGATAAGCCAAATGCTCCCATGGACATATTTTCTGATTTACACAATCCATTCAACCCTGGGAGTGTTGAAACCCAGGCTGAATTGGGCCTTGAGCAATCTGGTCTAGTAGGATGTTCCCCTGCTTATGGCATGGAGGTTGGGACTAGATGATCTTTAAGGTCCTTTACAACCTGAACCATTCTATGATGCTATGGTCTGTAATAAACAGACAACCCCACATGTTCAGCAGTGAGGAAAGCAGATTGGTGTTTCTCAGACAGGTCGATACAGCAAGTCCATGGTTTGTAAATTCTGTGCCTAGAGACCTCCAGGTAACTGCAAATGAACATGTTAAAAACTTAAGGCAAAAAAGGAAATTCTCTGTCTTTTTACCCTCTTTCTCCACAGAGACACAAAGAGATTCTGCTGTAACTTGAAAACATTTTACTGTAAAATCACAGTCTCACAGTATATCAGAGGTTGGAAGGGACCTCAAGAGATCATCAAGTCCAGTCCCTCTGCCAGAGCAGGATCACTTAGGGTAGTTTGCACAGGAACGCATCCAGGTGGGTTTGGAAAGTCTCCAGAGAAGGAGACTCCACAACCCCCCTGGGCAGCCTGTTCCAGTGCTCTGTCACCCTCACTGTAAAGAAGTTTCTCCTCATGAAATCTTGGTGAAATCTTCTATGTTCAAGTTTGAGAGTAAAATGAGAGTAAACTATTTAAAAGATATTTCACATACATTTGGGTAAAACAGGAAATCTTCCATTGTCAATTAACTTCCCCATTATTTATAGATTATTTAACTTTTACAGCTCCTTTTTTTTCCATGGCAGTGTTTTATCCTTGTCCTTGCACCATTTAGCTTTTTCTCCTTCCTTGTAATATTGCACATCAGTGCCCATCTTCAGCATCCATTTCCTATTAGCCTTCAGTCTTCCTTCCTGATTTGTCCCAGATTATCAGATCCAATGCAGGCTTCAGTAATCATACTGGATTTTTTTTGTTTATATGTGAATATAGACATAGATACAGACATAGATTATATAGATATAGATGATACATAGATATAAATATAGAACTGATATAGATATATACAGCCAACAAAAAAGGCTATGTATGTATATGTATAAATAGAGGTGTATGTATACGTGTAATATATTGTATGGGGGGTAAACAATTGGCTGGATGGCCACATCCAGAGGGTAGTGGTCAATGGCTTGATGTCCAGATGGAGATGTGTGACAAGTGGTGTCCATCAGGAGTCCACACAGGGACCAGTGCTGTTTAGTATCTTCATCAATGACATAGTGGGATCAAGTGCACCCTCTGCTAGTTTGCAGATGACACCAAGCTGAGTGGTGTAGTCAATATGTCAGAAGGATGGGATGTCATCCAGAGGGACCTGGACAAGCTGGAGAGGTGGGCCCAGGTGAACCTCCTACAGACCAACAAGGACAAGTGCAAGGTCCTGCACCTGGGTCAGGACAATCCTCATTATCAATATGGGCTGAGGGATAATGAGATTGAGAGCAACCCCGCAGGAAAGGACTTGGTGGCACTGGTGGATGAGCAGCTGGACAGGAGTCTTGCAGCCCAGAAGGCAAATCACATCCTGGGCTGCATCAAAAGAAGCATGGCCAGCAGAGAGAGAGATGATTCTGCCACTCTGCTCTGCTGAAACCTCATCTGGAGTACTGCATCCAGCTCTGGATCTCCCAACACAAGCGAGACATGGACCTGTTAGAGTGGGTCAAAAGGAAGGTCACAAAGATGATCAGAGGACTGGAGCACCTCTGCTGTGAATACAGGCTGAGGGAGCTGGTGGTGTTCAGCCTGGAGAAGAAAAGCCTCCAGGGAGACCTTATAGCAGGCTTCTGCTATCTGAACTACAGAAGAGTTGGGGAGGGACTTTTTACAGAGACAAGCAGCCCTAGGGCAATGATTTGAAACTAGAGCAGGGCAGATTTAAATTGGACATTAGGAAGAAGTTGTTTACTACGAGGGTGGTGGAACACTGGAACAGGTTGCCCAGGGAAGCGCCATCCCTGGAGACATCCAAGGTCAGAATTGATAGGGCTCTAAGCAGCCTGACCTAGTTGGGGATGTCCCTCCTTCCTGCAGGGAGTGTGGACTAGATGACCTTTCAATGTCCCTTCCAGCCCAATGCATGCTATGATTCTGTATATGATAAATATACCTAACACCCGTGCTTTGTATACACACATCCTGGTCAAAAGGTGCAGTGCACAGACCAAGGAAAGCTCCAAGATAATGTCAATATATGAACATATATCAGACAGTATAAATGGTCTTAGAATAACCACATCTAATGAAATTAATAAAGACACACCAAAAAAAAAAAAAAAAAAAAAAAAAAAAGTGAGTGACCCAAAGATTGGAGAAAGACACAGATGAACTTTTTTCCATTACTGGTTGTTTTTAATCAGAGTTCCAGCAGACCTGCAAGTAACATGAAGAGCTTTCAAGAGCAGTTAGTTTCACAGCATAAGATGCTCTGTATGCAAAATTATAGAGTTCATAACACGTTCCTAGCTGCAAACCTAAGTGTTTTATAGTAAGGCTGCCCCTTACTGCACATATAAATACATAGGCTAAAAATGCTCACAGTAGACCATGGCACAATAAACTTAACTGCTGTGTTATGGGACAACATGTCAAGAATCTCTCTTTTAATAACTGCTTGATTACTTACTCAATCTGGTGAATATTATGTGTTTTCTGGTAAAAAGCATTGGGTTAATACACAATTATAGAATCCCTGAAATATTCATTTGGGGGATTTTTCTTCCACCAAAAAAAAGAACAAGAGGAAGCTAACTTAAGTGCCAGAGGAGACAGAACTACCAGAGACACAAAGAGCACTCCAAGTGGGACTTCGGGAGACAAAGGTCAAAAATTGTCAGTTAAAGCTGAAATATCTATGCTGAACACACAAGTCATTTTCCTTAAAACAAAGAAAATCAAATAAATGAGAGGAGCAAGAGAGAGAGAATGAAGTACTACCAAATTAATATTAAAAAGTCAACCTGGGCTTGTAAGCTTAATTCTAAATGTCCTGATTTAAGACAATTTAAATATGATATGCTCTGTATTTATAAAAATATTAATTCATGCTTCCTATAGCAGGAGCAAATGAGTCTATTAATCTACACTAGGTACTTCCATTACATCACAGCTGCAATGCACATGGAACCACCATGCAGCATAATCTGCTTTCCTACATGCTCCTCAGCAACACCACACTGGGATGAGCACAGTCACTTTGCTTCATCCTTGCACACTGATGCAGTGATAGAATAAAGCACCTCACAGATTAGCTTAGTCTGCAGCACTTAAAGG
The DNA here is from genome assembly GCF_027791375.1 of Indicator indicator. NCBI lineage: Eukaryota > Metazoa > Chordata > Aves > Piciformes > Indicatoridae > Indicator > Indicator indicator. The sequence continues at coordinate 2,279,903 of NC_072053.1, read as the reverse complement.
TCAGGATTTATTGTAATGTAAATCACAAAGCAATTTTATCTTGACAGAGATTACATACTCTTACAATATTTCTCGCTGAATGTAGTGATGCGTTTGCTTTTTCTTTGCAATTGCTGTGCAAAATTGGACTTTAGCCCAGAAAAGAAAAAGGGATGGCAGCCTGTTTGGTTTTCCAGCAACAACTTCATTTCTCTTCAGATTTTTCAGCATTATGAAAGAAAGGTATTTAAGGGGGAGAAAAAAAAAAACACAAACAAAAACTACCCAAAAACTTCCATAACTACACTCAAATCTTGCAGAATGGAAAGGTGGTTTGTGTGGAAGTTAAGCAGGATAACCACTGACTTATCCTGCAGTATAACAAATCCTCAACTCCTGTTAACTGAAACCAAATGATCTCCTTACACAGTGCTGAAGCAGCATCCTGTCATGTCATTCAAAATGCATTTAAAAAAAAGTTGACATTTATATGCTGACTGAGACTGCAGTGGTGGCAAAGAAGCACTCAAGCATCTACTCCACTTACAGGTGAGCTGCACTCAGTTATATGACGCCAGGACTGCAGGGCACCATCTCCTTCACAATGGCTGAATCAACCATTTTTTGTCATGTATACAGACAGAAGTTCTCTGTGTTAGCAGATTATGTGGCCATAGTGCAAATAAATACAGTAATTTGCACTCATTGATAAAGGTATTTTTAAAATAAATCAATAAATAAATAAATAAGAAAAATGCCACTTTTGAGTGGCATCAGAAGGAATCACAGACGGGGTCTCCACACCTCATGAAGGTACTTCCCAGCAGAGACTGCCTCAGGTACCAAACACACACATCCCTCTGGTTAATCCCAAACCTGCATGTTCCCAGGGAAGGCACTTGTAATGGTTCAAATGGTGGCAGAAGCCTCATCCCTGGAAGTTTTTAAGACCAGGTTGGATGTGGCTCTGAGCAACCTAATCTAGTGTGAGGAGTCCCTGCCCATGACAGGGGGTTGGAACTGGATGATCTTTGAGGTCTCTTCCCATCCTGACAATTCTATGATTCTATGATTCCAGATCCATCCAGGAATTGCCTGACAGCATGAGCAGAGCCAGTGGCACTGGATGGCTGTGTGGAGAAGGATGCTGCTCCTGTGGATTGTCTCCTTTAACACAGCCTAGCCCTAGGGTGGAAAGGAGACAAGTTAAGTACCTCCTTCATCTGAACTTCCTGATGCTTTCCCAGGCCTTCTTTCAAAGGTTAGTGTTTTAGGGGCAAACCAGGCGTTGCAGTGAACTCCCTTTTGCGTGGAAAGCAGCAGGGAGGAGGACAGGAAAACACAATGCAGGGTGGAGAAACTTGGAGAAAGGCAGCAGCATTTTTATAGCCCTGTGTACCACAACCCTGGATTGATGTGGTGACTTGATAAGACGTTGAATTACGCAACCATGCCCACAGATGTACTATCACATTAACTTTGGTCCCCTAGGCTGGCTGACCTCAGACTGAGCTTGTAGTTAGGATAAACAAGATGCTGTGCCAGTGTACAAATCAAGGCTGGAATCTGAAAAGTCATTAAGACAATAAACATGATGCTAAGTTTACAGATTCACTTTTCCAAGCGAAATCACACTTTGGGCTATATTAAGAAAGCTCTCTTTTTTTTTTTCTTTTTTTTTTTTAATTTCAGTCAGAAACGCAGAGCTGCATATAAACATACAGTTGTACAACTGCTGTGCATATTTTATATTTAGATGAAATGGCAAGTTGGTAGATCCTGATGGATTTTCTGGACTCCTTTCACTGAATTCCCACCCTTCAGGTTTGTTTTCCTTTCATAAGGTAGGACTTTATAATGCAAAGATGTAAAATCCATCATATGCTCCTTGATCGAGCACCAGGGCTGCATAAGGGTGCCAATTAGTATTCACAAAGCTTGTTCCTAATGAGCAGGAAAAGCAGGTGTTCATGGAAAAACAGCAAATTTTAAGTAATTCTACAGTTTATGAAACTTTGTGTTTATTTCAAAAAGCAGTTAGCATCACAGCAATTGAAGTGAGAGACTCTCAAGTCGTATTAATGTGAAATAGGAGTAGGAAACTGTCAGACACCAATAAGAGCTTTCAGAAAAATAGTAAGAACCTGCAATAATTATATTTGTGTGTATTAGTTTTTTTAATTGGGCTGAGTAAGCAGTGCTGTTGACCTGGATAGCTTGGATTTAGGGTATATTGTTTATTTATACAATTTTGTAAGCTACCAAAACAAAAACAAAAAACTAACAAAATAAATCTTCCACATGAGTTTGAGACCACTCTTTTGGCACCGACTCAGTTCTACCCAAAGAGAATGCATTTTAATCCATTTCAGAACACACAAGTTTCTTTTGGTCTCTCCACAGCAAAGATTCCTTAGTTTATTAATTTTAGCATCATGTAAATACTTCTTTCCAAAGCTGAAAAGAAAAAACAGCCCCAGAAGCAGCCACCAGGTTCCTGTGTTTTTTAAAACATTTATTTTACAGACTTCAATCAAAGCGGGCTAAGAGCACGTTTAGGTAATTCTGATTTTTAGATCAGCCAATACAAATAAATAATAACCTTTCACTGATTGCAAAGGAAATCTGATGTAAATACCTATGCCCTGCATATTTTGAGGTGGTCATTTAGCAGTCAGAGGCAATAAAAAATTAAATGCTAATAGTTTGCGCTGAATTAAGACCAGGCCATGTTATTATTATTGGGGTATTACAGCTCGTTTATTCTTTCATCTTGCACGTTGTTATTGACCACAAAGCTTCACAGCAGTGTAAGAAAAGTTTCCACAGTTAGTAATTTCCTACTAGATTGCATGTGTTGTCCTTTTCTTCTGGAGCAAAATCTGAATTGACACACTCCTTTGCATTTAAGTAGGTGCCCTAATACAAACTAAGCTGATGAGCTCCATGCAGCACCATGAACTCAGTGTTAGAGGATGCCTGCAGAAGGACCCCATGAAGGGCCCCTTAAAACTGCTACTGTGCAAAAACTAAGACCTCAGATTGTCTCCACAACTCCAACAGGAGATGCAGCAGATCCACTGCTTTGCATGAAGCTTAAGAAGGAAGGTTACAGGTAGGAGCTTAATTGATGCAGTTGAAACTTTAGTGTGATGCAAGATATCAGAAGAAAAGTTTCAGTCGGGTGCAAACAAAATAACTTCAGATATCAACACCCCTTCTGCCTCTGAAGCCTCTGTGCCAAAATCATGTGCTAACAGAAGATGCAGAAGGAACATGTGTTTGCACCTTACCCAGTTTAATCTGTCATGAAAAGTTGGGAGAGCACTGAGTCACCAGACTACATGATTGCAGTGAGAAGATAATGTCCCTTCTGCTAGTGTCTGCAGCACCCACTGGCACAAAACCTCACCCTCTGCACTCTGTTCTACAACTGCCACCCTTGCTGTTCCAGTGCCACTTCATAGGACAGGTCTCTGGACAGACTCAGAGCTACAGGGCTAGAGAAATTATATGCATTTATTTTTTGCTCTGCAAAATATCACTCATACTGAAAGCATCTTTTCCTTGTTTCTGCCCTCCATCATCACAGAATGTTGGCGTTGAAAGAGGCCTATGGAGACCATCCAGTCCAAAACCCCGGCTGAAAGAGGGTTATCCTCAGCAGGCTGCCCAGGGTCACATTCAGGTTAAGTTTGGAATATCTCCAGGGAAAGAGACTCTACAATTTCTCTGGGCAGATTGCTCCAGAGTAGCATCAAAGTAAAGAATTTTTTCCTCATCTTCAGATGGAACCTCCTGGGTTCCAGTTTGTGCCCATTGCCCCTTGTCTCATCACTGGGCACCACTGAAAAGAGTTTGGTCCCATCCTCTTGACCTGGCCTGCCCTTTAGATATTGATAAGCATTAACAAAGTGCCCTCTCAGTCTTCTCCAGAGCGAACAGCCCCAGGTCTCTCAGCCTTTCCTTCTCAGAGATGCTCCAGGCCCTCAGCATCTTCCTAGCCCTTTGCTGGACCCCAACCAGTAGTTCTTTGTCTCTCCTGACCTGGGGAGCCCAGAACTGGACACAACACTCCAGACATGGCCTCAGTAGGACAGAGTAGAGGGGAAAAGAGAACCTCTCTTGACCTGCTGGACACATTCTTCTTAATGCACCCCAAGATACCACTGGCCTTCTCAGCTTTTCAGACACAAGAGCTCATTGCTGACTCATGGGCAACCTGTCCACCAGGACTTCCCTGTAGCGCTCCTTCCCAGAAGGTCAGCTCCTAACCTTGGGGGGTTTTTCCTCCCCAGGTGCAGGACCCTACAGTTGCCCTTGTTGAACTTCATAAGGTTCCTTCATTAGGTCCACTATTTATCTAAGTGAAGCACAGGGCAAATGCCTGCCCTCCACCCCATATTTGGTATGATTAAGTGTACTGGATGAACAAAGACTAGCAGAGAACAGCCAACATCAGGGTCATTGCTGCATGGTACCTTAACATGGAGAGGGGAGAAGGGGATGCAAATTTATCCTTCAACTTTATCACAACCTCACAAAACTGTCTGCAGTTTAATTGTTTTTATCCCCTATTTAAACTCACATGAATAATAAATAAAATAGCCAAATAATAATACCTGAAGGCCTGCCAAATGTAGAATATCAAGATTCCTGCACATGATAAGGATAATAATTGCAAAAGCAACTATGAGATTTAGGAAGTTAAAGTCACTTCCAAGGACTGTGTAGGTGCTTACTTCCCAATGGTAGCAGAGGGATTTGCAAGACCATTACACTGAAGGGTCAAGACCCTGGAGACTGAGGTGCCCACCTTCTGTGGTTCACTGTGGAAATCAAGCTGCAGATTCATTAATGACTTGGATGTGATCTGAATATTTCACCCCAAAGCTCTCCGCGTATCAAAAAAGGGCTGTTGAAAGGAACCAAACAGGCTGAAGTGCTTTTTAAAATGATCACACAGCACAATTGCTCATCAGTCTTTTGTGCTGGGGATGAAAATATTACTTAAATAAACACTAATTCAAAATAAATTTTCACTGATTTGAGCACATTTAAATAATAAAATGTTGTTTGTTACTGTGTCATACCTCCATCGCATCTAGGAGAAGAATTCAAAATATTAAGTGTTGGAAATTACAAGAACTAATAAAATTATAGCTTCTTTCTGAGAAAAAGCATGGTTACTAGCAGCAGCATTAAAATGACATCACTCTAGGTAGAAAGCAATTATTTCCATCATTTTCTATTTTGGCACATCCAAGAAACCTGTTGTCCTGAAGGTTTGAGAGTTTGTGTGCCAACTTGACAAAAGACAACAAGGAAATAAAATGAATAATAGGATCAAGGTGGGGACAGAGCAGGAGGCAGAGAGATTTAACACCACAAGATGAAGAAACTATCCATCAAAAATATGCTGGGTGCAGAAATTTCCATATCTCTCTATTGCTGTTCAGGTTTTTTTTCATCCTGCTCTTCCTTATTTACCCAGGTGAGGGGAGAGTTATGATGGGGCTGGTGAAATGAGGGGGAAAAGATCACACATGAGACAAGCCTTGGGGTGCCTGTGGAAAGCAGGAGGGATGCTGAGAGTGGCACTGCACAGTCATGGGTTAAGGCACAGAAACAGGGTCAGTCAGAGATGCTGTCCACTTGAGCATCTCAGCAGCAGGAGTGAGACAGGGCAGCAATGGGCAGCACAGCCAGGACAAAGCAGAGTGATTCCAGCAAAAGGGAAGATGCAGACATGAGAGATGGTTTTCCAAGGAGCCTCTTGAAAAGCAGGGCATAGAGTTGCAGACACCAGAGTAAAGGAGGGTGCATGCTCAAGGCAGAAATAAATTAAGACACAGGTGAACTATTGGTTGTCAGGACAGAAAAAGAATAATAGTATTCCCTCACCAAGGCAAAAAAACCAAAACGACTAGCACATCTCTGAACAACTACATTTTTGGGGTTTTTTTCAGTAACTTCTGCATATCATATTCAATTAAATCTGTTTTCTCACAGCATCACAGAATGGTAGGGCTTGGAAGGGACCTCTGGACATCATCACGTTCAACTCCCCTCTCAAAGCAGGTTTGCCTAAAGAAGGCCACACAGTAATACATCTGGGCAGGTTTTGTATGTCTCCAGAGATGGAGAATTCACCACCTCTCTGGGCACCTTGCTCCAGTGCTCCAGCACCCTTAAATTAAGGAAGTTCCCCCTCATGTTTAGATGGAACTTCTTATGTTCCAATTTGTGCCTATTACCCCTTGTCCTGTCGCTGGGCATTACTGAGAAAAGACTGGCCCCATGCTCCTGATACCCACCTTTTAACTATCAGCACTGATGAGACATCCCACCCCTAAGTATTCTGTTTTCCAGACTAAAAAGACCAAATTCTCTCAGATGTCTGTCCATTTTTACTTCACAATACAAGCTGCAAGGTGACCCAACATAGAAACACGAGCTTTCTGTATGTGCAAAATGCTCCTTTCTTACTTATGCTGCACAGAAGTTGCATCTCAGTTGATAAATTCCAATTACATGGGTGGAAAATGCCCACAGGCTCTTAAGGTGTGTGCATACACACCAAGAAAGTGAAAAGATTCTGGAATAAAAATTCCACCTGACATTTGATTCTGCTGGTTTTGTTTTTAGAACTTCAGAGCCACGCTTTTTAGTCATAACAATGGGTCCCTCTAGTGGATAAAAGCATAGTTGACCGATTTCCTTACATTTCCTCTTAACACTGCAAGGTATCATATTTGATTAATCACGTGGAAGATATCCACCCATAGACAAGTGAGTACCAAAAGGTATCGTTAGCTTTTCTGCACCTTTTTAAACCACAAAAGCATAGATACAGTGATATAAACTCCAATCCAGATGTTTTATCAAGCAACCAAATCACAAAGCATAAAAACATGGAATTGTTTTGGTTGGAAAAGACACTTCAAGTCAAAACATTATCTAGGATCTGTCAAGGCTGGTGCTAACTCCTGTCCCTCAGCACCACATCCTTTTAAACACCTCCAGGGATGCAGATTCAACCACCTCCATGGGGAGCCTATTCCAGTGTTTGAGAACCCTTTCAGCAAAGTTTCTTCTAATATGCAAGCTAAACTTGCTCTGGTGCAACTTCAGGCCATTTTCTCTCGTTCTATCACTTGTTGCTATGGAGAAGAGACCAACTTCCACCTCACTGAAACCTCCTTTCAGGTTGTTGTAGAGAGCCAGAAGGTCTCTCAGCCTCATCTTCTCCAGACTAAATAACCCAAACTCACTCAGCCACTCATCAGAAGACTTTCTCTCCATACCCTTCACCAGTTAAGCTGTCCTTGTCTGGACATGCTCCAGCACCTCAGTGTCCTTCTTGGAGTGAGGGGTCCAAAACTGAATCCAGTATTGAAGGTAGGACCTCACCAGTGCCCAGCACAGGCAGACAATCCTTGTCCTGGTCCTGTTAGTCACATCATTCCTGATACAAGCCTGTTCCTGAAAAAGGCCACACATCCTCCTGGTGGATCACTAACGTGTCACAGAAATTGCACCTCATCAGCATCTAGGTTTTTTTAAAACATAGTAATATCAATCAAATTTCTGCTAAGCAGCTTGCCATGGCTAAAGTACAATCAGCTTGTTCAGAAAGATCTGTTGTTCCAAAAATGAATCATTCCAACACTTACCCAAGTCATGATATTCAGTGTTCCACAAACTAATGAACTAGATGCTGCTAGCACTGCAACTGCTTCACAAACACAGCAGCCATTATAAACTGGCATAATTAGTTCACTCATATCACTCCAGACTTCAGTGCCTGTTCTGTTTAGCTGCAGAAGTCTCAGGTAGAATTGTGGGAGTTACATTTCACTCTTTTCAAAGCATCTGATTCTCTAACGATCTAACTTGCAATGGGGACTAAAGAACTGCTTCATTTAAAGCAACCTTCAGACTATAGGATCTTGAGCAGCATTATTCCTCAGCACTGAGGAACGTTGAAGAAGGTGGATCCACAAATCATGTTCTTTAAACCTTTACACATTTTTGCCCCTTTTTTTAATATTTTTTTTAAGGGAGGTCTGTAGTAAGATTTATATTACCTGGCATTTTTCACTAATATCATTTTACTTTCCTTGTTTGCCTGTGATTGTTTTTTCACATATATACAGCAATTACATATACTACACAGATATTTTACTGCTTTTGACTTTGCATTCCTTGGTACAGCACATTGCTTAGTTCTGACCTGCATTGTTGTATCCCTGCCTCTCACTAAACAAGAGAGCACCAGGTGGGGGAGTTTTACTCCCTCCATCACAACTGGATTAAAATAGATCTGTTTGTTACACGAGTTTGCACAGTTCCTTTGTCAAGGATTAACTGTTTTCTAAGACATTTGTTTCTTACCCTACATTTCCATTTACAGCTGGGACAGTTCCTGTGTTGCAACCTATGTGTCCCCATTAGAGGGCTGGGAACGGCTCCTTCCTGCACTTGGGACAGCAAGAAAAGGTTACAGAATTTGGTCTAAACTGCTCCAAGTTTCTGCCAACACAAATTGTCCAGATTCTATGCAAACCAATAAAGCAGGCTTTATTTGCAGTTAAACTTCACAGAAACACAGAATGCTTTAGGTTGGAAGGGACTTTTAAAGATCACCTAGTCCAACATGCCTGCAGTTAGCAGGAACATTTGCAACCAGAGCAGGTTGCTCAGAGCCTCATCCAATTTGACCTGGAATGGTACCAGGCATGGAGCTTCTACCAGCTCTCTGGGCAACCCATGCCAGTGTTTCATCACCCTCACTGATCTTCAACAGTACTTCAGTTTAAGTGACTTCCAGGTCACTTCCTCACAACAAACAAAGAGACCTTTTCAGGAGTTCATTTTATGAAATTATAATTAAAACAGTGCAAAACATAATTGAGCTCTACAATAAAAAAGTTTATCCAACTGTTGTAACAACCATTTCTGCAAAACATTTTAGGCAATCTTATTTATAAAGCATCATTAACTGCCTAGCTCTGACAGGCAGGATCTCTCTTAGTAAAGTATCTTTCCTGCTAACCTCATTCTTTATTCCTTGAAGATGAATATTTTAAAGGAATTATTCCTATTAATGTATTTCTTTATTCCTTTGGAATTCCTGAAAATACTCCTTTAGAAGTGGTTTTCAAACTAGTAAGGGCTAAAAAGTGGCAAATACAACTTCCACTGGCTAAACATTCATATGCTGTTTCAAAAAGACCTACATATGGAAAGTTCCCACTTATTATATATTCTGAGAGCTATCACTTCTGACTGCTGGTAATTGCCAACATGTTCAGTTTGCTTAGCAACAGTTTCACAGTAGATGAACCATTTGTGCTATCTTAAAAGTAAGACACTTGCAGATACTCTAGATGATTACGATTTCTACTGATTTTCTGTTAACATGTGTGGCATCTCAGGGGGACTGTCCAAGTGGATTTGTCCAGATTTTTCTTTGGTGTACCTTAGAGAAGTCAGAAGCACTCAAAACACCAACTTCTTTTTTCCTTTGTGGAATAATTTTTCTTTTGTTACTCAAGGGTGAAAACATTCTCAGCATCCCTACAGACTTACATTAGCAGCAATTACCCCTCTGCAAGAGCACTACTTCTGCAAAAGTTTTGCTAGTGCCAGCCACTATCTTCTATAAACTCTTGACCTAATTGAAAAGTCAATGAAAAATGCAGCTCTGCCCAGCAAGTTTCAGTCACAGCTGTTATCTGCTTAATAGCAGGCCCCAGATCGGCAAAAAAAACATAAAGGTTTGCTTATGTGAGCAGAGCATCCATCAGATGAGAGTCACCAGAAAACTCCATGTGAGAGGTTGTGAGCAGCTTCAAGCAATCTTCGGGGTGACCTCATTTACTGCAGCTGTCCTTATCCCCTGGTCTAGTATAATTTGTAGTAAAAATCCTCTGCTAACAAAGCTTGCATCCCAAAACTCTACAAAGCCCACAAAACTTGCTTAGGACAAATGTAAAAGCTGAAGGATTTGTCTACGCTCAGCTTCATGCCATGACCACAATACAAAACCTCCTACAATGCCAGCCTTAAGTGTCCTCATGACCTGTGTCCACAGTGTAGGAAGTGAAGATATGCTACAAACTTGAAGGAATCCCAGGGGCAGACCCAGGTGTGCTCCCCTTTGGGCTGCTGTTCCTCTTGCACAGGCGTGTAGGTCAGCATGGACCTCTGTCCTTCTGCTCTGAGCTGGGGGCCAGCTGGGTCTCTTCCCAGTGCCTCTCTACTGTCCCTCCCTTCACAATTTGCCTCTTTGGCCTGTGCTCTTTTGCCAGCCAAGCTGTTGTGGTTTTCCTTTTCCTCTTTACCAAGCTCCAAGGACATGGTTAAGCAAGACTCTGCTGCATGTGGTGAAGGTGGCCACGTCACCAGTGCACTCTGGAGGTGTGCACTCAGGCAGAGTGTGAGCTCAGGCAGAGCCCCCACATCATGAAGCATATGCAACCTTAACATTGGCATTTTCTGACTTTTGATGACTTAGCTGTGCCATGGAAACTTTCCCATGAATAAACACAAACAAGAAATGTTTGAGGTGACAAACTTAGGATTGAAAAGACTGCTCTAAAATAAGTCAGCAGAGTAACATTTGGTATCGGCTGCTTTCTGACATGGTATTTTTATACATTTGGAGGTTCTCAGTTTCCTCGAAGTTGCATGGGACTAATTAGGGAAGTGATGGACTAGTTGGCATAGTTAACTGTTGTTACTGTAAGCTCTTAAAGAGAGGCTCCAGTGGATTTTGGTACAATGGATTATGGCATTCCCTTAGCTGCCATTTTTGGACTTCCACCAGGCATCACTACCCTCCATGGTAGAGGTAACAGAGAAGCATTTGTTCCAGGTACTCCAGATCAGACCCTGTGATTTTAACACCAACCCCCCGTTGCATGGCTAGAAATAAGGCTCACATTCACAGCACAGCTTTTAAATACATAACGATGACTGCTGAACCTTGATACTATTCTATAACAGAAAAGACTTCAGTGTGCCACCAAATGACTCTCTTCCTCCTCTGATGTCAGACAAAGAATGAAAAGACAAAAACTGGGATTCTGTATCCTAGCAAGCAAAAAAGCATCACGATGTTCAAGCCCCACAAAACATACAGAGTTGAACAGATGTGCAAGTGCTGCGACCAAGCAGATAGCTCCAAGTTCAGAGCTGTGGTATCCATTTATCAGAAATGCTGTTAATAATGGGTATCAAGAAAAGCCAACAGAAACTGCAACACCTCCAGCACACAAAATAGCAAGAAGCTCATCCACCAGCAGAACAAAGCAAGTATGGTTTTGGAACGCAATAATCTCCCACACAATGAAATGCAGAGAAAAAGCAAAGCCAAACATTGAGGCAAAATCAGCAAACACTACATTGATTTTTTTCTTTCTCTTTTCTTCTGTGCCACTCTCACAGTCTGAGCAACTTATGAGACCTCTCCAGTTCACTGGCCTGGAACACAGCACTAATGCAGTCTGAGACTGTAACCAGTGCTCTCACATCTGCAAAACAAGTTCTATGTACATTCAAAAAAAGTACGTTGCAAAAGCTAGAAATAAAGACTCGATCCAGAAGAGACAAAGTCTGCCTTGCTGGAAGAGTTACAAAGAAAAAGTAAGAAATAATTACCAGTCATCTGATTCTGCTACTTTCTGCTTTGCTAAGAACTCATCTGGAGTACTGCATCTGGCTGTGGAGCTCTCGACACAGGAAGGACATGGACCTGATGGAGTGGGTCCAGATGAGGGCCATGAAAATGATCAGGGATCTGGAGCACCTCTGCTATGAGGACAGGCTGAGGGAGCTGGGGTTGTTCAGCCTGGAGAAGAGAAGCCTCTGGGGAGACCTAACAGTAACCTTCTAGTACCTGAAGGGGGCCTACAAGAAGGCTGCAGAGGGACTGTTTACAAAGGCCTGCAGTGATGGTTTCAAACTAGAGAAGAGCAGATTTAGATTCAATGTCAGGAACAAGTTCTTTACCACAGGGGTGGTGGAACACTGGAAGAGGTTGTCCAGAGAGATGGTTGAGGCCCCATCCTTGAAGATATTTAAGGTCAGGCTTGACAAGGCTGTGAGCAACCTGATCTAGTGAAGGATGTTCCCGTTGACTGCAGGCAGGGTTGGACTAGATGACCTTTGGAGGCCCTTTCCGACCCAAACCATTCTATAATTCCACGATCTACGGAGGAACAGAATGATGAGAACAGTATTTTTAGTGGGGCCTGTTGCAACAAGACAAGGTATAATGGTTTCAAACTACAAGAGGGGAGATTTAGACTAGATGCAAGTAATAAAGTTTTTACACTGAGCGTGGTGAGACACTGGACCAGGCTGCCCAGACAGAGAGGTGGTAGAAGCCCCATCCCTGGAACCATTCCAGGTCAGGTTGGTTGGGATTCTGAGCAACTTGCTGGAATTGCAGACGTCCCTGCTGATTGCAGAGGGTTGCACTAAATGACCTTTAAAGGTCCTTTCCAACCCAAACCATTCCCTAACTCTAAGATTCCCTTAAAAGACACAGCAGAGTATTGGAAAACTGACAGATTCAGTACAAAGTATGATTCTTGGAGAAAAACTTTTTTGATGAGTACTAAGGGACTTTTTAAGCTACCAATTTCACTGCCTGCAGAAAATAAATATGCCCCTGACATAGTTGACATAAGTAAAAAGCAAAGCCAGAAAATACTGAAGTAGACAATTCTCATATTTTTCCTAGAAAATACTTGTTAAGAGCAGTTCATAGGCTCAGTCTCAAAACACTGAATCTTTTCCCCTCAATATTTAACTCCCAAACAACACTGCTAAGATTGCAAAATACTGATTTGAAATCGGGGTTTTTTTTTGGTTCCATTTTGTGGTGGTTTTTGGGGGTTGTTTTTTTCTTAATCAGTTTCATTTTTTATATGTTGTATTTTGCTATTGGGTTCTAAAGCATTTTACTTGACTTGTGTATGAGTTTGCTGTGTTTATTCCTAAGCAAGATTTTCTTTTGCACAATAGAATCCCTCTACTCTTTCCCAATTCCCCCTTCCCAATTATTATATTGAAATTCACATAATGATGTCTCTGCTAACATAGCAGAATTTTTCTCCACAGAAATTCCCATCTCCATCCAGCAAATATTTCATGCTGTTTACTTTTTGAGCAAGAACCTGCTTATAAAACACACCTCAAAGTCTTACACAAACTTTGAGCCAGTAACCAAACACTAAGACAACTTCAATTTCCTGGCAAATACCAATTACTCTTTCAAATTTCTTATTAATTTTATCCCTACCTTTTTTCCCCCATTATATTTGCATAACTAATTTCGGAAAGAAAAAAAAAAAATCAAAATCTCACCAGTAAGAACATCCCTTCCCAGCAATGGCTGTTAATTTCTCTCTGAATGTGAGTGATGAGGTTCAACAAGAATAAGTGTAGAGTCCTGCACCTGGGAAGGACCAATGCCAGGCACCAGAACAGATTAGGGGCTGACCTGCTGAAATGCAGCTCCATGGAGAAGGACCTTGAAGTCCTGGTAGACAGTAAGTTATTCATGGGACAGCAGTACACTCCAGTTATCAAGGCCAGTAGTATCCTGGTGTAAGTGAAGAAGACTGTGGCCAGCACGTCAAGGGACGTGCTCTCTCCCCTCTATTTTGTCCTGCTGAGACCATATCTGGAGTACTGTGTCCAGTTCTGGGCTTCCCAGATCAAGAGGTACAAACATATACTAAAGAGTGTCCAACAGAGACTAGAAGGATGAAGGGACTGGAACATCTATTTGATGAGGAAAGGCTGAGAGACCTGGGGCTGTTTAGTCTGTAGAAGACTGAGAGGGGATCTTATCAATATTTATAAATATCTGAAGACTGGGTGTGAAGAAGGGGCCAGTCTCTATTCGCTGTTGTTCTGTGACAGGACAAGGGGCAGCACACAAACTGGAACACAGGAAGTTCCACCTCAAAATAAGGAAATACTTCTTTAACTGTAAGTATTACAGAGCACTGGAACAGTCTGCTCAGAGTATGGTGTCTCCTGCAGAGACTTTCAAGACCCATCTGGACACATTCCTGTGTGGCCTCCCCCACATAATCCTGCTTTAGCAGAGGGGTTGGACTTGGCGATCTTCAGAGGTCCCTTCTAGCCCCTACCATTCTACCATTCTACAATCCAGCAAAACAGTCCTGGCTGATGGTTACATACCCAACTGGGGCTCTACACAATGTGTCTGTAACACTTATCAGTTACACAGAGCCACTGCCAGTCATTTTGAATTGCTCTAACTTTCTCTATGAATGGAGTTGTATTGGTGGCTTAATGGAGAGCAAAGTCTTTAACACATGAGAATTGTACAATACATACTCCAAAAGTAATAGGAAAAATCTATTAACTTTCATGTATTCAATAAATTCCAAGATTGATTGTTTGTACAGGGCAAACTTGTTCGTAACCTCAGGGTCCCTGACAGTTAAAATGCAGCTCTTAATTGACAATGAAGGTGCACACAAGATTAACCAAGAGTTAGAGTTATATATATATATATATATATATATATATATATATATATATAAAAAGAGAGAGAGAGAAATATATATTAAAGGAGAGCAAAATTTAAAGAAACTGCAATTAAAATACAGGAAATCTGGAAAATCAATCCACAAGAACTCTTCTGGATGACAGCTGGCAAACTAGAAATACACCTGGTCTCTTCAGCTACTTGAAAAGTTCACTCCCTGTGATGCTCTTCTTCTAACTAGATAGTGCAGAAAGAGCATCTACTCATGACAGTTGTCATTGTCTCCACAGTTATCAGAGATCTGGATACTGAAGAGCTGCTGGCTGACACATGAATGATTTAAGCACATCTTTGAGAATTTATCACCATGCACAGTTGCCTGCCCTTTGTTATTAATACAGAGCTAATAAACTGCATCTTTGAGGATGTGACTCCTTGCTCAGTTAATGTTACTGTTCACCTAGAACAGCAGAAGTACATACCTATTAAAAAGAGAAATTCCCTGAAGGCTTCCAGTTCAGATTAAACTACAAAGAAATAAGACTTTCAAGTAGCAATAGTAAACAACATTTTATTAAAGTGAAGTTTGTTAAACCTTATGTATCAAAACTAAGGCCACAGCTAATGCTAACACAAAGCTGACCTCAAAAGGTTCTTACAGTATGATACAGTTTATAAATCTTATACAAAGCTATTTTACAAATGAGTACTCAAACATTCTGAAATGCAGCCTTACTTACTTGTTCTAATACCATCTAGCAATTATTCTAGTGATAATATTTAATGATACAAAGTACTGACTATCAGTGCATATAACCTGTCTGCATTTTGGTCCTCTAGGGAAAGTAATTCTCTGCATCACTCCAGCTACAGAAATGAATGGAAGTACAAAACATTGCAATGGAAGCTGTCAATGATTCCTCCATTTTGTGCTGAGTTCATTTCTTGTCTTCTAATGCTAAATATCTCCAGTCATAATTGCAATAAACTCTTCTTGATTGACTGTAGAAAAAAAAGAGAGAAACCATGAGACAAACAGCAAACATCCATAAACCACAAGAATACAATGCTTATCTGTACTACACTTAAAGATTTCCCATTTATTTAGTATTTGTCGTGTTTGGCTCACTTTTAATCAGGGTTTACAAGTTTGGATTTGTTGCTTCTCAAACAACAGACTTTTCAATTTTTTTCTTTCATGTAGAAAGAAAAGTCAGAATGTAATTATGCACAATACATAAGCCAGAACCCAGCTCACATGTAACATTCATATTTCTAAGTATGAAAGTAAAAACATGCTAAAAGTCATGTGACACTTTACAATTATGATTTTTAAAAGATAAGGCCAGGCTGGATGTGGCTCTGAGCAACCTGATCTAGTGTGAGGTGCCCCTGCCCATGGCAGGGGGGTTGGAACCAGATGATCCTTAAGGTCCCTTCCAACCCTAACAATTCTATGATTTATAAAAATGGTAGATAAAATATTATGTGCTTCTCAAGCAACAATACTGCAGTTCTAATAAAATCCAGTTTTATTCTTAAAATCATGGTGCAGACATTCTCATCCAAAATATGCCCCCAGCCCAAACCATTCTATTCCTCTCAAAACTGTAACACTTGCCAAAGACAAAAATGAATGTTAAGAACATTTACTAATGATTCCATAAATTAGCAAGAATTAAAATAAGACTTTTGACAAGCTTTTCCCCATATGAACTTTTTTCATTCTTCAGTTATAATTAATAGAAATTTTACACAAATGCACTTGAAGAAATTAAGTCATAATAATAAATTAATTAGCAGTCATTAATTATTTTGCTGCACTTATACCTAAGCTATTGACCTTACTCATATGTTAAAACAGAGCCACTGTAAAAGAGTTAACCAATCAACATGTTCACTCTGCAAATAATTACTGCACTGGGGAATGATTAGATTAAGTCAGTGTGGCATGGAAAAGACTACACACGTATGAAGAATGTTCCCTGACAATTATCTCCCCAAGCTACTCCTAAAAGAGCACTGCAAAGTAAGAGGTACACTTACAGCTAGAAGAAAATTAAACAAATTCAAGTATGTTAAGGAATATAGAATAAACCTAAATGTGCCCTGTTGTGACACGTCCAAAAATAAGAAACAAGTAGATTCACTCTACCTTAGGGCCCTACACAATGAAATATCAATCATATAGCTACATCACATTACTACTAGTATACATAAGCACTATGTTGTCTGTGTGACTTGAGGAAGCATTTCTACAGCTTTATCACTGTAAGTGGCAAAAATACGAACACCCTCCCTAAAATACTCTCTGGTTTAAAACATCCTTGTTAAAGAATGCTGCAGAGTGGAAACAAAGTGCTTATAATAGCAGAAGAAAATTTGTAACAAACTGCAAAGAAAAGCACAGTTACAATCCTCGGTTAAACCAAGTTAACCACCCTCGAATTTAGGACCTGTTCACAAGTTAAGCTCAAAGAAATCAGGACCAGTCACAGTCTTCCCTAGTGTCAGAGTTCCTCTATTTCCACAGCATAAAGGATCACAAAAGAAAAACAAAAATGTATGACAGGTAATATGAACTATGCAGAGTTAAAATATTATTTCAGTGGAGGTTTTTTCCCCTAATTCTCTGCCAAAATCTGAGACCTAAGACTGGATTATGTTTCCTACAGATGCATCCACATTGAGACTAGAAAACTGGATGAACTGACAGAAAGGGGTTTCTAAAAACAGTCACACTCCAAAACAGAAGTCATTCCTATGAGCAGGAATAAAAAAATAATACTATTTATGATTTTAAGGCAGACAGAAACATGTCAAAAATACTTTCTTCTGCAGAAACTTTTGTACAGCTCAGTAGTTTTACTGGGAACACAAGGGTATCACAACAGACGTTGCAAAACAATACAAGAAAATAAGAGTGTTAAACCACAAGTGGTATTATTCCTGTATTTGAAGTACCAATTAAAAATCCTGCCAACTAGCAGTTTCAGATTATTTTCTTTCTTTCTTTTTTTTTGGGGGGCAGGAAAAGGACGAGAATTAGATGACAGCAAGATTTTGCTGCATGACCCAGATGTTTGAAGCTAAATGGAACAGTGATTCACAGTATAATTTACTTTTTCAGAACGAATCTTTAAAAAGCTAGAAACAGCATCAGTTTGTTTTAAGAACAGAAAACACACAGAACCTTAAGGATAAACATCACCATATACAAACATTATGCTGTCAATCTTCCATATCTGATCTCACGCTTGACTGCTCTAACAAAGAGAAGGAACGGATGAATGAGTAAGAGGAAACTGAGCCACCTACTCTTAGCTGATCAATTTGACTTAAAAAATGTAGCACTAACCCAAAGTAACTATGAAAGAAGCTAACGGTCTACATTCAATTTGCAGTGACCAAATAGCCACATGATACAAGAAAAAACTTGATCCACAATCCTGATGTCTCAATTGGCAGCTCCAGGAGAGCAACACAAAACAAAATGTGCTTGCAGATGACTTTTGACTCACCATGTGAGTGATCCCTGAAATTTAGATATTAAGGTTTCTGGTGTAAGCATAAAGATGTTTTCAAGTTAATAAATAAACCTAAGTTTCAGTGTTCACAAAGATTCAATAAGTGTAGTATCAAACTAGTTTTTTAACTCTTTATCAAGCTAACAAACCCCTCTGTAGGTAACTCCACATGGACCATGTCAATTGCCCAGGACCATTTTTCACAGGATGCTCTTCACCACTCTGAGGTTCAGAAGTATGTTAAATTGTAGAATCATGGAATCATTTCGCTTGGAAAAGACCTTTAAGACCTTGTTCAACATCTTTGTTGGTGCCATGGACAGTGGCATTGAGTGCACCCTCAGCAAGTTTGCTGATGACACCAAGCTGTGTGGTGCAGCAGACAGGCTGGAGGGAAGGGATCCATCCAGAGGGACCTGAACAGGCTGGAGAGGTGAGCACAAGCCAACCTCAGGAGGTTCAAAAAGACCAAGTGCAAGGTCCTGCATCTGGGTCGAGGCAATCCCAAGCACAAATCCAGGCTGGGCAGGGACTGGCTGGAAAGCAGCCCAGAAAGCCAACCAGATCCTGGGCTGCATCAAGAGAAGTGTGGCCAGCAGATCAAGGGAGATGATTCTCCCCCTCTGCTCAGCTCTGGTGAGACCCCACCTGGAGTACTGCATCCAGTTCTGGAGCCTCTGTTACAAGAGGGATCTGGACATGCTGGAAGGTGTCCAGAGGAGGGCCACCAGGATGAGCAGAGGGCTGGAGCACCTCTCCTGTGAGGACAGACTGAAAGAGTTGGGGCTGTTCAGTCTGGAGAAAAGAAGGCTCTGAGGCGACCTTATTGTGGCTTTCTGGTATCTGAAGGGGGCTACAAGAAAGCTGGGGAGGGACTTTTTAGGATATCAGGGAGTGATAGGACTAGGGGGAATGGAATAAAGCTGGAAGTGGGGAGATTCAGGCTGGATGTGAGGAAGAAGCTCTTCCCCATGAGAGTGGTGAGAGCCTGGAATGGGTTGTCCAGGGAGGTGTTTGCAGCCAGGCTGGATGAGG
Source organism: Indicator indicator (assembly GCF_027791375.1). Taxonomy (NCBI): domain Eukaryota; kingdom Metazoa; phylum Chordata; class Aves; order Piciformes; family Indicatoridae; genus Indicator; species Indicator indicator. The sequence goes on along the minus strand of NC_072053.1, from coordinate 2,260,823 downwards.
CTCTGGCCAGCCTGATGTAGTGTGAGGTGTCCCTGCCCATGGCAGGGGAGTTGGAACTGGATGATCCTTGTGGTCCCTTCCAACCCTGACTGAGTCTATGATTCTAAGATCAAGTCCAACCATTACCTAATTCTATCAAGTCTGGTGTGAAAAATTTCCCTCAGCACATCTCTGCCTCTTTTATACACCTCCAGGGATGAGAACTCCACCACTTCTCTGGGGAGCCTGTTCCAAGGCTTGATGACCCTTTCAGTGAAGACGTTTCTTTTAATACCCAACCTAAATCTCCCCTGGTGCAACTTAAAGCCATTTCCTCTTGTGCTGTTGCTAGTTATTTGGGAGAAGAGACCAACACCCACCTCATTCCAACCTCCTTTCAGGCAGGTGTAGAGAGCAGTAAAATCTCTCCTCAGCCTCCTCTTCTCCAGTCTAAACAATCCCACCTCCCTCAGATGCTCCAGAACCCTCACCAGCTAAGAAGTCATGCTCCACCACCAAAATGTTCTTGTAGTGAGAGCCCCAAAACTGAACACACTACTCAAAATGTACCAGTGGCAAGTACAGGAGACAATTGCTTCCCTGGCCCTGCTGGTCACACTACTCCTGATAGGACACATGATGCTTCTTGGGCACCGAGGCACACGCTGGCTCATGTTTAGCCTGCTGTGGATCAACACCCCCAAGTCTTTCTCTGACAGGCAGCTTTCCAACCACTTTGAAGATCCATCCAAACTGATCCTGCGTAGACCCAGGATACACCCAGCATGATTCAGGAGCTTAATACTCCATATCTGCCTATCACAACCACTGAAATCACAACCTGATATATCACCACTTAGAAACACTGACTTGGTGATCAAGTTTTTCTTGACAATTTAGTCCTGTTACTGATTTATAAGGAAATAAAAATGTAATGTAGGTACATGGAATCTCCCAAGTACCAGTTCACCAACTTCCACCTTTAACTACACTTTCAACAATCTGCTTGTTAGACAATGGTTAAGTAAGAGTTAGTGGTGAACCAGCTTGAGAAACCAACTTGATTTTTTGAACCCAACATGTGTTTGCAGGACTGCTAGCTGCCAAAACCAACCATTTCTATTATTTGTAAGCTATATTAAGTTTAAGCTGAAGGTTATTTAGAAGAAAAACAAAGAGGACATTGTAACAACAAAGGGAAGAATTTAAGAACAGATTATTTGGGGTTTTGTTTGTTAACACATACTTTCTCCATCTCCATCCTTATCAAATTCTTCGATCATAGCCCGTAGTTCTTCATCAGACATATTTTCACCCAATTCTCTAGCAACCCGGCGCAGGTTTCTCAGACTTATTTTGCCAGAGTCATCATCATCAAATAACTTGAATGCCTTGAGTATTTCTTCTTGTGGGTCTCTATCCAATATCCAGTCTGTCACTGTAAGAGGAATACTTAAGTTAGAATACTCTGAAAGGTAAATTGAGAATGACCTTAAGCAGACTGATGGCATTATGAAGGACATACACTTCTGATTTGACTCAGCCTTTCATTTTTTTATTTCAATTCATCATGCACATTTTTTGGGCTGCTTTCTGATCTCTCTCATTTCTCTTCTCCCAAAATGAGCTTGTCTTTGGGAAACACCTGTTGCAGTGGAAAGCTGCAGGGCAATTTAGAAACAGTCATGCCTGCAACACACTCTTCAATAGGAATTAAGAGTATAGACGTGCCTCCTCTGTTTCAAACTTACCTTTCAGAATAAACATCAGTTCTGACAGATGAATATATGTGATTTTTTTTGTTTGTTTTTTAATATTTTCTGATAAGAAAGAATTTTGACTTGGAGAGAAGACTAAAATGCTAAGTAATAAAAACCCCACTCACATAGAACCTCTTTTAGATACAAAATCCACACTATCAAAAATAGCCCCGATACCCTAAGCCCTGGGGTTATAAAAATTGCTGTAAACTGCATGATGTTAATTCCGAAAGGATTCATCAGTCTTTATCATTCCTTTTATCACAACTATTTGTCAGTTTTGGTAACAGAAATGACAAACTTGTCACATAAAATATTTTCCAGATAATTATTTCAGACCAACCAACCATAATGTATCTTCAAATCTCTGTACCTGCTGGTCTTGTATTACAGGGCTTGGTATTTATGACTTTCATCGAGCCATTAAAAACACATCAACCTCTTTTGTGCAAAGGGAACACTCAACATCTGCTGCTGTCTGCAGATGGAATGCCTGCTCTGCCTTAGCAAACCTGACAAGGAAAAATTAGATTCAAGCTCATATAAGCTCACTGCAACAAGGAAGTTCATATGTCTACATAAATCCCTCAGATTTATATTAAATTTAAATATTTTCACTTAAAACAACTAGGATGCAAGGCAGTATTACATCATTTGGAAAACAATGTTCTTTTGTGACAAAAAGAATATTTAGCTGAAGAACAATAGAACACTAGGTCTCTAAACAGCACAGATAACTGTACCCAACAAGACAAAAATGTAATTGCATCTTCATACATTTCAGATGGAGCATTTCTACATTCAAAGCCATAAATGTCATTAAATTATGAAAAAAATATGGCTTAAGCATTGCCTAGCTACATTGGGTAGCTCTTCACAAGTAAAGCTTCTCTAAATTCTTCTCTCTAATCCCCTGACCATTCTTTCAGAATTCGTATCATGTTTAACTCTGTGCTAAGGTCACATTCCATCAAAACAGCACTCAACTGATTGAAGTGTTGGGACTGGTCTGATCACCTTCCATATATGTATTGTGTTTTCTACAAGAATTTTCCTGGCTGTTCACAGGACTTACTGACTGCCTGTGCAGTTGGCCAGGACAGAACCAGGAAAAAATGAAAAATGACAGGGCTGAACATCAGGAATTAAAAAGTAAATACAGTATATTTAATTATATAATATTATAGCATAATGACATCATCATGCTTATTAAAAGTTACTATTCCTATATTAATTATAGTTATGATTACTCTTAAATACTCTCATTTTTTAAACAAAAAATAAATCAGAACTGATCACATCTACTTCCCTGTGGCTTTATTTTGGGGTCTTTTCTGACATGATTTGCTCTAAGCTGGAAAACAAGGACAGAAATTGTTTTTGTAACTGATAACAAATTATGTCCAATATTAACCTGTTAAATATTAAAATTGGCCATGTTTCAATCAATAACTTGTTTGGCCTCATTAAATAGATTGTTCTTTGTAGCCAAGAGCAACTACATACATACTACACTGAGGTTTTTTCTTTCCTTGTTTTTTTTTTTCCCAGAAATTTTATAGAAATCCAGTACTTTGAACACATGGCCTGGAATAATAAAGATATAAAGCCATACGTGGAGAAATCCCACACAGTTTAATTTTTTTTTTTTTTGGTACACATGAGTTGTATGAAAAAGAATAAATCATGTCTAACTGCCAAAAAAAAAAAAAATCAAAGAAACTTAAACCTTAATCTTCATAAATTCTGCAGACACTCAAAGACATACTTGAAATATGTCAAACTGGACCATACACAACCTTCAGATGAAAGAAACAGCCTAATGAAATTCCACTGTTTTTATCAGGAGATGAAGATCCTTGAAGTACAATATTTAACATCTGCATCACTTTCTCTTATCTTTGTTATATGTATGAAGACTGTATTCAGTTTCCGAGTTTGTTTGTGTATACACTCCTTCCACTGAAGCTCAGTGCCAAATACTTTCTTCTCAGCAGGAAGGGGAATCTTACAAAATCCATGAACAACACAAGACTATGTACATATTAAGTTAGCATTTATTCCACGGTGTAAGTTTGAAAAGGATTAGTTCTCTGTATACTCTGGTTCCTTTTATATTATGGCTACCATTCACCTCTACATATCAAATGCAGTATTCTGAATGCAAAGATTTATTTTCCTCCAATGTTGACCTTTACTAAGAAATAAAATACATCTCTCATTTCTCTTGGTTAATAGTAGAAGTACACAAAGCACTGCTTCCAAGTCGTAGTCACAGCCATACGCTGTATTTCTCCAAAGGTACAAAATCAAAAACTTACCAACTTCATTGAAATCTTCAAAAGTGATCTTGCCTGTCGCTTCTCGGTCATAATCTTTAAGTATTTTCAGTACATCCGTTTTTTTCACATCAAAACCCAAGGCTCTCATTGCCACCTTTTGGAATAAAATGGAAGTGCAACCACACATGAAGATTATTAAAATATAGATTTAGCAGCTTTCTTTTTATTTTCAGTAATTGGCTTCTTGTCTGTATCAGTGGTTTAGCAACAATAATAAATAAAAATAATAAAAGGAAAAAAGATTTGGACATAAAAATCTCCTAAACCTAGTATCAGCAAATGGAACACCAAGTTACAGAGAAAGAGCACTTTCAGGAATTTTGACAGACTGGACCAAATGCTATTTACAACAACATATTTATTTTCCTAACTTTCAAAAGCACTTCAAGTACTGATCCTTTTTCAAAGCTAAAACTGCAAATCATTGTTCAAAATATTATTCTTCATGTGAAGTGTGTTTACAGATTTGCAAGCCCTCTTACTATTTCACAGCTCTTCCAGTGAACAGCATAAACCTTTTTTTTTTTCACTTTTCCATTAGGCCAGGAGTTCATGTTTAGTTTCCTGTTTCAACTGAGATGGCAATTTCTCAGCACACACTACCTTTGACTTCCTCCAAACTGATGAACATACCGAAGTGGAAAACCACAATCCTACTGGATATAGCAATTTAAAAAACAACTATGCTATATGCTGATTTTGAAGAGAAGAGATAGTTCTTTTCCTTATTTCTGTTATTCCATAGTATTATCTTTGGGGCCACAAAATTTAAATGACATCTAAGAAACAACTTTTTTCTCTATCTTGACAACTAGGAATTCAAAGCGTATCATAAGTGGAAAAAGTGCAGTAATAGTCCCAAAACAGTCCTCAGTACCACCCCATTCACTGTGGCTTCTAGTAAAGATAAAATACCTGTGGCTTCTAGTAAAGATAAAATACCTTAACTCTGAAATAAATAAAAGGGGACTGAGGTACTTAATACATTTGTGAAACGGCATTAACTGCTGAGTTAATTGGTAGTGGCTGAATGCAGAGTCAGCAGGTAGGATTCAGTATCAGAGATGGGGAACTACTGGAGAGAATCCAGCAGAGGCTGCACAGATGCTGAGGGGACTGGAGCATCTCTGAGGAAGAAAGGCTAAGAGACCTGGGGCTGTTCAGCCTTAAGAACAGCACAATGAAAGAGGATCTTATCAATGCTGATCAATATCTGAAGGGCAGGGAGCAAGAGGATGGGACCAGAATCCTCACAATGGTTCCAAAAGACAGGACAAGGGGCAGTGGGCACACACTGGAACCCAGGAGGTTCGATCTGAACAAAAGGAAAAACTTTGGTGTGAGGATTCCCAGAGAGTTGGACTTGATGATCTCCTGAGATCCCTTCCAACCCCCACCATGCTGGGATCCCTTCCCAAAAGAATCACACCCAATATGTGACAGAAACACTGGCCTCTCCAAAGCAACTTTTTGTTCTTGATACCGTATAACTAGAATAAAATCCCATAAAGTATTTAAAGACACTTTAATAAATTTCATGTACTATTTCTAGAGAATTCCAGATGGGAGGACTCACTAGGAAAGACTACCATCCTAACCTCTGTTAGCTGATAGCTATAACAGGAGAATCCTCTCTTGGAAGGGCAGCTACTCAGCCTCCCACACAGAGCTAGCAGCATACCTCATTCCCACAATCCATCAGCTCCCCAACAAACAGTGCAAGAGGGTAAGTTCTAGCTTGCAGTCAGCAGTTTTATGTATTTTGTTCACAGCTTTTACCTAATCGTCTGAAACTTGTGGATTTTGTCGACACCAAGTTCTAGATTACACAGTGCCTTGAAACAGAACCAAAGAGCTTTTCAAGAACTTTTCCCACTGCCCAAGATAAACCCTGGGGAACAATCAGACCAATGTCAGGCATAATGCTACAGCAGTCATGTTACTGTGTCAAGTACATAGGGTGGGAAGAAAAGCTCACCCCTACACTAATGCAGCATATACTTCCCCCTCCCCTGCCAAATACCCTCCCTCTTTTAGTCCATCAAGAGGTCTTTAAACACAAAGCATATATTTAAAAGAACTTAAAACCCTCTAAGTGACCTAGAACTCAACATCTTAAAAATTTACTCTGATACAAAATACATATTATAGGCCATAAATTTGTTTAAAGGAACAAAAACTTTTACCTTTAGTTCATGGTAATTTATTGCTTTATCTTTGTCCGTATCAAACAACTCAAAGGCATCTTTAATTTCTTGCTTCTGTTCCTCGGTGAGTTCTCTTCTTTTCTTCTTTTTAGTTTTGTCTACTGAAAGTTCATTCCTATGTAAGAAGAAAATAATTAAGTGCAATTGATTTACAGAAATTTGGTGGGAAAAAATCATTGTCATCATTTTCCACCAGTAAGAAACTCACCAGAATTGCACAGATCATTACCTTCTCTATTCATTCTCTTCCCAGCTTGTCCTCTCAGTTTAAAATAACACTTGAAATAGACAATTCTTTTGTGAAAACTGATTAACACCTCCAGTCCTCCATCCAGTATAAAATCAACAGGTGTTTTGGTTAATAAATTACAACAACAGCAAAAAGAGGGTAGAAAAGCTGCCACTTAAGAAATAATACTTGAGGTTACAAAGTAGACCACCAGTTGAAATGATACAACTCCAGAAAACACTTGTATTTCTGAGCTGTAGCTTAGAAGAATTTTGAGATAGACAGGCTGTGGGAGGCTTAACCAGGGCAGACAACTGAGCTGTCTGGCTACTAAAGTGAACATTAAGTGCCACAAATCGGCTTTGTTGCTAGTATCAGTTCTTAGATAAATAGCATCTGTGGATTTTTCCTTTACAGCACACACACACACACACTGTTCTAAAGGGTTTTTGCTCTCTTTTGACCCATGAGAAAAAAAGACAAGCCCTCCAGATCAGCACATCTTGCTCGAAGACAGTCGTCTTCTCCTCGCCTAATCTAGGAATAAGATTAAATTTTCAGATAACACACAGAAAATAAATGATTCATACACTGGGAACAGTAGAAAAAGACTGGAAAGGATGGAACTGGAGAAAAAAGGGTACATTTTAACAGTGCTTTACTTGCATCAATGACATTAACTACTGTGATTGAGGCAGCAGAACAGAACTTGGTGGGGAAGGACTAAGGAAAGTAGATCCAAGTGCTGTCCTTCACTACTTAGAGGGTCATTACACGGAAGACAGCAACACGTCCCCCTCAGAGGAGCACAGTGAAAGGATGAGACAACTACAAAATGCTACAGGAGAAACTGCAGGTGGACCAAGGGCAAATATTTTCACAGTGTGTTTACAGGATGCCACAGTTGCTCCGGGAGACTGAAGAATCTCCATCATTAGACATTCTTGGAATCCAGATGGAAAAGGTGCTCAGCAACATCATTTAGTTTTCAGTTGGACCTGCTCTGAGCAGAAAGCTGGACTAGATGACTTCCAGAAGTCCTTTCTAACCTAAATTATTGTGTAATTTAGATTATCAGGAAAAGGCTTTTTACACTCGCATGCTGTCACCTACTGAAAACGCATAAAAATTAGTGATGAGAAAACTAATTTTCAAGGACATTTCTTTTCCAAATCTCCTGAAATGAGCAGCTCTTTCTTTTCCTTTGTTATGGATTTGCTATTTTTAATCAAAACCAAAGATTAAACACAGAGCTGGAGTTTATCTTTCAACAACCACCAAAGTTACACCAGTAAAGACTCCAAATACAGAAAAGTGCAATCTGTACAAGCTGGACCTGCCTCAGACCACAGTATCATCAAAGAGTGAGAAGTTCTTAGCAAACCAGTTGGGACAGCATGATTTCACTCAGGCTTTGGATTAGTATAGCTTTTCAAAGGACTGAAATAACTCTGAGCTGGCTATATAATTAGGTTTGGGAGAGCAGTAGCTCAAATCCAGCGAGCCTGTATTTTGTGAGCTGTGACGACAAAATCCATTTAGGAGTCTGAAAGCAGATTAATGACCACCTCTTCTAGAAGGATCTGGCTATTCAAATGTTTATTTTGTGCTTGGCATATTTTTTTTTTTTCAAAAGAGAAAGCATTACTTAAACGTAAGTACTTTAGTGACAATTCTACAACCACCTTTATCATATGAAGAGTGAAAGTTCTCAGACTGGAAAACTACGGAGCACATACTCGACCTACACGTATTAATCACGTGCGAAGACAACGATTTGCCAGGTACAGAATTCACAAGTCTCTTTAGACAGCAGTTAATGGATTAGAATTAAAAACAACGCTGAACTCCACAGCCTATCAACACTCATTAAAAGTTTTTTTCGAGTTGTATTACTTTAGACAACACAGAAGTGACCCTTTCAAAGCCAGACGCGACAGGCTCTTCCCTCCCTCGGTGAACAGACGGCTGCCTGCCCCGATCCGAAGGGATCAGACATAAGTGGCTGGAGCCAGTGGATGAACTTCACTGGCACAGCCAGCGCCCTGGCCCCATAAATGTCCGACTCACGCCGCTTCCCACCGACATATCCCCGAAGGGACAGCGAGGCCCTGAGGGCCCGATAGGGCCAGCCTCCAGCGCAGCCACCCGCCACGCTCTAGGACCCCTTAAGGAAACCACCCAGGCTCGTACCGACCTCAAGGCTAAGCTCATGCTGCCGCCGCCCCCGAGGCGAGCCACGCCGGGCCGGGCTGGGCCTGACGGGGCCGAACCGACCAAATAACGCCACCTGTTTCCCTGCTCACGGGCCCGCCGCTGCCCCTTCCCCTTGGAAACGTGGCACGATGCCGGCGCCCACCAACCACCGCCGTCTTTGCTACGCCACCTCCGTCTGATTGCGGCGCTGGAGGCAATCTTCCCGCCTCCTAGCACTAGAGGCTCGCTTATTGGGTGATGGTTTGCCACTCAAGAGAGAGGGGCGGGGAGTTGGTGCAAGCGGCCGTTACCCAGAATGCAGCGCGGCTAGGGCAGAGGTGAGAGGGTGAAGGTGGTATTCTACGTGGACTGTGGTGGCGGCAGCAGTTTCGGACTTGTTTGCACTGTAGCACGGCTGACGGGCTCCCAGCAGTGGCTCGGAGCGGGTATGCCGCCTCTGCTTGCCCCTCCCAGCCCTGGTGTACTGGGCTGTGACACAAAGCTCGGGTGCTGCCCGCGTCCTCCGCCTCCGAGCCGGCCGGCGCCATATTGAGTGTGGAAGTACGGCGGGCTGTGGAGAAGTTGTCTAGTGGCGGTCCTGCTGACGGGAGCGGGCGCTGCGTCCGCGGCGGAAGCTGTCGGCACTCCTGGGTGTTGGCAGCGCGTTGGAAAAGGGGCTGGTGTCTTTCATTTGAAAATCGCTACTCGCTGGGTACCGTTGAGATGGGGTATGGGAGCTCTCTATCAGAGCTCCAAAACGCGAGGGGAGATGTGGTTCGTAACCATGTTATTGCAACATGTATACATACACATTATTCAGAGCTTACGGATTTTTATCAGGCCTTTCTGACATTGTACTTTTTTTACCTTCCTAAAAAAATGGAAGTAATTAATATGTGAAGGCTGAAGACCTTAATACATAGTTCCAGTTCTCATTACCGTTATTTTTGTGCTTTGCACACCAGCAAATGAGCCAGTATTGCACGTTCTGTAGATAGTGGAAATAGTCATTGATAAAAAAAATTGACAAGAAGTGTTGCTTCTGCTCTGGTCAGTGACACAATAGATGTACCTTATGCTTTCTCATTCTGGATTGACTCAGCAGACTCATTCATAACCAGTGTTGAAAGAGCATAGTCCAGTAGCTGGACCAAAGGTGTATTCAAATCTTACTAAGGAGTCTGGCTAAATTCACAGGAAGGACTGAAGCAGTGAAACATGCTCTCAGGCATTTCAGTCCTGCATGTTTCAGGAGTGACAGCATGTGTTGAAGGTGTTTGATAACTGCATATATATAGTTTTCCAGTAATAAACCAGTAGCAGGCTGACCTTGCATACATATTGTTGGGTATGAAAAATTGGATGCATTAGATGAACTCAAGAGGCATTTTTCCTGAACAAAGTCAAGGAGATATGAGGCTTGTTTGGCTGTATTATCTCTGGTCCATAGATCAATGAGGCAGAGGCATTACCAGGGGTTTGTAATTCACCTTGGTTAACAGATAGTAGCTTTGTAACTGAAAGCATAAGCTACTATTAGGCTTTACTCTCAAGTGTACTGTAGTGAGCTTTTTGATGAGAAAGTTTAAATTTCACTCATTGCTGTTTAGGTATGTGTGCAATTAAATGCCGCCTTCTGTGCAATTAGAGAATCAGTCAGGGTTGGAAGGGACCACAAGGATCATCCAGTTCCAACGCCCCTGCCATGGGCAGGGACACCACACACTACATCAGGCTGGCCAGAGCCTCATCCAGCTTGGCTGCAAACACCTCTGGGAATGGGGCTTCAACCACCTCCCTGGACAACCCATTCCAGGCTCTCCCTACTCTCATGGGGAAGAACTTCACAACCGGCCTGAATCTCCCCACTTCCAGCTTTATTGCATTCACCCTAGTCCTGTCACTACCTGATATCCTAAGAAGTCCCTCCCCAGCTTTCTTGTAGGCCCCCTTCAGATACCAGAAAGCCACAATAAGGTCGCCTCAGAGCCTTCTTTTCTCCAGACTGAACAGGCCCAACTCTTTCAGTCTGTCCTCATAGCAGAGGTGTTCCAGCCCTCTGATCATCCTGGTGGCCCTTCTCTGACACCTTCCAGCATGTCCATATCCCTCTTGTCATAGGGTCTCCAGAGTTGGACACACTATTCCAGGTGGGGTCTCACCAGAGCTAAGCAGAGGGGGAGAATCACCTCCCTTGCCCTGCTGGCCACACTTCTCCTGATGCAGCCCAGGATCTGGTTGGCTTTCTGGGCTGCAAGTGCACATTGACAGCTCCTGGTGAGCTTCTCATCCACCAGCACCCCCAAGTCCCTCTCCTCAGGGCTGCTCCCCAGACAGTCACTGCCCAGCCTATATTGCTGCTTGGGATTGCCTCCACCCAGCTGCAGGACCTTGCACTTGGTCTTGTTGAACCTCATGAGGTTGGCTTGTGCTCACCTCTCCAGCCTGTCAAGGTCCCTCTGGAGGGATCCCTTCCCTCCAGCCTGTCTGCTGCACCACACAGCTTGGTGTCATCAGCAAACTTGCTGAGGGTGCACTCAATGCCACTGTCCATGGCACCAACAAAGATGTTGAACAAGACTGGTCCCAGGACTGATCCCTGAGGGACTCCACTTGTCACTGGCCTCCACTGGGATGTGGAGCCATTGACAGCCACTCTTTGGGTGTGGCCATCAAGCCACTTCTTTATCCATCTCGTCATCCACCCACCAAACCCATGTTTCACCAGTTTGGAGACCAGGATGTGGTGTGGGACAGTGTGGAAGGCTTTGCTCAGGTCCAGGTAAATGATATCAGTTGCTCTCCCCTCATCTATTAATGTTGTCACCTTGTCATAGAAGGCCATCAGGTTTGTCAGGCAGGATTTGCCCTTGGTGAAGCCATGCTGACTGTACCAAATCACCTCTTCACTATTCTTCTGTCTCAGCAGTGCCTCCAGGAGGATCTGCTCCATGATCTTACCAGGCACAGAGGTGAGACTGACCGGCCTGGAGTTCCCTGGTTCTTCCTTCTTACCTTCCTTCTTATTTCTTGCTTTCAAATCTCTTTTTTCCTCAGTTAGAGGCAGAGTGTTGGGTACAAGTTCTCAGGACTTGGGTAGCTCTTCTTAGGCCATGCTGGTCACATCAAGGTGGTAGGTACTGTATGGTAAGCAAATATACCTGCAAATCAATTCTTTTATGCTTTATATAACATATGTACATGGATGAGAGAAAGAGAAAGCTTTAAATGAGCACTGAGAACACAGATCTAGAGTGTGTGTAGTGGCAGCATCATGGTTCTGAGTATACCAACAGCCCTGAATCATCTGGTGTCATGTTGGAAACATACCTGCACCTCATTTGCCTGGTGGTTCTGAATTTCCTTGGTCCATGCTTGAGCTGTGTTGCGCTGCTGCTGGCTTAGCTGGGCTTTGTAACCTGGCTGTGAACTTGAGCCATCACCTTGCAGCTGTCTGGCAGTTGCTGAGTTGTTGACAGGTCTGGTTACCGTCACCATCCCTGCACTCTGTGGGAAGGTCACCATTCTTGGTTGTACTGTGGTTGTCTTTGCCTTCCAGCTTGTCATGGAGCACCCCTGTCCTTGATACTCCATATCAAGTATGACCCTCTGGGTGTGTTTCTGAGAACTGAACATACAAGTTCAGGTCCCTATTTCTAAACTTAGAAGATGAACTAGAAAATTGCCTGCTGGCATCCAAGGCCAAGGAGCTTGCCACGACATCAGTGAGATCTGTATCTGACTAAGCACAAACAGCTCTCCTCTTGCAAGTTTCCTGCTGGCTAGCAGGAAGCTTACTGGCTGTATGAACCCCACCTCCCAAGTGCTTGCCATGCTTGCTGAACAAGTGAGAACAAATCTTCTTGCAGTGGTTTCAGATGATAGAGGTAGGAGTCCTGGCAATTAAAGGCTACAAAATCCACAGGAATAGATACACCCTGATGTTTTCTGTGTCCGAATTTGGTTATTCCAACCAGTCTCATTTGCAAGTGTAGGAAGGGAGAGTGTCCATTTACAGCCCTCAGTGTTTGAAGTAATGGTATCTTTACACTGAACTGTGCTAAACTTCCCTTAAGGGCAGAAGGTCTCCTAGCAGACAGATTCCTAGTGCAGCTGGTGCTGTTGTAAATGCTGTTCCTCACATCTATGTAGTGTCAGCTTAATAAGGAAATTCATAGAATCATAGAGTGAATTGGGTTGGAAGGAACTTTGAAAGGTCATGTAGTCCAATCCTCCTGCAGTAAGCAGGCTGAGCAACTCCAACTCTCCCAGCCACTCACTCGACCTTGTTGAACATCATGAGGTTCACCTGGGCCCACTTGTCCCGCTTGTCCAGGTCCCTCTGGATTACATCTTACCCCTCTCACATATTGACTGCACCACTTAGCTTGGTGTCATCTGCAAACTTGCTGAGGGTGCACTTGATCCCACTATGTGATTGATGATAGTAAATAGGACTGGTTCCAGTATGGACCCCTGAGGGACACCCCTTGTCATACATCTCCATTTGTTTATTTGTGAGGTGTACTTCAAGGCTTTATTATTAGATGTATTCTCAGCTTTTAATTAATTTCCAAACTCATCTGTTTCTATATGAAAACCATTTGTGGGACTGTCTGCAAGCCAGTTAATTTTCCCTTTTCTATTCCTAATTTTTTTAGTATCTGAAACCAATCCACTGTTCCCTTGTCTGAACTTGAGGGTACAAAAGATTACAAACTTCAGCCTAGCTGTTCAAAATGAGATCAAATATCAGAACTTCTGATGTAAAGCAACAAAATGCTTTGTCAATAAAATGAATCAAAAAATGTTTAAAGGAGTTTTGCTTGGGCAGATTTCATGGAAATTCAAATGTTTTCTCATGTCAGTTGCACAGCAAATCATGTGTCACAAAACCAGTGTGAAAATTCAAAGCCATATTAAAAACCTATCATGTCCTTGCCAGTTTGATGATTGGAAATGTACTCCTCTGTATATCTGTATCAAACTGCTGGGAAGTATCACACTCTCCCACGCTGCTACAGCCATCGTAGTGTTGCCCAAGCACCTTTCCTGGATCCTTCTCCCTGTGTCAGGGTCTTTTTGCTTGTGTATTCCCTTGCATATTTTTGTGCAGACATGTAGGCCCTGGTGGCACAGTTCCATGCATTCTTCTGAGCACACTGAAACTCTGGAGAGAGCTCCAGTCTGTACTTGTGCTACTCAGCCACTGGGTGGCAAGTCTGGACCTGCTCCAGCCCACCCCACGGGTAGACAGGTAGATAATATGGTTGACTACTATTACATAGGCACATGGGAGAGGAGCAGAAATGGGATATTCCGCCTGTATGTACTGCATAAAAGTGTTAATTGACTTAGAGGTATGAACCCACCACACAAAGCCACACTGTGCTAATGTGTAAGCAAGTAGTAAAGTGGTTTAATACCACAGTCTTGGCTAATTATGCACCTCAGAGGACTACACTGTCTGATGTCCCTGTGCTGCACCAGTGTGTGCCATGTAAATATCACCCCAGATGTTTTTAGCAGCAAAAAGCCCTATGTAGTATCTAGCTTCACGTAATGCTAAAATTAAAGCAAAACCTAATGAGTGTTTTCTGGTTACTTGCTCCTTGGGTTCTAAGGCCTCGGCTTCAGACACTGGGGCAGGCCAGAAGATGCTTGTACCTGAGACACTAGAATATTTTTTGTCCTGTGCATTGATGACACAATGCTGCTTACTCCTGGTGTGCACCTGAATTTACTGACCCCAGATGACAGAGAAAGGCCTTGCACATCCTCCAGTGGAGTGGAAGTTGTGAGCTGTCACATTTTATAAACTCCGAACTGAAGTATCTAACATCCACTAGAAATTAACACGTTCTTAATTGTGTAATGTGGAATCATTGAGATTCAGCTGTACAGCTCTCTGCAAAACCCTGAAAGGAGGTTGTATGGAGGTGGGCGTTGGTCTCTTCTCTCTAGTATCAGGGGATATAGAACGAGGAGAAGTGGCCTGAAATCGTGCCTGGAGAGGTTTAGGTTGGATATTAGGTAAAATTTCTTCACTGAAGGAGTGATCAGGTGTTGGAACAGACTGCCTAGGGAAGTGGTGGACTCACTGTCACTGGAAGATGCTCAAGAAACATGTGGACATGGCATTTCAGGACATGGTTTAATGACAGCGTTGGGTTGATGGTTGGACTCGATGATCTTAGAGGTGTTTTCCAACCAAAACGGTTCTATGATTCTATGATTCTATGATGATGGCTGATCAAATGGGTTAGTCCTGACTGTGGATGAAGATAAAAAACACCATCTGAGAAGTGAAGCCTCCCATCTGGCTACTGCCAACCTGTTTATTGTTTAGATAAAACCAACATCATATTTTTAATTATTTTCATTTAATTGCCTTATTTTCCTCATAGACTCATTTCTACCTATACTTGCCTTCAAATTTTGTCCTCATCACCCCACAAAATTAAAAACTTAGCAAGGTAATCTAGTTTTGAAAATAATATTGTATTTGTGCTAAGATGCAAAGATAGTCACTTGAAGACTGCACCTCAACACTAGAATTCCTGGGCAGAAAACAAATATACTAACCGAGCAACCACGTGTCATTGAAGGCTAGTTCTCATTTGTCTGGAAGAAAACCTGTGTTCACCTTTAAATCAAAGGATGAATTTCACTTCATTGTTCTTGACTTTATACAAGCACATTTCTGATAGTTTTCACAGCAGCAGCTGATTCTGTTATTCATGCATAACTTCCACAAAACTTCTACAGTTTATCAGTTAATGAGGAAACTTACCTTCTATCAGAAGCTAGACAGCAAGCATGCTAGGCTTTAGTTCAAGCTCCAGTTATCTGCTGAGCAGAAGCTATGTGACCATTTTTGTTTCAAGTACAGTAAGCAGCTGTCATTAGCTGCTGTCTTGTGTGGAAATAATACTCTACATCACCACAAACTGAATCTGACTGCCAAATACACTCTTTTATCACATCCATGTTTTCCTGTGTGCCAGTTTTGCCGAAAACCTAATTCTGATTTGTGTTAAAATACAGTTTCCAGCATCTATGATACATAAATTATTTCTGATGCAGATTCTAGCTCAGAAGAATAAAAAACACTGTTAGCAACTTCTATGGATTTTTATACTCCGTTTAGAATGAAAAGGTGTTTCTCTTGAAAAATACCTAGAAATTATGACTGGACTGCATAGATGCTGTAATTTTTTTATTATGACTTTTTATGATAAAATTACTTTTTAAGGTGTAAATTGTTAACATCACAAAAGTCTTGACATGTTACAGAGCAAAACTTCCCATCTGATTTTGTCAATTCCCCAGTCTACTGAAAACTGCATTAATATACATTTAAATTTTACAAATAAATTAACACAGTTCTAAATCCCCAAGTTGTTACAATATTTAAATTTACAATATACATTTTAAATATTTAATCCAAGTAGTGTTAAAGGGCCACTGTCAAAACTCTTAGGACTAAAACTTGGTAATTCTTAACAAAAATAGTCAGAGCCAGTTCTTCGCACTGCAGAGGTAACATTTACCTCTTAGTGGATTTCTTACAATATAAAAATAACTCTGAGACTCTCAAAAACTACTTTCAACTAGGTTATAGCAGCAGTTTTAACACACTCCACTTTGGACTGTGTTCATGTAATGCTCCCTTCTGAGCGAGGAAATTATCCCCTAAGTTTTGGTCAAGGAAAAAAACCCAGGCAATTGCTATTATCAACATATACTTAATGGACTTAAGCATGGTTAAATGGGGCCTTTTGACAATGATCTGAACATTTAAGGATCTTCTGGCTGCTACAAAGCAGAGATTTAAACACGAATGATGGAGGGTATCTTTCATTTTGAATGGCCATGCCTGTGAGCCTTCCCTTAGGTTTTACAATACTGTAAAATCTGCCTACAGAGCTTCTAATATTGAATCAAATAAAGTAATAATGGTATAACACAAAGTGCTAATTCAATGTGACCTGACTCTCCTAATGAATAATGGAGCAACTGGCAGACATATTGGCAGGCTTTGAGACAGAAGAGGTCTTCGTGCTCTTCCATGAGGTTATCACTGGTGCTCCTACAGCCTTCACAGAAACAAGGAGCAAGATTACTGCTGGTATTACACCATAGATTGCTAACTGGGAGAAATTCAGAGTGGGTAACCTGTGACACTATCGCTTCATCAGGGTACCTGGTATAACATCCAGTACTACACATTTCTTCAGCCATTTTCACTTTCTCACTTGCCACTTCAGATCTGTGATTGCTCACTGTGAACCCCTGGCTATCAAGAACAGTGTCTGGACTGCTGTGTAAATAACAGCATGCATCAGCTGTCAGGTCAACCTGCGTTTCTTCTCTGGCTGAGACAAAAAGCTCTTGGCTTTGTTTATGACAGATTTCTACCCACTAATTAAGCATTCCTCATGTAATGCACTGATGTACTTGGATTCCTCCAAAAAAGAGACTATGAACTGTGTGGTAACAGGTCTTTCAAGTGCTGCATTGCTGCATCTGTCCTGACCACTCACAATTTTGCTACTGCTTGAATACAGGCACTGCTAACAAAAACTAGGCACGTCACAACCTATCAGTATAAATCCTGGTGAAGTATATATTCAGAGAGTAAAGGCAGGCTGTGGTTGTGAAAGGATTATATATGATACTCCCTTTCATAATTTTCAGAAAAGAGATGCTTTTTTTATTTTACAACTGGTCTATTCACCAGAATTTACATCTCTTAAGAAGGCTATCAATTTCCGCTCACCCATGCCTTAGGGCCCAAACTCTGGACTCCCTTTCTATTGGTATAATGAAACGGGAGGAAGAAGCTTCCCATAAAGTCAAATCCAAACAAATGAGGTTAAACTCCACTAAAATCTGGGAAAAGCACACTCTTTTTAGGAAAGTACTTATGTCTATATACAAAAATAACATCAGCATCCTTTTAAAAAAGTTATATAGAGACTGCTAGAATAATTACACAAACTCTGACCATTTAAACAGCTTTTAAATACCACACATTCAATCTTCATAAGCAAGTTACAATGTCATTTAGCATTTCCCAGTGTATTCAGCTTTTTTTTTTCAGCAGACTTGAATGCAATGCACTTCTCATAAAAAACATATGCAGCAAACACTTCATAAGCACACAGTAAACAGCTCAAGTGACATTCACATTGTAGTAACAAGTGCACCAGCTGTTAATTCAGGACCGACAGTAGAGGAAGAAATGTTAAAGCCTCCATCCTTCCCCCTGCCAGAGCTTTAAAACCAAGTCACAATCCAGTCACATAAAAATACTCTTAAATGCAAAATCTTTAAGTTTGTCACAGTCAAATTCAGATTTACAGAACAATGCACTCTACGAATATTTTTTAATGAGGTCATCAGGAAAAAAAATAAATACATCAAGCAAGGGCTCAATCCACTCTGTACAGGCTAATCTAGCACATTAATTAGTTCACAAATTGTCTAATTTCTAAGTCACATGGCCACAAGCAAAACAGTTCCCTAGCTGATGGTGAAAGTTCATTCTTGCTCCTCTGTCATGGAGCAAGGGAAAGCCTCAGTCCATCTGCTGCTGGATCTACATCAAAAGCTTTTTGGTAAGCTGATGTATCTACACCTTGCAGTTTGGAAGTACGGTCTATATAATTTTCATACATTAGTGGATTCTAAGGAAACTACCAGACAGCTCCTTTGCAAAGACATAGACAACAATGGGCACAGCAGACACCAAGCAGCAGGTGACAACAGCTACAGCATGGCCCTTGTCTCTTGCTGCCCAGAGTCCTGCCTGGGTGTTGCTCTTGCTTTGACCCAACAGTGCTGCTCCCAACACACATCACATCTTAGAATGAGCTGTGTTAGGCCAAAACCTGAGCAGGAGTTGAGTGAATGGTCACAAGCCTAGTGCTACATCAACAAGGTTTCAGGTGTGAAAGCAAAACCTTTCCTTTTGGCACATACATATCCAGCAGAATCAGAACAAAAAATAAATCAATATATTTCAATCACAATGCATGTGCAAACATGCTGT
This sequence comes from Indicator indicator, assembly GCF_027791375.1. NCBI lineage: Eukaryota > Metazoa > Chordata > Aves > Piciformes > Indicatoridae > Indicator > Indicator indicator. The sequence goes on along the minus strand of NC_072053.1, from coordinate 2,242,053 downwards.
GGAAAAATAGGGAAAATGGTAGCTTTGGCTAAGGCTATAGCTTATGCTCTTTTTATAAAAATAAGAATAAACTAGACAAAAATAGGGGTCTTTTTGCAGCTCATCTGCACCAATTTGCCAGGTGTTCACTAATGCATACTGCCTTTGCTTGTATCAATACTTTCACAAGCCTTTTGGTTTTGAGCAGGGAACAGACCACACCAAATGAACTAAGAAGTGACTCTAGAATTTGTAACACGAAGTACCATGCTAGCAATGGATCTCATGGCACAAGTAGAAACCTTGTGGCAAATTCCAGCTTGTGAAATGTAGTTGGATGCTAACCGATACAGCCTTTCTGCCCCAAACATGTTAAAGTGCCCAGGCAATACCTTCTCCACCAGACCTCTGTCGACCAGCTCTATGAGGCGCTGGCAGCTTGCAACATAGTCACTTATTCTGCTGTAGGGAAGCCAGTCAATCATGGATCCGTCGTACACCACGTCCCCACTGAACAGAATCTTCCGGTCTTTGTCGTGTAGGCAAATGCTGCCTCTGGAGTGACCTGGCATGTGCATGACAGTGAGCTGTCGGTCTCCAAGGCTGATCACATCTCCTGCAAGCAAACATGTGACATGAAAATATTCATCATGTATGTTAGCCACCACAAGGAGAACGACCTACCCATATGCTTAAGAATTTGTTTATATATATATAAATTATGTGTATACATAGATAGATAGATAGATAGACAGATAAATATACAGTAATGGCAGTGGGACATTTTGTGGATGAGAGCCAAAGAGTATCTGAAAGATCACAGAATCAAAGAGTCACAGAATGTAAGGGGCTGGAAGGGACCTTGAAAGATCATCTAGTCCAACCCCCCTGCCAGAGCAGGATCACCTATACCAGACCACACTGGAATGCATCCAGACAGGTCTTGAATATCTCCAGAGAGGGAGACTCCACAACACCCCTGGGCATCCTGTTCCTGTGTTCTGTCACCCTCACAGTGAAAAAAAATTTTCTTCATGTTCATATGGAACTTCCTATGCCTCAACTTCCACCCACTGCCCGTTGTCCTGTCATTGGGCATCAGTGTGAAGAGCCCGACTCCATTCTCTCAGCACTCACTCTTTACATATTTATAAACATTAATGAGGTCACCCCCTCAGGCTCCTCTTCCCCAAACTGAAAAAACACTGCTCCCTCAGTCTCTCCTCATAAGGAGATGTTCCACTCCTTTAATCATCTTTGTGGCTCTGCACTGGACTCTCTCAAGCAGTTCCCTGAGGCCCTTCTTGAACTGAGGGGCCCAAAACTGGACACAATATTCCAAATGAGGCCTCACCAGGGCAGAGTAGCAGGGGAGGAGAACCTCTCTCCACCTACTAACCACACCCTTTCTCATACACCCCAGAATGGCATTGGCCTTCTTGGCCACAAGAGCACACTGTGCTCGGGAAGAGTGTTTTGTCATGATAGTAACAGTCAAGACTGGCTTGGACTATATTAACTGAATCTGTTCCCACCCTATTAAAGGACAAGGTGTGAAATGTGATAGAGAAAATAAAATGGGAACCAAACAGAACACATCTCAGCAGGGTTTCCTTTGAAAGTTTAAAGAGTAAGTAAATTTTTTTCCTTCCATTTTACCACCACTTAATTCAGCTACAATTGCACTGTTCTCACTTTTGAATGGCAAAAGGAGAGAACATAAATTGCTGGAGGACAGCTATGACTGGCCTCCATTCACTTTCCTCATCTCATGGGTATATAAAAATACAACTCTTCAATGGTTTTACTGTGCATGCCTTTCTCGAGCTAGTCACTGAAGTGGTACGTCCAGCAGAAAGTCAGTGTAGCAATGGAGAACAAGCCAGGTAAGTCTGCTCTTATAATGCCAGCTGAATTATAAATGTGCAAAATCCATATTAATTTACAGGTAGTAAATATGTAAACGATATGGCTGTGTAGGGATAGAAGACCAACATCTAAGCAACCTTCTCAGAAGCAGCTGCTTAACAACTATATGAAACACAAGTAACATTCAGTACCATTGTAAAATGATCCTCAAAGTTGTCATGTGCACTTCAAGTTCCAAAAAAATGACAAAACGTTACCAAATCTCTACTCTATTAGAAATCTGAAAGGTACAAATCTGTCTTACACCAGAGATGGGCATGCCACAAATCTGCTCAAGACTCAGCAAGCCTGAAGGTACTTAACTCTTGAACAACAGACCTTTTGTGACCAAGACCTTTTGTGACCAGGACCTTTGGTATTCAACTGAAATGATTGCTGAAAATGCCAGGACAGCATTTGGAAGTCACTGAAGATCTAACATCTGTCTGTGCGATACTGAACAGGGACATGGATTCCTATGTTTGCAGAAACAGGTAGTCTCAAAATTATCAATCAGAACTTTCAGCCAAATTCTCCTTCAGGGAAATGTTGGGAAGCCTTGCAAGGAGATGGAAACAGACTTGACTGTAGAGAAAATGGTGCAAAAGTGTCTGTGTTGGTGAATGAAACCACAATGCAGATGGGTGAAGTTAATGGATAAAAGTGTTCCCATGGGTTTCAGACTGCTCCTTGCACTGAAAAGAATACAAATAAATGGAGTATGGCATCCAAAATTTAAAGAAGTGCACTGAATTTAAGAAAATCCATCTGTAACTGAAGGAAACTGAGTCTTAGAACATACAACTGGCAAGGGAAACACTAAATAGTTAAGATACAATACAGGTAAATGCAGAACAGCCAAACAATAAGATTAACGTAATGCAAAAACTGTACAAATCAAACAGGTAACTATAAAATCACAGAATCACAGAATGCTTTAGGTTGGAAGAGACTTTAATGCTCATCTAGTCCAACCCCCCTGCAATCAGCAAGGATCTTCCGCTACAGCCGGTCGCTCAGAGCCCCAGACAACCTGACCTGTAATGGTTCCAGGGATGCAGCGTCTACCACCTCTCTGGGCAACCTGAGACAGGGTCTCACCACCCGCAGTGTCAAACATTTCTTCCTTACATCTAGTCTGAATCTCCCTTTTTTTTTCAAACCATCACGCTATGTCCTGTCACAACAGGCCCTGATAAAATTTCTGTCCCTCATCTTTCTGATTTGCCACTTCAAGTCCTGAAAGGCCACAAGAAGGTCTCCTTGGAGCCTTCTATTCTCCAGGCTGGACAACCCCAACTCTCAGCCTGTCCTCACAGCACAGGGCTTCCAACCCTCCCATCATTGCTGTGGCCTCCTCCGGCCCTGCTCCAACAGGTCTGTGTCTCTCCTGTGCTGAGGACTCCAGAGCTGGCCCCAGCACTGCAGGTGGGGTCTCAGCAGAGTGGAGCAGAGGGGAAGAATCCCCTTCCTCCACCTCCTCTCTATACTTCTGGGGATCTGGGCTGTGGGGGCACATTGCCAGATCATATCCAGCTTTTCATCCACCAGCATCCCCAAGTGCTTCTCTGCAGGGCTGCTCTCCAGCCCTTCATCCCCTAGTCGACACTGCTACTGAGTGATCTACATGCAAAAACTGTGGCTTTGGACTGTAAGAGAACACAGTCCAACAGAGCTGCATTCTGTGCTCCCTGCAGTCCTGGATACTCTCACCCCACAGCCATGACACGTGCACTGAGATGACATGACACTTCCACACAGTATGCCTCAATGAATGGTACCTTAGAAGCTTTGATGTTATTTTGACAGCAAGTGTGTTTTGATCTTCCACAACATATTTTTTAATAATTCCTTCCTTTTAAAGAAAAAAGAAAAAAACACTTCAACTACTGTTGCTTGACTACAATTAAATGTCTCATCAGATTTTCTCTGAAGCCTTCAGTATGTTCAGTTCTGATTTTCCAAGCACCTATGTAGGATGACCTGATAGAGCCAAAAAGAGACAAAGTCCCCTGCAAAAGGTGTCACCTGTCTGTAAGACAACTATCGTTTAACTTCTGCTTCACCATATTAAAGAGATAGTTATTTTCTGACCAAAATAACCTAGTCATCCTTACCTGTGAGTTACTAAATGGAATTTTTTTATCTGTAACAAGCCACTTCTGTAAATGTTACATTTAAACAAATTCTCTGAACTTAAATCTATATTCTTCACAGCCCATTATTTCAATCAATTGCTCTGCTCTTTCACCTGCTATGCCTTGACAGTTTGTAAATAACCAGGGTCACCACATGCCAGAATTGACTGACATGGTGACATGAAGTTAGAAGCCTAAGGTTAAACCTGGAGTGCTCAATTAGTCAATCACTCAAATCATTGTTGAATGATTCTCATTCTACGGGGGAAAAAAAAAGAAAAAAACACCTGTATCAAGAGGCAAAGACATGAGGCAAGCACAGGGTATTTTATGTGTGTTTCTCAGTTCCTGTCAATGCTTTTGTAACTGTCAGGAACAAGAATTTAACCCACTACATTTAACCCACCAGGGTAATGGCTTTAAAGTGAAAAAATGGTAGATTTAGGTTAGATACCAGGAAGTTCTTCACAGTGAGGATGATAAGGCATTTCAACAAGTTGCCCAGAGAGGTTATAGATGTCCCATCCCTGGAAATGCTTAGGGCCAGGCTGGATGGGGCTTTGAGCAACCTGCTCTAATGGAAGGTGTCCCTTTCCATGGCAGAGGGGTTGGAACTACAAGGTCTCTTCCAACACTAACCATTCCAGGATTCTGTGACACACATCTTTTCTTTTATCTCAGGATGAGGACAGCGGGGATGTTTTGTAGATTCCTGAAAGTAAGTAGCAGAGACTTAACTAATGTTAATGAAACAATATAATTTTAACTATCACATGAAAAGCTGCACAACAGTATGCAAACTGTGTCAAGAAAGACCATAGAGCCATTTAAGTTGGAAAAGACCTTTAAGATCATTTACTCCAACTGTAAACCCTACACAGCCGAGTCCACCACTAAACCATGCCCCTCAGCACGATATTCTAAATCCCTCCACAGATGGAGACTTCACTGGCCTGAGTAGCCTGCTTCAGGCTTGAAAATCCTTTAGGCGAAGAAATTGTACCTCACATCCAACCTAAATCTCCCCTGGTGCAGTTCGAGGCCACTTCCTCTTGCCCTATCTCTTCACAGTATCACAGTGCATTAGAGGTTGGAAGGGACCTCCAGAGATCATCAGGTCCAACTGCCCTATCAGAGCAGGATCACCTAGGGTACTCTGCACAGGAATCCATCCAGTCAGGTTTTGAATGTGTCCAGCGAAAGAGATTCCTCAGCCTCTCTGGGCAGCCTGTTCCATTGGGTCTCTTGGCCACAAGAGCACATTGTTGTCCCATGGAGAACCTGCTGCTCACAAGACCTTCAAGGTCTTTCTCCGTGGAGCTGTTTACCAGCAGGGCAGCCCCTAAACTGTACTTCTGCATGTTGTTATTCCATCCCAGATGTAGGACCCTGCACTTGTCCCTGTTGAACTTCATGAGGTTTGCCTGTACCCAGCTCTCCAGCCTGTCCAGATCTTGCTGGACAGCAGCACAGCCTGATGGGGTGTCAAGCCACTCCCACACACACTACTCCCTCTCCCCCCACCACCAGTTTTGTATTATCAGCGAACTTGCTGAGGGAGAGGTTACTTGGGAGAGGATACCAACCCTCACGTCACTTCAACCTCCTCTTCAGGGAGTTATAGAGAGCCAGTAGGTCTCCCCCCAGCCTCCTTTTCTCTCCAGAATAAACAATCCCAGTTCCCTCAGCTGCTACTCACCAGACCTCTTAACCAACTTCCTTACCCTTCTCTGAACACACTCCAGTACTAAAATGTCCTTCTTACAGTGAGGGGCCTAAAATAGAAACAAATACTCGAGATGCACTCTCGCCAGTGCTCAGTACGGGGTAAAATTATTGCCCTACACCTGCTGGCTATACTATTGCTGATCCAGGCTAGGATGCTGTTGGCTTTCTTGGCCATCTAGGCACACATTGGCTCATGTTCAGCTGGCTGTCAAACAGCACCCCCAGGTCCTTTTCTGCCGGGTAGTTTCCAGCCACACCGCCCTAAGCCTGGCGCGTTTGCAGGCGGTTGTTTTGACCATTCTCTGCTATCCGGGACTCAAAACACTTTTAGACAGCTCAGCTCAAGACATGAAGGCAGACATAAAAGGTAAAAGGAGTCGCGATTAAAAGGCCGCACGCCACACTTACCCTCCTGCAGCAGGCGGCTGGGCCTGACGGGCGGGACGCGGAACTGCCGTGCCCGCCAGCCGGGCCGCGGTGGCCGGGCCACCTCCCGGTCCGACAGCCAGGTGACGGTCTCATAGTTGTCGCCGCTCTGCAGGGCTGCCGCCTCGGCGCTGTGCACCGCGACCTCGTCGAAGTGCTGCAGCCCTCCCGAGTGGTCGAAATGAACGTGGGTGGCCACAGCCAGCAGCGGCCGCGGCTCGCTCCCCTCCGCCGGCGTCAGAAGCCCGGCGGCGCGCAGATAGTCGGGCAGGCTGCGCAACCCCAGCCCCGCGTCGATCACCACGTCCCGCTGCGAGCCCCGCACCAGCCAGATGTTCGCCCGGTTGCCCGACTCGTAGAAGCGCTCTTGGATCCAGAAGATCCCGTCGCCCAGGGGCTTGTGCGCGAACCACTCCAGCGCCGACATCGCCCCTCCGCCGATTCTCGAGCAGCAGATCTACCCGCCCCCCTCCACAGCCTCAGCGCCGCCACTGCGGCGGGCGGAGCGGCCCCGGGCCCGGCCCATTGCGGCAGCCGCGGGCGGAGCGCGAAGAAGGGCGGGTGAGCGAGTAGGGAAGACTTCTTAGAAGAGATGGAGGAGCGCTGAGGGAGCCTTGGGGAATGAAAAGGGAGTTTTGAGAGAGGCCTGAGGGCAGGTGAGGGAGCCCTGAGGGATGAAGAGGTAGCCTTGAGGGAGCCCCGAGGCGAGGCGAGGCGAGGCGAGGCGGGGCGGGGGGGGGAGGGTACTGACGGGAGCCCTGAAGAATTCCTGCGGCGTGGAGAGGAAACCTTGAGGGAGCCCTGAAGGATCCCTGAGGGATGGAAAGCGAGCCTTGAGGGAGCTCGGGGTGGCGGGGGTGCCATGAGGGGCAGTGAGGGATCCCTGAGGGGTGGAAAGAGAACCTTGAGGGATCCGTGAGAGACGGTGAGAGAGCCCTGAAGGAGCCCTGAGGGGCGGTGAGGGAGCCTTGCTGAGGGTGCCGGGGGTGCTGAGCCGTGTCGTGAGGGCGCGGTGAGGATGAAGCCCTCTCCTCTGTCGTGACAGGGCCAGTCACTGCCCTGAAGGGGCGGCCGAGACCCGTCTGTGAAGAGGGGTTTGTGTTGTCGTGAAGCTCGGGTGGTGAGGGGAGTAGGGGAGCACTCCAGGGTGTCCGGCAGTGTGGAGCGAGAGCAGCAGCGCGGCGAAAGGAGAGCGCAGGAGAGGGCGAGGAATGGCAAGGAAGGAGTCGAGGGGCTCTGTTCTCACACGGCGGGGTGTTGTGGCCATTGTGAAGTGTGAAGCTTTACACTTTCAAGGCGTATCAACCCCAAACAAACAACAAAACTCCCCACAAAATTTCTATATTTAAATTTCAGTCCTTTCTCCTTTGCTCTTCTCTTCCATTGATTGCACCTGTAAATCAAGGCTCCGAACACGGCATAGGGCGAGGGTTTGGTTGGGAGGAAAACATTAGATAACAACGAGCTCCCGCGACTGGAGAGTGTCCTCACACCCACTGCCATCCTGCTGATTTCCACAGGCTTTTCCCTCCTACAGACTGCCAACAGCATACGTAGCTTTGAAGGAATTTTAGAAGCCTAAATCTGAAATCTGCTTTCCCATTTGTAAAGTAAATGACACACAAACTATCTGTAAACACGAAAATGTGCTCCATTTGCCATGCCTCATGGCAGCCAAAACACTAGTTGTGGTGAATTGGTCGTACTTGGATGACGTAGTTATGCAATTCAACTTTTCCTGCATGATTTCTCTGATCATCTGTTGCTGTCTCTTTTATCTGGTGGTAGACAAAAACCTAAGCCAACGTGCCAGAAAAAAGTCATGAGTTTCAGTAAAACTATGGAGTTGAAATACTTATTAAGGTTGTTGTTTCTCATCAGATTTATGTCCTATTTCAAAAGAATCTTGCTGAGAATTAAAGCAGCATTTTAAAAATGGGCCTTCACATTCACTATTTTTAGTGCAAACAGCTGCCTTTCTCCTTGAACTTTTGGTTTCTTATTGTTCCTTCCCTTTTTTCACACCTAGATAATGCAAATGCTTGTGTTTGGGGCTTTGCTGTACCCTTTATCTTTTTCCATTCTGCCGAGCTCACATCTTTTTCATCCTGTTACATCTTCCTTTTCATCCTGTTTTCAAATTATTTTGCTGTTTGGCTTTTCTTTGGGGGGTCATTTGTTTGTTTCTAATTTCCTGTTAATTGTTAGAGTTTTGCATTTGCTTTTTTGTCTTTCATAAAATGATTTATTTAGGTCTCTCTGGCTTTTTTTTTTTTTTTAACACAGTTTTCCATGCTGCTGAGTGACATGGAAATACGTAATTTGGTTTTGGTTTATCCAGGCAGACCTTATTCCTGTTGAAAATAGTAAGAAGATACTTGCATCCACCTGTGTTTCTCTGGCATTTAATAAAAAGGCCACTGCTTCCATTTGGGGGAGTCTTAAAGGATCTTAAGTATGCATTTTTTTGGTCCTAATCATAATTCTGTCCTGGATTCCTGGTTATTTTAGGTAAGTGTATGTGAAGGATCTATGTGTTTAGGTCTATTCTGGGTCTGTTCAGCCTAGAGAAGACTGAGAGGGAATCTTCTCAATGCAGAGGTCAAGAGGATGGGAACAAACTCTCGTCAGTAGTGCCTGGGGATGGGACAAAGGGCACAAACTGGAAGCCAGGAGGTTCCACTAAACTTGAGGGAAAACTTTTCTGTGAGAGTACTGAAGCCCTGCTGCAGGCTGCAGAGTGAGGTTGTGGAGTCTCCTTCTCTGGAGAGATTCCAAGCCTGCCTGGATGTTGTGATCCTGGGAAACCTGCTGTGGGTGGCCCTGCTTGAGCAGGGGGTTGGACTGAATGATCATTGAAAGTCCCTTCCTACTCTCCCAATTCCGTGATTCTGTGATCTTTTGACATCTGCCCTGAAAAGAAGGGTGGAAAGAAAAAAAAAGGTGCTTATCACATTTCACATTACTTGCTAACCCATGGGTTATGCAGTCTGGAGAAGAAGATTGGCCTAACAGTAAAGGTGGTGAGATCTGACTGTAAATGTAGTTTTGCAGGCTATTTTTTTCTTTTGTGTTCTTTGGTGAAATATTTTAGTTGGAAACTTGCAGATATGCTGGAGTGCTTTGATGTTTTTGCCTTGAACATTTTTGCTTTTTGGCTTTTTATCATTACCCAAACCTAATTACAAAATTGAAGATAAATAATAATCTGAAGGATGAAGAATCTATGAGTGACAAACAGAAGATGTTTTTTGGAGGAAAGCTCAGAAACTGCAAAATGTATTCCACAAAGTTCAGACACCTTGAACTTTTATATTTTGGGGTCTGGTTTTGTTTTTAATTGTTTATAGTTTTTCTACCCTGATTGAACTCAATCAATGCATTTTAAGGTTTAGAAGAATGTTTACAATTCTAGATTAGGAGGCAATTTCAGGCATGCCGAAGTGGCTAGCAGAAATGAGGGAGTGGAGTTGAATTTAGGCTTGTACCAAATTTATAGTGCGTGGAAGAACCTTAGATGGGCATGAAAAAATGCCTTGCTATTTAAAATTAGTTTTAAAACTACTGTAATCTTGGTCAGACATTAATTTTGTAAGTAGTACATACATGCATTTGGTGCATGATACAAAAATAAATATTTGAAAGCCTTTACTGTTTTCAGCAACTCCAGATGGCTGGGTCAGGCAGAGGAAGAGGACGCTCTTCATTTACCTTTAACATTGAAGCCATTGGCTTTGCCAAAGGTGCAGCTCTACCTGCTGACACATGTGAGCCTCCACCAACATTTCCTGTAAGTACAGCACTTAACAAAACATACGAACAACCCTAACCACTTTAGGTCAATTTTGAAGGATATATAAAATAATTGTTTTTCTTATTATTGCTTACTGTACTTTTGCTAACTGTTGTGTCCTGTATTTAACTAAATAGCTTGCAAGATATTTAAAGTTCATTAAAGTCCTCACCAAGATATGGTTTTCTGGATGTAACAGTAACAGAAACAGTGGGTATCTCAATTTGTTTGAAATGAAGTTACACTGGTCTTTCAAAGACAGCTTGAAGTGGTGAATGGATTTGCTGATTTTAGCCAGTTTTATGTAAGAGAACTTCCCTGTTATGTCAAGAGTTGATCAAGGTGCATGAATTTTTTTCTCAGTTTCAGATGTTATGGTACAAAACCTGCATATCATTGGTGCTATGCTGAGGTTTCTCTGAACAGTTACTTGCTGAACTCTAGTTATATGTCCAATAGTCCACTTGACAATTAAGTTGTGTGGTTTTATTGATATTAAGCCACCAGCAGCTGTTCCTAATGTCATGTTGCAGTCTGCTTGATATCACAGGGAAAATGAATTCTATGTGGGCTATAGATCTGTAATGAGCTAAGTTCTGTGTTCTGCAGTTATAGTCAGCTGTGGATCAGCCCTGCTGGGGAAGAATTAGCCTCAGTATATCTGATATATACCACTGAGAATTTAAAAGATATTTCTTGCTTCTGTGAACACTTTCAGAACTAAGTTAAACTTGTCAGGGGAAAGACAGAACCATTCAGAAAAAAAAGCAGAGTTAACCCAGTGCCATAACTAGAATCAACAAAAATTGATTGAGCGGTGGCCAAAAGTGTATTTGTAGCTGTTTGTAAGGTAAAATATTAATTTAAACAGTGAATTGTTGCTATTGCATATTTCTAATAGACACATTCTAAGTTCTTATGAATTTCCTGTAAGTTCAATTAGATAGCTAATGAAGGAGCATCAGCTTACCAGCAACAACATTAGTGATTTAAAATACTGGCCAGCTAGCAAATTGAGCTGGAAGCAGTGAACTCCTTTTCTGATCCTGCTCTGAGACTTGTGACAGCACTTTGCAAACCTACTACTCAGGTATTGAGCAGTCATGTAAGAGAAACAACATCCATTCTCTAATTCTCTCTCTGGCTGTAGTGTTCTGATTATTTTAAAAAGTATTTTCACTTATCTTCCCCTCTTTCAAGATTTGTAGTTAAAAAAACCCAAACAAACAAACAAAAAAAAAAAAAAAAAACCCAAGCCCAAACAAAACCACAACAAAACACCCAAAAAGTCCAGATCTTAAGAATTCATTTAAATTGAGCTGACAGAAAATAAATTGTGTGAGGACCTATCTGATACCTGGTTGTATGGCAACACATCAATTTCTATGACAATAGTCACAGCAAGAGTGTTTGTGTTATTCAGAGTAATCATATTTAATGCACTTGAAACTGGTTTTGAAGAGGTTAAGACTAATGCTGCTCTGACTGAAGATTGAAACAATGGTTTCTGAGTAAGTTAGTCTGTTGTGAAACACTGATTTTGGCAATTAACAAATTAGCATGACTATAAATGATTATTTCACATTTTTAATACTTTTATTTTTCTTGATTTCTTGCCCTTTTTTTTCCCCAGAAAGATACAGCAAAATCATAAAAGGTATAAATTTACTTGTAAAGATAGTTTTGCATGTCAGAATGAAATGTATTTGGGAAGACTCCTAATGCATAGTTGCACCCCTCTGTGATGAGCTGTGTTTGTTGTATATTTGATGAATATTAAGACCTTATAAATAATAAACATAATTTGTACAGAGTACAGAAAACAAGGCAGTGCCTCTGAAAACAGGAGAAGCTGAAGATTACATGTTGGCCTTAAAACAAGATTTTAGAGCAACTATGAAAAGAATGCCATATTTTTTGGCAGTGGAAGAGGAATGTGAAGGTTTGTTTGTGTGTTTTTTATTTTTACTTCTGCCCTCAGTAGTTACTATTCTGTGAAGGATGATGTAGTGAAATGCATGTGTTGAAGATGTATTTTGTACTGATGATGAATAAAAACTGTCAGCTTAAGATGACAGGGAATTTTTCTGCTTTTACACTTACTGAAGTTGTAGGTCAGTGCTTTAACTGGAAAGCAACTCCTGTGTGAAGAAGGAAGGTATCAAAAATACATTCCACTTGGTAAGAAACTTCTAGACTAACTATATACAGTCTATCAGCTATACGCTAACCAAGCAAAACACACCTTTCAACATGCTAAAATATCCTAAAAAATTTCCCTTGGAGGAAAGAAATCTGTAGTAAATACTACTGTTGAAATTCAGCTTCATTTAAATGGTATAAAGATGTACTTAAAATAGTCAGTGTTACATTTAATGGTGGACACTCCAAAAGGTACTGATTTTTTCCCCCTCTAGGTCCATTCAGGGAAAATTGGTAAATATTACTGACAAGTAACCTGAAATACATAGATTGAGATGAGGATAAGTGATTTACTGAGCTTTGTATCAGAAGCATAGCTGCATTAGAAGCTAAAGCTTGATCCTATTCTACTTCATTCAAGAATTTCTTATACTTAATGAAAAATTAAAGGCTCTGCTGCACTTGACATCCCGTCATACATCATTATACTGTTAAAATCCAAGCTTCCTGGTCAGAAAACTGGGAAAGAAGGTAAAAGGAGCAGGATAGGAAGTGTTAATGTCTGTTTACCTTGCTGTGGGGGCATTGGAACTCCAGCAGTCAGGGGAGATCATTACTGTGAGGAATGCTTCTTTTTGTCTGTGATTTTTGCCTGTTTCTACCACCCCCTGAGTGCTTGCACTGACTGGCACAGATGTCAAGTACTGTTACAGGAAAATAGGAAATACAACATTTTAGGAAATGCCACGTGTCAGACCCAGTCAGTGCAACAGAGCTCACTAAAAAGCTTTATAAAAATGTTTAAGAAAACCAAAGTGGTTAAACACTTCATGATCTTTTCCCTGGCACCTTGTGATGGTTTTGAATAATGAAAGCTGACTTGAACTCTACAACAGAAGTCTTAATTTCCTCCCCAAAACCACAGAGTGCTTTTGAGCTCCGTATCCTTGATGTTCGTATGACACAGGTACAGAGTTCAGTACCCACAAATTCTTGTCATAATGTATTGGTGAGTTCTAGAGCTTTTTGAGCGTGCATGTCAGGCTTTGAATGTAACACTGATTAGCACACCTTGTTGACCGTCTGCTTGTTCTTGCACTAAAACACTGTGTAAAACAGAGCAGCACACTGCAGTGTGAGCAGTGCACACACTGCTGACCAGATGTGGTGACTCACAAAAGGCAGAATGTTTTCTCTGACTTGCAGCTGGAGCCCAGGAACAACCAGGATGTAGCAGGCAGCTGTAATGCAGCCCAAGGTGAACCCAGACAGTGTGGAAAGGGGAAAACCTTGGTTATGAGGAAAGGAGAAGAGATCTGACATTCTTTTCTAGATCCCTTTTTGATGGCAGAAGAACTCCAAAGTAGTCTTTTATCACATCTCCCCTTTCATCTTCTGTGTAAACAAATGTCAATCTCTTCAGAGTCTCCTCATGCTAGAAGATCACTGTGCTCTTGATCTTAATCAGGCTTGAAGTTTGATATTTCTTTTTGAGGCACAAAATAGGAAGCCACTATACCTGAGAGCTTGTCAGGATTATTTCCAAGGAGCCAGCCACTTTATGAGAACGTGTTATCTCTCTCTTCCAGTTTTGGCTTGTGATCATTCTTACTGTTCTCAAAATCAGCTTTGTTTCTGCAGCCCTCTTTCTGAGTTGGAGTGCTGTTGCTGAGTGTGCTCCTTAGCAGAACTGCCAGATTTGAAGACTTTTTCTACAAAAACTGGCAATAGCAGGTAAACCAGGTAGACAGCCACTTGATAGACTAATAATGCTTCAAATTTTCTCATCACCTCCCCAAGGGTAAGTTGGTAAGTTGAGGTAACTTGTAACTTTTAATTGTACAAAAATGCCTCATCTGAGAGGTGGGGTATAATTACCTCTACTGTGGTCTACAGCTTAAAAAGCTTTCTTTCATCTCAGTCACAATATGCAGCTGTCTCTGGAACTTCATTATGTGGCAAAGGCAGCCTAGCTTTAAGAAAATCACTTTCATCCCCCGGGGTAGATAATTTTTAACAGATCTTTTTTGGTACCTGGTTTGCAGCCCTTTGCTCCCAGAGAGGCAGGAGGGGTACTGTGCACAGGAATTTCTTAAACTGACTGTGTTACAGGAACACATGGTTTATTTTAAACCATTAGCACAGCATCTGTGAATCAAATGGTCCTTTGAAGTGTGAGAAGGGAAACAGTTAGGACATAGCTAGCTAGCTATCTTTCATTTTTCAGGTAGTGAGAGCCACATCTGATGCTCCTCAGCAGCTCTGATCCATGTTAGTGTGCCATGGATAACAGATTTGCAACACTCATTTCAACACTCATTTTGAGGATTAGCAGGCATATTCTGTAGTTCATCCTCTTATTTTCTTCACTTCGTAAGCTATGAATCATGTTTCCTGCAGATGTATCTGCTATGACTAGGCAGCTGTCACCTTGGCAGTGGTTGGGAATTAATTCATTAGCTGTGAGTGGCAACAGTCCCTCAGATGTATTTTTTTTTACCAATGGCATCAGCAATTAGTTCTATCAGATTCTTCCCCTCTCTGTGCTGGGAATTTCCTACAGCATCTCTGAAGGCCACCTACATTAAATGCCCCTTGGGGCACTGTCATTTTAAATAAAAAGTCTTTGTTACAGTTTCAAGTAGGTCTTTCTGCTTGCACTCATCATAACTGATTGTAAATTGAGCTTCATATCTGATTTCTCTTGTCTCCCTTCCTTTTAGAAGTCTTTGACTTAAAGGTCACAGTCTGTCTTTGTACCTTTTTTTGGCACAAATATCTGCAGAAATTATCCCTGAGTAATGAATTATTAGTGCAATTTTGCAGTTGGTCATGGTAATTTGGTAAGAAAAATGCCTTTGTTATTACAGATTGTACAGTAAAGGGTTTTTGCAGTATAAATGGATTCACTTATGCTGTATAGCTACTGTATGTTCTTATGCCTGGAAAGAGGTTAAACGGACTAAAATGTATAGCTTCTGTTGAGAACACATCTCTGTTATGCTGCAAAGCTTTGCCACTGCAGATGTACTTAAAGTCTTAGGAGCTGATCATTCTGAGACGCAGCCTCCTGGATATTCTGGATACTCGTTATGAGTAGAACAGTGGTGATAAATGTCACTGACTAGTTTTGTAGCAAAGGTTTCTTGGAACTCTTGAAGAGTAGAGGAATTACTGTTCACTGGGTGTTTCAGCCTAGTTTCCCTGACTAAATCTGTTTATTGTTTGGTTTTATTTCATAAATAGAAAGGATAGAATAATCCAAGCATAGAGGTATAAATTCTAATAATTTTGGAGGTGGTTGGGCTTTATCTGAAGGCAGGGTGAGTGTTTTGATTGAAAGGAAATATGCCCAAAATTTGTCTTTTCATTGGCAGAAGGTGAGGATAGAAAATTCAGGTCTTACAAGTATTTAGCATGGGGAATTATCAGGAGAAATACTCAAAGTTGTGATATTAAACTGTTCTTTAAGTGTTTGACAACAGCACAATGTGGCACTGAAAAAATACATCATATATTTTGTTCAGGAAAATCTCACAGTGTCTGGATTGCGTTTTTTATTAACTGTATTCAATAACTCCTTGTATCCTTCTCTATAGTAATTGAGAGGTACAGTAAAAAGTACCAGGACAGTGAAAAGAAGCATGCAACATGGACCCCAGGTAATATCTGAGATTATAAAAGGCTCATTCCTTATTAACCTGTGAGATGTTCTGCTCTTTTAAATGTTGGGTTCATTATTTTTCAAGCAATAAAAAAGTGCACAAATTCTTACCAAGTTACGTGCTCCTTGCTGCATGTTTTCAGATCAAGGCAAAAGTATTGTCCTGTCCAAAACCAAAAAGACGTGGGAGGAAATTTGTTAGCTTTTTTTATCAATTTACTCAGTTGAAACAACTGATTTGCAGTGTAAGTGCAATCTTTAGCTCTAACTAGCTTCCTTCTTCCTTACCCAATATGCAGAAAAACAGTTTTGAACTGGGAACAAACACTGTGTTACTAAAAATAATCCAGCCTGATGTCTCAGTCACAGGTAGAAGGATTTTACAGCATGAAACTTCCACAACCGTATCTTTACAACTCATTACTCCAAACTTAATTACAGAATGTAAATTGAAGGGCACATGGGCCACTGGAAGAACTGAACTTTGGCTTTTTGTGGCAAATGCAAGTTGTCATGAAGTAGGTGGAATGAATGCCAGTTCCTCAGTTTAAATAATTGACTCATGGAAATAGGATCAAGCACAGCAGGGGCCCCCACCTTTCCTTGGTTGGTGGGAGGAGGAAAATTACAGTTCTAAATCATTACTCATCTATAATAAAGCTATTTTTTCTGTACAGATTGGAGAAGACTCCCAAGAGAGTTAAAGCCAAAGGAAAAGACCAAAAAAGGTATCTTATATGTTTTTAAGAAGCATTTAGTACACACAAGTTGAGTGATAGAAGACATACTGGAGCTAGTTAGACAGGGAGGAAGTGGTAGAAATATTGCAGGGCTTTTGACAAAAGTTTCCTAATTTTTTTACTGGCCTGCCTGTCTTTTGTAAGATGTTCTAGCTTACTGGAACAGGTTTGTGTCCCTTCCCTGCCTCTCATATTGGTGTATCATATTAACATAGGAAATACCTAATAATGGATGATTAAAACAAAACAAAACAAACAAAAAACCCTCAAAACTTTTTGGTTTGAAAGTTTGTACTTCTTAGCCAAAACTCACCCTCTTCTTCAATTCAGTGAATTGCTGGCCAGTCAGATTTCCTTTATACTTTGGGTTTCTCAGTTACCTTGCTTCTGATTTGGTTGACTTTAAACCCTTTTTTATGCACTGTAATATAGGTTATTTTCTGTTTTCCCTGGGTTTACTTTGTTTGTTTATTTTCAGCTTTCTTCTGCAGAATTGTGAACCAGATCCTGCAACAGCAGTTGGAGCTGGTATTGGTTGTTCTTACAGAAAAAAACCAACTTTTTTTATTACACAGCTTCATTTGTGTATTTGTTTTCACAGTGTTTTCTAGCATGCATGGCTGTTGTTTTACATTCTCTGTAGAAGTCTGTGGCTCAATGTGAAGTAACACTTGGCCTCCTGTATTTATCTGTCTGGTTTATATGATTGCTTACTGTCTTGTTCTTTTTGTCCAAGTCCTTCATGTGTCATTGTTTCAGTTCAGGGATAAAATAGGAAAAGAAAAGGGAATGTACAGTAGTCATGGAGACTGGCTCAACTGGAAGCTTTTTTGCTTTTAAGAGCATCATTGAGAAGCATGGTGCTAAGACAGACTGCAAGATTCAGCTGAAAATTAAATACTTATTTGCCAAAACCTTCTAAGATTAAGTATATCCCTACTTTTATTGCTTTTCCCAAAATAATTTCTTCTTCAACTGTATTAATTCTTATGAGCCTGTAGACAATAATTAGGTCCCCAAGATCCAGTGAAATCATAAATGCCTTGTTACATTAATATTGTTCCTTGTTATAGTAATGTTGTGATACTCATAAAGAGGGAAACACTGCTCACTGTAGGGGATTTTTCCTCTTTCTTCTTTGCCTGTTTCTCTGCTCTTAAAAGTGCATTTTTGTACATATAGTTGTAGAGGCAAAGATCAGCTGACCATCAGAATTTGATTGCCTTAATAGGCTCCTTTACAAGGAAAAATAATACAGTTTTAGTCTTTTTAGGGAATCCTGATGATGCAGAGGCCACATAACAGTGATTGATACAATTCAGGAGGTTTGTAAATAGCTGATCTGTGACACATCAGCCCTTCGGGTACATACCTTTGTTGTATTTTGAGGACAGCCCTCTTAGGTGACAGCTAATCACTGAGTGGAAGAAAGGTAAGGGAGTCAACAGATCTGCACCAAAATCTGTAGAGGCCTCCTTCTCGTCTGCCTTTGTAGATTGCAGGAGTGGTTTTGTGATCACCACACAGTTACACAAACAAGTACATCTTTGTTTTTATACATCTCCCCCTCCCTCTTTCTGGTTTCCCTGGATGTTTTAACTTAAGACTTGACCACCTGCCTGCTCAGTGACAAATTTTTGGTTAGAATCCACATCTCTGCCACACTTAACCCTGGGCTGTGGGCCACAGTATCCTACATACCAGCAGTGCCTACCTAAGAAACCCCAAAACATTTACTTGGTTCAGCTCTTGTAGACCAGCTATATGCATATGTATATGACAACTGGATGTATATATACACCAGTATACACCAGTACTGTGAGAAGAGGTATGTGGAAAGATTAGTTTGTAATGCACTGCACCTCCAAGTTTCATAGCTATTTTGCTTGAGGTTCTAACAATGGGTCATTGTTTCTAATTTTATAAGCTCCAGGGATATCCAGCATTTAAGGAAAGATCTTGCATGTCTGTTTTCATTTCCAGGCTCTTTTGTAGGCATTATCTCTGGAAGCCTGCAGGGGTTCATGCAGAGATGATAATTCTGAATTGTGCTTTCCACTTGTTTTCCTTGAAAACCTACTCCATTGTGGGTGTATTTGCCTTGACACTGTTCATCTGTTATTACAGAGCAGCTTGACTCCCCTCAGCTCTCTGCAGTGCTTTTGTCATTTAATCCCTTCCTAGGCAAAACACTGAAATGAGCTGAACATTATTTGAACATTATTTGTCACAAATACTTTTCACAAAATGCAGGTTTTTTTAGCAGCTCCTGCTGTTTCACTTCCTTAAGTATTAGGCCAAATAACCAGGTTCCTGTCTGCTCCAGAAAGGGTATCACTTCCATCAATTCACACTGTTTTTCTTTCTGATACCACTTAGTTCAGCCTAGCATAAAAAAAAGTGGAAGTTACATAAGCTATCTTGCCTGAAGCTACCTTGTCCATCAGCTGTGTAGCTACACCAGCATGGCACTTTACCCAGCCAGTTTTACCCTGCTGAGAAGAGCTAGTCTGTGTTGTAAGTTTTGTGAGATCATGCCAAATGTACAGGAGCCAAAAAAGTTGGTGGAAATAGGACATCTCACAGATTTCTCTACATTCTTTAACATCTTTTTCTCCAGAGCTCTTTTTTCCTTCTCATCTACTGATCAAACTGCACTCCTGGAATTGGGGCAGCTTTAGTTTGGGGTGCTGCAATTCAGGTGGCTCTCACCTGGGTATGTGGAATGCTATTTTTGACCTTTGCTCCACGATTTATTTAAGCAGTATAAGGAGGCTGGATTGCAGGGAGTAACTTGATAATGGTTATGTTCATCAATCAAGGGACTAGGTGGAAGTAGACACTGGAGTCATTAATGAGTAGTCCAAAGGCTTTCTAGCTGCAGTAACCATGCCAACTGCTGTCTGCCTTCTTTTGTGTCTGAAGCACCTAGCTGTCATTAATGTGTTTCATAGATTAGTAACATTAATGAGTTTTTATGTTTTCAAGATTATGAAAGATAGCAATTGAGATGTTCTTCTAGGTTCTTAACATTCTGTCAGTGTGTGGGTGAAAAGTGTTCTGTGAAGCTGAACATCACTTTGGCCAAACCATTGGTCAATGTTCAAAGTGAATTTCAGACTGGCCCTATAGGCATCACTTACATAAATCAGGTATTTACACGTCATGGATAATGAAGCACAAAGCAGAAGGTACTTTAATACAGACAGTTGGAATTGCCATGGCATACTCAAGATGTAAGATCTGAAGAGCAAGTAAAAAGGGTACATTTGTGTTCTTCCATATGAAAAAATGTATAGTGGTGTATTTTATTTCAGCAGGTGGCAAACCAAAGAAGGCAAAAAGCTCCAGTCGTAAGAGTAATGTGGATGTCTTGAAAAAAATTGAGGTAAGATGTGTATACTCTTTTCCAAATTGCACAGTAGAGGTTGAAGAAGGAAAAATGAACCTCTAGAATGTTTTCTTTGGTACAAATAGAGTAGCCCAAGCAGCCTTTTTCTGTCCTTTTTACTCTGACAGACAGCTGTTCTGCACTGTAGGACAAAGGACAGGATAAGGATAGAACCTGGCTGAGGAGAAACTATTTCATTTGTTCCTGCTTTGAACACAAGTCACTGGGCAGTGATGTAGCCTAATTGTGAACAGCAGAGCTACCATGAGAGCTTATTGAAGGAGGAATTGGTGCCAGAGCTTTTAAATCTATTTCTATTTCACCAGTCTGCTGATGTGGGAAACTCAGTAAGTTGATGAGGGGGAAGAAACATAAAGAGATACCTGGGAGGTGACTATTCACGGTGTGGGAATGGGAAGCTTAAAGGTGAAACAGCCTTGTGTTTTTTCTCTTGCTGATCCATCAGTTACTTAGTGCAGACACGTTATTCCACGCAGTATGTGGTATTGCTTCATCAGGTATGACATGGGCTTCTACTGTCAGTTACTCTAACAGTGGATGGTGAAGGGAATCATCTCAGTTTGTTACACAGACATACTTTTTTAGACTTCGAGTGTGATCAAGTAAGCCCATATGAAGTTCCTTGAAGTTCCAAGTTCTTTGCTTGATCAAGTAAGTCCTTATGAAGTTCTTATGCTTCACATCATGTTGCTTTAAAGATTGACAAAACCACATGCACAGCCATGTCATGCTAGCTGTCTTGCTGTTAACTTGAGCATAACATTCTGGTAGTGTGGAGGAGGTGCTGTTACTGTAACATGGGACTACCTCCTGAAGGAGATTTGCCTTGTGACAGGAGTTGGAAAAGAAGGATGATGAAGAAGAAAAATCTGAAGATGAGAAAGATGAAACTAAAGACAAAAATGGTGAAGACGGTGAAGATGATGAAGCAGCAGAGAAGTCAGAGGAATCTGACGAAGAGGAGAATGAAGAGGTACAATGTTAACTGTTTAGTCAGATCCCACTCATTGTGTAGTGTGTTGACTGAGAGCCAGAGAAACATCCCTAGCTTCTGTGGTGCTGAGGGAGGGTTGTAGTGAGGGGCACTGTGAATTTTCTTTGTGCTGTAGTTAACCTAAGTGGGTGGTTTACACTTCCTACACCCAAACAGCTCTGAAAAAGTGTCTTGCAAGCAGGAACACATCCTGCCACAATCCATACCTAAAATTACTCTAAAAATCACTAAGATAGTGATGTCTCTTCAGATAAAGAACCTCATTACAACGTTTCCCTTTTTCTTTTCTAATAATAATAACCTCCTGTTTCAAAGCATGGGTGTTCAAGTGCAGTTTAAAGCATGTTTCTTTCAGAGCCCATTTCCTCCATAGGTGTAGTGACAGATTACTTTTTCCCCTTTTGTTTAGGAAAATGATTACATTTCCTCATACTTTGAAGATGGAGATGACTTTGGTGCTAGCAGTGATGACAATATGGATGAAGCAACATACTAGCTGTTATTGCTACTCAAGCCTTAATATTACTTGAAATAAGAGTTCTGGAGGTACAGTGAGTATCTGCAGAACTAAGGCTTTAGCATGGATGAACCTCCAAAAAGAGGTTGGACAATCCCTTTTAACTGCACTGTGATGTAAAACTGGATATGGGATCCTTTGTTCTGTTCTTTTACCAAGTGTTTTGCAGACATGCACCTTTAATGTTCTCCAGAGTGCCCACTGATGGCGTAAGCTGCAAGCCATTGCATTGCCTCTGCACTGAAAAAAGAATGTATGTTTTAACTGAAATTGTGCCTAAGCATTTGCACTAGTTGATTCTATGCTTTAGCAGTCAGCTTGGAAATCACAGTGACATTCTTGATGACTGCAGCTAAAGAGACATGGCCTTTACTGACATGATCTGCTCGTGTCTGGTAGCTGCCTTCCCTAAAGGGATTTATCTGACATCTAAATTCAGGTGACTGAAAATAATCAATAACTAAGCACTTTAACATAAACTGACTTGAAAGGACTTTAGTTAATACAACAACAAAGTGTTTTGAAGAGCTGCTGTTCTAGTTCAAAAAAATCACTATTTGCAGCACTTTGATAAAAAGGGCCTGTAATATTTAATAATATATCGCTTATGAATCAGCACGAGAAACAAGGGTAATTTCACTTAGAATGTATGGCAGAATTTAAGACTGAGAAATGATGGAATCCTAGTTTTCGCCAGTGGCACACAGATCAGACAAGAATTTCAGTCCTTCATCTCAGTTTCTCTACCTCTTGAAGTGATGCTAACTTCCTACCAGTTGGACTTGATGATCTTAAAGGTCTCTTTTAAGCAAAACAACTCTATGAATCTCCATGTCCTGTTATCCTTTGATGGTAGAATATGTTGTCTGTGTTGTTATATTGCTATTGATCAGGGTTGTTTTTGTTGATTTTGGTTATTTTTACTAAGACATTATGTTCCTGATAACTAGTGATGTTATCATTTCTAATGAAAGAACACCTTTACAACAAAACCAATTATTTTATCAGCACAGGAAACCACAGTAGCTTTCCTTGCAACTTTGGCAATCTGTCAAGCAGCACTTAACTCACCGTGGCTGGAGAACAATACTGCATTATCCTCTGGACCTCTGTAGGCAAGAACTTGTTCTGAAGGTGTAGCTTTCAAGTGTTCTGATCAAATACATAGCAGATGTACAGGAAATCAGACTAAATGCAATGCCAGTCACACACCTCAGAGGTATACCCATTTTATTTTGGAGCGTTCATACCTATACAAATAACGTTTAATAAATATTCTGCTGCACTGCAAAGGAATGTATCCTGCATGTTGATTTTTAACAACACACACACACAATTTCCTGAACAGGTGTGCCTGTTTCTTGCAGTGACAGTGAGAGACAAAAGGTGTTTTGAACAAAGTTATCATGCTGAAAGTTACATTGCCTTGCTTCACGTAACTGGTATTACTTCTGCTGTTTCCCCACCTGCAAGCTGAACAGGGGGACTCCTCCTTGCCTCTCACAGAAGGAATGCAAACAGATGACTTTTGCTAGAGAGGAACTAGCAGAAAAGCCTAACTGCACAAGTTACACTTTGGTCACAAGCTGTGGCTTGCCTCAACAGGCACAGGAACTGATTTTATCTCAGAAAATAATTCTTGAGGGCAAACAACTTTCTTCATTCTTCATGCTGCTAACAGGAGAGAACTGCCTCCCTGCTGTACTCTGGCAGAAATCAGGACTCAGACCTGTACAGGTGAGGCTGTGGTCACCTCTGTCCTCCAGTGGGAGCCATCTTCAGATGGACCTTTTAGGACTAGTTTAACAAAGACAAGTAAGGCCAATGCTTCTGAGCACACAAAATTCTGCAATAGCCAACTCTCTGCCAAGGCACAGCTGAAGTGACACAAAATTGGGCTGTTCTAGAGGCATAACAGTTCTTACATGCTATTTTCCGATTACTTAGAATTTGTTTCAAGGCCACAAGGCTGAGAGAACTTAGGCCATTCTTTGGGTCTCAGCAAACTTAGGGTTTGGACAGGCATGTATTCGAATCCCTTTTTGATAGCACAGCAGAACATGCTACTTCATAGAAGGCAGCACTGCTTTCAGGACATAGCAACCACCCAAGAACATCACTGATCACTACCTTAATTTTTCATGCCTATTTTTTAATCCTCCATTCACAGAAATTACATGTTCTCAGAACTTCATGCAGAAAAGTTCCAAGTTCTACAAGGCTGGCACAGGATAAATCATTACAGTTCCAGTCACAGTATGCCTGATGTGAATGCTACAGGCAGCTACTGCCAACAAAGTAAGTGTTGGCCAAGGATTTTCATTTTAGACCATACACACAAACCAGCCAAAACAGATACAAGTAGTAGATTCCTGTAATAAAGAATGTAAAGTATATAGAGCTAAGAATACATTATAGACACCACTTCCACTGCAGTCTAAAATAAAATCTTTATTTTGTGTATATTACATTCTTCTAAAAGAGGAGCAGAATTATTTTAAATAAGACTTGCATCCTCATTCAGCAACATTTTACAAAGTTATATTTTCAGCCTTTATAAAATAGTTATACAAAGACTACATGTGACAACATACTCCAAAATATAGCAGATTTAAAGCATTTACATGATCCAACAGTGCAATATGCACTTAAGTTTAAAACCAACCTCCCAATCAACAATGTGTTGTAATTCGTCTAAAAATTATTTACCACTCAATTGTTTTTATGTTCTGTGTTGTTTTTTTAAAACAAGTCACTTTCTGAAAGACTTCACAGATCATTAACTTAAACCAGATGTAAGTTCCACACACAGCAGTTACCCTGTTTACTCAGGGCTGACACAGGATGTTAGGGGCTGGAAGGGACCTCCAGAAATCGAGTCCAACCCTGCTGACAGAGAAGGACCATAGAATCTAGTGCAGGTCACACGAGAAAGCATCCAGACAGGGCTTGAAAGTCTACAGAGAAGGAGACTCCACAACCTCTCGATGATGCATTGTCAGTTGTATTGCACTTTGGAACAAATAGTAAAGGTCCCTGCATCCTGCAGAAAGACAAGCCAGCTGATGGCTGTAGATTACCAGGGCTGAGAAACAGCAACCTTCATAAAGTCACCTCTCTAAATTAAAAATATGCTACATAATAGTATGTTAAAACCATGCTAGGCTCTTGGTTAGAATAAGACGTGGTCCAATAAAACAGCTCTGCCTTTGTGTTTTCTAATGACTGATCATCCTTAAGCAAATAAAGGATTATCACAGGTTGTGACAGTAAGCCAGAGGCCTTCCAACACTAAAAGCCCAAAGCCTGAGATACACTAGGGAATTACTTAGCTGTACCACCTTGGGATGAAAAGCACCAGTTAACAACCAATCCCTTTACTTGTGCATCAACAGGACACAGACCTTCCTGACCCAGTCAAACCATAACTGAAGTGAGGTTCATTTCTGTGTCAATGGCAGTTTAATACCTATCAGCAGTCACATGCAGTAAGTTAGGCTCATGTTGCATCATCACAATGGCTCATCTCATTTTGACAATTTTGTAAGAAATGGAAGGATGAAGTCTTAAAAATGCTACTAAAAATACTGAGGTTACAGGAACAGAATGAAGGAAAGGTAGCAAACCAACAAATAAGCTCACTTCAGTCCCGCATAAAAAACGCATCTTACTGTGCCAAAGCTCTGCTGTCTGGATTACAGCAAGTCACCTTTTCAAGTGTTAGCCACCGGAAATTACTTTGCAATGCAATTTTTTTATACAGCCTTATCCAGAACTGGAACTTCAGTATTGATGCTTCTGCTACTGACATATTCTTTTCATGGATGGAATTGTTATTTCAGAAGACCTCTGAAAACAAGCATTATATGAAATGTGAAGTTTGTGCCTGTTTGCAATCCCTGTTCCAGGGTGGGAACTATAAGTAGTCTCACTATCTCCACAGATACTACTTTGATCCCAAGGTTCAAGAGCCACAGATCATAGTTCAGAGATCCAACTGTAAAGCATTTCCCTTCAAGCTCTGCCCAGCTCCAATTTCAATAAAATACATTTAAAATTTCCTTATTCATGTTCATACACTTGGCATGCCAGTGAAGAGTATCTGTTTGACTTAATGGGGCAAGAGATATCTCAAGAACAGTCTTTACTTTCAAAACTTAAGTTAATAAAACACATTGGAACACCTCCAATAGTTGGGAAACATTCACTTTGTCAGACTTTTTATGTTCTGTATACTTAGTGGAGACACTCAAAGGAAGGCTTCTAACAGCAGTTTAAACGGTCACAATTATTGCTCCATTTCCCTCTTTTTATGTCCTATTCAAGTCAGTTACCTCGCGCTTTGGTAACAAACAGCACTGTGAAAAGGGCAATGGAAATCTTACTCCACAAGGCAAATATAATAAAAACTTATAGGCAGCATCCCAGTTTTTATTTAAAAGTATTCTGAGTACACAAATACCTCCTTCTTTATGTAGCTAGAGTCCAGGTTTGGAAGGTTTTTTTGATCTTGTAGCATTTTCAAGTACAGGATAAAAGAAGGGAAAAACCAAGGTTGTTCATGAAACCCCAAGTGAACAGTGGTGAATGAATACTACCCGAAGAACTAGTCTGAAGCTGGAACTGGTCTAGCCTGCTGCAATTTAAGTTTCTTGCTAGCAGCCTTTAAATCTCATTTGATGTTTTTTCTAGGAGATTTCAGGGAAAAGTTAGTGTTTGATGTTCACAGGCACACAACCATTAGTGCACTGAGTACCCACATGACTGTTGTCTGAAGAACCAGTTGATCCTGAACTGAGATTAACTGGAGGGCAGGGGAGGGGAAAGAAGCCATTAGCATAAAGTAGAGATGACTGCAGTAGTCACAGAAAGGTGCCACACACCTGCACTTCTGTCCACCAGATAAGGAGTGCAGCCCAATTCAGTTCAGTTTTTGGTAGGATAGCAGGGAAGCATGTGACATTTCAGCAAGGCTGTCTCAGCTGGGCTGTATTGAGGCACAGTGTCACACACACACAAAGGAAGATCATCCCACTGCCTGTACTGAAGAGTACTAAAGAACCGGCTGACCACAGGCACAAGATTTGAAGATTCCAGCTTATTTATTAGTTATTGCCTCCATCCATAAAAGTCGGGTTTTTTTGAAACTTCATAGTGGCTATTAATTGTGGAATGATTGTTTGGGTTTTTTTAATATTACTCTATAAGAAAGATAAAATTATGAGAACAGGGTTTTAACTGACAAGTGTAAACCTGATATTAAAATGGCAAGTGTAGTACACATTCTATAAATACTTTAAGATGTTTGAAAGTCAGATATCCCCAAATGCCCGTGTCAGGGCTGTAAAACATACATGTGTTAGTTCAGACTACATTTTTTCACCTCAATTAAAAAAAAAAGCCTATCAAAACAGGAAAAAAAAGTGCAAAGCATCAGAGACAATTGTATACCTTAATTTATAGTTCAATCTTGCATTAAAATTGCCTGACTCAGGCACAGCCGGAGGCTACAGGATGTACAGAAACATCCTGGTACTGGAATACTGCCCGTGAAGGCAAGTCACACATCAGGATGCATTTCTCTTGTGTTCCAGATGCCTCCTGCATTCTGTGGTTTCCCCTTTATCTAATGATGCATTACATGTCTATGGATTACAGTTGCTTGGGGTTTCCTGTTGTTAAGGCTGAAGGTCTCCTTGATTATCAACATTTACAACATTGGCCGGATTTATTCCGTTTCCCATTTCTTTCTGCTGTGATGCTGCTGTGACAAACAAATGGGAAGATTCCATTGTTGAGTGGTGACTGACATCTGCTTTCACCAGAACTTCGTAATAGAGGAGGTAAAAAACTGGAGTTACTATGCCAATGATCAACATAATCACCACGGCTGTCCACCATCCAATGCCCCAGTCTGCTCCATAGTAAGGATCCTTGCATTTTTTAGCTTTACCATCTGTTTCAAAACAGACCTGTTGGGCTGCTAAGGCAGAAACGACTTCATTAAGATTCTCTCTCTTTGTATCATTGCACTTCACTATTTCTTCTATATCTCGATCAACTTCTTTTAAGAAGCTTCCTGCAGTCTCATTAGCACAGAACTTATCAGAAGGTGACACCTCTTGCACTTCTGGGGAGCAGTAAGCAGGCCGAAGGACAGGTCTTCCTTTCGGAGAGACATGTGTTTCAGTCAACACACTGAATTTCTTCACAGGAATTTTGATGGACCTCAGGGCAAAGAAGTCTTGATCATTGATAAGATTGTTAACTCTCTTGATATCTGCAACCTGAAAACAGAAACAACAGTTTAGATGTCAAAGCCCAACAAACCAAAGCTCTTTGGGAGTCCTACATCCTTCACAAACACAATTCTTCCATAGTGAAACACAGGCAGAACCTTTGCTTTGATTTGCTTTTGGTTTTCAAACCAATACCCAGTCATGCAGTATGAAGTAAGAAGAGGTCAAAGATCAAATCCGAACAATCTTAGAGCAGGAAGGTAATTACAAGGTAACAAACCTCCTCTCCTCAGATAAGACTGAAAATCACTTCATGAATGTATATTAACATATACCCACCCATCAGTGCCTCTGAAATGAATAGGAATAAATGAGTAAGGTAAACCTCAGTGTTCTCAAATGAAGGTAAATTACTGTGAGTTCCTATCTAATGTGAAAACTTCTAAGATATATTAAAAGTTATGAGCTTCCAATTAATACAGTCACAGATGTGGTTTGGATTCTCTTTCTGCTTTCAGGGACTAAGGCAGAAACCAAGCACAACTTACAACTGTCATCTTTCTTCAAGTAAGCTCTCCCTCTTCCCTACTCATGCTCAAAACTAATCTGTTCTTGACAAGTTAAGATTTTAAGTCTTCATCTGAAATACTATAAAGATTTAAGTGCCCTTGGAGAATCAGTGGTTCTATCTGAGACAGAAACCTCCTCAGCATAGAAGGCACAGCCACAAACCTCACCATAATCAAGTTCTGGGAAACCAGTAAACTTTCCTGCAACAGCTGTAGTCACACAGCTTCCTGTCTTCATTTGGAGGACATCTTCCTCAGGAGAAGTTAAAGGCAGAAAACAAAGTAACTATGAGATATTTGTTGCTTTGACTGCTCCACTTACAACTTAGATGCAGCGAACAAATGTTAAGGTAGGGCAATCAGTGCCTACTACCTGCACTAACCTTGTTACATGAAGAAGTGTTTCAGCTCCTGTGATGGTGTTTGTTATATGTACCACACTCAATAAATCAGATTAGCATAAAAATCTATCATTTACCCTAGTAATTAGCAACTGCACCACATGACAAGTTGCAATTTCTGCCTAAAGCCTTGGACCGCGCTTCCACATTCTCCAGGAATTTGCATTAAAGAACACAACTGTTACCTTTTACTTCTTATTTGAGGCCTGCTCAAAATACCCAATTGTAGCAGGTTCTGAAGCCAAGAATTGCTTAATGAGGCTAAGGTCTGTCATGATGAATAAATACTTACGTCAAGACTTTAGTACCTAAATTCACAACAGGAGGCCCCTAATTCTGCTTCTGCCTGAGGAATTAAGATGACAGCATGTCCAACTTAAACCTGCCCCGGGTGCAACCTGAGGATGGTTCCTCTTGCCCTATTGCTTGTTACTTGGGAGAAGAGCTCAATGTCCTTCTTGTGGTGAGGGGCCCAAAACCAAACCTGTGATGAGTGCTGGAGAGAATCACTGCCCTGATCCAGATGATCACACTACTGCTGATACAGGCCAAGATACAACGCTTTCATGCTAATAAATGTTTAAGCAACTTCGTGGAATTTAAAAGAACAATACAATGAATGGAGTTTTTTAATCCTCCCTTAATGGAATTAAGGCTCCACATGAACCCCGAAAAAGGTTCAGCAATTCCCCCCTCATCAGTACCTCTGACAGCTAAGACAGTTCTAGGAGAAGTGCCCACAGGTTACCGTGTGCGAGAGTAATTTCTACTGTAGCATGTACTTCTTGTGAGAGACAGTGCCACAAGCAAGACTAGATGCTTGTTTCTTACCTTCACATTAGCTTTACGCAAAAAACAGGACGGACCTGGAACGGCAGCTGACTCTGCACTGTCATGCTAACATTCCGTTGTAACTTTTCACTCCTACAGAGCATGGCGTGGTCCACATGTGGGTCTTAACAGCCGCACTAACCCACCCCACCGAAGGACCGGGCCCCTTCGCAGGCACAGCAGCGAGGACCCCAACTCGACACCGCGCCTCGGGACAGGGCAGCAGCGGCAAGCACCTACAGACTCACCGAGCAGCAATACTGAAGTGCGATGGCGTTCAGAGTGTCCCCTTCCTCGATATCCTTAGATAGCAGGACGATATCATCCAGCCTGTCCCTCGATGCGCTCCTCCGCACCTTCTCCCTGCCCCGCGGTCGCAGCTCCGACACTTCTCCCTCCTCCTCCGGCCCCTCGCTCTCCGTGCCCGCCTCCCTCACGAAGGGGTACAGGTGACCGCCGATGGGTGGCTGCGCTACGGCCGGCGGCTGCAGGCCGCAGCCGGAGCCTCTGCCAGCCATTCTCCGCGGGTAGCACTGTGGAACAGACCGCAGGTGTGGGGCCCTCCGCGGGGGATCCCCACACCAGCCTCTCCCCCGCCCCAAACTCCCTCCACGACGAGACAACAGCAAGCCCCGCCGCCCCACTCCGCTCCTCCCCAGCCCTACCTGCCGCCGCTCCTCATGGCGACCGCAATGGCGGCCGGGCCGCCACGTCCTCAGAGCGATCCCGCCCCCAGCGTCGGCTGGGCAACAGCCCTTAAAGAGACCGCGGGGCCTCGGCGCTTCGGCTGCTGCCGTGGCGGTCACGGAGGTGGAAAGTGGCGTTAGCGGTGCCGCTGCGGCTGCCGCTTCGCCCCCGAGGGGATACGGCCGCGCCTTGTCCTTGAGGGGCCCCGGCGGGGATTCCCGGTGAGGGGAGTCGGGCCGCGGCTCTGTCACCCTTCGCTGCTGGCCCCGGCCGTCGCGGCCTCGGCTGACAGAGGTTCATGAGGGAGTTGTTTGAATCTGCCAGGGGACGAAAACCGTAGAATCGTGGAAGTGGTTTCGGTTGGATGGGACCTTTAAGGGTCATCTAAGCCAATCCTCTACAGTCAGGGACATCTACAAGAAGATCAGTGCCCCAAACCTGAATGGTTCCATGTATGGAGAATTTACCACCTCTCTGGCCAACCTAGACAAGTTACCTCACTACCCTCAGTGTAAAATTTCTTCCTTACATTTAGTTTGAATCTCCCTCTTTTAGTTTCAAACCATCACGCCCTGTCCTGTCACAACAGGCCCTGATAAAATTTCTGTCCCTCATCTTTCTGATTGGTCCTTTTGAGTCCCGAAAGGCCACAAGAAGATCTCCCTGGAGCCTTCTCCAGGCTGGACAACCCCAACTCTCAGCCTGTCCTCACAGCACAGGGCTTCCAACCCTCCCATCATTGCTGCGGCCTCCTCGGGCCCTGCTCTGTGTCTCTCCTGTGCTGAGGGTTCCAGAGTTGGCCCCAGCACTGCAGGTGGGGTCTCAGCAGAGCAGAGGGGCACAACCCCCTCCCTCCACCACCTGCTCACATGTATTTTTATGCAGCCCAAGACATGGTTGCTTCTGGGCAGTCAGTGAGTGTACATTGCTGGGTCATGTCCAGCTTTTCACCCACCAGCACCGCGGAGTCTTTCTCTGCATAGCTGCTCTCCAGCCATTCAACCCCCAGCCTGTATTGATAATGGGGATTTTCTCAACCCAAGTGCAGGACCTTGCCCTTGGCCTTGTTGAGTTCCATGACTTTCACACAGCCCCACTGTCCCAACTTGTCCAGATCCTTCTGGATGACATCTGTCCCTCAGGAATGTCAAATGCACCACTCAGCTTGGTGTCATCTGCTGACTTGCTGAGGGTGCACTTGATTCCACTGTCCCCTGATGAAGAAACTGGTCCCACTACGAGCAGGTCTCTCCCCACCCTGAACTGCCCATGTTCAGCTGTGAAAGGGAGAGGAGAGCTCCAGCATGGTTCTCTGTGGCACCACCAGGGAATCACTGCTCAGCAGCAGGCTGCAGTGGCTGTCCAGCCTCCAGTGCCAGTATGGCAAAGGACCAGTTTGTCCCAAGCATGTTGCTGTGCATGGGTGGCACAGAGACCCTGAGGTGGGCCAAGAGCTGAAGGACAGGTGCTTTGCTGAGAGCGGGTGGACAATGCAGAGTCCAACCTATGATATTTTGCCTTTAATACAACCCTATTACTGAGGTTTTTAGTCCTGTCTTGCTCTTCCTGCATTGCTGCTCAGTCAGAAGCTGCTGGGCAGTTGCTTTTTATCCCTTCACACCTCTCCTACCTCCTCAAGACTAGTACTGTAGAGATGCAGGTGTTCAGCCCATGCCCATGTGTTTCTTTTTTTCACAAGAGAGAAACCATAATTTAAGCCCTGTAGATATTTCAACTTTCCTTCTCTAATAGAGTTATTTCATTATTAAAGAACTGCCAGAAGCTGTTGGCAGTAGCTGATGCAATAGGAAGATTTCCTAGTCTAGTAAATTTAATCTAGTGTGAGTTTCTTCTGGCATGATTGTAGAAGGAAGTTTTTGATTACAGCAGGAGAGAGTACAGTATTTCTTACAAAAGTTGACAGCTTCAAGGTTAGGCTAAATATGTTACAACAAATGATTGCAGTGTTGCTGAAGTCAAATGTGGTTTCAAGTCTGCTTCCTCAGTCTTAAAAAAGAAAGGAATTATAAGTCAGTGTTTGGTTTGGGTTTTTTATTCTTTAAGCTTTGTTATGCTATGTTTTCAGTCTTTCCTGAACAACCAAAGAGGTTAGAAATGTCTTTCATATTAACAAAGGCAGAATTAATTTAAGACTTCAGTTTTGAAAATTAAATTACTTTAATTTTCAAATCTAAATGTCTGAAGACATAAAAGTAAGAGCTAATGATTGTGTATCTATGTTGAATGCCACACTTCACACCCACAGAAGCTGAAAAAGGTTAATGACACATTTCCAGGCATTTAAAAATAAGCCATCAAGGTACAGTGTGTTCTTGTATCACAGATTATTTTAAAGGGTAAGTATTTATCTATCTATCTATCTATCTATCTATCTATCTATCTATCTATCTATCTACCTATCTATCTATCTATCTATCTTTCTATCCACATCCATACATCAATGTCTACCTTAGAACAGTGCTTTATTGTGGATGAGGGATGGATCGGGTAAAATTAAAGTATCCCTAGCCAAATAGCATCAACAAGAGAAACAATACATTTCAGCATACATGTTCTGTCAAGACCATTAAAGTTCTGTGCTGTGGGTAAGAGAAGGTTTACATGAAAGAATATCAATATTCTCATCAGGTGAAGAAGTCAGTTAAGTGTAGAACACAAGATGGCCAGATGGGGCAGCTCTGATTGCTGACTTTTAGGGAGAAGAATGGAACAGTACTAATGTGTCAACAGGATTTCCTTCCAGCAGAAAGTTTGGTATAGGTAGTAGATTTTCAGGCTTTCTTATCCTACATTTGTTAAAATACTGCTGTAGATGCTGAGTGTAATAAGAATCTCCTCAAACTGAAGTTTCTTACAAGTCAGGAGACTATTTCTTGACCATTTAGGAGCTTAACTAGGGACATTTTCTTCAGAGGACTGCATAGCATCTTCCCCTTCAAAGCCTGCTCAGAAATAAGGTTTCTATTTTTATTGTGGGTCAGATGTACAGCTTGTGCTAATTAACATAGCTGCACTGCAGACCTTAGGTACAGCCCTGCACAGGAGCCACTGCACTACAAAGACAAGCCTGGACTGTCAGATTACATGACAAATGTGTGAACATACTTGCAGGGGTCCCAGAATGATTTCTGGAGATGGCAAAATGAGGTAAGTTGAATATTTCCAGCAGGAGCAACATTGAAGGTGACAAAATGGAATTAATTTCCCAGAAACTCCCAATTTTCTTGTAGGATCTCAAGTTGGTGAAATATAATAATAACTTAGTGAATGAGAATTCCATTGTTAGGAGGTGCCTTCACATATGGCAAAGAGTATCTCCAGCACCAAGCAGTTTTGTTTTCATTTTCAAAGGAACCTTTCAGTAATAGAAGTGAAGCAACTGTAGTTGTCTGTAGCTGGGAAACTGATGACTCAGACCCTATTCATACTGTTGAAAGACTGTTTTATGAGACACATCAGAGCTGTGGGAGGACCTGGAGAGGAGGTTGAAGGCAGACTTCATAAGCAGTGATGCCTGCAGCAGTGTCTGACGATTGTCCCAACATTCACCACTAATGGCATGTCCTTTTGGAGGCTTTCTTTAATCTTTGGGTGGTGAGGCTGCAGAGAGGGTCAAGGTGGGGAATCTCACCATTTCTTTTATCCAAAGAGGTGTACCATCAGGTCAAAAAAAAAAAAAATTAAAAAAAATAGAAAGAACTGCTGAAGCAGCACTCTGCCTTGGAGGGGGAGAGAAAGTATTGGAGTTTGCTCTGACCCTGCTACACCCCTGTGTGTAACCATTTGTAACCAGTGACATTTTCCCATCAATAACAAAAGCCTATATTCCAAACCTGATGAACAAGACTGTAGCTGCACAGCTCCCATGAATGCTAATAGGAATACAGCCTTTCTCCATCCCCATGTAGGTTACTTTGCATATCCTAATAGTGCATTCTCAATGAGCAACAGGGTCAGTGTTAATCACTCCATGGCATTCCAAGAGCAACTGCAGGGATCTCTACCACATTCTTTTTGGTCATGTTCTATCTTGTGTGGCTAAGAAGTTAACTATATACATAGGAATAAGAAAAAGATCTTAAGGAATTAATAGAAAAGAATTGCAAACAAGATGTTGGAGGGCTGATACAACTTGTTAATCGTTTTTAATTTAGAAAAAAATAAAAATATACACTTTTCTCTCTGGAAATTACACACATCACATGCCAACACTATTTTTGTAAGTCTTTAAGACATTCTATGATTCAGGACCAACAGGGCAGATTTACATTAGGGTAGTTAGTGGCAAGTGTGTGTTAATTGCTTGAATGACACGGTAAGCTCTGACTCACTGAAAGGTGAGTCACGGAAACAAATACATAACCTTTGTCTCTCTCTGCTCCCTTCTTGGTGCTGAGGAATGGTACTAAAACTGTAGGAAAATGTAATGTTGAGCTAGATCTGCAGCTCCAGTGGGATTCAAATGCCGTGTGAAGTTATTTAAGCAGTGTCTAACTGCAAGATGTGTAAGGTGCAGATATTTAATAAGCACAAGGAGGTATTTAATAAGCACAAAACTACTTCCTGCTATAGAAGTAGGAAGCAAATAATGCTAAATCTACAGAGATGTGCAGGGCAGGCTATTCTTTACTGGAGATATTTTTGTCTATACATTTAACTATAAGCATTATCATCTGAGCCTTGATCATCAAACCTAGCACAAACCCTTTTTAGTTAGCAAGGTTCCAACAGTTTTTCTCCAAAATGGGTTAAAAACTACCACCAAAAAAAAAAAATATGAATGCTGTTACAGATAGATTAAAATTTATCTTTGGATTGAGACTGTTATTTCATTATTTCATACTTTATGTATTTGCTGCTTCCCTTTGGTTACTCAACATGAATTGCTTACTTTTAAATACATTTTACTGAAATTTAATGTGTGAAATTTAATAATAGAAATATGTTGTGTACTTTCCACAGCACAGCCAGTAGGGTGCATTGGTTGTTTGCAATTTAATTTAAAAAAATCTGTGTAAAGAACCATGGATTTGCTTCTGATTTATATTTTAGTTTGTTCAGCTCAGGCACTCTTTGAATAAGAAAATCTACCACTGGAACCATTCAGTTACACTAAATACTGTGCAAAAATGGAGTGTAGACTCTTGAAAATTTATTTCAAGTTATTCACAGGTGGATTTTGCTGTAAGATTCTGAATTTTCATTCATATCCCTGCACTGAGAAATAAGAGTTTTTGTAGTGTGGTTACTGAATTTTTGGGTTTTTTGAAAGACTCTTACAGATTCCTTCCAATTTTATCTGGATGAATCTGTAGTTAAGTCCAGATACATTGATGTGTTTTCCCTAAGTAAATTGAAGGACCCTCTCTGTGCTTATCTTCATTTTTCTTTGAAGGTATTTTTTGCAGGGTAGTCAAATCTTTCCCTCAGGTTTTTGTTTGTTTGTGTTTATTTTGTGTTAATGAATTAAACATTCAGAGCTTGTCAAATTTTGCTCTCTGCTTTGTCTCTCAGGTTTTGGAGAATTGGGTTTGTTTGCATCCTCTGCAGTTTCCAGCATTTTTTTTACAATGTGGACACCAGAACATCATGCAGTTTGAAATACCCACCCCATTCATGCTACAATACAAAGGTAAATAATTCCCTCATCCTAACTATTTGTCACTAATCTACTGCTGGTGTATCTGAAGATGACAGCAACTGGTTTTATCCCAGTCACAGCACCACACTTATGATGAGATGCTTATGTGCTTGATTTCCTCAGATGAGAATGATCCAGAAGATCATTTGTAAGGTACAGCTTATAGTTTAGCTTTGAAGGCATTAGGCAGTGTTATCATGACTTGTTTTAATGGAACCACCTTATGGTGAGCTGTATCACTGTAGCATTGTCATTTCCTGTCTGTTAACATCAATGTCACAAACAGCCAGTTGTGATTTCTGTGGGAGGAGGAGCAGCACATCTATTTGTAACCTTTGTTGAACTACATAAGAGAAGTATTTTCATTTGTTGATATGAAACTTGTATTTTGTTCACAATCCTTTACTGAAGAATGCTGTTTGATATCTACCATCTAGTTTTCAATGCATGTTACAGCATTGGACTGCTTTGGTAACATTGTATTTATTTGGACCATATGGTAGTGTGATGGTGTCCTTCACTTCTGCTACACCATCTTCATTACCATAATTCAAATATATAATCTTTTAGAAGAATAAACATTTAAACTAAATAATTTGGTTTAATTTCTTGCATAATTAAACCAAACTGCACTATTTGTATAAGATCATATATTTATTCCACCCATTTCTTTTACCTTCTTGTAAGTGGAAACTCACATTACCCTTTACATGATTTTGGCTAGATTTGCTGCCAGGTCACATTTACAGTTTGAACTTCCATTTGTGTCTTTGGAATTGGTTGTTACATACATTTAAAATATGGTTATTAAATCAATCACAGTTCTGCCAGCCCAGTGGTTTTCCCTCATATCTTTCACAGAATCACACAATTGTTGAGGCTGGAATAGACATCCGTGATCAAGTCCGAACTATGACTTAACACCACCACACTAATTAGACCATGTCACTAAGTGCCACATCCAATCATTCCTTAAACACCTCCAGGGACAGTGACTCCACCACCTCCCTGGGCAGTCCATTCCAGTGTCTAATTCCCCTTTCCATGAGGAAATGCTTCCTAACATCCAACCAACACTTGCCTAGTGCAGCTTAGGCCATACCCTCTCATCTTGTCACAAGTTGCATGGGAGAAGAGACTGACCCCCACCTGACTACACCTTCCCTTCAGGTAGTTGTAGAGTGCAATAAGGTCTCTCCTGAGTCTCCTCCAGGCTAAACACCCCCAGCTCCTTCAGCCTCTCCTCATCAGACTTTCCCTCCAGTCCCTTCCCCAGTCTGGTTGCTCTCCTCTGGCCCCGCTCCAGCACCAAAATATCTTTCTCGAAGTGAGGGGCCCAGAACTGCACACAGTACTCAAGGTGAGGCCTCACCTGAACACAGGAGCAGAATTCCACCCCTAGTCCTGCTGGCCACACTATTGCTGATACAAGCCAAGACGCCACTGTGCCACCTGGGCACACTGCTGGCTCACGTTCAGCTGCTGTCAATCAGCACCCCCAGGTCCCTCTCAGCTGGGCTGCTCTCCAGCCACTCATCCCCCAGTCTGTAGCACTGTGTGGGGTTATTGTGGCCAAAATGTAGGACACTGTACTTGGTCTTGTTAAACCTCATACTATGGGCAACATCCCATTGATCCATCCTATCCAGGTCTCTCTGAAGTGCCTTCCTACCTTCCAGCAGATCAACACTCCCCTCCCAAATTTGGTGTCATCAGTCAATTTACTTTAATCTGCAATAATTTATAATTTAAAATGTTTGCTCTCCAGTTCCTTTTTCTTTCGTAACCTGTTTACTGATGTATTTTTAAATTTTGTTTCTGACTGATTTTTTCCTCTACTATTGCACCAAGATGTATGCTTGTTCTATTTCTTGCTTGACTGTAGAATACTGTCTTTTTGTCACTCTAATAAAATCTTTTTTCTTGATTCTGAAAACAAAAAGTTTAAGAATTTTGGTAGTGTGTCCCCCAGTTCAGGAAGAAGTTGAATGTTTTATGGTACCTTTTAAGCATTTGGATTTGAGCTGTGGCAGAAGATTTTTCTATTTGACAGCTCACCCTTACTGGTGGCACAGCTGTGTAGGTATGGCTGCATCTTCATTGAGGAAGGTATTTTTATGGTTGCAAGCTCACACAGGTTTTTACTGTGGATGTACTCTGTATTAATAAACTGCTACAACATAGATGAGCTTTCACTGGCATTGTCCTTTGATGTCATTCCACTGAGTGGGAAGGTGCCCTTACAGAGGCCCAAATCCACCCATGCAGTCCTGTCAGCAGTGCAGCTCCTTCTTCTACCCTTCTACTGTTCTTCCCAAATGAA
This sequence comes from Indicator indicator, assembly GCF_027791375.1. Taxonomy (NCBI): domain Eukaryota; kingdom Metazoa; phylum Chordata; class Aves; order Piciformes; family Indicatoridae; genus Indicator; species Indicator indicator. The sequence continues at coordinate 2,203,900 of NC_072053.1, read as the reverse complement.
GAGAGGCCAATAAGAAAGCAAGGGAGTTGTCTGGAATTGCTCTCATCCCTTGTTATAAGCTCCTCATGGCTGGTGTAGTGGGGTATGCTGAACAGCTTTTAGAAAAGGAAAGGGGATAGTAGCAGGGAGTGGGAGGAGGAGCAGGAAAATCATCTCATGGTAAAGGATCTCATTCTTGAAAAGCTTTAATACATGAGCAGGATTGGTGTTCACAGCCTGCTAGATTGATAACTGAACTGTGTATTTAGGGTACCCCCAGCTTTCACCTATAATGGTAATGGAGGGTAAATTACATTGCTTGAATTGATACTCTGCTCCTGATATTAGTAGCAGCAGTGTTATTGTAACTGTAAACAGCTTGTAATGCTTTCTTTCAAATTTTCAGTATAAAGGTGATTAAATAAAAGAAAAAAAATCAATTCTGATAGCTATCTTTAACCTAGGACATTTATCAGTATAGGGGTGAAGAAATGGTTGTTCTTCATTGAAAACATGCTGATTTCAGCTTTTCCTTTACCTTTGTCATTTCCACCTTTCAATAAATATGAAAGTGCTTGTGAAATAAATGATCAAATTCAACTTTTTAAGCACTGAAAGCATGATTACAAATGTCCAGTTTATGACATAAGCAAGCAAGTTCTCAAGTAGATGTAGAAACGTTTTGATGGGAACATTTGCATGAATTTTAAAACAGGTTCCCTCCACTTCTTGTTTTCTTACAACTTTTGTCCTTCTGTTTGATTCAGCTTCACTACAGGGTAGCAGAATGTGTCAGAAACCTTTAAGTTCTTTCAGTGAGTATCAGGCACGTTAATGCAAATACATTACAAGTAAATCCCTCCATAAGGAGAGACAGTAACATAGCCCACATGATGTCAGTAAAGTGTTTACAAGGTATTAATATCCCTACTGTGACGAGACGTATTTAATGGGAAGCAACAAAGAATTTGTTTTATTAGTTTCTCCCCCACCCTCGTGTAATAAATCTTAAAAGCTTCAATATTGATTCAATGAAATGAATGGCTGAATCGTTCGGGAGAGGCTCTGACAAGTGGACAAATGCTTCCATGGTTACATTGTGCTATGCAGTATGGTCACTGAGCTTTGTTGGTTTCCTCCCTCTGCCATTGAAGTAAAATAACAAACCACGCGGAAGCACCACACATGGTGGGCATAAACTAGAAACAACTTTAAAAGACCAAGTTAGTTGATCTTATGCAGATTTTAAACAACATGAGCTTTATTGATTTATGCTTTATGCCCCAAATGTGCATTTCAGTGCTTTCTCCTTCAGATACCACTTTCTCATGGAACATTCCTATTTCTGCTCTGAATCACCTCTTGCTTTTGATTTGCAGGGCCATAAACTCAAAGGCTTTCTGAAAGTGCATTTCATAGAAGTGCTACATGGGCTGTGTTTTCCCCAGATAAAATAGAAGCCTTGCATCAGTGAGGGCTTCTGCAGTACCTAGAAAATGAATAACAAATCATGTATACAACCTTTTTTGTGCAGTTGTTTTAGGGTGCTTTGCAGTATAATTAAGTGGTTTGGTTTTCCACTTCCTTTCACCTAATGCACTGAAATTTCAGATATCGCAGGAAAGAGGGTGATAATAAGCATATAACTTCATAGTCGTGACATTAAAATATAAACTAAAGTTGTACAGTTACTTCATTAGATTAAAACTGTTTCATTATCTTAAAAATGTTGCAGCTAAAGCATTATGCTAAGAAAATGAAAATCCTGAAGGCCTTAGATTTTGCTCAGGACAAAAAGCAAATTAAACTGAAAGCAGACATGTCAAGAACAGTTGCACCTTTTTTCCCTGCAGATCAACTCTGCAAAGAGCACGTGTTATCTTCTGTATTAGCAGCTGCTAGGTTTTTACTTCCTCTACATGCCTCACTAGGATCACTGTCACAACATCAGAACACGCAAATTTTCAGCAAGGATGTATGCCAGGACTCCCCACAGTGAGGAAAATAAATTCATAAATGTGGAAGATAGCTACTTCTGAGACAGAAATCCTGGCCTTGAAGCTTTCCTTTGGAAGCTTATTGTGGGTACTTAATTTCACACTTGCTCTCTTAGATCTCAAGGGGGGTAAAGTAAGCAAAAAATGAGTAAACACTTCAGTGTTTCACTTTAAAGAATTTCAGAGAAAAGCCATCTCTGAAGCTGAAAATCTAAGTTATCTGTGTTTTTGAGTAGGTTTTTTTTCTTCATTCAGAATGAAGCAAACAAAATGCCTATCTGTGAACTGGAAAAACAAGTGGAGTTGTATGCTTTTGTCTTTATTAGTCTGAAATACTTATTGAGAACTTGGACATTAGAAGCAATATGGAGATTATGGAGATTTTGTGATACTTTTATTATTTTTTATCTTCAAAAAATCCTCTTTTGGTAGGAGTTCTTTTTGAATTGACAACCTAGTGCTCTGAAATTGTGTGGTTTAATGGAAATGTTATGAAAGAGCTTCTGATTTGCTGCATGCTATCTACACGTTCAGTGACAAGCAGCAGATGAAGAGCTGGACACACTTGACTGCAAGAAAGGAGGCTGCAACTTTATTTAGCAATATTGACACAAGAGGAGCAGGCAGACATGTGGTTCTTGCTGTTTCTCCATGTGACACAGAAGCCCGTAAATATCCAGCATGGTGTGAAAGGAGCTACTGAACATTTTAAGACCAGACCATCTCCTCAGAGATGGCATTCTTTTCATGTCATTATAATGACACAAAGTGACAGAAATTGTGTCAAAATTGCATGTTGGATCTCCATCATCCAACTCTGAGATGTTGCAAGCTGAAAGAAAGTTGTTTGCTCGCTCCTTTGTTCAGGTTTTTACACTTGAACATACTTAAATTAACATTTTCCTAAGTCTTTTTTTTGGTGGAAGTCTTGACAAAGTAACAAAAAGGTTGTGCTGGGGAAAAAAAAAAAAGAGGGAATGCATAGCATTTCTGCTGTAATGTGTGTTAAAACATAGCAACCTCACATGAACAGATGTCAGGGAGTATTGTTTTTTTCTTGATAATAGGAATATTTCCTTTTTTAAATTTTATTTTATTTTTAGTTAAAAGCTCTTTTTAAATATGAACATCAACATGGTTTATCAGTATACCAGTAAGGAGACCATAGAAAGTTTTGCCAAGCCAACCACACAAAGCATAAACAAATTAATGTTTATCCATCCAACAAAAGAGCACCATCTGCTTGGAAATTCTTGTTTTTAAGTTTCTTATATCCTGGACATCTCTGAAAAAACAGAATATTAAAACTTGAATTTATCTACATATATCTGCACATCAACCAGCTTGGCATAAACCACTGGGTCAGAAGCATAATCAAATTGTGTCATCCAGTCTTCTCAGATTATCGATGCTGGTTTTCATTTGTCTACTGTGTGTCCTTTCTTTCATGTGTTTGGTTATTCACCAGGAAGCTATGCAGTAACATCAATGTTTTATTATTAAAGCATTCCCAGCACAACAGGAAGGATGTGGAGCAGTTCAGGAAAGACAGCAGTGCAAGCACCTGGTGCTGCTGAAGAGACACTAGGTGATACCTGCCAATGGTTGTGCATTTCTCTGGCATGGGTAGCTGGATAGGAGTTTCCACAGGGTGTGGCTAGATGGCAACAGGAAAGTGGTCAGAAACCTCATTTCACATTGTGAAGAGCTGCTCCAGGATAGCAGTCAGAAGCCCAGCAACGCAGGCTAGCCAAGCTCCAGGTGACCACACTTCTTTGATAGGAGTCTTGGTCAGTTCTGCCTCCTTCAAAGCAGGACTTTAAGCTTTTTAGAAGACCACGCTACCAAAGTCATGTTCTGCAGTTGTAACTGCTGTTTCTTTCAACACTGCCAGTTTGATCTGCTTCCCAGTGTAGATGACATTGAGAAGTAATGAGAAAGAACACAGAGAAAGCATCCTAGAGGTCAGCCAAGGAAACAATAATTTATACAGAATCAAATACCAAACTAAAGCTACACAGGGAAGACTATAACTGCTTGTGGTGGTCTATAATGTTCCTTAAAATTATCTTTATTGCAGAAATGCTCACCACCATGGACCACCATTGAAAGAAAACACATTTTCGAGGGGAAAAAAAATCAGACAAAACAACAACAACAACCAAACAACAACCAAACCCACATTAATTTCTTGCAAGAAAATAATCTGTGTCTTGTGAAAGAAAGGAGCAAGATCAATTTCAGTATTCTGCCTGTACTCTGTTGGAACAGTGTCTGATGGATGTTACATATTTTTTGGATTGTTGTGTCATATTGAAAGAGAAGAGGTAGACTTGTTTCTGGTCTATGAACATGCTTAATGTTCCTTATTCTGGTTAGTTCAATCTGCTCATCTAAGATGACAGAAAACGTGAAAATCTGTGCCAAATCAAAACGTCAAATTTCTCATAATCTCCTCGTTTGCTTGGCTTAGATTTTTTGAAGCTTAGATGCCACAGGTGAAACTAAATCTTGATTTTAGTGGCATTTATGGATATTCAGGAAAAAAAACATACTATCAACATTTATTTTTGCTTTCCAATATTCAGATTGCAAGAGCCTGTGACTGAAAACCAGCTGGCCTTCATAAACCCCCAAAATCTTCCTTAATAGAAACAAAAGTGTAAACAGGAAGAAAAATCACTCCCTTCTTAAGTCCTTGGTTTAGATTTTGGTTTTTCTTCTTGCTCCTTTAAGTCTTGCTTTCCTTCTCATGGATTTGTTCCTTCTTCTAACTCCCTCTTCTTTGGTCTTTCCTTTCAGATGATGCCAGTAAAGGGAAAAGGCAAGATTTCAAAACAAACAAACAAACTGGAGTCCATTGATTCTATTGCCACTGCTTTCAATATTGATTTACTTGCAGCAGGGCCATTTTTAACTTGCAGAGTTTTAATGAATCCCAAACAAAGGAAATCCAAACAAACAAAGAATTGAGGGCTGTACTTACTACACCTTATTTACTGCTTTTATTGAGAAGTTAAGGCTGACCTGTAGGCATAGCTCTGTGCAATGCCACAGCTATTGTAGGTCCAACACCAGGCCTGATTGTTTATCCCTGACATTTCTAAGGGCCAGGAGTGTTGTGTGGGCAGCGTGCTGAGCTGTTAAAAGTGCATGTGGAGTGTCCCATGTCAATCACCAACAACCTTCCAGCTGGCTGAGGAACACCACTGACAAAATCCCACAGGAGCTCTGTCTCATCCTTGTGTATAACAAAGGGAAGCACAGGTCTCTAAGAATGGTATGATAAAAGTTAAAAAAACTTCTCACTCTTCTGTTGTTTTCTGTCTTAGTAGTTCACCATTTAATCATTCAATGTGCTTAAATCTGCCATATTTAGGAACTGATGATTATTAAGGCAGACCTCCTGATGCCTAAGCAGCCTGACAGCTGTTGGTGGGAGCCAAACTTCTTACAGAAACTGGACAACAAAAACTAATTCAAACTGTTCTGTGATTATAAGCTGAAACAACATTAGAGAATTAAAGATAAAAAGACTCTTAAACCTCAAGTATCTTTTCCACCCATTCATCCAGAGAGCAAATACAATGTCAATTCTATGTTGTGATGCTGAGACAGGAAAATAGTGATATGGTATTGGAAAATGTGATACTTATCTCTTGTGCTCATACATTAAGTTCCATGCAATGTGAAATTTGGCTACTAATACTATGAACCTTTGAAGGACTGCCTCTTGCCTTCTGTTTCAGTACAGAGTGGAGCTGGTGAGTGGGAACAATCTACAATAAAGTATTGATAAAAAAAAAATTAAAAACTTATAAATTAAAAAATAAACCCAAATACATTTGTAAATAAACTCAGGTGGACTACTGCAAGAGCTTATCGGACAGGTTATCATACACATCTACCTGAATTACTTACTTTTAGGTGCACAGCATAGTTTGGTTTTTTTTTTAATTAAAAAGTACACTTGGTTTTTATGGTTTCGGGTTTGGGTTTTGTCTGTTTGTAAAATAAATAAATATTTAATTATAATGTTTGGTGAATAATTCCAGTGGATTGTTTCCTTCCATCTTAAAACTGGAGTTTATTCTGCTTATTAATGCTTAATAATGTCTACTTTTAACATCTGCATACTAGATCATCCATGCCTTTATCTATTACATTGCAGACTTTGGTTTTTCAAAGTTCATTTTCTCTTTAGCTGTAAACAGAGTAAACCCAGAGATTCATCTTATCTAACATTAACCTGAGGCAATTGTCCAAAATCTAGGCAGCAGTCTAAGGCAGTCATTTGGATGCCCTTTTTAGTCAAAGGGGAGGAATAAGTAACTCTCAGAGGTCGTTCATTCCCTACTGCTATGTGGCTATTTCTACTTTGAAGCATCATTTTTAGTTTTATAAGTAAAATCCATATTGAAGTATTTGAGTCTTTTATTTCAATCTTTTCTTCATTCCCTAGCATCTTCTTTGACTTTTTCTGTTCGTTTACATTATTCCTGAATTGTGATCACCACAACTCAACACAGTATGGATGTAGTGACCAGGCTAATGCCATCAGAAGTCATAGACTCTTCTAGATCCTGTTAGTTTTATGGCTCTGATTCTTCTGTGCTCTATTCCTTCCTTCTATATACAAAGATTAGCCTTAGCAGAATTAGTGCTTCTTCTCTCTCTGATTTCTATCACTGTGATTGCTTTTTCTATATGCTTCAAATAAATGAAAAACAAAGCAAAGGAAGCTCATTTGAAATAGGTGAATTCTGAGCAAATTATAACAAAGGTAAAAAAAAAAAATTGCAGAATCATAGAATTGTCAGGTCTGGAAGGGACCTCAAGGATCATCTAGTTTCAACCCTGCTGCCATGGCCAGAGACACACTCCACTAGATCAGGTTGTCCAGAGCCATATCCAGCCTGGCCTTAAAAACATCCAGGGATGGGGCTTCTACCACCTCCTTGGGCAGCCTGTTCCAGTATCTCACAACTCTCCTCTAGCTTGGATCCACTTCCCCTAGTCCTATCACTCCCTGACACCCTAAGAAGTCCCTCACCAGCTTTATTGTAGGCCCTCTTCAGATACTGGAAGGCCAAATAAGGTCTCCTTAGAGCCTTCTCTTCTCCAGACTGAATAGCCCCAACTCTCTCAGTCTGTCTTCACAGGAAAGGAGCTCCAGCCCTCTGATCATCTTCATGGCCCTTCTCTGGTCACGTTCCAGCATTTAGTTTCATTCAGGGCAGAATCCCATTTTGTGCAGAATGTTTGCCTCTGCTCTTTCTGTAAATACACTGGCTGTGAAATAAAGCTGTGAGTATTCATATCTGAAGTTAGAGCAAGAGTTATAATTGGGTTTGTTTCTAAATACGTGTATGCCAATATGCATTAAAATAGGCATTTACACTAGATTCTGTGTGTTCAACCCTAATCAGTAACATGGGATTTTGAAAACCACATCTGCTAAGTTTCACATTAGATGCTTGTAGGTTGTTGCGTTGCTTTGGCACCAGGTTGTGTTGGGGACATGATTTTTTGAGCTACTAAGAGGTACTTTTTGACAGAATGGTCTGAGATTTGAAACACACACAAAAACAAACAAGCAAAACAACCAAGCAACAACAACAACAACAAAAACACACACACAAAAAAACCCAACAAACCCAAAAACAAACAAACAAACAAAAACCAACCAACCAACCAACCAAACAACAAGGACAGGATCCAGCATGCTCCAAGTACCTGATACATGGTTGGGTACTGCTGCAGACTATGAATGTTCTGGGAGTTGGACCTTCCATGGAGCTGGAATCAGTGCTTTTAAAAAATCAGATAGAAAGATTTCTCTTTGTACCAGAGGTTCAGGGAGTTTGGGGGTGTTGACAGATCTAACTGGATTCAGCCACATGAAATGGTGCTGCTGCTGTTGCTGTGTTTCCACTTTTTAGGACCTAGTAGGTGTCTCACAGGTTCTGGAAATATAGTCATGTGTAAATGAGACTAAGTAAAATTCCATAAAAAATTCGGTATTTTCTGTGTTTTGGGGCTTAGATGGATCAACATTTATTGTATAAATAGGGATTTTTAGACTTGTTTACTGTTACATGGGAAAATTGGGGAGTTTATGGGCCAGATCTGAGTACTGCCTTTCTGTCCTTGTAATCTCTGCTGTTTCAGGATTTGCTTGGGATGGTGGTGACCGTGAAAACGTAAATTTGGCACTAGAGAAATTACTGAGTCTTGAATGCTACGATCTAGGATTGGAAATGTTGACTACTGACTAGCTGTGAATTAAGATGAGTCGCATGTCGTGGTGCAGCTGAGGACTTGAATCCAAAATCTGTCATAATCCAGGAATAAAACCTGCCAGTTTTGCTGCCACCAGTAGTAAACCCAGTTTAGCCTCATCTAGGTGCAATAACCATGGGGCAATAAGTGGAGGAGCTTGCTCCATCTCAACAGCCCTAGAGCAGTTGTTCGGGTTCAAAGAAAAAAAAAAAAAAGAAACGCTCTTGTCCTCTTCTATCCCACCCCCTTTTATCTCCACAGCAGTGGGAAGGCAGCAGGAGTCAGGAGAGGGAGGAGAGTGCTGGACGCAGCGCGGAGCAGAGGGAGGAGTAGGAGAGGGGAATGCATAATGCGTGAGTGACAGAGAGCGTGCAGGCGGCTGGCTGAGTCCAGAAGACGCGGATGCCCATGTCCCCGGGTCTAGGTAGGTTTGCTGTCTCTCTCTCTCTGATGTGGTGGTGGTGGCTTTGGAAGCATCCTCTGTCAGCTGCAGAGATGTGCTGTGTCTAGGCTGAGGGTTCTGCCAGCAGCACCTGTTGCGGCAGGGACCAGGGTTGAACAGGCAGCCAGCGCCTCGCTCACCCGTGAGTGGCTGCGCGACACTGAGAGTCTTCTAAGGTTTCTGTTGTTGCCCCAGCTCCTCTTTCTACTCTGCAGAGCAGGGCAGGTGGAGGCAGCAGTCTTTCCAATGGAAAATCCTATTCTCGGGGGATCATATCAAGGATGAAACTCAGCCTGAAGTGTCCTGGCAGGCAATTTTTAAACTCTTAAAACCGCACAAAGCGTTACTTTGACCGTATAAATGAGGGTGAAAATAAAAGGAAGTGGAGGAGCTGCATGTGCGTTGTGTATTCCAAGGGAGAGTGAGTTAAAAGAATGAATTTTTCAAGGAATGCGTTTTAATCATGTTAATAATTAAAATATGTAAGCGATTATAGTTGGAAATACTGCTCTGCTTCTTGGCTTTTGATATGCTGCTCCTGTGTAAGTCCCTGCGTAATTCACTCTGGCTAGCCCAGATAAATGTATACACCAACTGCTTGCCAAACATCAATCATTGTTTTTTAACGAGTCTCTAATTGCTTTATAGTGCAGATGTCAATTAACATGTGATTTTAAAAAAATCTTGTTATCTAGAAACTTAAAGTGTTTTGTTTTTTTTTTCTTTTTTCCTGGTAATACTTTACACAAATCTTCTAGAATGAATGTTTCAGTCAAATAAAAACATTTTGAGAATCTGCCATGAGGGCAGTTTCATAACTGAAGGTAAAATGTGATAGATACATTTAGTCTATCTGTCCCTTAAGCCTAAACCAACCTTTCTCCTACTAAATGTATTCAGCATTTCCATGTGGAAAGGAGATCAGATTCCTGAGGAAATTAATTCGTGGCATATTAAGCTTTGAATTGAGTTGGACAATACTTGATAATGTAGAGGCTAACATATTCCAGGGGTGTACAATTTTTAATTTCTGATTTGTCATTAGTACCGATATTTATGGTAGTGATTTCCAGGATACAGTTTTGTGCTTTACTAGCTCTCTGATAGACATGTTTTTTAATACCTTTATGTGAAGAAATCAATGATATTTAGTAATTTGCATCTGAGTGAGCTAATTATCATTGATAGTGGAAGCACATGCTTATTAGATTGTAATTGTGGTGTCCTGGTCACATAGGAATCGACAGGAAGAGTGATATTTGCTTTTGTGAGAACTAGAGCTGCTGTCAGTGTTTTTAATGCTGAAAAACAGTACTGGATGAGTTTTAAAGAGTTGATACTAGTGAATGAGATTGATCCTTGTGCATTCAAACCTACAGTGCAATGCTTCCCTTGGAAATTGCTGTGAGATTTATTTGAGTCAAATTTTCAGAATCAAGTCTAAATCACAGCCTGTTATTAAAACTTCTAATAGACATGGAATTCTGTTATTTAAACATACTGATTCCAGGTGTGTTTTGTTTCATTTTGTTTTGCTTTTGATTTTTGGTTGTTGTTTTTTGTTTGTTTGTCTTGTTTTTTAATTTGTTTTTTGGAATGCCATTAAAAAAGCAAGAGTCCTTAAGTCTGGAAATGCTCACACTTTACTTGGGTAAAGTGAACTATGTCTGAAACTGAACTATGGTAAGAGCTGTGAAAGCATACACCTTTAGTATACTGCACTAAAAAAGAATACCACTGCGGATGTCTGTAAGAATCTCTGTCATGAGGAACAAAATTATGGCAATTTGGGAGAAAAAAAAAAAAAGATGACCCCCAAATCACCTTTGATGTCATCACACAACTACCATAGGTCAGAACTACAGTGTGGCAATGATGATTACTAATTATTGTACTTTTAAAAATACATAGCAATGGTCTTTTAAAAAAAATCAACTTTAATCTGAGATTATTTCATGGAAAACTTGTCCCTGTATCCAACTTCCAAGACAGTGAGAATTAAAATTTGTCTTAGCTACATCCAAAGTTTTTTCAGCCTAAATTGGTTTAGGAAGAATCAAAACACTGAAGTGCATATCCAGCTCTTGCTGTTATTTGTCATAGGGTATTTGAGACAATTTAGCTTCATTTTATTGCTGGATTACCCTGCACTCTGATTTTTCTCTTTTTGGCTACCATCTTCCACTGTGTTCTTGATATTGAGGCAATTTAGTTGTCCACAAAGAAACACAAAAAATTTAGGTAGGTGAGAGAAAATACAAAGAATATGCTGAAATTCCTTGCTCAAGGAGTAAGAGGCCTTGACCTGCTAAAGATATAATCACATACATATCTATTTTTACTTGTGTAATCCTATTGATTGGTTTTACTCATTTGTAGAAATAAGGCTTGTGTGTCAGCTCTGCAAGACTGACCAATTTAGGGAATGTAACAGTTTTTGTCACTAGAAATAAGCATGCATAGTATCTGAATAGTTTTGAATAAAGATTCAGAAGATATATAACATCTTCATCATCAAAAAGAAGCTTACAGAATCATTGCTGTTGATTTTAGGCATTAATCATAATTTCACAAAGCCAAGAATTACATCTGTCTAATATTGCTTTTTCCTAGAAAAAAAAATGATGGGAGGAATTAGCTTTAGAGGCCATTTTTCTTATTCTTGATAGACCACTTAAACATTTTTTGCTTTTTGCTTCTAAAAAAAATTACTGAATCACAAACCATTTGCTGTTAGTTTTCTTTTTCTGCAGAGCTGAAGCCATTCTTCGAGTGAATAATCTCGAAATTACTTTGGAAATACTTTGTGTCCACTAACATTTTCAAGATTGAGTTTGTTTATTCTCATTTTGAGGAGTAAACTTCTGTTGCAGGAAGAATTTGGGAGCCAGGAGTTCTGAAATACATTTAAAATATGGAAAACATTGTTTCATTGTTTGGCTTAATGAGTTTTCCCCTATAAAACTAGTTAAAGTTGCTTAAAGCTTTTTACTGAAATAATTTGTAAGTCAAAACCAAGGTTGCTCTTAAGATAAAGTTGTACTTATTTAGGATAGGCTTCTTTGACAGGGTGAATTTCTCTATTGAGGTGGATCAAAAGAGAAGATGTTTTCCATATTCATCATGCTTTTAATGGATTTTTTATCAAGTTGAAGACAGAATTTCCTCTAGAATGCTGTATCTTTTTATATACCAAGATATCTTTCTTTGGTTATCTCATTTTCTGTACATTGGAGATTTATTATTTAGAGTACAGTTTTGATTCTGATGTTCTAAAGAAACTTCCTTCTTCTCAGTTGCTTGTCCTGGACTGGTCCAGTATGTGGCTGCTCTGAATTGTTTCAAGCTTTGCTTCATTAAGGATTTAACATGGCCTTAATTCAGCCATCTGTTATGGGTTTGGCAGACCAACAGATCCGAGGTATTGGTCAGAGCTTTAGAAATTTCCCACATTTTTAAAGGTTAGAAAAAGAGCTACCTTTATGAATAGATTTTGAATAATTCTCAGCAAGACAATGGTGCAGAAGTGGGGTAAAAAAAATGCGTGTTATTCTGTGAAGCACAGGGACCCCTGTCTGCCTTCAGCTTTACTGAAAGGCAATTAGCATTTCAACCAGCCAATTTGATTACATGCAATGAAGTACTTGGGTTTGTAATTTGCTGCTCTCGGCTTGGTGCTGTTGAGAACTAGCTCTGTGTAATCCTCTCAAAGCACCTTTCTTCCCAGCATAGTTATTGTTGCTGGTCTTAAATAACTAATCAACAAAGAGATTTCCTTGCCTTGAACTACAGGGTGCCTTAGAAGAACGAAAAGAAATACCCAGTTAATAAGGGAATGATTATAATTATTAAACAGCGATTATTAAATTGTGACATAGGTTAAAAGGTTTAGAAAGTCAAGGAATTCACAATACACGATAAAGGTAGTGTGAGGAGTCTTTGAACCTAAACAAATTTTGCATGGGGGAATTGTCTTTACCACATAAATACTTTTATCATGTGTTTTATTTAAAAATGGTTCACCCAGATTTAAGGGATTAATTCACTTGTATAGATTAGAGTGAGAGCCTCATGCTAATCATCTTCTTGAAAATGGTGCAAATGTATTTTTACTTCAGTAGAAAGCAGTCTGCAAGGGGACTTTGTAACATACAGATTTGTAATAAAACCATCATTCTTTGTTGCAATCTAATAAAAAAAAAACTCTATAAAGGAAGCTTCTTTTGATACACCTCTTAGATTTAAAATATGGAGATGATTCAGATTTTCATGCTTAACAATATACTTTCATGAACTCAAGAATAACCCACTGATACAGTTACTCTAATCAATAGGCAGCACATAAAAATTCTATTTGGTTCATACATGCGTATGTAAGAATCCACTTTGGAAAGCAGTAATTTGTCTGTCGATATACCTGAAATAAAGTCATCCATCTCCACTGTGAGTTCTATAATTCACTGTTCTAGCCCTTACAGGTTTGAATTTTCTTGCAAGACTACGATGTGCGAAGCACTACAGCAAAACTGGTTGTTATATTTCTGGTTTTAAGTGTGAAAAGAATTGTACTTCAGGAGCCCATGATTGCTTTGTCTGAGACATGCTATTCATTCAGGCCATAGTACTTCATTCAGGATAAGTACCAGGTACTTGAAGCTGTATTATTTTTGTCCTCAGCTCACATGGTCTAACATGAGTACAAGTGTTGAGGATGTGGGACAAACCTTCAAATTAGGGCTGGAAATAGAAATTATTGTGAAAAGTCATCTCTTACTGAAGTAGAATAAATGGGTGTTCCTCCCTGAATCCTGCAGACCTTCCATATCTGGGTTTGTGGTTACAAATGTGTAAGAGCCTAGTCCTGTGGCAAGCTCAGTCATGCAGTTACTTTACATGAACTGGCAGTGCTAACCATCTTCATGAGTATTTTGTTTGGTTTTGTTTGTTGTTTTTATTTTATCTCCTTGCCATTTTTAAATTGTATGTGTGGAAGAAAACATCTGAGAGTATGAGTGCTCGTACTGTCTCAAGCTAGACATGACTTCTGGAAAATCCTGTAAAATAATTTCTATTAGTGAAGGATGTCTGCAGTTTTCATTAGAACTGTGTAGGTGGGTGAAGATTTCTAGTGTGGAGCTGAAAAATATTTACCTTTCGCTTAAACCTGTACTAGATTGTAAAAGAACTACTCCGAACTATTACCAGGTTTTGGCTCTTTTATAATATGCAGTTAGATCTAGATGGAGTCTGATCAATTGCATGAGATAAATTTGAAGTTCTGCAGCTGAAATCAGCATAGTTTTGTTCGTACAAATTAGGGCAAATTCAGATTGCTACTGGTGTATTTCTTCATGTTGTTCATTAGCAGATTTCAGCCAAAGTTTGTTTACACTACACTCTGATCTCTCTTCTAAATACAAAGTAAGCTTAATAACTCCGAATTGTTTCACTGGAGGTACTCTAAAAATAATCTGGACCTTACAGCTAGTCAAAACTGTCTGGTTCTCTGTTTGGCCAGCCAATTAGAGGGTAACTGCAAATGTTTGTAGAAGAGGGTTGTGTTCTCTCTGCTTGCAGCTCGCAAACAGAAGTAGTGGATTCAGCACTGCTTGAGTTTTGTCCTTTATTCCCTACTGAGACTGAGAGCAGGCAGAGGCAGTGGTTACCTCGAAAGCCTCACTGCCTGGCTCAAGAGATGGAACTCGGGTCCCCAGTGATGATTACATGCTTTAGAACTTGCCATTTAAGGGTATAGTTTAGATCTACTCACATGCTTCTGAGGAAGTGAAAAGATGCAGCCAGAAAACTTACAACTTTGGGCTTACTACACTTTGGGCTTACTACCCTGATAACCTCTCAGTGACCTCTGGAAACAGGATGAGATGATTTGGATGTCCCTAGTCCTGTGTCTTGCAGATTTACCACTTTCGGTACTGTGTCCTGCCTGTGGTGATAGATTTAAGCTTTCTGATTTGTAAATTTAAATACAACAGCAGGCATCTTAAGCATCTTTTCTTTCTTAGTATGTCTTTGTTGAAGGATGCGTGCCTTTTCAAGGGAAATTGAATAAGCAAGAGTTTTGATTTGGAGGTATTGTTCAGGTTACACTAAATTTGCCATTCCGACTGATCTATAGGGGAATAAATAGTTAAAATACTGCAACTGTTAGAGAGCAAATGGTCAGGAGCATCACTGGCTGATGTCCGTGCAGTTAATCTCAAATGCAGATAAATCTTAGCACCTGAGGTTGCCCCGTGGCACTGTTCTGTCACAGCAGCAGTGAGTAGGTAAGTAAGCAGCTGAGCCCCAAAACTTCAGGACAGTGAAAGCTGATCAAGGGATTTTCAGCACCTAGTAGTCTGCATTTGTGCTTTGGCTAGCACTTTCCAACCTTAGTAATAAGAAGGGTGAAGATGGGTAAGTACCTGGAATGTCTTTGTGGTAAACAGGAAGACTGACAGGAAGAGTTGGAGGCAAAGGCGCATCCAGTGACTCTGAATAATGTGCATGGAAGCCCGTGAGGCAGATTCTTGCCCCAAATGCTGCAGCTATCAGGGCTGCAGACAAAGCAGTACTAGTGGCTTACTATAATTCTTATGCTTCATCCACCTTGAACTAGGTTGAAGGCAGAAAAGAGATACAGGAAAATATTATTTTGAAATAGTACCTTTGGAACAATCTCTTCTACACTTTGTATTAGAACGAGAGGCCTAATTATCCTGTGTCTGAACAATAAAAGCTCAAACCAAGAAGGAAACTACCACCAACAGAGCAGACTTGGGTAATAACCAGTAGTCAAATGCCAGGTTTTGCAGACACAGCTGTTGTGTCCTCCTTTGTGTATTGTGTGAACTGCAGAACTTGAAGGCAAGGAAAACCCCAGTCTGAAACAAAAGATATCTCTATTAGTTTGGGCTCATGACAACACATGAAGCAGAGGTTTAGTAAATCAAAGTTTTTATCATTCCTGCCGTTTTCCTAGGTTGTTCTTCAATACTGTTGTAAATTTCCATGGTTCTGAGAATGCCTAAAGAAACAGGCTGAGAAGATGCAGGTTTTCAGTATGTTTCTACAACAGGTGTAGGGAGGGCGATGGCCTTGTGAAACTTCTTGCTCTGTGCTGTTCCCCTGTACTAGAGAGAATCTCCTCTTTACATATGAAAGGGCACATGTATCTCTCCCATTGTACTCTGCCAAAGATGCTGCTGGGTGCTGACATCTCTGGTGTGAATAGTCTTCTCTCTGGCAACCATTGATAGCTGAAATGCTGTACTCAATGCAGGCTACTAGGCATGCCAGTTTTTGAATGTTCTACTTGGCTGGGTATTTGTAATCACAGGGAGTAGACAAGGACAGGCAGTGAAAAGTGCACTAGGCTTTACACTTGCCCTACTGTTCTGTGTCCATGGACTTTAAAAATCTGCAATGAGTTCTGGGAAGATGAGTGCTGGTAAATCAAGATGTAGTTGCTGGGTGGGAGAGTCTACTTCAGCATACCTGCTTCTTCCTTCTGCTGAGCAGCAAGGGCTAGTCTGAGGTACAGGATACTTACTGCTCCTTTGTGAGTCACCTTTCCATTCTTCAGCCATTCTCTATTGCATATCTCCATTGCATACACTAATTTCACTTCAGATTTGGGATCTTCCACAACCCTTTCGTTTCCTTTCTTGACCTCTCCACTTGCTGCTGGTCTGTAGGTTCCCTCACCCTTCACTGAAAAAAGGCCAAGAGATCTTTTCTTTCTTCATGGTTTTGATTTATTAAGCATGGAATCCACTGTGAAAATCTGCAGAAAAGACTACTAATACTTTATAAACTTTACAATTTGTACCAGAAACAGAGTGATAAAAATGAGGTAATCCTGGTAATGCATCAGTTATGAGGAACACCACTTTCAGAGGCCTGCCTCTCCTTGGTTCCAGCTGGGCAGGAGATTGAAATTATATTCCTGTGTTACTACTGCAAATTCCTGTGTATAATTCCTGTGCTGTGGAAATATATGCTCTGCTGTGTTCTACACCATGATTCTGTGTTTTGGGTTAAAACACAGCTGTGCTTCAGAAGGTGCCACAAAATGCATGGTAAAAGTGCTCATTGAAGGTTGTGACTTGGTATTCTGAGTTAGATTTTTTTTACCTTTTTTGTTAGTTGTATTATCAGAATGTGATTTTCAGACTTTTAAGATTCTTTAACACCACTAAAATGTCGAGATGATTATTTTGAGAGGTACTTTCTTTTGGCTTTTATGCCAAAATCTTTGATGATAAACTTGTTACAAACATTACCTAGGCCTCAGTAGATAGCATGGCTTTAAACTACCACTGATACTGCAAATAATTATTTGAAATGCCTTTAGCCATAAGATAGTTGAAAAATACTTAGTCCATTGATTTATCCGTGCTCTGAATATGTATAATCTTCCATTTCTTGTTGTGATTTGAAAAGCATTTAAATGACTTTGAGTCATTAATCTAGTTTAAAGCATGACTAAATATCCTGGATTGAGATAGCTGAACTCAGTAATTTTTAGCTGAAGCAGAGTGTTTGATGCCCAAAACACAAAATGTAGCAGTGAACAAGGGCTGGAGTTTCAGCTTCCTTACAAAAAAAAATAAACCCACTGGTGATAACAGGATGAGAAGGCTAGGGAAGAGTTGTCTTTTAAATCCCTGGTTATGCAAAGGCTGAACATTATGCAATGCAGTTAATAAGGAATAAACTGTCTTCTCATATAAATTTATGTAGAAATTTAGTGTAAAAAATGGGTTCACATTTAATAAGGTAAAAATACTATGGCCTATAATGCCTTTTCAGGCATTGTTCTGCATTCTAGAAGTCTTGATTTGTATTATTTTTTTACTATATTAGATTAGCTTTAAAAAAACAATAATGATTTTTGAAATTGAGTATATAATTGAGTATATAATAAGAAGAGAGTAAAAACTACTTTTGGCAGGTTCTGCAAAGTAAATCTTAGTACAAATAATGTAACAAGGGAGAATACACACCAGCTAAATAATTGATGGTATGATTGTGAAACCTCTCTTGTTCCACAGGAGTAATCCTATAGTTTCAGAATGCTCTCTAGTAGAAGTAATAGAATTCAAGTAATTCTAAACTTCGTAATCTTGCCCTCAAGGATCATGTTTTCAGTATTATTTACTAGAAGCGTGTACCGTGGGAAGATATTTGTGAAGTCTATGACAAGGTAACAGCTGAAGCTAAAAGGTCAACCAATTCCTCAGTTTAGTATGGATAATGCCTGCGTCTGCAGACAGTGCAATTGTCTCAGAGTTTACAAAGGTTAGACAACTGTTGTCTTTCCAGCTGGAAGGTTTGTATTTTGCAGAGCAGTACCACATACAAGCAAGAAAAAAATGGTCTTGCAAGTTAACACGGCCAGCTTTGGAAATGCTGACTATTTTTGAACCTGGGAGTTTTCTTATATGCATTTTATCTTTGCTTCCTACTGTGAGCTCTCTCTGTACTTGAACTGCTGGATAGATAGATAGATATGCAGGAATCAATCATAATTCCTGAAAAGTCTCTTACACATTGAATTCTCAGTAGGAGCCATGGATATCTGGAATGACTCTGTTCATGATCATGAAAGTTTATAATAATGTGAAATTCTGCAGCAAAATTATTTTACTGTGTGACACTTTTGCTGAAAGTTATGAAACACTGTTCAAATAGGTGGTAAAATATAATTGTTTTCATGGACAAAAGGGTTAATAATTTTTTGCACTCACTTTCATTGTTTGCTGTTTCTTCTGTGACATTCAGTAGAGGTAGGTGGTTTTTTTCTTACAAAAAATTAAAATTGCCTAATTTTGTCATGCCACCAGTCTTTGCTGATAGTTTTCTGGCTGTATTTCCAAGTTATTCAATATGTCACGTTTGTGGATGATTTTTATTCTTTAATTTGACTCTATGCAGTTTATTTCATGATGTAAAATTAACCCTGCCTGGACAGAATCTATTGTAAGATGACTCAGAGTCTTGAAGTCTTTCTGAATCCTTGTTAATCTTTTTTCTCTGTTGAGAACAAGATTAAAGCCACCTGACTGCCTACATAAACCACTTAGAATCTGTGCTGGACCTCAAGGGTATTTTGATTACAAATTTGGCAGAAACTTCACAAAAATACATTTCAGTATACACATGACTTCTGTTTTACTGATCATTTATGACTCAATATTTATTTACTGTCCCTCATAAATAGTGGAAACAAGTGTTTTTCAATCGTGGCTGATCTTAAATATTCTGGTTGCTAATATTAATGTAATATGTCCTACAGAATTTGTCCAACCATCATTGACCAGATTTGTCTGGTTAGCGTAGACCTTAGAAATACAATTTTAAGCAAGGTGACATTTTAATTATGTATTTACAGAAATAAATATTGCTTGTATCTTTTGTACAGAAAATTTTAAGAAGCTACATTATTAAATAGTGAGTACATATTAAAAGTAACTTGCTGTAGAGCTTTTTGGTGTTCGGAGCACAGCTTTATTCTTGTGCTTTGGTCAACAGTTTCTCAGATCCTTATGGCATAAATGTGGTCCTTAGTTCTTGTCAGGACTGTGTAATAAGAGCTTCTGCACAGAAGAGCAATTTGTAGTGCCAGAGCCTATCAAAAATGCATCTTTCACAGCATCAACACCTAGTGACCTCACTGGAACTTAAACTTGTACTTTACCTAACTGGACTCTGATGTAAGAGAATAAACCACTTCAATTTTTAGCTGTAGTATCCTAAACAGATAAGGAAAGTAGACATTGTGCAGAAACAAATTTAAAAAAAAAAAAAAAAGGTCTGGCTGTTCAAAGATTACAATGGCATTAAAATGTGCCACAGTGATTCTCCGTGAGAAGAAAACATGACAGAACCATGAAGAGAAGCAGTGAAAAGAATCTCAAGAAAATATGCAAGTGTTTAAGAACATTTCATGGTCAATAAGATGTCAGATGATGGTTTATGAGATGACTGCAAATGTCCAGCCCTTCACCCTTCCTGCCAATTCATGTTTATTTCCAAAGAGCATTGAGAGAGCAAATAAAGTAGAAATAACTGTCAGCTTCTAAGTGAATTATCTCTTGGTTGACAATGAAAACAATTGCAGCAGTGTCACTGTTTTTTCTTGAAAGAAGTTATGAACCTTTTTCAGTTGGAGGGATAAAACCTGTCTAGAAAAGCACTGGGTGAAGATTATGAAAAGACAATTAAAAATAGATGATAATTACATTACCTGACTTGCTTATAGCTGAAATAGATTGATTAGGTTAACTGTGAATGTTTTATGTGTTTTAGAGTCACAATTAATGTTTAATTATACTTATTTTTTTTCCCCCTATAGGGATGCCCTCTGCTTCTTCATTTCTTTGTTTGCTTTTAGCAGTGCTCATTCATTTCACTTCTGGAGAAACGGAAGTGAAGTTCAGTGGACAAACAGAATTTGTAGTTAATGAGACAAGCACAACTGTGATACGTCTTGTAATCGAAAGGACAGGGAAGCCTGCTAACATCACAGCCATTGTGTCGGTAAGAGACTATGCCAGTTATATCCTCACTTAATATCTCCTGAAGTTTTGAATCAAGTCTTGTTTTTATCTAGCCTGTGCAAAGGAGGGTGATGGTTGAGTGAGACACTGCTTCGGTGATGGTTGAGTGAGACACTGCTTCACTGTTCCATATCTTTATTGATGATCTGGATGAGGGGATTGAGTCCACCGTTAGTAAGTTTGCAGATGACACCAAGTTGGGAGCAGGTGTTGATCTGTTAGAGGGTAGGAGGGCTCTATAGGGGACCTTGACAGGCTGGACAGATGGATGGAGTCCAACCTGGTGGCATTTAACAAGTGCTGGGTGCTGCACTTTGGCTACAACAACCCCATGCAGAGCTACAGGCTGGGGTCAGAGTGGCTGGAGAGCAGCCAGGTGGAAAGGGACCTGGGGGTGCTGGTTGACAGCAGCTGAACAGGAGCCAGCAGTGCAGTGTGCCCAGGTGGCCAAGAGAGCCAATGGCATCCTGGCCTGCATCAGGCATAGTGTGGCCAGCAGGAGCAGGGAGGTCATTGTACCCCTGTACACAGCACTGGTTAGGCCACACCTTGAGTACTGTGTCCAGTTCTGGGCCCCTCAATTTAAGAAAGACATTGAGATACTTGAATGTGTCCAGAGAAGGGCAGTGAGGCTGGGGAGAGGCCTCGAGCACAAGCCCTGCGAAGAGAGGCTGGGGGTGTTTAGCCTGGAGAAGAGGAAGCTAAGGGGAGATCTTATTGCTCTCTGCAACTACCTGAAATGAGGTTGTGGCCAGGAGGGGGTTGGTCTCTTCTCCCAGGCAACCAGCACCAGAACAAGAGGACACAGTCTCAAGCTGTGCCATGGGAAGTTTAGGCTCAAGGTGAGGAGAAAGTTCTTCCCAGAAAGAGTGATCTGCCATTGGAATGTGCTGCTTGGGGAGGTGGTGGAGTCACGATCCCTGGAGGTGTTCAGAAAAGGATTGGATGTGGTACTGGAAGCCATGGTTTAGTTAGTCATGAGATGCTGGTTGATAGGTTGGACTTGATGATCTCTGAAGTCTTTTCCAACCTTGTTGATCCTATAATTCTGTGATTCACTTTGAAGAAGCAACACCTGGTTTCTCAAACTGAGTAAATTCCTTCTGGCTGCATCAAAATAATCATATAAACATCTCCTCAAGGAGGGAACTCTGACTGCTCAGGTGGAAGTTCAGACTGATATATGCATGTGATTTTGACTGTGGATATGAACTCACGTTGAAAATGTGGATGTATAATATGAATATTTTGACCAGCTCTTTCAGGGAGATATTTATAGCCTATTTTGTAAGAGCTTTTTGTTTAGTCTGGTGTTGGCTTAGAAACATAAAAAGTAATTGCCAATATATCCAGTGATGGGGGAGACATAGAATGCCTTCCATACTTCGTTTCCTCATCACTGAATTTCTAATTTCACTGTTCTCAAATGAAGAATAGCTTTTTTCACAAACAGCCTTTTCCACTTTTTTTGTTCAAACCATTAGTTCCTCTTAAGTCTGGTAGTTTCAGGTGTAGCAGCTATGCTGGTTCAGTTGCTTCTCTCCATTCAGTCTCAGCTTCCAGCTGTACACTTAACCTGGACCCATTGCTCTCTTGACACTACTGCCTTTGTTACCTCTCTTCTAACCACTTTGCATGCAGTAGAATCATTGACCTCTTGAGATTGGAAGAGACCTTTGAGATCAACAAGTCCAACTGCTTGCCTAGAGCTCCCAATCCCAGCACTACTGCCAGGAATGAGTGGGATTTTCTTTTATCAACTGAAGTGAGAACAGGGCGGTTCATTATAGAAGACTTCATTTTGCCAACAATGTCAGTGAAAATACTAATCTATGTTAAAGTTCTAGGCTCCCTCTCCTCCCTAGAGTGAGGCAGGAAGGCAGAGGGCAGTTAAATTTTAAGGTAAATTTCAGTTTCAGTTAGGGTGTTACAAGGTATACGCATCTGTGCTAGGAAGAGCTTATCCATTCACAAATTGTTCATAAGGTGCATTATGCAGAAGTTACCCAGTTGCAAGAAAGTCATAAATGGTTCTGAATAAGGTGTATCGTTTGGTTTGATCTGTTTTGTTCTCCCTGATTGCTCATCATGGGTAGAAGGGTCTATTACTTCCACCCTCTGTCTATAACTGTATGACAGCAGGGGAAATTTTGGGAAGGACTGTGTGCGAAGAGTGTATGAAGACTGTTAAATGAGTCTGGAACAATATTAGAGAGGATATCAGGGTGAAAAGGAGGAGGCATTCATTTGTGTGCTTATTGCAGATTGATGGAGAAAACACAGGGGACTTTTTTGACACATATGCAGCTGCATTTATACCTGATACAGAAACAAATCGAACAGTGTATATCTCTGTCTGTGATGATGATCTTCCAGAGGCTGATGAGACATTCACATTTTACTTGACATTACCAGTAAGTATCAATTTTTCGATTTATCTGTTCCTCAGAAACAGGGGGCAATTTGGTATCAGTGGCTGGTGTTCCACAGGTACTGCTTGTGAGTCCTAGTAAGAACTAAAATCTAGAGACTAGCTAGGATGGTCCTTAATGATTTTTAGAAGGTTTTGCCATACCCCTGAGTGTCTGTGTGTGATAGAATCATAGAATGGTTTGGATTGGAAGAGACTTCTAAAGGTCATCTAGTTCAACCCTTTCACAGTCATCACAGACATCTTCAACTAGACCAGATTGTTCAGAGCCCTGTCCAGCTTGACTTGGAATGTTTCAAGGGACGTGGCTTCTGTTGATGAAGTTGCAGTGTAATGTAGATTTAGTCTGAGGTGGTCCACTGCATTCAGCTGTGGACATTTCACGTTGTACTAGAGCCCAGAGGAGTAAAATTGTAAAGAGACTCTTAGCCCTTCCTGGTTTTCTGCATAGAAGGAAGATGACGTCTAGACCTTTAGAAGCAGAGGGTAAACAAGATTTACCTAAATAAATCTCTTCATACTGTTCTGTCTCACAGCAGTCATGCTACAAGAGAAGGGTTCATGTTCACTTTGGTTTTTTTTAGGTAGCAATTCATAAGTTTGATGTCAGTTCAGTAAAGATAAAATATATTTTGTTGATATTTATTTATACATCTCAGGGGATGGTTTTAGTGCATGTTTTCCCCTCCCTCCTTCTTTTGATTTATAAACATAGCTTATTTTTACAACATTGTAAAGATTTGCTTCCTATATCTGATGCCTGAGTATAATAGCTTCAAAGTTTCAGTTTTATAGAAATGTGTGGGGAAAAATAAGAAACACTTCAGAGTTCCTGGCAGGGCTATATGCTTAATTCCTAGTTCCTTATTACTATAGTGTCATTAATAGATTTTCAAACTATGATTAGTCTTGTACAAAGTTTGTTTCAAGCCCCTTGTTGTTGACTGTATAGAGTGTTTTCCCTCAGAATTACTTTGGTGCATTCTGTTGCTTTAAAAGAATTTGCATTTTAAAAGATAATAAAAAGACATGTAATGTGTTATAGGCTACTATTTACTCTTAAAAGACAGTAAAATCAAAGTGTGTATTGTTTGACCAGCAACATACTGAATGTCTTTGTTTGTTTGTTTGTTTTGTTAATTTTAGAAACCATCTCCAGGGATAAAGCTTGGCTCCCCCAAATCTGTCACTGTAACAATCTTGTCAAATGACAATGCCTTTGGAATAATTTCTTTTAACATGGTATGGCTTTTTATATGGTATATGTGAAAGCTTTAGAAAACATAAAAGTGAAATTGTCAAAGATGCTGGTTAGTTGCTCAACTGAATCCCTTGAAAACTGATTCTGAATTCCATCTTTGAAATATCTCTGGAGGTAATTCAAACATATGTATGTAACTCATACATATAGACAGTATTAATACTTGTGTATGCTTTTCAGTGTTGAGACATGGCCAGAAACCCTCACAGTTGTGTGAATAACTATGTTTATCATCTTAAATATGGAACTAAAACGTTATACTGTCCCACTGCCCCACATCTATTAGATGCAAATATAGCAGGGAAGAAGTGAGGAGTAATACCATGAGAAAGTTAAAGATGAGATTTGGAAATCTTGAGAATATATACATTTCCCCATCTTCAGTGAGGAGTTTTGTTACTTACCTCTTAAGCTGAGGCAACAACATCATGGTATATATTCACTGTATAACACCTCTGATAGGACACTGGTGTTACTCATAGTGTGGAGCATATGTGCCATAAACCAGAGTTTGTGTTAGAAACTGTGCTGTGTGTATATGATTATGGTGATGCAATCTTTGTAGAGGATTCCCTGAAAAACCTCAAAAACAGGAGAAATTTTTAACACCACAATACTAAGTTAAGCCGTTTCATGAACTGGTGTAATTCTTTGAAATCTTTCAGGTGCAACAGTTTGATAGACAGGCCCATTTATAGCTAGTTATCTAAGAAATTACTTTTTAATGGAGAAAACCTATTTTTAATGGGATTAGGAGCTCCTATAAATACCAGTGCTAATATGCCAGTCTTTTGTGTATATTGGCTATGTTAATTCACACTAAAAAAACTAAAAAGTAACACTCAACATGCATAATTCATGATAATTTTTTAAAATCTGAAATCTGCCAAGCTTTTCATTAGCTGAACTAATTGGTTGCTAGGAAATGTATGCCATCAGTGGACTGGTTTGCAGATTGGATTAACTTGTCTGTGGGAGTTTGGTTATTTCTATGGCAACAGTTTCTTCCTTCTGCTGTGATATTTGATCTGTGCCTGATTGCCTGTCCTTTTTCTTCCTCATTAGTCTGCCTTAATCACAGTGAATGAGCCCAGGGGCAGAAATGAATTTGTGCCTCTCACTCTAATTAGGGAGAGGGGAACCTATGGGACGGTCATCGTGACTTTTGAGGTGAGTTTATCAAAAAGGCTTCATCCCTTTGTCTGTTGGCTATGAGGCCATAATCATAACTTGCTGAAGTGTTTATAAAAGCAAAATAGAGGCCAAATACCTATGTCTGCATTTGCTTCGTGAAATGTAAAGGTGCCACCTGTCAAATGGAAAATATCATTATTATCTAGATGGCTGTTTAATTTGAACAAAAATTGAGAGATACTAGAGAAAACTAAGTATTCTCTTTTAGGAAGATATTTCACGCAGCATTAGTTGGTGTTATTGGAAAACAATGTGTATTAAGTGCATTAAATGTCTTATTTAATATTTCTTCAAAATTTATCTGTATTTTACAAATAAACATCTGAGTCTATAATACTTCTGACAAATTAGAATGTGTAAGTACCAGATTTCAGTATTTATTGAAATCCATTGAAATCTGCAGTCTGAATCTCCAGAAGCTCAAGCCTTTCAAAATAATTATTCATGTTGAATATTTAGGCTATTTACGTGCTTGAATTTAATGTGATATAGTTATTGGCTTTTATTGTATTGCTGTTTTTTCTTACCTGGCTCTGATTCTACTCTATATTTTTAAATTACATATAAAGTCTTTCATTTGGATATTTATTTATGAGTTGTCAGGTCTTACACATCATCAAAGTTTTAATCTGGACCTCAAAATCTCGATAGAGATTTCTGCTGGATTGTATTGCATGCTAAATACATTATGTATAGTTAATATACAGAATTAGATTGTCTGTGTAATTTGTTGTAGATCTGCTTGTTTTGGACCTTGTTTTAATGTCCAATAAATTTTACTGTTTTCATGATCCATCTCACAGTGTAGTTTATATACATATGTTGAAGAAAAATTACGAGTTTTTCTTAAACAAACCCTAAAACAAACCCAGCATACTGCCTCTAAGAGTCTTCCTAGTCTCTTAGGTTTCAGTATTAACTGTATTTCACTTAATGTCACAAGTCAAGACAGAACAGACACAAACCCAGTAACTGCTATTGTCTTGGAACTTACTATGAAATACTAGTGATTTAAATCAGGGTGAATATTCTTTATATTAGATTCACTTACGCATCAGTAGATACCAATGAGTTCACACAGGCCTGTATGGAAGCAGTTTTCTTCCTCTTTTTATGACAACACATAATTCTAGAGTGCTTACTCCATCTGCCAAAAAAGAGCAGGTTTTCACAACTGAATGTGTGTGCCTGTGAGCAGGAGATGCCTGACAGATACTCCTTTGTTATGCATGTCACAATCTGTATATTGACTATTGTACTTTCCCTGTATTTGTATGACTCCTTTATATGTTTCTTATGTCGAAAATCAATTCTTTGCAGATAGAAGATGGACCAAACCCAGCTGAAGAAGACTTCAGCCCAGCTAGGGGAAATATTACATTTACCCCTGGGAGATCAATGCTGATTTATAATTTAACAGTACTGGATGATCAGGTAAGAACAAGATGACTTCGTTTTTGGTTTTGGATATGTAGGTTAGCTGCTGCTCTGGAGAGACTTAGAATAATAAATTAACAAAAATATTTGGTTCAAATAGTGTTAGGAGTGCTTCTGCTTAATAAAATTATGTTAAATTTTGGCTTTATGGGCTCTCATTTTTACTCCTAGTGCTACCTTTGTAATTCTCATCAGTGACTATTTTTATTTCCCAGACATATCCTGTCCATTAGGACTAGACCTTTTGGGTGCCTTTGCAGTAAATCTGTAAATAATCAGGAAAGTGTTGTACTTGTCTTCAGATGGAATATTGAGGTCCTTGTATGACCAAGGGTGATGTTGTACTAGATACAGGTTTATCTGTTAGACTATCCTTTCTTTGCTGAACTTTTCTCTATTTGTTTTTAAATATGCTCTGCTTTTGACTGCTAGTCAGACTTGGAAATTCAGTCTATGTTTACATAATGAACTGAGCCTGTCTTTTTCTGTCTTTATTAGTATTTTAGGCAAAAGGAACCTAATCCTAATGTTGCTTACATGATGGTTTTTTCATTCCATCCTCAGTAATGCCTGTGCATCTCCTCTGCCTTCAGTTAACACTGCATGAGAATCCATTTTACTTTTTATTAACAAGTAACTGTGAGCAGCAGACATGTTGCTTACCACTAAAGAAAGAACATAACATGTTGAATATTCACAGGAAATATTCACTGAAAATAAATGTATGGTTTTATATATATGTTTCAAAACATATATATATTTTAAAACACTAAAAAAAAAGATAAGTCCTAAAAGAAACAATCTCATAAAAGGCATGAACAGTGGGTGATAATTACAGATTTTCAATTGTTAGACTAGTCTGTGAAAAAAAAAATATTTATATGTTCTGAGCCTTTCTCTGTCAGAGAAAGCAAAAAAAGTTCTTCAACTTCTGATCTCATGGTTTTCATTTTGTTTACACTTTCCTGTTTTGTTTCAAAAAAAATTATAATGGAGATGAGAGGGAAAATAGAGGTACCAAAATAAGCAAATATGCTAAGGAGTAACAAAAAGAAGGTTCAAAAGAAAATATTAATAGCCAAAAAGTATCTGTCTCAGAAGTGAGCAACTTCAAAGCCAGGTGTGGGGTTTTTCTGCATATTTCTGTTTTTTATAAGAAGTGGGTTTGCACATCAGTGCTGGCATTTTTAATGTAAAGAGAGTGTGTCAGACTGGTGTATAGAAACATCTCTTTGAATTGTAGGTGATATTTCTGTGACTTAGAAATCATTTTACTTTTGAGGAGGATGTGATTATTTATTTTTTTTTCCTTCTGAGAAATTCTCAAAGTTCTGTTTCTGAATGTTTGATCTACACAAGGTTTGTTCGTTTACTAAATGGAAGTCCACAGGCATAAGTGAAAGGTTAATTTTGCATAAAAAACCTTCATTGATGCTGATACTGATGAAATTCACAATGATTCAATGTTACTCTTAGAACTTAGTTTGAGCTTTTAGAAGCTGAAATTAGGAAAAACATCCACACAAGTGTTTTTTCTGAACTGACTATTCCTTTTCCCCCAGAAATGAGGGGACTGCAGATCTGATCTCAACAGCATTACATTTATGGTGATTTTATTGTACACATTTCCTTTTTTTTTGGTGGGGAATAATGGAAACTTTGTTAAGAGAGAATGAAAGAGGCAAAGCAGCACCAGAAATTCTTTATTCTGTTGTCTTTGAAGTTTGACATTTTGTTTTCTTACTGGTCAGTCATGAAGCCATTAAGAACTTCAGAATGTCCCATTTATGTGAGATACTAAGATAATAAACTTACAGCAGTGGATAGATACGTTTTGGCTGGCTGTTAAATGCATCATTTTATGGTGCAAAATGGTGTATTAATTAGTGAACTAAATTAAACAATTAATTGGTATCTACTGGTGACTGAAAGCTTCCAGATCTTACATTACAAAAAACTCCCTACATCAGTCAACAACATTGTGCAAGTTTAAGTGCCACAAGCCAAACAAGGAACAGAATTAGCATCAGCTGTAAAGGCAGTTGCATGCCCACTCTCTTAGCCCTAGAAAAGGATCTGAGGGTGGCCAATTAACAAATGAGTGTGAAAGAGAACTATTGGACAGCAAGGTTTTCAGAACTTTCTTAGCTCAGTAAACAAAAGTGCGTTAAAAGGATTTGTCAGCTTTCTAACAGAGCATTACCATTAGCCAAAAATAAGTAATTCTGTCCTGTAGCTCCTTTCAGAAGCAAATAATGCTGGTTTCCAGGCATGCACAGCAAGGCTGAGAATGCACAGATCATAATTTTTGTTTTTTTAAGATTTATTTTTTTCCCTATATGTATTAATAAAATAATAGTATTTTTTCATCTGAATAACTGAAGCAAATCAAGATTTGAGGAATAAAGTGTAATGATTCAAAGCAAAAATCTCAGCCTTATGTTCTGTAATTTGTGATTTATAAGCCATTCATTATTGTTTGCTGCATCAGGTATTAAAGCAGAAATAGCTGAAACTAAAAATCAGTTGTAAACAGCCCTTTTGTAACAATGCCAAATCCTAATTAATATCTAAGCATCAGAAAACACTTTCTCAACTCTTTGATGGAATTTTTCTTTGGGGATACAAGCGTGTCTGAACGTAGAAGATGTTCCTTTTTCCACTTACATAGGAACGGATGGGCCAAGGTAGGTTGTGTCCATAAGTTGTCCCTGTATTTCCTCGGGCATGCATAGAGGTAAATCAATATCAACATCAGAGAATCAAGATGTATACAATCTGCATAACTAGGAGGAACATTTATTTCCAGGTAGAGATGGCTTTTTAAGGTAGAGTTTGCATCTCCTCATAGTCTGAAGTTGGAAAGATCCATCTTTTTCTGATTCTTGCCTAGTTTTTGTTGTGCTTTTGTTTGACTTTTCACCCACATTCATATTACCAGAGCACAGAACTATGTTTTAAAAAATGGAAACATTCAGTATGGAGGAGGAATTTTGAACCCAAGTTAAAAGCAAGACTTCTCTCCTGTTTATCTAAATATGAGCTGTCAAGTTGATATTATTTGTCTTTCCTGTGAAATACATAAATCAGTTTTCTCGGTAAGAACCTTCTGCACATATTTGATATATGACTTACACCCAGTTGCTAATATTTTTTTTTCCCCCAGGTACCTGAAAATGATGAATTGTTTGTTGTTTATCTGAGGAGCGTGGAAGGAGGGGCTGAAATCAACACTACAAGAAACTCTGTTCAGATTAATATTAGGAAAAATGACAGTCCTGTGCGTTTTGCTCAGAGTGCTTACATGGTGCCTGAGGAAGTTGGTGTGCTAACAATTCAAGTGGTTCGTGGTAGAGATGTCAGTGGAAAATTAATTGGCCCTGATGAACATGAAGTCTCTGTCAATTACGCCATTGTAACTGGGGATACAACAGCACATGCACAGCTTAATGTAGACTTCCTAGATCTACAGCCAAATACAACTATTGTTTTCCCACCTCTAGTTCATGAAACTTACATAAAATTTAAGATACTTGATGATGCCATACCAGAAATTGCTGAGACCTTTCAGATTATGCTCCTTAAGGACAGTCTGCAAGGAGATGCTGTTTTGGTTAATCCATCTGTCATTCATGTCACCATCCAACCGAATGATAAACCCTATGGAGTACTATCAATCAACAGTATCCTGTTTGCTCAGACTGTTATCATTGATGAAGACCAAATTTCAAGGTACTACAGATCTTCAAATCTAGTATCTAATCAGTTTAAGAGATTTGTTTGGCATTGTTAAACATCCTTAGGGTTTCATTGAAAATAATTACAAAATCACTACTGAAAATACAATGTAGAAGTCAGTGTGTTATTATTATCAACTGTGTCTACAAAGATCTTTGGGAAGTGGAAGTGTCTCCTTGCACAGGAAATATTTCGAACAAAAATATTTATATTTCAGTACAGAGACAAATGATTCATTCAGATTCTTATTTGAATTACCATGCCTGGCAACTGTATTTTGATATAGTATATAAAATTAAGTATAAAATTAATAAAGGTTTTCAGAAATGTATTTCTTCAGACAAATGTGAAACATGTCAAGTCTCCACTTCCAAAGTGTCTTTGCTGTAAACAAAATAAGTTCTGACAGGCTAAGTCCTAACAGTTCTAAAAGCAGGCCACTCAGGAGGTCTACAAACTTCTTGTGAGGCTATGCAGGGAGAAAATTAGAAGGGCCAGAGCCCAGCTGGAAATTAATCTATGATTCTATGAAATATTTTTATAGACATTATAGAGAGCTCATGAGTAAGCCCTCTAAGAAGAGTCCTACATACGTGTTCTGATTTCACAAACTGTGAGCTCCTCCTCAAATAGCAGTTGCAGTAGTTAACATCTGTTCCACTTAAGACAGAGTAGCTCTTTCAGGGAACTAAGTCTTAACCAATGTTAATGATAATTTTATATTGTAGGGTTTTATTTTCTTTCAAAACCCTAGGTTTGAAGGGATCACGGTTGTAAGAAATGGTGGAACGCATGGAAATGTTTCTGTCACCTGGGTTATAATAAGGAATAGCAGTGATCCCTCACCTGTGACTGCAGACCTCACTCCAGAGACTGGGGAGATATGTTTTGCTCAAGGAGAGATGCTGGTAAAACTTCCTCTGAACATTATTGATGATGATGTACCTGAAGAGGCAGAGCCATATCTCCTGAAACTCTTAGCTCATACAATACAGGGAGGTGCAGAAGTCAGTGAACCATCAGAGGTAAGTTTGCTTTTGGGATACTTTTGGAGACTGTAATAACAGGTAATAATCAGGGACTTTGATAACACTGATTATGTTAGCTAAAATGTCTAGAGGATTTGGTCTTGAAAAGAAATCAAACAAATTAATCTGTAATATTATTTGATCTGTAGCCATATCCAAAGTTATTTGGTTTAGTGTAGTATATAAAGCTAGACTTTTAAAATGTGGTGACATTCTTCTTAGGTTATTCCCAATTTACATAGCATTGCATAAATGTTGACTGAGTAACTGCTTTCTAAGAGAAGGCTGGAAAGTTATTTTCACTTGCTCATTTGCTGTCTTAATGATTATTGGAGTGTTTTACAAAGAGGAACAGCTTCAGAGGAGGAGTTGTAACCTCTGAACTGTTAAATAAAGGGTGGTTGGCGTGGCTGATGGTTTTGTGACTCAAGTCCCTATTTTGTCTTCCTCAAAAACAGTTGGAATGGACCTTGTGAATAAAACGAAATTTTTCACAATCAGAAACATTTTTAAATTATTGACTTTGGCTGCTGAACCAAAAAATCAGTTATGCAGAGCTCATTCTGGCACACAGATGATGCATAGTGGGAAAGTTGCCACTGCCGCTGTTGTGGTGCCTGTGCACAAAGACGACTTTGGGGCTGTCAATCTGATTTCTTTCTTGAGTGCCAATTCACTAAGGAGAAAAATGTATGCTGACAGTCAGGACAAGCTTTTGTGGAAGCAAGAAAACTGTGTTAAAGAGCAACTGTGGCATGGAGTAAGTGCTGCTGTTTTCTATTTTACAGCTTCTGTTTTACATTCAGGACAGTGATGATGTTTATGGCCTGATAAAATTTCATCCTTTGGAGAATCAGAAGATTGAAAGCAATCCAGCAGGACGCTTTTTATCCTTGAGTTTTGCAAGGGAAGGAGGAACAGTTGGAGATGTGCAGTTGGTTTATACTGCTCTGTATATTCCAGCTGGAGCTCTGGATCCTGCAAGAGCAAAAGATGGCATTCTAAATATGTCTGGAAGAAGCAGTCTCATGTTTCCAGAAGGAAAAACACAAGATACTTTAAATATACCAATAAGAAATGATGCATTTCTTCAAAATGGTGCTCATTTCCTCATACAGGTATCTCAGTTTGCATAATAAAAAGGATACAATTTAGTAGTGGCTCCATCCCTTTTAGTTTAATTAAAATGCTCCTACCTCTTAATCACTTTTTTCTTTTTCATTTTTTTTTTAGCTCTGTAGCTAAGAAAACTCTTACTTAGAGACAGCTTCCATAAATACGGCATTAAAAGCTTTATTCCTAATAATTCTTTACTAAAGACACCATTTGAAAAAACCCAGACTGATTGAACAGGACTCAGGTATTAATCACAGAATTTAACAAAGATCAAGTTAGTCATCTTCTGAAGTATGTTTCTCTGTCTACCCCTTGGCTTTCTGTTTAACTAAACTGAGGTTCTTAAAATTAGGTTACAGACACTGTGTGACAAATTATAGAAATTACAAGCAAGTAAATATATATTGAAAGAGGTAAACTTATATTGTATTTCATTTATATCTAAATTTGACCAGAGAACTTAAATAGTACTTCTTTCCAGTTTTCCATGTACATGCCCATTTAAGTATTTTCCTCTTTTCTTTCTGTATATGTGAGAAGGGACTTTCTGCCATTGCTAATTAAAATTGGCTGGAAAAATTCACTAAAATTGTGGTTTCGACAGAAAGCAGGATTTTCAATCACAATACTTAAAGAATATCCACTTTCCAATGAAGGTATTCAGTTTTTACTGGAGAAACCAAATTCGCTTGCATTTTAGAAAGTTACTGGTCATCTAGAATGATGTAGCCCAGGCAGAAATCTTGATGCACAGGCTAAAGGATGAGTTGGTGCATCCAAAGCACAAACGACAGAGGCATTTCTTAATTCACAGATTCCAGATTGCATTGTGTGGGAGGGGACCCTCACCCACATCCCTGAGTGACCTGTTCCAGCATTTTATCACTCTCATAGTGAAGACCTTCCTCCTGATGTCCAGCCTAATTCTACCCTGCTCCAGTTTCAAACCATTGCATGTCATCCTGTCACCACAAGCCACTCTAAACAGTCCTTTCCCAGCCTTCCTGTAGGTCTCTTTCAGATACTGAAATGTAGCTCTCAGGTCTCCCTGGAGCTTTCTGTGCTCCAGGCTCGACAGCCCCAGTTCTTTCAGCCTGTCCCCATAGGGGAGGTGCTGCAACTCTCTGATCATCTTTGTGGCTGTCCTCTGGACGTGCTGTAACAGGTCCATGTCCCTCTTATGCTGGTCCCATAGCTGGACATAGTACTCCAAGTGTGGTCCCACTAGAGCAGAATTTCTTTTGATCTTTCCGTTTTAATCCAGATGTCTTTAGAGTTTTCAGATGATGTTGATGTTAAATTCACCAGATTTTGTCTATAAATTAACGGTCAACTGAAGATGCTTTGATTACCTGGGACCTTGAAAAGACTTTCCCTCCACCTCCTTCACCACACATTCACTTAAAAACCCCTCATACCAACAAACAAAAAAACCCAACCCAACCCAAAACTAAAAAAAAAACCCACCAACAAACAAAGTTCCAAATAAACAAACCAAACCAAAAAATATTGCCAGAACTGCATAATTGTTTTTACTAGTATGCAATTTTTTTTTTTTTTTGCATTCAGTTACATAAAGATTGCATGCTGGAATATTACAATACGTTAGTGTGTTTTACATCTGCAAGAGATCTGAAAGATCTACAGAAGAATTGAAATAGCCAGTTCCAAGCCCCTTTTAAATGATGGATTATACATAAAGAACTAAGGACGAGACACACATATGATAAGTATTTCAGAATGCAGGCACTTTGCCTGGCTTTTCAAACTGTGGATTCCAGGGAGGCAGGGGGTGAATGTTCTGTACTTTCTCCATGAACCATAAAAATCTTTTTGTTTGAGTAACCAAAATCAGAGGGGCTTTCCAGCACAAATAATTCATTTAGAGAAGGAAGAAAAATACCCCTATTTATCACTATGACAATCCCTCTACATTGTGAATAAATGATAATCTCAGTGAACATGTTTAGAATGAGAAGATTATGCAGAGTTTGTACTGGGCACAATAAACGATCAACTCAGGAATCAGGGGAGGAGGAGTGGAGGAGGAAGTGAAGCTTAAACACAGCTAGAGAATGGATGGAGGAACTGGAAAAGTGAGATTAACATTCTTCAGTGACATCTTCAATTAAATAACCAGCTGTAGTCTGAGGTGCAAGTTTTGGTATGGACAGGAAGATTAACTAATTTAATAAACTGATGGACACTATTACTCAATTCACAATGCATTCTTTTTTCCTCAGGAGCCTGATATGCTTTAAAAGGAAACACTGAACTCACAAACATATTTCCTTGATTCTTCATCAGTTAATACTTGAATCTCAAAGTTACAATCTCAAAGTTACTATACAGGATAAGAAGCATTGCACAATGTGACATTTTTCAGTTGTGTAGTATTTCAGAAACTTTACTGAGCCAACAAGCCCACCGTGATCCACCTGCACACTGTTAATTGCATGATCAGGGTCTGCTCTAAAAGAAAGCTTAGAAAACAAGTGAAACAAACAATCCCACCATCTGTTCCTCAGACTCAGTAACTAGCTGGTATGGTTAAGAATAAATTGCTGAATACACTATGAATGAATAAAACATTTCCATCTATCATCAAACAAACACTTCATGAATATTTTTGTGTGTTAGTCAAGCAATGGTAGAACAAAGTATGATACAGCCCAAGTGTTTGATATAGATTAATGTGCTAAGAATTAAAGTGCTTTAAAAAATTATCACTTAAAATGATTCATGATCAGTATATGGATTTAAATAAGACCACTTTCCCCTTCTCCAGTGAAACCTTACTAAGTGACAACATCTGATAACTCCAAGAAAAAAAACAATCAACAAATCGTCCTGTGGGAGTTAAAAGGTGATTGCCGTTGTTGGTTCATGCAGCAGTGCAAAGTTTGCAGAAGTATATCCAAATCAGTTATGGAAATACTTATTACAATGATTCATGTTGATAGGATCATATGGCATAGATTACATTTGAAGGAAATATTTAAACAGGCATGTCCTGCTTTCCCTGCTACTGTCAGTGCTGCTGTGTTCAGTGAGTAACATGTCCCATTCAAAGAAAGGGTAAATGTTTTCTTAGTTCTTCTTAGTATAAATAAGCCATCAGAAATGTGGTAAGACAACAGGAGACTACAGTTTTGAAATACTGCACTAGTTTTCAGTTTTGAATGCAATTTCTAATGGATTAGTTACTATAAATAGAGAAGTCGAAGTTGTATGAGAGGAGAAAGAAGATTGAATCATCTTTGGCTTCATCACAGGTTGTAAATCGTTATGGTTCTAGTGTCTCCAGCAGATTTGATCAATGCATGGCACAGAAAATGAAGTTAGGACAATAGCATGGGCCACTTGTCAAATCAATACTGTTGTGATTCATAGATGTAGCAAAGAATTGGCCAGTCTGTAAGGTTCTTTCTCCCTCTATATAGATTTAGTTGTGTCCACAAACATGATTTGCCTACAAGGGTTACCATGCTACTGACAAAGCTAAACAATATCCATTTCTTTGGCACACCTACTAAGAGAAATTTGTTCTGGAGATACATTGCTCCCTGCATATGAAACTTACTCTGAAATGTCAGAATTGTTTTGACTTGGAGCTAAGGTTTCTTTTTTTTTTTTTTCCTACAGCTGGAAAAAGTTGAGCTGGTGAATAGAATTCCTCTAGTCCCACCTCTGAGTCCTAGATTAGGTGAAATTCGAAATATTTCTCTGAGGATTACTCCAGATATTGCAAATGGAGAAATAGGCTTTATTAGCAACCTTCCAATTATTCTTTCTGAGCCAGAAGATTCCCCTGATACAGTGGTAAGCCAACCTTTTTATATTTTCCTTTAGCATAGAAAATGTATTTGGAGAACATAAAGTTTGCTGTGTTCAGTGTAACATTTGAAAGTTAATGTGAGGATAATCCTTCCTCTGAGTTCTGCATGATCTTAGATATTCCTCTGCTTAAAAAAAGGGGGGCGAGGGGGGCAAACAGGTCTGATAAAAATTGTCTGAAATAATATGTTAGTCATTATCAGAAGAAAGAGGTTGATCTTTCCTTTTTTCTGTAAGCATCTAAAACCATTTAAGTTTTGATGCTGACATGGAAAAATAAAATGATGCTGCAGACATCTGATCCAGCAGGGAGCTACCAGGGTGATTAAGGGACTGGAGCATGTGCGTTGCAAGGAGAGACTGAGAGTACTGGGGTTTTTCAGTCTGGAGAAGAGAAGACTGAGAGGGGTTTTAAAAATGTTTATAAATATCTGAGGGCTGAGTGTCAAGAGGGAGGGGACAGGCACCCTGTGGTAGGACAAGGGGCAATGGATATAAACTGCAGCACAGGAGGTTCCACCTCAACATGAGGAGGAAATTCTTCACTGTGAGGGTTACAGAGCATTGGAACTGGCTGCCCAGGGAGGCTGTGGAGTCTCCTTCTCTGGAGACTTTCAAGACTCATCTGGCTGCATTCCTGTGTGACCTGTGCTGGATTCTGTGGTCCTGCTCTGGCAGGGGGGTTGGACTTGATGGTCTTTGAACGTCCCTTCCAACCCCTAACATCCTGCGATCCTGTGATGATCTCTCAGCAAATACAAAAACAGTGATGTAAAGTAGTACTGATAACACTCCTAAATTTCATACAAATGTCTACATACCTTATAGCTGACTTACCTGTGAACATAAAATTTGGCTAGTGGGTGCATTTTCCAAAACTTACGACTTTTAGGTTTCTGAAAACCCAAAGATGTATTTTAAAAAGCACTGGAAAAAATATTTTTAAAGGTGTTTTCATCGTACATTTTTTCTTTCCCCTAGTTTTCTTCAATGAAATTGTCCCCAAAATTCTGAATCAGACAACTCATTTCTTCTTCTCAGGTTAAAAGTGCTAATTAAGCAGAGTACAGGTTGGCAGTGTACTTTAACAGTAAAATTATGATAGTTACATATAAAACCTAGGTTGTGTCTTGTTGAGCTGTGCACTGATTAAATCAGTCATGGAAGTATTTTTTGTGTTTATGGTTGCTTTGTAATTTGGGATATTAATAATCTGTTATCTCTACTGTCTATATAATTGGTAAGTGACTAAAAGGATAAGATTCAGTATCCATTTTCTTTGATATACCATGTTTGGTTTCATGTTTTATACATAGGTATGAGTGAAAAAAACCAAGGTGAGCATTCTGAGGCTCTTTTTGACACAGTAATCTTCATGGGGATAATTGTTTTTGCATCTAGTTTTACAAGTCACAACAGACTCATGTGTTTCCTAGGTTTCCATTGCACTGCATCGAGATGGGACTGACGGTCAGGCAACTGTCTTTTGGAGTTTGAAACCCTCAGGTCTCAATCAAAAGGCAGTAACACAGGATGACATCAGTCCTTTTAATGGCTCCGTTGTTTTCTTGTCTGGGCAAAGTGATACTACAATCAACATTACTATTAAAGCTGATGATATACCTGAAATGAATGA
The DNA here is from genome assembly GCF_027791375.1 of Indicator indicator. Lineage (NCBI taxonomy): Eukaryota > Metazoa > Chordata > Aves > Piciformes > Indicatoridae > Indicator > Indicator indicator. The sequence continues at coordinate 2,165,958 of NC_072053.1, read as the reverse complement.
AACTGTGCTGTTAACTTTGGACAGGTATTGTAACCTAACTCTGTTCCTACGTATCAGTTGTAATACTCACTTTATATACAAAACATTACTGCAGTATTAATTAGGAGGTATTGCCTGTACTGTATTGATAAATGCCTGAAGGAGTATTAGTTCTTTGGTTCTGACTGTGTAGACATTCATTGACTGGAGATCAGTGTAAGGAACTGTGTTGCATTTATTATCTAATTAATTTGATTTGTTTATATTTTGATGAAAATAATGGGTGATGTTGAGAAAAATCTGTTCAGCTTTAATCTTTAGCTACAGCTCTTGGTGACAATGTATTTTTTCAGAAACCTATTGTTTTGTGAGATAAAGGGAAAAACTACAGTGAAAAATAGAAAGCAATACACAATTGTGTTTCTGTCAGGAAAAGATTTATAGCTAGGGTGTTATTCAGAGTTAGATCAGCTTTTTCTTTGTTTGATCTGCATATTCAGTATATCTTGCTCTTGCCAATTACATGCTTCCATCACAACTCCAGGCTTCCAAAATAGCCCATTGTGACCATTACCACACACTCTGGCTGCAAAGAGAGCACTGGTGTTTCTAAAGCACAGTTGTGGTCTCCCTACTGCAGGAAATCAGGATTATGGAATAATTAAAGTTGGAAGGGACCTCAGGAGTCACTACTTGTTCTTATCCAGGAGTATATTCCCTGTTTGATTTACTAACAGGAGAATCTTGGCTATGTCTTCTGTTCAGCTTCCAGCAATTCAATTGTATGTATAGTTCAGAAACACCACCACTTCTTCTACTACCTTCTATTAGTCTCAGGTACATTTTTCCACTTTTTCTGGAAATATAATAAAGTTCTGACAGCTGCAGTGTACACATTGAATATCTACTACTTGCACAGTCTTTACCTAATGCAGAGATATTCTTGTCCTATACAGAAAGTGCAAACTAGCTCTTGGGGGCTGCAGCATCAGATATCCATGATGATTACAATACTAGAAAACCAGCAAACAGCTCTTCAAGCTATTTTGGAAAGGCTGTTTTTTGGACATCATTCTGTCTCACAGGAAAGATGTTACTCCATTGCAGGATTGGCCTACTTCTGTAAAAGCTGGTGGATAAATCTAGTGCAGAATGAGTCACTGCATTTTACCTTGGCTGCTCACAGTGCTGAAAAGACAGTCCTGTTAAAGAAGGAAAAATAAAGAGACTATTACAAGTAGTTCTCTGCTTTCCTTCCTGTCAATGGAAGTGGTTTTCTCAAGTAATTCTTTAGAGTCTCTCGGATGATATGGGAATTGTATAATCATAGAATTGTCAAGGTTGGAAGGGACCTCAAGAGTCATCTAGTTCCACCCTCCTTGCCATGGGCAGGGACATCTCACATTAGATCAGGTTGTCCAGAACCACATCCAGCCTGGCCTTAAAAAACTCCAAGGATGGGGTTTCTACCACCTCCCTGGGCAGCCTGTTCTGGTGTCTCACCACTCTTACGGTGAAGAACTTCTTTCTAATGATTAAATCTCCCCTCCTCTAGCTTGGATCCATTTCCCCTAGTCCAATCACTACCTGACACCCTAAAAAGTCCCTCACCAGCTTTCTTGTAGGCCTCCTTCAGATACTGAAAGGCCACAATAAGGTCTCCTCAGAGCCTTCTCTTCTCCAGAATGAACAACCCCAACTCTTTCAGTCTGTGTCCGTAGGAGAGGTGTTCCAGCCCTCTGCTCATCCTGGTGGCCCGTCTCTGGACATGTCCCCACAGTACTGCAGGTGGGGTCTCACAAGAGTGGGGGGAGAAACTTAGATTAGAAACGAGGATCAAGGTTGTGCAGGAGTTGTATGAAGTGACTAGAAGTGGAAGGTTATGAAACAAAGAGGTAGACAGATGTCTGGGTAAACTTACAGCCTTCTCTGAGGGCATGACTCGATGGATAGATGACAGAAGGGCAGTAGATGTTGTCTCCCTTGATTTCAGCACAACTTTTGACACCATCTCCCATAGGCAGGCTTAGGAAATGTAGATTAGATGAATGGGCAGTGGGATGAATTGAAAACTGGCTGAAAGAGAAAGTTGAGGGTTGTGGTCAGTGGCACAGAGTCTAGTTGGAGGTCTGTAACAAGCGGTGTTACCTGGGGTCAGTATTAGGTCTAGTCTTGTTCAACATTGTTATGGGTTGAATTAAATACCCCAGTAACTTACTTTTTCAGAAATCTGCCCCAGAGAGCAAATCTCACCACACTCAGAACTGGGAAGTAAAAATAGAATTGTACTTACAAAAGAAACTAAATATAACAGTGTAAAAGGCAATAAACATGTACACAGTGAATATATATAGAGAGAGCTTAACAACAGCACAGGACCCCCTTGTACCTTTGATTCAGCTCCTTGTCCCCTCTTGGGGACAAAAGGCCCCAAGAAAGCTGTACAAACACGTGCTAGCTCAGCCACCCCCTCCCCCTGTGCCTTTATAAAAGCCAAATAGAAAAGCTACCAAGGTCAGAAGTGAGGATAGCACAGCCCATATTTCAAAAGCAGAGCCAGCAGCAAAAGAGCCATCAGCAAAGGAGCCAGCAGCAAAGAGAACAAACAATGCTTCAAGATTAAAGTCTTCAGTACACTAATGGAATTATGTTAACCTATCTGTTGTTGTTATTCTGTATCCAATCCCTTACGTTATTTATCTTCTACTCAAAAATCTCTGGAATGTTCCTATTCACAATTAGCATCTAACCTAGGAACTACCTCAAACCACTACAAATATATTCATCAAAGACCTGGATGAAGGACTGGAGTGTACCATCAGTAGGTTTGCTGATAGTATAAAGCTGGGAGGGGTGGCTGACACACCAGAGTACTGTGCTGCCATCCAGTGTGGCCTGGACAGGCTGGAGAGTTGGGCAGAGGTGTAGGGTGTCCTGCACCTAGGGTACAGGTTAGAGGCTGACCTGCTGGAAAGCAGCTCTGGGTGTGCTGGTGGACAACATGATGACTCTGAGCCAGAGTGGCCAAGAAGGCCAGTGGCATCTTGGGGTGCATCAAGGAGAGTGTGTGGCAAGCTGGTCAAGGAGGGTTATCCTCCCTCTCGACTCTACCCTGGTGAGGTCTCGTCTGAAAACTGAGTTTAGTTCTGGACTCCCCATTCCAAGAAGGGCCAGGAACTGCTTGAAAGGATCCGGCAAAAGGCTAGGAAGATGATTAGGGAATTAGAACATCTCTCTTAGAAAGAAAGGGTGAGGGACTTGGGGCTTTTGAGCCTAGAGAAGAGGAGACTGAAGGAGAACCTCACCAGTGCTTATAAATACTTAAAGGATGAGTGTCAGGATGGGGCCAGGCTTTTTTTCAATGTTGCCTAGTGACAGCACAAGATGTAGAGGGCACAAACTTGAGCATAGGAAGTTCCATCTAACCTGAGGAGGAAATTCTTGACTTTGAGGGTGGTGGAGCACTGTAACATGTTGCCCAGAGAGGTAGTGGAGTCTCCATCTCTGGAGTCATTAAAAACCCACCTGTGCAGCCTGCCCTAGGTGAACCTGCTCTGGCAGTGGTTCTTGGACTAGATGATTGAGTCCTTTCCAGCCCCTATCATTCTGTGATTCTGTGATCAAGTTATGAGAGCTTTGCATGTGTGGTTAACTACAGCTTTTTGCCACTTGGGCTGAGCATTAACCCTAGGCTGTGCCTTGGGAATGATGGCTGCTGAGCAAACGTAACCACTGTTTTGCTTTTACTGTGCGTGGTGGGACTGTCAGCTTCTGGTGATCATGAAGTGGCTGGTGAAAAGTGTGCCAGTAGTAAGCAGCTTTCCCACACTTGACAAGGTCAGACAGTGAGGTAAGGAACAGGTGGTGTAGCCTGGAAAAAGAAGAAAATAAGGAGGAGATAAAATGTGAACTTTTCTCTAGACCCAGATAGTGTCCCTTAAGGCCATGAGTAACATTTGGCAACTTGGACATTACCAGGAGCCAAGAATGGAATGACTGCAAAGATCATCCTTTCAGTGCTGGAGATGACTCTCCAAATCAGGGTTGAAGGATACTGGCAGGGTTATGTGTGTAAGCTTGTGGTGTTGCTTTCTGCATGGTGTGTATTTTCTGGAGGAACAGAAGACTTCAGTTTCCAAGGCTGGGAGCCAGCAGCTCACAGCAGCAGTGAATTAGCATGAAAACAAAGATGCACTGTGCTGTGGATGTGCTTGTACTCTTCTATAAATTGTAGCTTAAGTCAGTAGGGAAACGGAGCTTGTAAGAAGTTTAATGAAACTATAGGCGTAGAAATACATTCATAAGTGTTCTATTTACTTCAATTAGTAATAGCATGGATAAAATAATAAAAATAATTAGTTCTTACATGGATACATTATTTACAACTCAGCGGGGTTGTTAGGGCAGTTTAGATTTTAAACAAGCTTTGATTGCCCCCATCACAATAAAAAAACAAAACAAAAGCAACAAACAAAAAGACATCCAACAAAAAACACACAAAAAACCTGTAGGAGAGGTTAAAAATAGTATTTTCCTTCCTTGCTTTGTGGCTTCTGTCCATAGACAATAAATACTGAAAATAACTGTGAATTGGAGGCCAATGCATGTCAAGAAGGACAAGTTTCCAAACAGGACAGATGAGCAATAAAGGAGTAAGACAGTCCTGTACCTGCTGAAGCTTCCTCATATTTTCTTTCTTCAGGAGCAGTTTCAAATTGAATGCCTGCCTATATCTGAACAGGCATGAATTGAGACCAAACATAAATAAAACCAGATGTCTGAAGTAAAATCTGTGTGAGAAAGAAAAGGCCTTGGTCTTCTTGGTGGTGCTGAAAGTGAGAAGTTGTGGACTTTGGCATCTGGGAGCAGCAATATACGAATAAATGGATTTTAATTTGTGAGGGTGATAATCCATGAACAGATGACTGTTTAAATAGTCCTTATGCTCAATTTCTTTTTTGAGTCATGACACACATAATTTAGGATGCCAGAACAGATTCATAGATGTATGTTATGGCCTAAATCTCATTTACTACATATAATTAAGCAAAACTGAAGCAATCTAACTCGGAGATTTTTATAGTTCTAGTGATGTCTGTGATGAGATGCAAGATTTTACAGGCTGAAATTCTGTCTTAGGTAAAGGTAGAAAATAGATTTTTTTTTTTGAAGTTGCAAATGCAAAATAGGTTTTGACTATTTCATTGTTAAATGTCTGGCAGTTTTTTATCACTTTTGTGTTTTAAGAGATTACTTTGTGACTGAAAGGTAACAAATCATAGAAGGCCTGTTTAATGCACTGCATACTGTCTGTGGTGCTTAATTCAGGGCTGGAGTAATGTTTTATGTGTTGAGGGCTGCTGTCTGCACTGACATGCACAGAAAGACTAATGGAGCTGGGATTTTCTTCTAACTTGGTGATTTCCTGTGGTTAGTGTTGGTTCTGAAATTATCTTTTTTAGTTAAGTAGGTTTTTTTTCTATGTGATACTATATGAATTAACTCTTTCAGTGTAAACCCTTTTTTTCTTCAAGGATTTGATCAGACTTTGTTCCAATGGGGAAAAAGTGATTTGAAAATATTAGTAGAATGTTTAAATGAGAGTAGCTGGACACCTACTGCCAGCTTTTATTACTTTTCACAATAAAAAAGCCATATATCTCCTGCTATGAGTAATAAAAATTAAAATAGCCTCCAAAATCAAATAATTCATGGATTAAACCTGTAGATAAGGTGTTCCCTCTGATGAGAAGCACTGTGGAATTTATAATGTGGTAAATCCTGCTTTAATAGTGTTCTTTAAAGCTAGGTCCTGCTACTAATTAAATCAGTAGATAATTCTGAAAAATGGAAGAAGTGAACACTGATTGCGAATCTAGGAAGCAAATTAAGTTAACATTCCAGAAGCAACCTGAATCTACCTTTTCAGAGAAAAAAGGGAGTTTTTAGGCACATGTTTAGAATAGTAACAGCAATACAGGCTCACAGTTGAAATTCAGTTTTGCAGGTGCCTTTCAAAATATTCTCTTTCTACATATTCCAATTCTTGGTGAGAAGATACCAAATTTGACCACGCTACATCTCACATTAGTTATTATTTTGTTTGCAGTTATATTCAGTTCGTTAAAATATTGAAACGGAATATTAAAAATGTGAAAAAATACTGAATATTAAACTGGGTCAAAAATCTTCTTTCTGCAATTTTGTAGTGCTTCAATGTGTTTCAAAATGGGCTTCTGTTAGTTGCCCTATTTGATCTGTAGCTCTTGATAAATAATAATTAAGTTTTCGTAAAAGAAATAATTTCCCTAATACTGAACTTTTTCACATGAGATCTGTCAAATTGGAAGTTTGTTTTTGTTTCTGTTTTTTCAATTGCTGTTTTAGCTTTTAGCATTACTTCTGAATGCCTTTACCAGGGCAAACCATGGATGTTGGAAGTTCTGAAGAGCCATTTCTGTTGTGTTTGCATAGTGCTGTTACAGGAATGCCTAAGGAGATAGTTTCCCATATCACCAAGAGTGAAACAGGGCTAAGCTGATCCTATGCACTCTGTGGCAGTTTGGACTTCTCAGTGCTGAAGGGACTATACCTGAACAGCACATTGTACTTACTAGCCATGTAGCAGGAGCTGATGGCTGGTGGCCTTTGAGCTTTGTGGTGGCATAGCCTGATGACTGGTTGGGCAGACACCATTCCCATTGCCCCAGGTGAAAAGGAAGAGCAGTCTGGAGCTGGTAACTGAGTGCAACCTGGAGTGCAGGCCATCAGGCAAGGTCATGGTGGTGGGGCAGGTCAGGCCAAGAACACTTGTGTTTAAGATGGATTATGGTTCCTGGGGTCAGGCAGTCACCAGACAAGGAGGTAAAATCCAGGGTAAAGTCAGGAGGTCTCCCTGGTCCAGGGGTGGTATGAGAATTTGTGTATGTGTATCTCAGAGTATAAACATGGAATCACAGAACACCAAGGGTTGGAAGAGACCTCTGGAGATCATCCAGTCCACAGCAGCTTGCCCAGGATCACAGTGTCCAGGCGGGTGTGGAATCACTCCAGAGAAGGAGACTCCACAACCTCTCTGGGCAGCCTGCTCCAGGGCTCCAGCACTCCCATGCCAAAGAAATTCTCCCATATGTTTAGGTGAAAACTCTTGGGTTCCAGTTTGCTTTAGCTGACACAATGGTTCCTATTGTGTACAAGGGTTGTTGCCCAAGAGTTGTAGGCCTAAGCCTGGATGCTTCTATTCCATTTTTGTATAGACCCTCATAATCTTATTTGAATGGTGACCAATATTTATTGTCTTAAAGCAGTGATAGCAATCTGTCCAGTCATGCAGACAAAACATGATATTATCAGTCAATCCATCAATCAAGTGATCCTAGTGTGGAAAATGGGACTTGAATGGAGAAGGCTCTCTCACAATGAATTTCTTTAGCAGTTGATGGGCAGAATCTCTCTAGTTGCTCTCTGACCTAGGAGTTCTCTATATTCTGATCGGAGTTATACTGTGACAGCTTAAAAGTAGTGAAGTGTTGCCAGTCCTTTCAGTCCTTTGAAATGACACCTGGAGATGCTGAAGATATGGTGCCTTGTGAATTTCATTTCCACTACCCTCTGCATTTCTACAGTGCTGCTGTTGAACATTGCAACACAGTATTAACTTCTAGCACTACTTCTCAGTTCATCCTAACAAGAGTTTTGGATTTTTTTTGAATCTGAGCTGTATTAGGACTCAGGCAGTGTAACTTCATGAAGCTGAAAAGGATTTTTATTTCTGGTATTCTCTTTCACTTTCTGATGAATGTTATGTCTTAACTACTTAAGCTTGTACCCACATATCTAAAACTCACTTGACCTAATGGTTCATTTCTATGCTCTGTTGTAAATTATATTACTAACAGCTTAATGACGTAATTATATTTTAGCATTGCTAACTCTGGAATTTTCTCCTTCATCTTTTCATTGTATTAACACTTTGATGGTTATGGAATGCTTCTGTTTATGTTTCTGAAGGAAGAATGTCTCAGTGTATAGTATTTAAAAACTACCCTCTCTGTAAATGAATGAGAAATGTCTAGTAACTCAGATCTCCTGTTGGAAAGAACATACCTGCAAGTGTATTTGCCTTTTGCTTTAACCAAATGCTGTTGAACTCTTGAGTTCTTTTTGAGATTAGTGAAGTCAGAATTTAACTCTCTAATGCTGTGTTAATCTGTTTTGGTAGAAGAGTCAGGTTTTTTTATGTAATATGTATTTATTTTAAGGTGAAAAAGTCAAAATACATGATTGCCACTGCAGAATAATACTTCCTTTTCATCTGACTTGATGAGGTAGTTTTGTCATAAGGGCTTGGCCAAAACAGAACCAATTGGGAGACTAGTAAATACTCTTATTTTCGTGGTTGGGTTGGTTGTGTGTGTTTGGTGGTTTGTTTTTTTGTTTTTTATTTGTTTGCTTTGATTTTGTTATATTTTTATATTGGTGTTTTTAATTTGGTCACCTAGTTAACTAAAATACTTCCTAAAATAAAATTTGATGCAATGTTGTGCCAAAATAGTTTCTTGCATGTGGCTATTACAACTCCCACTGTGTTTATCTGGTTTCACCATGACTTTGGCAGATTGATGAATTAACATGCCATGAAGGCATGTAGATCTTGATTTTTTTTTTTTAAGTGAAGGGCTATTTACAATACTGGCTGGTGTTGCAGTTGTGAGCAGGCATGGAGGTTGGCAGTAACTGAGCACTTGGGCGAGGGTTTGGGAGGGTATATCATGAATGGTTCTTGACATACTGAATTGGTCATGTAGTCATTTCTCCTGAGTGGGAACTGCCCACTTGCTGGCATTTGTCAACAGGAAAATTCCAAGCAAGTAGAGTTCCCATAAAGTGAACTTTATAAGTGTTTGAAAAGGAAAAAAAAAGCTTTGTGCTGTTAGGTTGTTTTTATTATTATTGTTGTTGTTATTATTATTTTACTATTAGTGCTACTGAAATCCTAGCAAGTGGCACTTCCATGCCTTTCCCCACCCCTTCTCTTTCTTGCATTCTTTCTGTGTTGACAGGGTAGAAACTGAAAGGTTTGTGGTGTACTTCGGGTAAGTGCAGTGAACTGTGGTTTGTCTTCAGTGAATCAGTGCTTTGTTTTACAAGTGACTGGTTTGGACAGAATCTGTCTTTATAGTTTCTTTCCCTCTCAGGAATCATGTCTTCTGCATCTCTTCAGACAATGCATGCTTGCCCTTTGGTGTTCAGTTTGATGGCATGGGGTTGTGGTTTGAAGGCGTTTCTTTCTTTAGGATCTGTGAATGATGGAAGTTATGAATGCATGGCTCACTGTTTGATACTTGAGCATTTGATGTAATAACGGATTAGTTGTTTTAAACTGACGGAAGTAATACTTGCCCCAGCTAAGTGTTTGAACAGGGTAGAATTCTGTGGTCAAAGATGAACAGTTCTCTTGGTTTTGAATAACCTACATTTAGTTAAGTTAATAAAAGTTATTGTATCTGCAGATAGAATGTCTTATTGTGCAATAAACATGGTATGTTACCCTTTTAGATAGATATTTCTTGGTTTACACCTTATATCCTCCCTGTAGACTTTGCTACAAGACATATTTGTTTATTTCTTAAATAACTGGGCGTTCCAGTTATTTATGGAGTGTTTGTGGAAACAGTTCCAAAACTGATTTCAAATATTGGGTGTAATAGATCACATTTCTTCCTACATGAAATAATGTTTCATGAAGTCTGGGTTGTAGTGCAAAGAAACCATAAAATATATTTATAATATGTTTGGCCAAGAGTTGACATTTTCTTCCAGGAAGCATGGAAGACGCACAGGAGTCTAAACACATAAAACGCCAACTAATAAACCTCATCCAAACCATCAGTCTGAAGGTACATTTGTGATACATCCTTCAGTATCAGTTTTTCTGGCATTTTTAATCACAGGTTACATTTGTTTTGGTTGGAAGAGATCAAGTACAACCGTTCACTCAGCACTGCCAGGTAGCCACTAAAACCATGATCCTCAGCACCACATCTACATGGCTTTTAAATCTCTCCAGGGACAGTGAATCCACCACTGACCTGTTCAGGGCCTGGCAATCCTTTGAAGGAAGAAGTTGTTCCTCATGTCCAACCTGAACCTTCCCTGACACAATTTGAGGCTGTTTTCCTCTTGTCCTTTTACTTGATTCTTGGGAAAAGAGACCAACCTCCACCTCCCTCTGGCCTCCTTTCAGGAAATTGTAGACAGCAGTGAAGTCTCTGCTCAGTCTCCTCTTCTCCAGACTGAACAACTCCAGCTGGCCTAAAACCGTGCCCAGTGATGGGGGATGGTCCCTGCCCTGGTCCTGCTGGCCACACTATTGCTGATAGAAGCCAGGATGCTGTTGGCCTTCTTGGGTGCCTGATCACGCTTGGTCCTTGCATAAACGTGAAGCAGGCACTCATATAGCTGATGTCAACGTGTATTTCCACAGTCACAGTCTCAAGGTGCCCAATTCCAAGTACCAGTATAAAATCATGTCATTGAAAATTACCACACCTGAGGAAATAAATGCAAGAAATGTGCAGTGCTTCTGTTGTGTGATGTAGCCCATTCATGTTCATAAGACCTAAGAGGTTATGTAGCACTAGGCCAAGGAGACAAATCCTCCACCAAGAATAGCTCTATTTGATCATGTTCACCATATGCTTTTAGGGAGCAGGTTTGTGAGTAAAGGAGGAGAAAAGGCATGAGTCTGAGCTATCTACAGTAGGTCCAACACTTACTAGAGTCAGACTGGGACCATACAGGTAGTGCACACATCTTACAGAAGGCAAATTGACACAGAGATGAGGATGAAATCCACTGGGGTAAGTCTCCTCCTCTTGACAATAGCAAATTTTGCAGAAAAGGGTAAGAATGTGCATTCCCCAATGTAATTTCTATTTGTTTATGGGATTTTGGATGGTTCTCTGCATTACATTCCAAGTACAAAGTAATACTTGAATGTAACTCTAATTTTTTAGTGCATGAATCTGTTTATCTTCCCCTGTGTTGTCTGCATGTGTGACTAACAATATCCAGAATCACCAATTATGAAAACTACTGAGGAAAAAAAAAAACAATAACCAGAAATTCAGAAGTAGGAGGTGTTTTTACAGATGGATAAACCGTATTGTTGTTCTCAATTTCTTTTAGTCTTTGAAGGTAGTGGTTTCCATAATTTGCTCATAAAATTCACCAGTCTTCTGATGCGCTTCATGTAGGTATGGATTTCCTTCCCAAACAGAGTTGTCATTCAGAACCCCTCTCTTGCCTTCCTTCTCAGGGTCAGTGTGGAAAATCAAATACTGAAATATGGGTTTACTACTCGTGAAATTATTATTTTGGAAAATGATGATCCTGGAGGAGTGTTTGAATTTTCTCCCTCTTCCAGAGGTCCCTACAGTATCAAGGTAGCTATCTGAGTGATTTCTTTTAATCATTATGGACAACTTAGTTTCAGCAGAGTGCTAGAAAATAGATGGATTTTCTGTTTTGTGTGTGTTTTTTTTTTTTTTTTTTTTTTTTTACAGGAAGGGGAGTCTGTTGAACTACAGATTGTTCGTAGTAGAGGAAGTCTTGTCAGGCAGTTTCTGCTCTACACTGTAGAACCAAGAGACAATAATGAGTTTTATGGAAGCACAGGAGTTCTGGAATTCAAACCTGGTGAAAAAGAGATCATACTTACTCTTCTGACGAGGATGGATGGAATTCCAGAGGTGAAAATTAATATTTTTCTCTTTTCAAATTGTGATCACAGGCATCTTAGTTTGTCACTTATTGACATACAGGCAAATATGTAGGAGCAAATATGTAATGGCTTTTCTCCAGAATGTCTTCCCAACCTCCAGAACAGAGATAATTTAAAGATGTCTTTGGGTTTAATAGTCCTTAGTGGGTTTTTCCTTGTGAATTGAAACAGTTGTGCTTTGAATCCATTAGCATCCATGGCATTCTGTGTTCTACAGTGCCATAGTTTAATGATCTCTCTGTAAAGAGCCACTTCCGTCTTGTTTCATATAGAATGGTTTGGGTTAGAAGGAACCTTAAAGATCATCTAGTTCCAACCCCCCTTGCCATGAGCAGGGATACCAGGGATTTGTTTTCTAGTAATCCTCTGCCAGTTTCACACAGTGCTCTGTTTGCCAGAGAGATAAATTAGATGCAATACTTGTCTTAATGTTCCTTGAAGTTCCCTGAATTACCTGTGAGCTTTTTTCAAGAAATATATGAGGTACAAAACCAGTTAGATTAAAAAAGCAAGCTGATACATTATTTTTAATTACTGTCACTTAGTTTAAAATCTTTGCTTTGCCTTCTGGAATGCAAAATGCAAAATGCAAAATGCAAAATGCACCTTTCAGGGATCATTACAGATACATTTGTACCAGAGGACTGATGTGATTCTAAGTACACAAAAATAAGTCCTTGCCTAACATAATGCTAAATGTTTTGAGAAAACAGTCCTATCAGAGTTAGAAATGTCTAATTATTTATTTGTTCTGATGGCAGTCTACAAACACATTGTGCATGTAGAAAGGGTGTGTGATTCCATTTTGTCTGATTTTATTACCTCTTTCTGCCTGCCAAGGGACTGTGGATGTTTGCTTGCTTGTTTTGGATGTGAATATTGAATGCATTTTATTCTGACTGAGTTTCCCTCTTCTAGCTGGATGAGATGTATTCTGTAGTACTCAGTGGCTACACTGAAATGCCAGGCAAGCTGGGGAGTGCCACAAGGGTCAATATAACCATTTTGAAGAATGATGATCCACATGGTGTCATTCAGTTTCTACCTGATGAACTATCAGTGACAATAAAGGAAAGTAAAGGAGATCTCATCTACACTGGTAATTCTTTTTAAATAGTTCCTGCTTTATCTTCTTTATGCTCCTGCAAGGCTGCTTTTCCCATTTCTTCTTTCTAGGAGAATCATATAATAGTAACAGTTGGACCTCTGTGGATCACTGGTCCAACCCCTGTACTAAAGCAGGGTCACTCACAACAGGTTGCCCAGGATCACAATGGCCAGGTGGGTTTGGAATCTCTCCGAAGAAGGAGACTCTACAACCTCTCTGGACAGCCTGCTTTAGTGCTCCAGCGCTCTCACAGTAAAGAAGTTTCTCCTTCTATTTAATGGAACCTCATGGGTTTCAGTTTTCATCCGTTGCCACTGGGCACCACCAAGGGTCTAGCCCCATCCTGACTAGATGTTGATGGGCATTGATAAGATCCCTTCTCAGGCTTCTCTTCTCCAGGCTAAACAGCCCCAGGGCTCTCAACCTTTCCTGCTCACAGAGATGGTCCAGTCCCTTCAGCACCTTTGTAGCCTCTGCTGAGTTTTCCCCAGTAGTTCATGTCTCTCCTGAACCTGGGGAGCTGAGATCAGTGTATGACTCAAGTCTCCACTCAGCAGTTTCCAGAGTGGTGCACTGCCAGCATGATGAACAGTGGGTCACAGAACACCCGAATGGGCTCCCCAGAGAGGTTGTGGAGTCCCCTCTGGAGACTTTCAAGCCCTGTATGGATGTTTTCCTATATGACCTGCACTAGATTCTATGATCCTTCTCTGGCAGAGGGGTTGGACTTGATAATTTCTGGAGGTTTAGGCTGGGTGCCTCCTATTGCTGCCACATGAATTACACCTCTGGTGTCCCAGGTGCCCACCTGATGGGCGTATTTCTACCCATAAATCCTGCACCCTATCAATCCATCTGCAAAGCCATTCTCTTCCTCTTTCTTCCCTCTCTGCTCTCATGGGAGATGCTCTCTCTTTCGGGTAATGCTGAGGGAGTATCTCAAAGCCTCATAGGCCTGTCTAGGCCTAATGCCAGGAGGAGAAAGGAAGGGGGAGGCAGTCTCAGACCTGGCCAGCCTGAGACTCGCCTAGCAGTGGGGGGGAAGAAAGAGCCCTGGGGGTTTGGGTATACCCTCAGGTGGGAGAAGGGAAGGATTGGAAAGCTTTTGGGGTTATCTAAGGGGCTCTGTATGCTTTGGGATACTCTTTGCCACTATGCTTTGTAGTTTTCTGTAGCTCCACCAATCGCTTTTCCATTTAAACTTTCCATCACTCTCCAATCCATTTGTGTGAGTGTCATTCTTTTGTCCTTGTCGGGGCAAGAGAGGATCTGTCTGACCTCAAACCATCACACCCCTACCATCCTGTGATCCTATGAAATGGCAGTGGAGGATCAAGCCAGTAAATAAATGTCTGGAGAATATTCTTGTGGTGGTTTGAAACTGTCTTTTTAATTTTTCCTTGCAAAGTTCAGAACAGAGAAAGTGAAAGAATGTAAATAAGTCACTCTTGGGTGTAAGAAAGCAAAATACTGATTGTTCTAAACACTTCCATTGGATAGATAGAAATGTTTAAGAACTATTACCCAAAACAAAGTAGGCACTCTGCACATTCTGTGTTCTGCAGTGGGGGCAGTTGCTGGGCTGTCTGGCTGCTGTTTCTTCTTCTCCTCTGGCTGAAGATAACACGTACTGACCTTGGCAGCTAAGTTAACAACTTTCTGCTTAACTAACTCTGCTTCTCTGTCCAGGGGGGTCTGGGGGTAAGCTCTTGGGAGAGAGAGAGGCCCCTTTGGGAGGGTCCCCTTGGGGGGAAGCAAAGGGAGATTGGTTGTGCTTTTTCTGTTGATTGTATATATTTGTGAATGTTGTGAATTTTGTATATTTGTACATATTCATTGCATTTCATCATAGATTTTAGACTCTGCTTGTAAATACAGCTTTTCATTTGCTTCCAGACTGAGCTAGCCTGGTTATTGTTGGTGGGGGGGGGAATTTCAGCTCACACCGACACAATTCTAGAGGGAAGTGTTGATCTGTGTGCAAAATGTAACCTGGAGGCAGTAGCCCTGCCTGTGGAAGATGAAGGATAGGATGCTGTGTGAGAGAAGAATAGAGCTGAATCTTCATATGGGTATCTTCAATTTTTCTTTTCACTTATCAAGTGCATTTATAGGTCAAAAAAAATAATAGATTCAAACAAGTTTGAACTGCTTTACTGGTATGTCTCTGTGTGACCTTTCTTGTAGTGCTTTCACATAATGTTAGCTTTGCCAGAAGTGTATTTGCTAATTATTCCACTTCTTTTTTTTTTCCCTTTGTTTAAGCATTACTGACCCTTTTATTTTTGATTGGTGTTGTTCTAAAGGTGCTGGCTGACTGTGTATGTTTGCTTTTTTTCAGCTGATTACAGAGTTGTAAGAAACCAAGGAAACTATGGCAATGTTAGTGTGTCTTGGGTTGTTGACCCAGCCTGTACCAATGACATCTATCCAGAACAAGGGACTATTTTCTTTGATAATCTGGAATTCTCAAAAAATATCACCATTTATTCACTACCAGATGAGGTAAATTCTTTTGAAGTATGTTTTTTTTTTTTTGTGAGTGTATAGGACAAAATGTGAGTGCAAAAACATTAAAATTTGAGGAGAATTTAGAAACGCCTTTTTTTCAGAGGCTGATAAGTATATGTAGGAAAAATCAAAATACTTGGGCAAAACTGGGCAAAACCCTAAGGGAATTTGTGAAGCTGTGCATACCTATAAACAAAAACAGTTAGAAATTGAGAATACTTGGATGTGGTTAAATTATAGAAATACTCATTTGAATAAACCCCTTGTTTTGATATTTTTTATCTTTAATGCTGATGTATTTGAAGTATTGTAAGAAAGACTGAAAATAACTAATAATAAATAAAAAGAGCTGTAAAAACAAAGGTAACTTTTGACATCTTTACAACAGTGTAGATAAGAGGAGTTATTTACAAGGATTTTAGAATGATAATTTCTGTGATTTTTTGATAGTTTCTCTTCTATGAATCCTCATTTGCCATCTCTCTTGACACACCGAAGGTTCAACAAATAAAAAACAACACTCAGAAGTCTCTAGTTTGTTAACTCACTCAAGTGTTCATTTTGCTATCTTCATTGCTTTGTATGCAAGAAATTAATTTTGCCATCCTTTCAGATACCTGAAGAGATGGAAGTTTTTGTCATCAGTTTATTCAATGCTACTGGTGGAGCCAGGCTGGGCAATATAACAAGTGCAATTCTACAGATTACAAGAAATGATGATCCCATTTATTTTGCTGGTTAGTTGTTGTTGTTTTAAAATGTAGAATACATGTATTACCCCAAACAGATTTTACTGACAGAACAGATCATTGAGAAATCCTAATCCCAGCGAAGCTCATGTGAAAACCTTGTTTTTATTGGGTTGAATTTCTTGTTGATTCCTTGATAACCTTCCCTTATTTTATTTCATTGTTCTATTTGGTGAAACTGGGATTGGTTAGGTGGCTAAGTGCTGCTGAATTATTTCCATGCCTTTACCACATATACCTTGTTTCCCTTGAGGAGAAGAATGCTCTTGGGGAGGATTAACAGTATCGGCCAGATGCAGGGAGCTGAGGCATGAACTCAGGTACATTTGCTGCTTTTGTATTTTCAGAACCTCTGACAGTGAGTGTCAAAGAAGGAAGTGCTGCAAACTTCACAGTCCAGAGGAATGGATCTGCTGATGTTGCTGTTGCTGTTCAGTATATTACTGTTAATGGGGATGCAACAGCTGAAGAGGGAGACTTTGTTCCCAGTGGAAGGAGCAGTGTCATTGTGTTTGAAGTTGGAGAAAGAGAGCAGAAGTTATCTGTATATATTAACGATGATGATACTCCTGAAACTGATGAAACATTTTATGTCTTCCTTTTGAATTCTACAGGTAAATGTAATCATTTGACATTTAATAACTTTTCTCCTTTCTTGGTGGAAATATTTTACCAGCTTAGTCTTACCAAAAAGGAATATATAAATTCCAAGTATTACAAGAATAAAGTTTGCTTCAACATTCCTATAAAATTGTTGTACACATTGTGTTTGGATTTCCATCTTGCATTGTTTAATGGGAAACAAACCCCAGATTATGTCACTGAAACCTTTCCTGCAAAAACAACTGGAGTGAAAGTCTCTTTTCAAATGTAAATGCTCCAAATTAGATGGGGTTTTGACTTGACTACAGAAACACAAGGCTAAAGAATGTTGGTACTGCGACAGCCTTAGGGAAAAAGGGATTCTTTCACATTTTTTGTCGTGCTCCAGTGTGTACAACACAACTGCCTGATTTTTGTAAAAACAAACAGAGCTGCCTTATTTTAAAGGGAAAGCTTGTAAGTTGGTGTCTGTTTTACTTCTGTGGTAGATCAGGGCATGAATAATTTTTTTTCAGTCCATTACAGTTTTGCAAGTCTTAATCTACAGAAAATTGTGTTAGAAATTGCCCAATGTACAACCAGTGAAGAACTGTCTCAGAAGTTTCTAACATTTTTTTTCTTTCTAAAAAAGATCATATAACAGTAAATGATGTAGAATTTGTTTAGCACATTCCTATTTTTGAATTAAACATCTTTTGGAATAAGCTATCACTGCTGTGTAATCCTGATAAGAAAATACAAATTAAATGTAAGATATAGGAGAATTTTCCTGGGCTCTACCTGCTTAATAAAGACCCTCCCCACTTCTAGCTCTGCCAAAACTTAAGGTGTGATGGGAAATCATCTACATTTGTGTTAGCAAATGTAATGATTTGGTTCAGTTTTCATTATTAGAATCATAGAATCGGACTGGGTTGGAAGGGACCACAAGGATCATCCAGTTCCAGCCCCCCTGCCATGGGCAGGGACACTAGATCAGGCTGGCCAGAGCCTCATCCAGCCTGGCTGCAAACACCTCCAGGGATGGAGCCTCAACCACCTCCCTGGACAACCCATTCCAGGCTCTCACCACTCTCATGGGGAAGAACTTCTTCCTCACATCCAGTCTGAATCTTCCCACTTCCAGCTTTTTATTCTGTAGCTGAGGGGCAGTAACAGGTTGTGGATGCACTGTGTATCTGTATTGAATGAGCCACCAAAACACTCACTGAGACTTGAGGGGCTGCAATTTAATAAAGCAAAGGAAAGCTATCACAAGTAACCATCAGACCACACGTCAGATTGTGTGGTAGTTTCACTAAGTGAAATGCCTTCCAAGGATTCGGTTCAAGATGAGGAAACATAAAAATAGATTTCTTCATTGAGACATGCATACTAAGTGTCTTAGCCCTCATTACAACCTGTGGTATTCTAAGTTTTCACAGTGGGACTGAGAGTGCTTCAGGTCACACGGATGTGGACCTGTGGCTGGTTATGAATTGCTCACAGGGCTTCATTGATCTCGAACTGCATGTGCCCTAGACCTTATTGGCAGGCCACCAGAGAATTACAAAGGAATTTTTAGCAATTGTTTGTGTATAAGGTAGTTTATCTGTTTGCTGATGTCAGCTGGCATCCACTCTGGTACTGGTCTCTTACAGAGCATCAGCCTTACCAAAATGTGTCTACAAAGCCATTCTTCTCTTATCTTAAATTTTTTCTTTGGTGATCTCAGTTTACTTGACTATCTTTTTTCAGGATGTATTGACATTTTTTCTTATTATGCTGTTAAGAACACATGATGGCTTTCATCCTGACACACTGTCATGGAATCATTTTGGTTGGAAAAGTCCTCTGAGTCCAACCAGCAACCCAATACCGCCAGGATCATTAAAACATATCCTGCACTGTTATGTCCACACATTTTTTTTAACACCTCTAGGGGTGGCAACTATGCCACCTCCCTGGGCAGCCTGTTCCAATGGCCAACCACCTTTTCAGTGAAGAAATTTTTCCTAATATCCAGTCAAAACTTTCCCTGGTGTAGTTTTAGGCCAGCTGCTCTCATTTTATCACTTGATACTAGGGAGAAGAGACTGACCCCCACCTCACTATAGCGTCCTTTCAGGTAGTTGTAGAGAACCAGAAGGTCTCACTCAGCCTCCTCTTCTCCAAACTAAACAATCACAGTTCCCTCAGGTTCCATGAGAATGGGTAGCTATAGGGAACTTTGCCTCTAAAAGGAGGACCATCACGACATCGTGCAGCCTCTCTAGAATCATAGAATGGTTTGGGTTGCAAGGGTCTTAAAAGACTATCTAGTTCCATCCCACCTGCCATGGGCAGGGACACCTTTCACTAGATCAAGTTGCTCAAGGCCTCATCCAGTCTGTCCTTGAACACTTCAAGGGATGGGCGACCTGTTCCATCATCTCCCACTCATCATGAAAAACTTCTTACATCTGATCTAAATCTACCTTGTTTCACTAAAACTGCTAAGAATACAGAATATTTCTATGCCCATTCCTGAAAGAAAATCCCATTGTGTTCTTGCTGTGACCTGTTGCATGTCGTTCCTGATAGCTACATCCCTTTTAAAAATTATGTTGGGGTGTTGTACTGCAAAGAAAGAACATTTAGAGGTGTGTGAAGTAAAAGCAATACACATCGTTTCCTTTGGAACAAAAAATAGTCTAGTTCTCTTAAACAGGGTGATAAATGAGAAGGGGGTGGAAACAGTGTGCATGTGTGGACATGGGAAGAGTGCTAGAATGTCTGTACAGCGCTAATATGCTTTGATATGGGCATGAACAAATTCTTAGACATTGCTTTTAGCTTGTATTTAGTGCACTATTTCTATTCTAGGTCTAAAGGAGAACTAGGATCTCCAAATATATCTCTATTTCTTCTGGCTTGACCAATTGTTCAAACAAAATACTCCTCTCATGTAATCTCTTCTGCTTAGACTCATGACCTCCTCTGGTCATATCACTGTGATTTGCCTGTGAATGAGTGTCTTGAATATTGTTTTTCACTGATTGCTATTGTTCTTTTCTTTGCATAAAAGCAGTTGGTGTGAGAAGGAAACACCTCTAGTTTTAGAGTTACCTCCATTTCTGTTTTCAGTTTTGATAAAATCAATCACCCTCTTTTTAGGGGATACTGTTATTTATAAGGCTGGAGTGGCCACGGTCATTATTGAAGCAAATGATGATCCCAATGGAATTTTCTCCTTGGAACCTTTAGAGAAGCCAGTGGAAGAAGGCAAAAGTAACAATTTTTTGTAAGTTATGCCTTTTAAATAACACTTTTTTGTGAACTGACGTATGTGGTGCTTTATGAATAGAGCTTTTATCTTAATCCTGTACAAGTTCGTATCGATAAAAACGTATTAAAGAAAAATAGTTTCAACAAATCCTGGATTAAATGATTTGTAAACATATTGAAGACATCAGCTATTATATTATGAAGTAGACTCTGCATATTAAAATGTGATAGAAGTTGATGTGTAGTGTAAATAAGTAAGACTACAGCATTTTTGTTTTGCTGTGTTCTCAGTAGACGTTAGATAATGAAGAATCTAGATGACTGGGCAGAATATAATTCAGATACAAGAACGGGATTCTTAATTTCTCTTTGCACCCAGTTGGAAGCCTTTCCCTACAAACAACCTATTTATTGCTATTTAATACTGTATTCTTTGCCTTATCTTGTTTTTCTTGTGGTAGATACAGATAAAGGTCTATACTCAAGTCCAGATGTGACTGTCTTCTAGACAGAATATACTTTTGACTACATTGACCTCTGAAAGTATTTTCCCTCCAAACACTGAGCTATATTCCAGAATGAGCAGTTGAGAAATTATTGCTTGACATCTTAAGGTGTTATGGTCCCTAAAGTCAGGATGGTATTATGATTTGTCCAAAATCATGATTCTTCATTAAGAAACCTCTAGACAGGATACAAAGGGAAGTTAGTTCAAAATAACTGTGGCAATATGAGCAATTAGGGAAGAAGCTTTTTTCACATTTATGTCTTTTTTTATGATTAGTTTCTTTCCTTTAAGGCCTTGCAGCAATGCCTATCACTGTGAATCACATTTTTCTGCTTGTTACACATCTGAAAATGAAAATCCTTGAGAATATACTAAATATGTTGTGTGTTTGGGTTTCTCATGCTGTTCTTTGGTGTTTTTTATGACCCTTTGTGATCTTATTTGGAGGATTTTTATTTATTTATTTATTCGATGGTGTGAAAAACAATGATTTGAATGAAACATCTTCGTGTACAGATTCTTCTATGGAAGAGCACCAACATTTGAGGTTTTTGCTCATCCCTCCCAGATGAAATATATTTAGTAGTGATTTATCTCTTCCATGTTCTCACTGCTTTGTTGTTGTGTAGTACATGACAAAAGCTCGGAGTAGCATGCAGAGTAACCATTGAGAACTTGGTTTTACTTATTCACTCCTAATCTGGGAAAAAAACCCCAGATTTCTAAAGGATATAAGACATAACCCAGATTTAATACCAATGTAAGAAAGTGCTGAAGGAGGATTGATGGTTAAAAGGGAAAGTGTTTGTGATTAAATAGAGGTGATTCTCTTTCTTATCTAAGTGTAGATAAGTAGAACAATTTTTAATGTTATTGTTCAATCTTTCTATATCACTGAACAGGGTTTTGAGACATAGAGGGCACTTTGGAAATGTCTCATTGACGTGGCAGCTGTTTGATAATGGCTCTGCCCTGAGGCCAGGAGAAGAGTTCTATGAAACTTATGGGACTGTGCACTTCATGGATGGTGAAGGATCAAAGCCGATAACACTCCGAGCTATTTCAGATAGAATTCCTGAATTCAATGAATTTTACATTCTAAAGTTGGTGAATGTTTCAGGTATTTGTCTTCCATATCATCATTTCCATCATATCTGATAGAAAATAATTATATTGAACCAATCAAAAAGAAACCAGCCCTGGAAAGACCTTTGCCCTATGTCATGTCTTGATAACCTACACTTTTACGGTAAAGTGTTAGGTTTTCTTTTTCATTTAATCTTAATTTAGGTATATGGATGCAATTACTCAGTTCATTAGTTACACACATTTTGGTGGTCTGACTTTTATAAATAGGATGCTTCTTGGTGATTTCAGAGGTGTACATCTTTGTGTAGTGGAAGACAAAATAGAACTATTAAGGGCTATGCATGTCTACCAAATGGGGGTTGATTGCTTTGTTTCCTTTTTTCTAGAGGAGGTAAGAAACTTAAAATTACCAGATACTTTTACTTAAATCACAACTGCTGCAGGTTTCACAGAATCACAGAATTGTCAGGATTGGAAGGGAACTCAAAGATCATCTAGTTCTAATCCCCCTGCCATGGTCAGGGACACCCTCCACCAGATCAGGTTGCCCAGAGCCACACCCAGCCTGGCCTTAAAAACCTCCAGGGATGGGGCTTCCACCACCTCCCCAGGAAACCTCTTCCAGTGTCTTATCATCCTTATGGTGAAGAACTTCCTAATGTCTAATCTAAACCTCCCCTCCTCTAGTTTGGATCCCTCTGCCCTAGTGCTATCACTACTTGACACCCTAAAAAGTCCCTCCCCAGCTTTCTTCCTTCAGATACTGAAAGGCCACAGTAAGGTCTCCTCAGAGCCTTCTCTTCTCCAAACTGAACAACCCCAGCTCTCTCAGCCTGTCCTCATAGGATAGGTGCTCCAGGTTTGCTACTGAGCAGAGTTACAAATCTCCCAGACTCAGTCCACCCCAGTGTTATTTGTGGATTTCTGTGCCTAGATAGGTGACCCAGAAAACGTGTGTTGACCTTTCCTGGAAGTGAAATCCTTACACACATACAGAAGGTTTCCTACATGTCATTGGGTAGATTGCTCCACTCTTTGAACACAGAAGTTCTAAATTCACTTCTTGATCTTCATAAGTTCTTACTGTGCAGGAACACATAACTAATGGCGGAACCTGGCAGCTGTTTTAATGCACAACTGTTTACTGATTTTGCAAGGTATTTCTGCTTCTGTTTCAGAGACAAATGGTTCAGATTTTGCTGTTCCATATTCCTGTAAATCTTGGAGTAATACAAGAACTGAATTTGGCCCCGTGTTTGTCAAGTGAAACAAAAGTAGCTTAATATCTTTGACTAATTCAGAAAAGTTGGAGCTAATCTTGTTCTAGCTGACAGAAATGTGTGTTTTGCTGCAGAAAAATAGCATACTGTTTTTTTCTATGAAAACTGCCACTATAGTGTTTTAAAAACAATAAATTCTGTTATTAAATCAGAACATTGGCTGAAAGTTCAGAGGCTCTTTGAAGATTTCAGCCTCTTAAAAAACATTCTTTGTTAAAAAAAAAATCTTCAGGTACTTAGGAACGTTTTTCAGACTGTAGTGTTTGAAACCAACCATTAACTTTTGCTCTGATTTCCTTCATATAGGTGGATTTCCTGGTCCTGGTGGTCAGTTGTCTGAAACAAACCTAGCTGTAACTGTGATGATCCCATTCAATGATGACCCTTTTGGAGTCTTTGTCATAGATCCAGAGAGCCAGGACAGAGAGATAGTGGAAGATGTTCTTTCTGAAGATGATCTTTCCTATATTACAGACTTCACTATCTGGAGACAGCAAGGCACCTTTGGTGTTGTACGTTTAGGATGGGAAATACTGTCTAGCACCTTCCGAGCTGGACTACCATCGATGGTAGACTTCTTGTTGCTAGGATCATTTCCAAGTTCAGTGCAATCTCAGCCACACATGAGACGCCATCACAGTGGAACAGATGCTTTGTATTTCAGTGGGAAAGGGGATGCATTTGGGATTGTTAGTCCAGAACACCTGTGCAATGGCAATGCTGCGCTCACTAATTTCACATTTTCAGCATGGTTAATTCCTAGCATCAGTACTGATGGTTATATAGTGGAAAAGGATGATGATAATGGCACCTTATATTACGGCGTGAAAATCCAAACAAATGACTCTCATGTTTCTGTGATGCTTCATTATACAGCATTAGGATCCAGTTTAACATATATGGCTAAAGCCACAGTCCTGAAGTATCTGGATGAAAACACTTGGCTTCACCTTCTGATTACTCTGGATGAAGGTATAATTGAATTCTACATGGATGGAGTTCCAATTCAGGGAGGAATTAAGAGCCTTAAAGGAGAAGCGATTGCTGATGGTAAGCTGCATTATTTTGTTCTGCGTGCAAAGTTCTGCCACATACGGAAGTCTGCCTCACTGAAAGGTGTATGCTGGGAAAGTTCCAGAAAATTCAGAGTTGTGACAGAGTTTGGACTGCAATAAGCTGAAAATAAGTTAATGATTTATTACAATATTTATATAGGTATGCTTGTCATGCATAACTACAGTTACTTAAGTTTGCAATTAATAATTCCCATAAGATTTACAGCACTTTAAGTGAGAAAGGACATTTTTCCTCTCAGTGTCCTAAGAAAACTAAAATAACGATTTTGTTTCTAGTTGTACATTATATTGTAACTAAGTGTTCCAAGGAACATCAGCATGTGTACCTCACTTTGTCTAAGTGGATTGTCGCAGATGTGGTTTTAGGCATTATGGACTTTCACTATGAAATATCACAGCAGTAATGAGAAGTACATCAGAACAATTTCTTTACAGTCAGACATTTGTAGTCAGAATATTTTTTTTTTAACCCCAGTTTCCCACACCTTTACATGTATCTCTTTTTTTTCTTGGAAATCATCTCCTTTTTGATTTCTTCTCTCACCTTCAGTTTCATATGATTTCCTTGGTGGGGATAGGCAGTGAATGATTATCAAATTCTTGAATATAGTCTCCTTTTCTGTAATTGTTGTGGTTGAGGGGGCAATATTAAGAACCCTCACAACAATAGTAAATGATACGGCAAATGGGTATTAATAAAAATAGTAACCCTTTATTAATGAAAATTGCCAAAACTCGTTGAATAGGATCGTTGTTGGAATATGTATTTACAATGGGAAGACTTGGGGCAAAATACAGACAATTCAGTGCAAACTAGGAGGCAGTAACTTGGAAAGAGAAAGTCCCCGAGAGCAAATAGTGCTTGATTACAGTGGGGGAAGGCTCAATAAGAACCTTTAAACCCAAAGGGCAATGAATTAATTACTCACAGCTGGTTTTACCCAGATGGGGATGCTGCTGCTGCTGCTGTGTGAGTTTCCCACGTGGTCCCAGGCTGATCTGGCTTCAGCGGACAGCAAGCAGTTAACGACATTTCTCGCTTGGGGCACTTGCTTGGTTCCTGGGTAAACTGAGGCACGGCACGAGTCTGGTGGCAAGGGAAGCAGGCTAGGTGGATCCGGCTTCTAGGCTTGTGGCTTATCCAGCTTGCATGTGTATGGCTTGTGGCTTTATCCCAGGCTCCAGACCAGGCGCTCAAGGCAGGCCAGGGCAACTCGAGGCAGCTTCTACGAGACAGGTCCAAGTAGGCTTGAAGCAAGGTTTGAGCAGAGCTTGAGCAAGGTTTGAGGCAAGGCAAGGCAAAGGTGACTACCAAGGCACTTGTCTATATACATCTTAACAGAGATTGATTGGTTCAGTGGGGCACTGAAGCTAACGTGTAACTGCCCAACGGAAAGGTGTTCTGCCAGGCTATAACCATGAAAGGCAGAAGCAAGGACCTTGTCTGGGGGAGCAGTGGTCAGCTCACCTGCTCTCACCCAGGTAAACAGCTTCTTTACCAGACAGGCAGGAGTCCTGTCCCCTTTGTTCTTTTTCCTGCGTTGCCCTGTCTTTCTGCAGGAAGGAGGGAAGAGAAAGGGACTTTGTCTAGACATCTTAAGGCCTGTCTGGGTTTGTACTGGGCCATGTCATAGCCCTACCATGACGTAATAAGAAAGAGAATTTCCAGTGACTGAAGTCTGAGAAATAAATTTGCCCTCTGTAACAAAGCAGTGCCTCTGCAGTAAATTTCCATTATACTTGCAGTGTTGTACCTGATGAAGGATTTTCTTTCCCCTCAGTTTCTAAAACAAAGATGAAATTCAGTGATGCTTTTACTGCTAGAAGGATATGTCTGAGTTATACATTTTCCATATTAGTGGAGATAGCATATTCTCTATCTGAAGATACTAGAATTACAAGGTAAGGAGTTAATCTCTCTCCATTAAATGTTGGATTCTACACAGTGGTGAGTATAATAGCCCAGTTTTTCTCTCCATCCTCTGCCTTGTGCCTTGGGACCATTTTTAGTGCTGTGATTGCTCTAGAACTGAGTCTCTGTGTCTTATGTATGCCAGTCAAGAGCATAGTTTCTTCCAAAACCAGAAAACAGATGGAAAGAAGAGATGTTTCTGTGTTTTAGCACAACAGGGGTGAGCTGTCAGCTATTTGTGAAACAGACAGCTGCGATCCTATGATTTGTGGTGTAGGATAATTGTTTGGAGACAGAGAACTGTAAATGCTGTTGTAGAAAGCATGTAGAATAGGTTGTACATTCCTAAATTCATATTAGCAGTGCATTAGAGGAAAAGCATGTCCAGAAGAGCTAATGCAGTGATGATGAGTATCACTAAAGTGGATCCACTGTCCTAGAAGAGACAAAAGGGGGTCTGTTTAGCAAAATAAAAGCAGAGAAGGGTTGAAGTTGTGCTCCACAAATCTCTAATGGACAGAGTGAGGTTTCTAAGCCTCACTAAGAGAAGGAATGGTGACAATGTGCTGAAAGAACTAATAGGTTGAAAAACGTGACCAATCTAGGATGGAGTTGTTTGACCTGTGATGATCTACCTGGAACACTTGAGATGAAGCTTGAGGAACCTCCTGACTTTGCACTTCAAGATCAATATGATCCCTAATCCAGCGACAGTGAACAGTTTGCCATTGATTTTTAGCAGTAACAGCTACTTAGTCTCAAATTTATTGCTTTAAAGAAATACAGTAATCTGAGAAAAATTATGTTTTCCTTGTCAGGTCCAGGAATAGTGAGAATTGGAGCAGGAGTCAATGGCAGTAGTAGGTATACTGGGCTAATGCAGGACTTGAGGCTGTATGAGCGTAAATTGACACGAGCAGAGATCTACGAACTCCACACAACTCCTGCAAAGAGTGATGTCCACCCTGTCTCGGGGTATCTGGAGTATCGTCAAGGAGAGACCAATAAGTCCTTCATTGTGTCTGCAAAGGATGACAATGAAGAGGAAGGAGAGGAATTGTTCATCTTAAAGCTCGTCTCTGTGCGTGGCGGGGCTCGAATTTCACAAGAAAACTCCACAGCACAGTTAAGAATACAGAAAAGTGATAATGCTAATGGTTTATTTGGCTTCACTGGAGCCTGCATTCCTGAGGTAAGCTGTGCAGAAGGAAAATTATAGGTGAAGTTTTTGGGCACAGGAAAAATAATGCCAAGACCAACTGACCTGCAAGGGACCTTTATTGGTAGTTTTTTGTAGTTAAGTAAAGTTTTTCTAGAATTGGGAAATGCGTGGTTCTTGTCAATACAGCCTCAATATCACTGACACTTGCAATGTAATTTCTAAAAATCCCCCGAGATTGTTTTTATATGTGTAATTGATTTTATTACATAAACTGAATACTGAGGGTTACATTTTTCTAGAAGAAATTTTTTTCTCCTCTTACTCCTGCCACATCTGAGGCTGGTTCATCAGTTAAAGTTTGAGATTTGTTGTTTCGTTGTTTGAGAACAGATTATTTAAAAAAAATTATTTTCCTGCACTACATCATCATAGAATCATAGAATAATTAAGGTTGGAAAAGACCTCTAAGATCATCAAGTGCAACCTCCCACCCAACAACTCCATGACCACTAGGAAAGGTGTGGAAAGATGTGATGTATTTTTCCTTGAGCATTTGCTGTCATTAAATTGCATAGATTTGGTGTGAATTTAGTTGATTCTGACTGTGAGATGCCTTTTTTTCTCTTTTAGACATTAAATTGTTCTTCGGTGATAGCTACTATATATGCAATATATAGACTTGCTAGTTTTTGAGGGAGGATTGAAATAAACATAATTCATTTTTACTTCTTAAATAATTTATAAGGGAGAAAGACATGCTACCTAGGGTTGTGTGTGTATTTATTTTATTTTATTTTATTTTATTTTATTTTATTTTATTTTATTTTATTTTATTTTATTTTATTTTATTATTCTGGAAAACAAATTTCAGAATACTTCCCAATTTGGAAACTGCCATGACCTTCTAATTACATCCTTTCTAACCAAAGTCCTGACACCTTTGAAAGTAACCATCTTACCTGTGTGATACTGGATTTCAGTTTGTTTCCAGTTTGCTTTCTATGTGCCTACCACATGGTATGATAATAGATTCCATCAGTTTCAAATACCACTGATAATGCTGTGATGCCACAGATCATCAACCAACCGTAAAGCAAAATGAAAAATTTATATGGCCTCTTACCTGTTTTGCATTTACCTTGTGTACATTATACCAGGGAAATATTAGAGCTCTCAGTGGTGTTACAGATACACAGCATTGTTTTTTCAGTAGTTTAGTTGCTTTTTGAGCATATCTGCCTAATAAGCAGCTGAAGGCACATGCAGTATCTGCACTGCGTTACAAGCAGCTCTGAAATTTATCTAATGCCTTTTTCTAGCCTTTCTGGCTGTTGTCAGATAAATTTGTTTTCTATTTCAGTTTTATGACTGCAATTTTATAAAATATAGGGCTAATATCAATACCTAACTTGTTCTAAATATGTGGAATTGTTGTGCTGAAGTCACAGAATTACTGAATTGTTTTGGTTGGAAAAGACCTTTAAGATGAGTCCAACCATTATCTAACTCTGCCAGGTTAGGCAGAGTGCAGTCAGGTGCTAAACCATTTCCCTCACCACCATATCTCTGCCTCTCTGCTGCATCTCCAGGGATGGGGAGTGAAAATCATCCCTGACAAAGTCGTGTTCTCTCTGAAAACAGAATTGTAAACAGGAGTGTTTTCAAAGGTTTTACCAGATGATGATAACATAGTTTAATTTTGCGGAATCTGGTTGTCTTCTCCCTTCCCCCCCTCCCCCAGTGTTTCTAGTTGGGGAAATCCAACTATTTCTTTAAATTACTGCTAATATAAAGAAAAAGGAATTGACATGAATATAAAACATGCTTGAGAGGTGAGCCCAGGACAACCTCATGAAGTTCAGCAAGGCCAGGTGCAAGGTCCTGCAGCTGGGTCAGCGCGAAAACTCACCATGAGCCAGCAGTGGTCACTGGCAGCCCAGAAGGCAGCTGTGTGCTGGGCTGCATCCAAAGCAGTGACAGCAGCAGGACAAGACTCTGCTCTCCTGAGACCCCACTTGGAGTACTGAGTCCAGTTATGATGCCCCCCTTATAAGAGGGACATGGAACTGCTGGAGTGGGTCCAGAGGAGGCCATGAAGAACCTCTTGTATGGGGACAGGCTGAGAGCACTGGGGTTGTTCAGCCTGAAGAAGAGAAGGCTCAGGGGAGACCTAATAGCAGTCTTCTAGCACCTGAAGGAGGCCTACAAGAAGGTCAGGAAGGGACTTTTTACAAGGGCTTGTAGTGACAGGATCATAGAATCATAAAATCATAGAATTGTTAAAGTTGGAAGGGACCTCAAGGATCATCGACTTCCAACCCCCCTGCCGTGGGCAGGGACACCTCACACTAGATCAGGTTGCTCAGAGCCACATCCAGCCTCGCCTTAAACACCTCCAGGGATGAGGCTTCTACCACTTCCCTGGGCAGCCTCTTCCAGTGTCTCAACCACCCTCATGGTGTAAAACTTCCTAACATCCAATCTGAATCTACCCACTTCTAGTTTTGCTCCATTCCCCCTAGTCTTGTCACTCCCTGACACCTTAAAAAGTCCCTCCCCAGCTTTCTTGTAGCCCCCTTAAAATACTGGAAGGCCACAAGAAGGTCTCCTGGGAGCCTTCTCTTCTCCAGACTGCACAGCCCCAACTCTCAGTCTGTCCTCATAGGATAGGTGCTCCAGCCCTCTCATCATTCTTGTGGCCCTTCTCTGGACATGTTCCAGCACCTCCAGATCTTTCCTGGAATAGTGGCTCCAGAACTGGACACAGTACTCCAGGTGGGGTCTCACCAGAGTAGAGGGGGAGAATCACCTCCCTTGACCTGCTAGCTATGAGATGTAATGGATTGAAGCTTGAGGAGGGGAGGTTTATAATGGACATTACAAAGAAATTCTTCACGGTGAGGGTGGTGAGATACTGGAACAGGTTGCTCAGGGAAGTTGTGGATGTCCCCTCTCTGGAGGTCTTCAAGGCCAGACGAATAAGGCCTTGAGTAACCTGGTCTAATAGAAGATGTCCCTGCCCATGGCAGGTGAGTTGGAACAAGATGATCTTTAAGGTCCCTTCCAACCTAAACTATTATATGAATCTGTGAATCTATGAAAACCATGGTTCCAGTTGCTTTAAACATGCATATTTAAACATACTGATTATGTCTTTGTTATGTGGTTTTGGAGCAGCAACAGATTGTGTCCTATCTAACTTACCTTTATAGTCCTGAGGGAGACAGTAGAAGCTGTTGCATATTCCGCTAAGTTTCAGCTTCCTACCACTTCAAAAGTGCTGAAATAACATGACAACTTTTTTTTTTCCTACCTGAATTCAACTAGCCTTAGATAATTCCATGTTTGCATTTACTGCTTTCATTAACTTTGGCACTAACAAACATTTCAATTTCTTGCTTTCTTGCAGGCAGCTGATGAGGGTTCCACTATATCCTGTGTCGTGGAGCGTACAAGGGGAGCCCTAGACTATGTGTACATAAATTACGTTATCTCTCAGGTTGATTCCACTGGGATTAATTACTCTGTTACCGATTTTTCTAACAGCAGTGGCACTATCACATTCCTTCCCTGGCAGAGATCAGAGGTAAACCCTACCTTCCTATTAACTATTCATCCTGTCCTTTGCAGACCTGCTGGAAAACACCTCCTGAAGGTGCTTGACTGGTTTTAATACTAGACAGTGCTTCCTTCATGTGGCTTTTGTTATCTTTTGGAGGGTTTTTTTGCACTGCTGGCAACTAGCAAGTGGTATGATACATGTTTGTATCCTGATTGAGGGGTCACTATGTGTGCATTATTCTTCAATGCAAACAATATATGAGATGTGTTTGCATATATACATATGTTAGATTAATCTATATGTATACATAAAGTAGTTCTGGGCTGAAATAATGGATCCAGCTACTTTTGAAGCTAGAAAATGATCAGGTTTTGATCTGAGTTTTCGAGCTCAGATTTATTTCTGCATCAGTTGCAGAGTCACAGAATGGTTTGGGTTGAAGGGACCTTTCAAGGTCATCTAGTGCAACCCCCCTAGAGTCAACAGGATCACCTTCAATTAGAGCAGGTTGTTCATAGTCCAAAACAGTCTAACCTGTTATGTTTTCATTGGTAGGGCTTCAGTCAGATAAAGTTCCATGCTGTAATCAAGTGTGTTACAGCTGTTGTTGCCCATGTTCTGTCTTGTTTGCTAAATGTGTTTCTATGAATTCAATCCTGACCCACAGCCCAGGAATTTCAGATTTATTGAAAGAAGTGGGATCACAACACTGTGGAAAATTAATGTGTGTTTTGTATTGGCATTTATAGAATGGAAAGTGTGAGTTGTTAGTAGGAAATTCTGTCCTTGGTTTCACTTTTATCACTCTGCTGAAGTCAGTATGGACTGACTGAATCTGTTGATATCGTTAGAAAGGATCCTAATGGCTTCACTAGAACTGTGGATCTGGTACCAGTTAACACAATGTAAGTGGTTAGAGCTTGGCAAAAGCTTATGATACCTAAGTTTGTTCAAATCACTGCTCATTCAGCTTTAGTTCTCCATCAGAGCATGTTACTACATTGCATACAGTTGTATAAAGCAAAAATTTCCAAAGCTTCTCTGGTCTGGCAGTTTGGATGGAGCCTGCCTTACTCTATCTAGTGGCAGAGGAGGGATGGTATACCCTCCTGCTCTACTGCTGTGTGGTCCCATTTATTGTCTACATATGGAGAAGTTAATGGACATGTCCCTAAGAAACAGATTGGAAGCAGCTGCTCATCGGGTGGGATGTCCTAAGAGACTTTCCGCGGATGTAAACTACTCATTCCCACACCTCTAAATACAATTCTTAAACCTTCTCATCTATATGTTTTGTCAAATCATATCACAGTATATAGAAAGCCTGAATTGTCTGAGGTGAATATCCTAGCCTGTGCAGAGCAGGTGATGTTAGTTTAATAGATGATGTGCCATCTCAAGTGTTATAAAAACTTTGCTTTACTGGCTCTCTGAATTTACTGAATTGTGGTAATCACTCTAATGTCTGTTCAGAAGCACAATTTTGTCAAGATTTTGAAATCTGTCATGTTTCATTTTCATTGCACATAATTTAAGCTATGCTGATGTTAAGGTAGATAATAATTGCTTGCTTGCTTGTGTGTTTCTGTAATTTAAAGCACTTCAGAAAATATGCCTTCCATCTCTGGTAGCTTGGTAAGGTTGTGTTTGCAATGCATATTCTAAATATAAAATATTACCGTAGAAATTAGTTTGTAGACATGGAAAGCAAAAATGTTGTCTTCATGACACTTCGAGAACTACACAGCGCATAGAGACGACTGATTAATCAAAGAATTTGATAAGTTAAGCAGGGTCATGAAAGCTATTAAGAGATGTATGTTGCAAGGTTTGACTTCTCCATGATTTGGTCCTTCTCTAGGTATTAAATTTGCATGTTATTGATGATGACGTTCCGGAGCTAAATGAGTATTTCCGTGTGACATTAGTCTCTGCAGTGTCTGGAGATGGAAAACTAGGTTCAACTCCTACCAGTGGAGCAAGTATAGATCCAGAAAAAGAAACTACTGATATCAGCATCAAAGCCAGTGACCACCCATATGGTAATTATGATGGAGATGATACAGTCTTGGTGCAGATAAATGTGTAGTTCTAGCTCAACACAGAAAAACTTTGCTTAGCTTTGTGATAGTTAAGGAAGCAATCCCAAGTATTCTGCTTTATCTAACTTGAGATTAATAATTTTTATGCAAGAGTGAAAGCTGAGTTATTTTTTTTTTGACAATCACAGGATCACAGGATGTCAGGGGTTGGAAGGGACCCATCAAGTCCAACCCCCCAGCCAGAACAGGACCATACAATCTAGCTCAGGTCACAGAGGAACGCATCCAGACAGGCCTTGAAAGTCTCCAGGGAAGGAGACCCCACAAGCTCTCTGGGGAGCCTGTTCCAGTGGTCTGTGACCCTCACATTAAAGAAGTTCCTCCTTGTGCTGAGGTGGAACCTCCTGTGCTGCAGTTTACATCCATTGCACCTTTTCCTATCACAGGGAGCAAGTGAGCAGAAGCTGTCCCCTCCCTCCTGACACCCAGCCCTCAGATATGTATAAAATTTTATTAAATCCCCTCCGAGTCTTCTCTTTTCCAGACTAAAAGCCCCAGGTCCCTCAGCCTCTCCTCATAAGGCACATGATCCAGTCCCCTAATCACCACTAATTACAACGAAAAAAAAAAAAAATCAAAGCTGCCCTGACCAGACAGACTGTTCTCCTCTGAGAGCAAATAAAGGGAAGAGTTGAATTCATTATTGTGTTGCAGCTTTATGAAGACTCCTATGGTATCAGTGAAAGAAGGGAAAGTACACATCACATCCCTGGAATTAGGATGATTGAGGTCTAGGGGCATGTTTAATTGTCTTTTAGTATCATTAATGTTAAATATTATAAATAATTTGGTTTCCATTTAGTATCATAATTTAAATTTGATGTGAGAAACCATGTAAATAGTACTACTTGTCTGCCAGGTCTACTACAGTTCTCAGTGGGGCCACCTCCTCAGCCAGGTGATGGAATGATTCTGCCAGCCTCTGTTGTGCCCCATATTACCATTAAAGAAGAAGTTGGACACATCAGGTTGCTGGTAGTTCGTGCACAAGGCCTTCTTGGAACAGTTCTGGTGGAATACAGAACAGTGCCACTTACAGCTTTCAGCCCTAAAGATTATCAGGTATGGCTGTTGCCAAGGTGTGAGATTATTTATTATTGTAATTATGCATTATTATTACTCAATCAGAGCCCAGCTATGATGCTTTTCACAGAAACACTTGGTTTTATATGGTGATGTGATAAATTAATAATTAAAAAAATACATCATTATGTGACTTTTATCTCCTTTCTGTGTAGCATGATGTATTTCCTAATAAAAGCCTGTACTTTTGATTTTTTTTTTTTCTCTGAAGAGAATGGTCACTGCATCAAGAAAGGGTATTTGCTGTTGTTTCTGAGGATGTCAAGCTTTATATGAACATTCAAGGTGTATGTACAGGTTAAGATTACGTTTGTGCATATTAGGGGTTTGTGCATGTTCAACAAAATAACCTGTCCATATCTGTTTGATATTTGTACAGAAAATCCTATCTGAAATGAGATGCTCATAATTCTGTGAATTTAAATGTCTTGTTTTCTCATAACAAAGATTCAGCAGATTTTTTTTTACAAGCTTAAATGAAGAAAAAAAAAAAAGGGGCAGATGTTTGACAAATACCAAGGTTCTGTTTCTTTTTTTCATATGGAGGAAAACATTAGGCTTGAACAAAAATGTGAAGAGCTTTCATATTGCAGGCTGTTGTGGGCACACTGGAATTTCAGCCAGGAGAAAGGCACAAGTACATTACTGTTAACATCACTGATAATTCTGTTCCTGAATTAGAAAAAACTTTTAAAGTGGAACTGTTGAACCCTGAAGGAGGAGGTAAGGCACTTCCATCAACCCATTAGTTGTATTTTTTGTGATCTCTACTCATCCTCTAAAATCTCACATTTCTTAGGTATACTATTTTCACGTTATTTCTAAAGACAAAGGTCCCCCAGATAGCTGTAGTTTTTCTTAGGCAAGAACTGTTCTCTAGATAATTTGTTAGTTATTGCTGGTAACCACTAGATCCTAAAGAAAGATGATTACTATGCATTAGGTCATTTAAAGGCATTGCTTTTCACATTACATGATTTTATGGTTGGTAGTAAGAATCAAAATAATGTAAAAAAATAGATTAATTTCAATATTTATAAAATATTTTAAGTGTAAATAGCCAGGGTGGGTTTTCTATCTGCCACCTGAGTGAAATCAGAGGACTTGTGATACGCTGCCCTGTAACATAGCCGACATGATTGCAGCAGTAGGAGACTGTAGGTGTTGCAGGGCCTGGGGAGTCCATCTGAGATGGAGAAGTAGCTGGTGACTCCTTGGAAGAACAATAAAAACACTCAGAGAAAGTCCTGTTGTGAGTTGTTAATCTCACAAGGGTTAGGAAGCATCAGTTCTGCCCACATGCGACTTCTCAGCCCTTACAGAATTTGTTTCCATTTGAGAAAATCTGTAAGGGGGATTTTGAAGCCATTTGGAGGAAGGAAAAGGTGATATATTTGTATCCATAATCTGACTTTTACTGATGTTATTTTTTAAGCAATCCAGAAATACAAGTGTGATCCCATCTTATAAGTTAGATCATGCAGCCTTGAGTGTTTATGGCACAGAATAGTGATTCTTTTGATTAAAGCTTCAAACCTTTCATACACATGGATTTTTTGGCCAAATAATTGTTTTCTTAGACAGAGTTTTCACTAACAGCTAACTTTAGTAATTCACTAGGCAGATAACAGATATTCTCTTAACACAAAACCTCTTTTTGGACTTTCCAACACCACTGCAAGCACAATACTTGGGGTACAGACTCCATTAGTTAAGCTTTCTGCAGATTTTTTCAACTTCCTGACACATGTTTTTGCTTTGTGAAAGAGTAGTAAAATAAGACAGTTTGGGAGTTTTTAGCCCCTGGAGTTTTTTTTAAACTCATACTCCCAATTTCTCCATGACAGATGTCATTTAGGAGTGAGAAAGGAGAAATATAAAATGGGGTAGAAAGGGGGGGAGAAAGAAAAGAGAGACCAGAAATTTATGTGATTTCTTTCCCTCTAACCTGCTATTGATATTTCTCCACTGTCGTAAATTCATTAAGATGTGGGATACACAACACTTTTCCTGGCTTTTATCAGAAATCCTGTATACTTTTATATCCAAAATTGATTCCTTCCTAGAATACTTTCCTCCTTTTTTGTGTTGTCCAGAAATATGTAAATTACTTTCTGCTTTCACTTTATTTATAAATGTATATATGTGTATATATCTGTATGTCTGTCATCTTTAAAGTTGCTGAGCTCTTTAGAAATGATGGCAGTGGTAGTGGTGATGGGAACATGGATTTCTTCTTTTCAACTGTCCATCAACATGGTAAGCATTTTTAATTAATCTTATTTTTTATTGCTAGCTAAAATCCCTCATAACTTACTGTACTGACACAATTTGTCCTAATGTTTCTTTACTTACAGTTACAACTGATTAAGTTAGATTTGTCATAAAGTTCTGTCAGAGCATTCTTTTTCCATTTTAATTTAGGCATAATATCAGAATCAGTCAGTCTTTAATGTAACAAAGAAAGTAACAGCTTCTATACCATCAAACCTCCATTGTTGTAAACCACAATATAATAATTCTAGAAGTACAGTTTGCAAAATCAGTTTGATTTGAAAGCTGTGAAACTTTTGGGAGAGTAAACTCACTTTTTAAATTGAGAATAATTTAAAAATTATCTGATGGTATGCTTTGATATGTGATTTATGCTACTTCAATTCTCTGCATGTCAAAAATACCCTAATCTAAGAAAAATTAATCAGGCTTGGAGATTTTAAAGGAATGTTTTGATTGTTTTTCATTTCTTCTTGTTATGTTTGTATTTATGTCATGATGTACCAACACCAAAGATAATTTAATGCTGAGAAAAAAAGAAACCAGAACTAGATGGAGAAATAATATAAAGTCTGAGGGGAAAACCTAATCATGTAGGACTGCAAATCAAACCCTGCAGACCTGAAAATGTTACATG
This sequence comes from Indicator indicator, assembly GCF_027791375.1. Lineage (NCBI taxonomy): Eukaryota > Metazoa > Chordata > Aves > Piciformes > Indicatoridae > Indicator > Indicator indicator. Next base: position 2,129,292 of record NC_072053.1, on the reverse strand, counting down.
CGCAGCTCTTATCCAGGCTGACTAATTGGGACAGCCTGATTTTCAGTTTTATTTGTAAATGCAAAGCATTTAAGTTCAAATATGAGAGTAAGTCTGTGGGTTAGTCACCTTTTGGAACTTTCTGGCATTGTTGAAGTGCTTTTTTTCTTTTCCTTGTCTCCAAAAATGGCTTTCTCTCTCTGAGCAGCCAGTTATCTCTCTCAAGTCTTTTAGCAGCGGGATTTACCAGACCTGGGCTTTGGTTTGTTTTTTAATTCCAGCTTCTATTAGAATGAGACCTGCATTCATATTGTCTATCTGCTAATGCTTTGGTTTGCCATATAACCCTATAAATTCTGCTCTGTCTTAATTCATTGAACTTGTAACTTTATTTCTCTGCCTTCCTTAAAAGACTCATTATTATTGTATTTGTTTTGCCACATAGTTCCATAGGCGGGTTTTCAGGGCTGCATTATTGGAAATCAGTTCCTTATCCACATGGAAAGTTATAATGAATTAAAAAAAAAAAAGGCGGAAGAGCACAGTGACTCCAGTCACGCTCTCCTGTGTATTTTTTAGTAGCATGTTTCTTTAGCTGTTTTCTGTCATGTAAGAAGAGATGCTAGAAAAAGTAACTCTTTTTGGAACTCAACAGCTAGCCTGGGAATTGCATCCCACATCCTTGTGACTATTGAGGCTTCCGATGATGCTCATGGTGTGTTTGAGTTCAGTACTGAGTCACTCTCGGTGAATGGAACTGAGCCTGAAGAAGGAGATAGCAATATTGTGCTGCAGGTCAGAGAGCTTTGAGTCTTATGCTACTATGCAGTCCTGTCCTGTCTCTATTTTGACTGGTTGCTCTGTGGTGTTTTTGCCATAAGTCCATGAGGTTTCTAACAACTTCATCATGCACATCTGTTTTGCACATTTCTTGCTGAGTTTTCTAATGCGTATTATTCATCTTGAAGCTAAAATCATGTAATGATTCACAGATTCATAGATCCAAGGAGTGATTTGGACCTTACAGATCATGTAGTTCCAGCCTCCTAGCATGGCAGGGACACCTCCCACTAGACCAGGTTGCTCAAGGCCTCATTCAACCTGGCCTTGAGCAGCTCCAGAAAGGAAGCATTCACTGCCTTCCTGGGCAACCTGTCCCTGTGTCTCACCACCCTCACTGTGAAGAATTTCTTCCTAATCTCCAGTCTAAATCTCTCCCCCTCAAGCTTCAATCCAATCATTCAATCTCATCATGGTGCTGCAAGCCCTTGTAAAAAAGCCCCTCCCTAGCTTTTTTTAGGCCCTTTCAGATACTGGAAGGCAGCTATGAGGACTCTCTGGAGCCTTCTCTTCTCCAGGCTGAACAGCTCCAGTTCTCTCAGCTGGTCTCCATAGGAGAGGTGCTCCATCGCTCCGATGATCTTCATAGCCTTCTCTGAGCTCACTCCAGCAGTTTGCTGTCCTTGTTTACATCTGAGGAACTACTATTTTAGAATAAGTATTATTGAACAACAAATGCAGCAAAGCTGAGATAAGAAAGGTTATATTTTTTTTTAAGCAAATTTATTTTTAACCCATCATGCCAATGTCTTTGCTTAATTTTCATACTTTTATGTTTTCCTTTATCACAGAACAAAAATATGCAGATCTTTGTATTTTTCACTTAGGTTGTGAGAACTCATGGGGCCTTGTCTCAGGTGACACTGCACTGGATCATAGTTTGTGATCCTTCCAAAGACTTGATCTCTACAGATGGAAATGTCACATTTGATGTTGGCCAAGCAAGAGCAAATATTACACTACAGATTTCTCCTGATGATGTTCCTGAACTGGATAAGGCGTTTTCAGTTTTGATCATCAATGTTTCCAGTGGTCGCCTTGGAAATCACACTATTGCAACCTTAACTGTCTTAGCTAATGATGACCCATATGGAGTCTTCATCTTTTCTGAGCAAAACAGACCGATAAAAGTTGAGGAAGAAACAAAAAACATCTCCCTGACAATAAAGAGGCTTGGTGGTCTCCTGGGTACAGTAATGGTAACCTACAGAACAATCGGTAATGATGAAAAGTTGCCCTTTATTCCACCAGATGTTATTAGAGCAACAGAGGGGAAGGATTATATACCCATCACAGGTTATGTGATCTTCACAGCCAATGAAACTGAGGTCACAATATCTTTGCCTATTTTGGATGATGATGATCCTGAGAGGTCAGAATCTGTTTTTGTGGAGCTAAGTGGTGTTGTTTTGATGGAGAAGGCGCAGGATCGGCCAAGTAAGTATCTTATGTATATCAGATCTACCATTTCAATATGAAGGCTAGCAATTACATTTAATAGGATAAAATGCAGTATGTTAAATGATAAACTTTTTACCTCTGCCAAACTCTGCATAGTTAAAAAATCACTGAGTTCCTTGCCTTGTCTGCTGTCGGCATTTATTTCCTTCAATATAGTGTTTCTTCAGGGATGGATGAGTATTTGTTGACCGCTTGTTGACATTATCTTATCCAAGGTCTGGGCCAATTATGTTACAGTATTGGTTTTGTGCATGAATATCTCTTCCTCTAGTGTTATTTCTCTGAAGTTCAGTATTAGGAAATAACTAAGCTGTTTTTGCTTACTGAAATCCCCAAAGAAGTCTTTTAAAAGTAAAGTGGTGTAGAATCACAGAATCAAGGAATGGTAGGGACCTCTGAAGATCATTGAGTCCAACCTCCCTGCCAAGGCAGGTTCACCTAGAGAAGGTCACGCAGGAATATGTCCAGACATGTTTTGAATGTCTCCAGAGATGGAGACTCTACCACTTCTTAAATTAAAGAAGTTCCTCCTTGTGTTTAGATGGAATTTCCTATGTTCAAGTTTGTGCCCCTTACCTCTTGTCCTGTCATTGGTCACCATCCTTCTGACACCTACCTTTTAAGTATTGACCAGCATTGATGAGATATCCCCTGTCTTCTCTTTCCCAGACTAAAAAGCCCAATTCTCTCAGTCTTTCCTCATAAGAGAGGTGTTCTAGTCAAGAGTCATGGAATGAATCATAGAATAGTTTGGGTTGGAAGAGACCTTAAAGATCATCTAGTTCCATGGGCAGGAGCACCTTCCACTAGATCAGGTTGCTCAGGATATTTGCTTCATGCCTCATTCAAGTAAATCTAAGCCATTAGATCTTGATTTGTGCCTTGAAACTTTTTGGCATCAAAACTTCTAATTGCTGGTGCCACCCCAGGTTAATCACATATAATTCTGCTCAGAAGCTGAAATCTTTGTGTTTCATCATAGCAAGTGTAAAAAGGAAATGATTTTGAATTCTACTCTGTTGCTATTATTACTGGCCTTGTGGTGTACAATTAACTAATTAATTAATTCACAATAACTCACCTCTTCAAAAAAAATTATGGCTTGTGTGCTCCACAGCAGAATAGAATAAAAAATTATTGAAAATGGTGATTTTTCTGCCTTAATACAATTCAAAGACCAGAAGTATGTTGGTGCAGTTTGTTGTAGTTACACTTTGTCAAGCTGTCAACCCCATGTTTGTGTTGAAACCAGTGGTGACTGATGACTGAACTCACCACCATGTCTATGGATTTTACAGCTGTAGATAGTGAGTATCTCAGGCACCTTCTCACTAAGTTTTCTTTACCTTTCAGTTGTAAATTCTCCACGACTTGGATTAGTGAGTGAGACAATAGCTCATGTGATTATCAATGCCAATGATGATGCTTTTGGAACGCTTCAGCTTTCAGCTTCAACTGTGCGAGTTGCTGAAAATTACGTTGGACCAATCATTAATGTGACCAGAACTGGGGGATTATTTGCAGATGTTTCTGTGAAATTTAAAGCTGTGCCAATAACTGCAACAGCTGGTAAGAAATCAGAATAGCAGAAGCCTGAAGACTCTGTTAAGTCGAAAGAGCATAATGTATGCTTAGAGCAGTCAAAGCCAGTAAGTGTGTATTGAATGCACTGTTGTACAAGTACAAAAACAAAAGTAGTGAGATACTTGCTTTTGCTTAGCAAATAGGAGTCATAGTCTTATGGGAGAGATCATGCATCAGTCTTTAGAAAGCTCTGAGACAACATCACTGGACAATCTCTCAAGAGAAATGAGTGAAAGAATTGGATTGGTTGTTTCCCTAGTATTCCACCACCTCTTAAAAAATTAATATAAATAGGAAATAGAGCAGTAGTATGTGTAGTTACTTTTTAGCCTTGTGTACATATTTAAATCCACCATGATGAATTTACTGGGGAGGAAGTGAGAGCTGGGGATTCACCTGTAAAACAAACAGGCAAAACCAGTCAAACCCCAAGTAGACTTGAACTTCTAACAGCGGAAGGTTAGGTTCTCCAGTTTGCCCCTGCTACAGGGAAAGGACTTGAAGAAAGGACCAAACTTAAGAAGCATGGAGGGTCAAACCCGCTTAAACAATTGCACATCAAACCCACTGTATTTCACTTTTTTTCTATGGAGTGGGTGGGTGGTACATGCCCTGAGAACTTTTGGTTTCCTTTTCATGTAACAGACTTTTCCAAATAAGAGTGTAGCTGGATTGCTGTCAGAGTCTGCTTTCAATTAGTTTCTGAAGCAGACCCTTTATCTAGTGTATCAAAGTTGTTCATCTAGACGTTAGACAAGTTTGCCTAAAGTGAGGTCCACACACAAAATGTGCCCTTTGCTACTTTGACAAAAGTGCTTCCTTTGACTTTTAAAGTCTCTTGGAAAGCCAGAAAGCAATTAGAAATCAAAGTCAGAAACACTTTGATGATGTGATCTTGTCAGTGAAAGACAATAATAGACCTTTTGTAGCTACCTCTTAGTCTAACAGTACAAACTGTTTTAGCGAAGCTGAGTTTAATTTTATTCCATCCAGATATCTAAAATGCAGTGGGAAATTAGAAAGACTGGGTTGCCTGGGTGTGAATCTAAAAAAAGTAACAACCATAAAACCATGGAGGAATGCATGTGTCAGTAAAAGGTGAAGATAAGTATTACTGATATTCAATATCCTGAAACACTATATATTGATATGATGGGGTTTATTGTTTTGTGGGTTTTTGTCTACAAATCTAGGTGAAGACTACAGTGTAGCCTCATCAGATGTTGTCTTACTAGAAGGAGAAACAAGTAAAGCTGTGCCAATTTATATAATCAATGATATCAATCCTGAAGTTGAGGAATCTTTTTATGTTCAGCTGCTTAATCAAACAACAGGAGGAGCCTTGCTTGGATCTTTGACTAGGGCAATCATAACTATTGAGGCTTCTGATGACCCGTTTGGATCCTTTGGTAAATGAGTCTTATTTGCATGTTTTTCTCTTTTTTTTAAAAAACATTTTTACTGTGATTTATGGTTGAGGTGTTACTGGGCAACTGCCTAGCAAAACTTACAATACTAAGAGGATGCCTGGATGAAGACAAGAAAAAGATAAGATAAATTAAATTAGAACATGCAATTAAAAGCAAATTGCACATGCAAAGGAAGTGCTTTAATACAACAACAAAAAAGTACTTAGTTAGTTGAAGTAGCAAGATTTTGAAATGTCTCCAAGAGATTTTTAATGTATAAGTGCTGCATTTCTGCAGCAGAAGCATAGAATTGAAGGATTGTCTTGGTTGTAAATGACCTCTAAGATCAAGTCCAACCTCCAGTGTAACACTGCCATGCCCACTAAACTGTGTCCTGGAGTGCCATGTCTGTGCCTTTCTTGGAGTGGCCCAAACCAGGTTTAAGCCAAAATCTTTATTCCAACATCTGTTGCTTAAATACTTTGATAACTTCATTTTACTAGACAGTTGGCTGAAGCAGATTTAAAAATCTGGGTAAACTTGAAAAGAATTTCATTCTCTTGTTTTATGTCAGATACTTTAGTGTTTTTTTCTCTGCCTTTCACTATCAATAAAGTGCATTGTGTATACTTTCCAAAATTACATAGGTTTTGATAATTTCAAAAAAGTAATGATATTTTACTTTTTTATTTTATCTGGCTTTGGGCTTTGGGGTATTTTTGACTCACCCTTCTTCCCAACAATATCCTACTTAATTCCTCTTGTTCCATTTGTCAGTACAAGAAGGTCGAGGTAAAAAAAAAAAAAAAAAAAGAAAAAAAAAGTTGATTATTTTGACCATTTTAGTTCTTAAAAACTGAAAGTTTCATGAGTGGAAACCTTTTACTGGAAACCATTTTAGATGAAATACGTTGACTTATCTCTTCAGTAAGTGATGTCAGAGCTGCTAGAGTTTTTTCTTGCTGGGAATAATTGTGAATTGCCTTGCAAGAGCTTAGAAACAGCTCCTGGGTAGCCTTGAGGGCTTAATTTTCTCTGTAAATGAAAAAAAAAAATACTGAAAGCTTGCTTTGAAATTTAAATCTGATTTCAAGTGGTTAACCTGTGCAAGTACTTGCAGTCAGGTGAAATAAAACTATGTGCTTCAGGAGCTGATATATTTACTTCCAGTTTTATTGTTAACAAAATGCATCCCTCTGTGTTGTCCTTTAGTATTCCAGTTTACCAGGTTCACTGTGGAGGAGCCTGAAGTTGGATCAGTGACTGTGAATCTGCCAATAATCCGCAATGCTGGGACACTTGGTAATGTCACTGTTGAGTGGGTTGCTACTATCAATGGACATCCTGCTGATGCTGACTTGCAGGTTGCCTCAGGCAATATTACTTTTGCCCCTGGGGAAGCAATTCAGATGTTGGTGTTGGAAATCCTAGCTGATGACATTCCAGAAATAGAAGAAGTAAGTACAGCAGTTAAGTCTTTCTTGAGTAATGTTAAGAATATATATAACTTGTTATAGAAATGTGTGCAAAGCTAAAACAAGGATGTTGTCTCAGGAAGATGCAAGAAGTTCAGATTTTACTTTGCTTGTGATTGTTGTTAGAAATACCAACAATTGTTTAGCTGCATTATTTCTTTTTCTTTCTGTTTTTCTTTTTTGTTTTTGAGATTGTCCATGTAGAATTAACTCAGGCCTCCAATGGTGGTGCTATTGGGCTAGATGGTGTGGCAAATGTTATAATACCTGCCAATGATAATCCTTATGGCACAGTTTTCTTTCATCAATCCTTATATCGAATTCAGGAGCCACTAGAAAGAAATTTGCTTGCAAATATAACAGTCAGGAGAAGGTTTGTATAATGTTTGTTTTATCTATATATTATTTTTGCTTTCTATTTTTTTTTTAATCTTGGCTATGATTTTGAATGCAGTTCGCATCTTGTATAAGTATTTGCATCAATTTCTTGATCTGCCAGCACAACACAGAGTTATTTCATGAGTTTTATTACAAAAACATATACGTTGTTTTTGAACCAGATTCCTGCTTGTTAGAAATACACAAAAAGTATTTAATTTTCAAGTAATCATAGAACTGGTTTTGGTTGGAATAGACCTTTAGGTTCATTAAGTCTAACTGATAATCTAGAATGTAAACCTAATGTACACAGTGTACTTGAAGTTTCATTTTGCCTGTTTAATCATCAAATAATATAAAGCTACACAACAGCTTGCTCCTGTGATATGAACTGGGGGAAAATGTTGATCAGCCCTTGTGGGATGGAAATCAGGTGATACGATCTCCTCAGGACACCTGGGAGGAAAGATGACAAGGTTGGACAGCCAGGCTTTTTTTAACTTGCTAGCCCTAGGAAGTTAAACCCTAGAAACAAATGTTTGCAAACATGCATTCTTAACACACTGCTACCCAAGCTATAGGTAATCAAACTTGTGTTATGGGTTGAATTAGATTCCCCCAATAACTAATTTTTCCGAAATCTGCCCCAGAGAGCAAATTTCACCACACTCAGTACTTGGAAGTAAAAATGAAATTGTGTTTACAAAAGGAAGTAAATATGACAGTACAGTAAGTAATAAACATTGATACAGGGTGTATTTACATATATGTGTGTATATATATTATTATATACATACATATATATATAGGCCCCAAGACAGCTATACAAACCACATGCTCCCTCTCATCCCCCCCTTGTACCTTTAGAGAAGCAAAACCAGAGAAGCCGCCAAAGTCATAGGGAATAGCACAGCCCCAAGCCAAAGCAGAGCTGTAAAGAGTGAACAGGCAAAGAATAAACAAACTATGCTGCAAGATATAAGGTTTTCAATACACCAATGGAATTGTATTAACCTATCTATTGTTATAATTTTGTATACAATTCCTTACGTTCTTTATCTTACAGTCAAACGTCTCTGGAATTTTCCTAATTACAACTAGTATCTAAGTTAGGGACTAGTTCAAACCACTACAACTTGCTACCCACCAAAACCAACAGCTTAGTCATTCTGATACTAGCTTCAAGCTTTAATTAGCTTTTTGACACTTTTCAGCAGTTCATAAAGGGCCAACAGATTTTATTCACTGTTATTCTTAACCCAGAAGCATGCAGAGAATATTAGGCGAAGTTATTTCACCAACTAACATTAGTTTTTAATTTCAATGTCTTTTAGTGGGGGAAGGTTTGGTCAGCTGCAGCTGTTTTACAGTACTTCTGAGATTGACGTCGTAGCTCTTGCCATTGAACAAGGTCAGGATATCCTGGCCTGGTACGAGTCTCCTGTGCAAGGAATTCCTGACCAGCCATCCAAGACCAGAGTGAACGTGTCAGCAGTGAGTGACCCACTGTATGCCTGTGCAACTCAGTGCCTAAAAGAACAAGCCTGTTCAGCCTTTACGTTTTCCAGTGCCTCTGAGGTTCCTCTCTGCCTTTGGGTGACATCACAGATCAGCCCATTAACTAACACTTCAGGATTCTGGACCTACAAGAAGAACATCACCAGTGCTTCTGCCCTCTTTAGCACACAAGCCATTGCTGGTAGTGATTACGAATCTGTTACGGGACAGTGGGCCATAATGAAGGAAGGGGAAGAGTTTGGGAATCTCACAGTTACCATACTCCCTGACAGTCTGCCAGAGCTGGATGAGAAGTTCACTATATGCCTTTTGAAAGTTGAACTACTGAACATGTCAGCCAGCTTAAAAAATCGACCAACTATAGGACAGCCAAATACTTCCACAGTTATCATAATGATGAATGGGGATGCCTTTGGAGTATTTAAGATCTACAGCATAAGTCCCAATGCAACACAGAGAGGTCTGTATATTGAAGTAGAAGAGCGGCCTCAGACCAACGTGCAGCTAATGATACACAGGACAGAAGGCAGCCTGGGACAGGTGGCAGTGGAATGGCGTGTGGTTGGTGGTACTGCTACCCCAAACTTGGATTTTGTAGGTGTCGGTGAGATTCTGGTGTTTGCAGAAGGTAAGGCAAGGTTTTGCACTAGTTTCTGTTACATAAAACTACAGAAAAGTAAAAGAACCTGGCAAGCACTCAGTCCTCTGTTAAGTGGTATCTTACTTTTAGTCTAAACCTCTCTGAGTGCTTAGGAGATATATTCAAAAGAATATAGTTTGTTAGTATATATGTGGCAGTTTTAGGTTATGCCTAGGAAAATTTTCCAAAGATTGAGTAGAAAGTGATAGAATGTATTTTGGAGATAATTTCAAGCCACCACAGTATAGCATTTTGTTGCAGAACACATACAGTGTAATAAAAGAAAAAAATACAAAAAGCATTAATAAGAATTTTAAAACAAACACTATAGTGACCTTTATGAAGATTCATAGCATCACAGAATGGTTTAGGTTGGAAGGGACCTTGAAGACCATCTAGTTCCAACTCCCTGGCCATGTGCAGGGAGACCTTCTACTAGACCAGGTTGCTCAAGGCCTTGTACAACGTGGCCTTGAACAGCTCCAGGGAGGGGACATCCACAGTCTCTCAGAGTAACAGGTTGCTGAAGTGTTCAAGGCCTGGTTGGAAAAATCCTTGAGCAACCTGGTTTAGTGGAAGATTACCTTTTACATCTATCTATCTATCTATCTATCTATCTATCTATCTATCTATCTATCTACATATTATTATATATTATTGTTTTTATATATAATAATAATAATAATAATAATAATAATAATAATAATAATAATAATAATAATAATAATTTTATATATATAGTATAATATACTACTATATATAAAATATAGTAGTATAATATATTAGTAGTATAATATAGTAGTATAATTAGTAATATAATATATTAGACATATATAATATATAAAATGATGCTGAAGATAGTTGTTATATTAAGGATAATGAAAATACAATTCAGGCCTAATTGTTTTTTTTTTTTAACTGCAGTCAGTGCCGTACTAATTTTTTAGGACATTTCTTCCTAGCTTGTGAGAGTGCATTGTTAACATAGTGTATTATAAAAATAAATACTTCAAACACAATGAGCATTGGCAGCAGACATTACTTAAGTACCCTGCAGCATGACAGATATATTTTATATTCAAAGTCTGGGCTGATTGAACAATTATTTTGAAAGAAGATTATTGAAGTAATAAAGTAGGTAGTAAAGATTCCAGTGTGCTATCTAGCTTACTAAATCATTTGAATCAACAGAAGGGCTGCCAGCAGTGATTCTGGGGCTGACATGTAATTACATTAGCAGTTGTAAGTTTAGTAAAACCTGTTTCTAAAATATTTTTGAAGACAGTATAGCAAGAAACGTGGTTATCTTGAAACTGATATGCTCATAGTTGTAAAACACAGGTTATGCATGGGCAATGAGGAAACAACAGAGAGTTGTGTTGTAAATCCTAACAGATGACAGAGACTGGCAATTGATTATGTTTGCAGTTTAATGATCATCATTTGGTAGTCCAGAAGAAAAGTGGCTAACAAAGTGACAGTCCATTTTAATGCATTCCCATTAGGTATGTTCAAATTGAGTGTATACACTTATGTATGTAGCTCATCAGAGAACTTAAGTATTTAGCAGTTTTCTTCACAAGTACCATATTCTCCTTTTCTAAGTTAAATTTGAAAGTCAGAGAACTTTCATAAAACTCATGAAAATATTGTATAGGCATATAAAATGCAAATATAGAATCAAGAATTCCAGACTTTCACATATGATGCCTGCACTGGTAATTTCTACATAGCATATTTAATAATTTGATAATTACATTGCTCTAATGTAACTTTTTGTAACTGCCTTCTTATTCACATATAGTAACTTCTAGACAAGTGAATAAACAAATGCACTTCATGTCCCTTGGAGGGAGGAGATAATTAAGTATTTTTAAGAGGTGCACAGGTAAGTGTGTATATAATTCTTCTCCTTGTAGGGGAAACAAAGAAGATGGTCACACTGACCATTTTAGATGATCCTGAGCCAGAAGATAATGAAAGTATCATCGTCAGTCTGGTCCATACTGAAGGAGGGAGTCGGATTCTGCCCAGTTTTGACACTGTCACAGTAATTATTCTGGCAAGTGACAATGTGGCAGGAATTATTGGCTTCCAGACAGCCTCAAGATCTGTTATTGCTCGTGAAGGTAGGTTCTGTGTGTTGACCACACTGTTTAACATTAATTTTCATCTTCATATTTCGTGTTGATAGTGAATCACAGTAGTTGGTTGTATCAGTCTGCCAGCAAACAGCATAATCACACACTTGAAATGTATTCTGCTGAATTTTTAACCTCTTAATATGAAATCTATGGAAAAGATGGCTACACCTTTCCCAAAACCGTTTTGCACATGATCATCTGTGATTTGTAATTCACTGTAAACCAAGAGAATATTTCCACAGAAAGATATTGCATGTTATCTTTTGTTTCTAGGAGAACAGCTGCAATTCCATGTTGTAAGAACTGCCCCAGGACTGGGAAATGTTACTGTTGAATGGAAAATAGTTGGGCATAATGTTAAACAAAATTTTGAAATCTCTTCTGGAACACTTTTTTTCCCTGAGGTAGGTAGGTCCATAAGCAAATCTGATGGCTACAGGAGCATACTGCAATTAAAACTGAGCTAAGAAAACTACTGTGCTGTTATAGCAGTCTTTATTTCTTAATCTGATTATTTACTTGCTCACTTACTTTTAGAGTTCAAACCTGAGGGGGGTTCATGTTTTTTGGATACTTTACATTTATTAAAGGTTTTGTTCAAAATGCACATCATGCAACGCATTTTATATGATAAATACTAACCAGTTTTCTCAATAAAACAAATAGGAGGCATTGAATACAACATTGTATGTTCGCTTACTGGATGACCATATTCCTGAAGAAAAAGAAGAGTATCAGATCGTCCTATACAATGTCAAAACAGAAGGTAATCAGAGACTCATAGAATCAGCCAGGGTTGGAAGGGACCACAAGAATCATCTAGTTCCAACCCCCCTGCCATGGGCAGGGACACCTCACACTACATCAGGCTGGCCAGAGCCTCATCCAGCCTGGCTGCAAACACCTCCAGGGATGGAGCCTCAACCACCTCCCTGGACAACCCATTCCAGGCTCTCACCACTCTTGTGGGGAAGAACTTCTTCCTCACATCCAGCCTGAATCTCCCCACTTCCAGCTTTATTCCATTCCCCCCAGTCCTATCACTCCCTGACACCCTAAAAGTCCTTCCCCAGCTTTCTTGTAGCCCCCTTCAGATACTGAAAGGCCACAAGAAGGTCACCTCAGAGCCTTCTCTTCTCCAGACTGAACAGCCCCAACTCTTTCAGTCTGTCCTCATAGCAGAGGTGCTCCAGCCCTCTGCTCATCCTGGTGGCCCTTCTCTGGACACCTTCCAGCACGTCCATATCCCTCTTGTAATAGGGGCTCCAGAAATGAATGCAGGATGCAGAACTGTAGCCTGCTAAGTCATGAAACCACCATTTAGTAATGCAGTATTTTCATATTTATTAATCCATTTTGGAAGTGCAGAACTAAGAACTATGCAACTAGTGTGAAATGTGCAAACTTCATTCACATTTTACTGAAACAGGCTTGATCTGTATTTGTGTATATATCTACTATTTATCTATCTATCTATCTATCTAAATCCCACAATGTCTTTCCTTGATTGCTTTTAAATCTCAGTAATTCTGCCTCTAATTCAGTTTCCTTTTTTTTGACTAAATACAAACCTGCCCTTGCTAACATGTAATGTATATATTATATAGTATATATTATATAGTATATATTATAATCAATGCTAATGTATAATAATACTAATAAATTAATACACTGACAGTTACTCATGAAGGCAGCACTTGGAAGAAGGAGTAATTTCTTAATGGAGGGATTGAGAAGTTGAATATAATTTTAACTTTGGAGTTAATTTCTGGGAAGCATTTCTCCTTCCTTTTATCACGGAGGAAGCTGAAGGAAGCTGATATTTGGCACTGGCCCATGAAATTTTCTCATTTCTTAACAGTTGTGACTGTACTTAGTATGTACTAAGTATGTACTTAGTACTTAGTATGTACTTAGTAAGTACTGAGTAAGTACTTAGTATGTACTTATTATGTACTTATTTCTAATGAGATTTTATGCTCTTGTATTTGTTAGAGAACGTAAGCAATCTAACAAATAAATTCTACATCATTCAGTGAGTGTATCATGCGTTTAGGTTAATTTCATTTGCACTGTGACGGACTGTGGAAATACAAGACAGCAATCAGCTGCATAACACTTTTTTCACTGTAATACTTTGATTTTTTTTTTTGCAGGAGTTTCTCCTTCAGGTGCTGCTGTTTTGGATAGGCAAGGATATGAAGCTGTGCTGACAGTAGAAGCTAGTGATGAGCCACATGGAGTCTTGAATTTTGCTTCTCCATCCAGGGTCGTTGTAATTCCAGAAGAAAACAAAACGGTTCAGCTTTTTATTAACAGAGAATTTGGATCTCTAGGTTTGTATAATAGATTCAAAAGAAAGGAAGTTCTGTGCTGGTAACCATTAGGCAAATGAAAGCCATGACAGGGATGCTGGAAACTTTGAGAAATCTTTGATACTGCGTAATTACTGCAAGCTTGGAAACAAAGTTTAAGTTAAACCTGCAAAACAGCCTTCCTTCACACAGCAAGAAGTCTGGGAGCTGTGACTTAACTAGTTGTCTGTTAGGGTTACAATCTTTATTTCTAATGAATTTGTCTCAAAGTATTAGTCTCTAAGGAAAAAATAAATAGGAAAAATAGGGAAAATGGAATGATCATTCCCATATATCTCCCTTTTGAACTGCCAGAAGTTGGCAGCTTAGGAATGTCCCGTAGAAAAAGTTGCCTTCAGACCACTGAATTTCCTCTGAGAATTTCTTGCTCCTCTTAAATTCCATTTGTCTTTTAACATCCATAAGTTTTACTTAACTCCAGAAATCAATACTGTGGTGTGTGGAAAAATATTTGATATTTGTTGCCTGAGAATTTTATTGTGTATTTTGAGATGAAATGTGTAATAATTTCCTGTGTACCTTATGGACTGTATTTAGACCTTGATGATAGTCCCTCTTAGTTCCTTTCGTGGTATCTATTTTGAAGTGAGCATTTACAATGAATTTCCAAGACCTGCACGCAACACAGATCTGTAGAGGCATTTTAATGACATTTCTATTTTGCCATTTATTTTTTAATAACAGTCAGTATCTAATTTACTTTTGGAATACTACTAGGAAACGAATGCTTTAAGTATCAATAGCAAATGTACAATCTCTTACTTAAAGTCCATCATTATTTATTAAAACTAAGATTCTTCTATACCTTATTTTTATTTCATATAGATTAGCTTTGAATTTCACACATGATTTTATCTCCAGGATTGTTCTCTTTAAATTTACAAGTTGATTTACCCTGGCAGATTAGTGAGATGTGGCTTTATTATTAAAACAACAAAGACTCACTTTTTCTCTTAGTAGCATTTATCAATATGTCTCCTAATTTGTATTATTTATTTAAGTCTATGTCAGTTTACCTGAGAATAAAGCTAAATTTATTAAGCTGTATTTCCCAGAACTGCCTTTAGAACCTTTCTCAGATACCAGTCATTCCTGAAACATTCTACTTCCCTTGGCACCAAAGCTGGTATTAATAATGCATTAGATGTCCCTGGTAGTACTTACAGCAGTGTAATATTTGTGTGATCCACAGCACCTCAAACACCTGAAGACATTTGGTCTTAAGGATTTTCAAGTCCTGAAGTGTTGGGCAAATCACCAAAAGCTGGACTGAAAGCACACCAAAAACAATTACCAAGTTCTGTTGTGTCCAGATTAATCAGTCTGTTTTGCAATTAGGCTTTTAATTTTGTGCATGGGCATTTGATCTCTTTTCATTTTGTATTCCAGTGAGCATTAACCAAAAATTGGGAAAAAAAAATGTATTTTTCTTGTCACAAACAGGTGCTATCAACATTACTTATGCCACGGTTCCAGGTTTGCTCACATTAAGCAATCAGACAGAAGGGACCTTGGCTGAACCAGGAGCTGATTACGTAGATGTTTCTGGCTCACTGACTTTGGAAGAAGGAGAAACATCAGCTGCCATAAATATTACTATCCTAGAGGTAATCTCTAAACCTTTTTTGGTTCTATACTGATCTTTATGACAACAGAAGAGGAATATTTTGGAACCTAAAAATTTCAGCCTATATATTAGTTGAAGCTATATATTTGTCACTATCATGTAGATCGATGTTTTTTATCTTGATGTTAAAATCACAGGACAATAATAGAAAGCAGCTCTACCTCTGCATAGATGAAAACCTATCTATATCATTAAGGCTTTTCTGTTTTATACTGAAAACACTGTAATTCATTGCTTTTACAGGCTGTATCTTTCTCAATGTCTTATGCCTTTAAAATTGTACAGAAATTCATTCACCTCTATAGTTCAGTGTCATCACAGACTCTTTCATGGACTAGATGACCCCTAGAGGTCCCTTCAATCCAGTGCATTCTGTGATTCTGTAAATACAATGTCTTAATTCATGATTCATTCAAGATAATAAATTTTACACACAAGAGAAGTATTTCAGGAAAATGGAAAAATGAATTGATTCTGGTGTTGCTGCAATGTTAGAGACTTCTGGTGTCTTGTTTTTTTTGGTAACTTCTGTGGTGGTTTCTCAAAGGAAAATAAAAAGAGGATGCACTGTGTTTGTGTTTTGTAGGATGATGTACCGGAGGTGCAAGAATTCTTCTTGGTTAATTTAACTTCAGTGGAACTCATCATGAACCATACAACTTCATCCCCACCTAGGCTGGGTAAAAGAACTTCTAGAGAAT
The DNA here is from genome assembly GCF_027791375.1 of Indicator indicator. NCBI lineage: Eukaryota > Metazoa > Chordata > Aves > Piciformes > Indicatoridae > Indicator > Indicator indicator. Next base: position 2,113,161 of record NC_072053.1, on the reverse strand, counting down.
AATTGTTGTTTTTCCTTTGATAGAAATTCCATGCAGATTATAGAACTCTGGTGTACTGTAATTAATTCCACTTACCTGCTAACTGTTCCAATATGAGACAGAATATACTGAAAGAGGCTTTGTAGAATATCAAACATAGTGATTGTTACACTTGCTTCTTACTTAAGATTTCTAAAATTTTTAAGTCAATCTTTATAAAGAAGTTAGTAATTAACAGTTGGAGAGTGCCATGATGTGAGAAGTTTTACTGGCAATGTGTTAATCTGATCTCCATTTCCAAGCACATAATGAAAACAAAAATGTCAAAAAACCCTACTTTGTGTGATTACTTTGTTAATTCTTTAGAAATATCTTTTTATTGCTCTTTGTTTTATAGGGGTCATATCCTAGCATTTTCATACTCTTCTGTTTATCTTTTGCTTATTTAGCTCCTTGTTCTGCTTCTGAATTCATTAGCACTGCTGCTTTCGGCTTCAAGGGCAGTTGGGTTGTTCTGTCGTACCACTAAGTAGTTACACTGATTATTTCTAACATCTTCTTTGACTCTTTTCCCTTTTATTTGCATGCCTATAGAAGTGACAGAATTAATCCGTTACAGATTGAAAGGTAACTTGCAAGACGCATTGCTGATTTGTAGAGACTGGGGTGTGATTAGAGAAGTCTAAAGTCTGAAGCATAAAAGGAGCAATATATAAGTGCAAAGGGTTTTTCTGAACTAAACTGTATAGTCTCACCTGTTTTAAGAGGTTGGAAGTCTCTTTGAATCATGACCATTCACGCTGTGATATCTGCAGTGGGTTAGGATATATATAGATCTTAGGGTGAAATATGTTATTATATACTTAGGATGAAAAGATACTTTTGACCCATGAGAGAAAAACCTGTCCTCATTGTCAAATATCACTATGAATTCTATTATGAGACTGTTTTTAATCTTATTTTCCCTGAGGCATATTTTGATTAGTTATGATTAGCAGTTTAACTCCCTGATGGTGCAGTGTATCTGCTTAGGATTTCCAGCAATCCCATAGCCTATACAAGACATTTCTAGGAAGTTCTGCACATCACACAGGCATGTGCAATCAGTCCTACACACAGAGAATATGTTGTATGTGCTCTTCCTGCCGTAGCCATGTCTGTGTAGTACGTGGAGTAGGAGCAAGCCTTCTATCTCTGCAATGTGGAATCGAACACACTGCACTTAAGTGGACCGAGGTTCTGTGATAAGGAGCAGGAACAGCAAGCATAAAGACATTTCTGCTGTTTTCTTTGCTCTTGATTCCATCTTGTAGAAGGGGTGGAAGAAATGGCCTGATCCAAATACAAAAGGTGCAAGAAATTAAAAATCAAACCAAACCAAAGTCCAAACCCCCAACAGCAGCAACAACAAAGTGGGAAAAAGGAATGCAAAAAGGTGCAGGAGGAGGAAGGAGAAGGGGAGGATGCCAGACATGAAATAGGAGGTATAATATTGAAAGAAAAGTATTACAGATCCTAGATGAACTGATCTGTGACGTGACAAGGTGAAAATGTGGGTTAGGAGTGAAGCTGAGACATCTGCAATCACTACCTCTCTGATTTTCTAAACCTCAATAATATGTCTGCTCTTTGTGTAGAGGTTTTGCAGCTGCTGCTGATCTTCAGTGCGACCTCATAATAACAGGACTGGACTCATGGCAATGACCTTTTATTCAGTTTTACCTGAACTGATAGAAAGCCTTCCTTGTGTGTCTGAATATAGTATATTTACTATAGATTCAGTGGAGTCAGATTGATTGTAGAAATTCTCATCCTATTAATTTATTTTTAAGTCTTACAACAACTGAATTGAAGTAAATTAAGGTAGTCACGCAGTGCTGTTGTCTCAACAAATTAAGGCACTGTTTTCTCAGAATAATCAAGTTCTGACTGTCAGGTTGTAGTCCTCAAAATCATTAGGCACTTCTGGCATCAATCAGTTCTTCAGTGTTCTCAGAGTGCAATGCATACAACAATCTTTCAGAGTTATTGTGCAGGTAGCTACGTCTTTATGGAGTTACAGTACATAAACAGCATGAAAGAAGTGAACAATCTGTATTTTTAGCTGAATCTGAGGTGTGTGCCAGTAAGGTTTGTGATCAGATACTGAAACACAAACAGGAGATGAAATACTGGATCATTTATTATTCTTTCTGAGTCATTTTATCTCCCATATTCAGAATGTCACAGTCTGCAAAATGTTGAATACCATCATAATAAACATGCATAAGGAAGATAAATTAAGATCCTGCAACAAAACTTGCTTTTGGCACTTCCTGTTTTTTTAATGTTGTGTTTTGCTTTCCAAATTTTCCCTTGCCTTTTTGGTGAATGTATTACTGAATGTAACTGTTGGGGAACTTGCTTGTCAGGAACTTGTCAGGGAGAACCCACGGCGAGGGTGGCGAGGGAAGACCTGCACAATCAATATGATTGATAAGCAAGTCTCAACTTTATTGTTCAAAAGCACAGCTTATATAGCATCTTTGGCTAAATATGCACAGGTGGCATAATTCTATCGGTACACCTTAACTGAATACACCAAGTGTCATCATTTAATTGGTTTAAGGTAAAAAGCTCAATTATAATGTCACGCCTACTTGCAATTAATTCTACGTGCAGTTCCACAAACTTCTCTCTCATTAGATACTTATTAGATCCTGTTAAACACAGCGGCAAGGACAACCACAAGGCCATAGTAACCTTGGCACATCTTGTAGTTCGATAACACAGCTGCAACACATCAGCCTAAAAGCTATCTGTGAGCAATAAGCAAAAAGATGGAGTACGGCCTACACATTTTGCTCAAACAGTTGTTCCATAAAACCATGTCCCTTAGATTCGAGCCATTCTCCAACATGTAACAGTGATAATTCCAGGCACTGCGTTGCAGTTCCCATAGTGAGGCAGAGAGGACAGGTTTTCATTGAGCCTTTTGTATCTTGCCCGGTATCATTTTCTCTTCCCCATTTTGGAACAAAAAATGATAATTTTTTTTCCCACAAACATAGCAGAGATTTTAGAAATGTTTATACTGATAATAATGAAAATTGACTTTTTTTTTTTTTCATTTTTGTCCTGTTTTCATTTTAGATGTGGAAGGTTTAGCTTCTCAAATTATTATTGATGCTAATGATGGAGTAAGAGGAGTAATTGAATGGGAAAGTACCAAGTAAGTCTTGTCTCCTTGAAGAACAAACTGTGTCGGTGATTTGATTTGCCCAGTTATTTTCATCTTCAGTTAGCAGTAAATCTCCTATTAAGAACAGGGCCAGGTCTTTCGAGGTGGCAAAGCATCTTTCAGTTCAGATGAACTGGAAAGTGTAAGATAATTCCCACACTGAAAACCCAATGTTTGCAGGATGTTTGCTCAGATACCTTCGGCTACCATGAAATTACTTTCACTTCATCCAGTGTTCCAGCCTCTGCATCTGTGTGTGCATACATACTGGAATGTCCCAGATCTTTTGCTCTGACTGCTTTCCAGGAGCTAGGAAGAAGGCATACATGGACACAGACAGGATTAATTTGCCATTAATAAACAGGAAGAATAGCGGAACCTGCTATACCTTAATTCCCTTGGGATAAGAAACAAAAGTAAAAAGGTTATGTTAGACAATTATAGTGATGCTGACACTGTAGTAAGGTCTTTTTCATGAACGATTTGAAGTGAAAAAAAAAACTGTCTTATTCAAAAAAACACGCTTAGTGCCAATGGTGATTTTTTTTTCTTTTTGTTTTAGTTTTGAAGTTGATGAATCTCATAGGAATCTGACAGTAATGGTATTGCGAAACAGAGGAACATATGGCAACATGTCTGTATTTTTTTATGCCCAAAATTTGGAGGCACAGCTGGGTTTGGATTTTGATGTGACCTCAAGGGTAAGAATCAAATGGTTTAACTCTAGGTCTTTTCATTCCTTCAGCTTCCTGAAAAGAATATCTTGATCGGTAGGGTAGCTAGAATTTTCAATGTGTTTCAGTTGCTTTGGTCATATGAATAGAATGAGGTAAAATTAGTGATCTTGTTTAACTATTTCTTTTAAAGTCATCTTATTTTACTATTTCTTTTTAAATAAGACACATTGTAAGCTTTCAAGCTTCTATCGTAAATAGAATTTTAGACAGGTTCATGTAAGATTTCATGTAAGGTTTCTTATTTTTTACAACAGAAGTTTCAAAGTAAATAGTTCTTGCTTGTCCTTCTTCTGCAAGGTAATGACCTTTTTAACTTCTGTTTCACTCTGTTTTTAAGAGATACAGAGATTACAGCTCTTTTTCCCTCCTCATTCTCCCTGTATGAGAAAATTCTGTTTTGCTTTAGTTGAAAAATTCTGTGTGTATTAACAGCTGTTAAGTATTCAATGTTTTCTGTTTCGATGCTAGACCCTATTTTTTGCTGATGGAGAAAGGAATAAGTCTGTTGTTGTTACAATTTTTGATGATGATATTCCTGAAGGTGATGAGAAATTCCAGTTAATTTTGACAAATCCCTCTTTGGGGCTGGAATTAGGGGAGAACACAGCAGGTAAAACTTAGTTTTTGCTATTTTTATTATTTAGAATTATGTGTTGGTCATTTTAATTTCATTCTACTGATTTGTTATATTTCAGAAAACAGCATTTTCCTGCTGTGATAGAACTTTATACTCCTTTGCAAAGCTCTTAAACATCTCTATGAAATCTATTCAATCTGCATTATGATATGTAAAATAAGGAATCAGAAAATGAGGAAGTCAGCTTTTCAATGAGTCTAGATTCTTTCTGTCTAGCAATCTTCCTAGATAAAGTAACTACATATTCTCTACAAGTAATATCATGGACTTAAAAGCATTATATATGCAACTAAAGTAAGAATGGATTTGTGTTTATTTTATTTATATATATATATATAATTAAAAATATGTATTTTATTTACATATACACATTTATATTTTCTTATATGTATGTATATATATATGTACAATTATATTTTCTATGTTAGTTAATATTTGTATATTTCACTATGTTAATTAATATTTGTATAATTAATATTTCCATGATTTCTTTCTCCAAAGCCACAGTTACTATACTTGCCAATGATGATGGCCATGGAGTTTTGTCATTCAATAACAGTGATCACTTCTTCCTAAGAGAGCAAACAGCTCTCCATTTGATGGAGAGTGTTGCAGTGTTAAACATTATTAGAGAACCTCCTCAGGGGATATTTGGCACTGTGACTGTTCAGTTTCTTGTAAGTGAAATTAATTCTTCAGAGGCATCAGTGGACTTGACCCCTTCTCAAGGATATATTGTGCTGGAAGAAGGAGTCAGATTCAAGGTAATGCAATAGTTATTACCAAAGAAATGAAGGATTTTTTGAGATTGTTGGAGAGATTTCATAAATGTCTGTGGTTTCTTGTTTTTTCTTTTTCCTGTATTTATTTTTTTCTTACATTTTCCTTCATCTTCAGAACAAATTGAGTCATGGGTGTGGGAGTGCATCAAACTTGGATGTACTTTTCTGTAGATACTTCTCTCTTTGTAATACTCAAGATAGATTGAAAACAACGTAATGGTTGTATAATGTTTATGTATGCATAGCAACATTTCTTTGTAGGTTTTTAGCAGCCAGCTGAAGCACAAACATTGAAATGAAACGATAGTTCAGATTTATCACATTCTCTAATGTGATAACACTTCAGCTGGTGTGACTTGAACAGTGTGCTGCAACAGTGGCAAAAAGTGAACAGCTCTGAGTCTTAGGTATAGAAAATAACTTACTCTTCTGGGAGTGTTCAGCTCTCTGCCTCTTTGCTGTCCCTACAAGAATGTCAGCTAGCTTAAGTTTGTGAAATCCTGATCCTTACGAAGTTTACTGGGAGTTTATTTAATTTAATTTAATTTTAGTTTTAATTTTTATTTTTATCTTACTGTTTTTTAAAATTTATTTTATTTTTATTATTTTGGGGTTTTTAATTTTTGATAGTGAAGCTAAAACCAGTGTCAAGTTATTGCTAGTGGGGCAGAATCTGAAACAAACCTTTCTGGAAGCACTGATGTTCGACTTCGGAACCTTAAATGCATTCAGAATCACAATGCTGGTCTGTAGCATACCTGTGGGAAGTCGAAGATTTCTTAAAACAATCTCTAAATTTGATTTATTTCAAAAATAAACGGTGATCTAAAAGATTGTATAGAATCACAGACTCATTAAGGTTGGAAAAGAACTCTTAAGACTATCAAACCCAGCCTTCTACTCACAACCTCCATGCCAGCAATGCTCCAGTTTGGTTCCAGGTCCACCATTAATAACTTCTTTCTTATTTTCTATATCAGAGTTGTGTGTACCTCTGTAACTTTCACCTGTTTGGGTAGTGGGCCAGATGACAGTGAGCCTCAAATGGTAGTGAAAGAATCTACCTCTTTCTAGGGAATTGATAATGAGACAATACCCTGAGGGCATCCTGCTCTTACCCACAGTGGTGCAGTGGAGGGACATAAGCATCAAGAAGAGAGAGAGTATTTCAAATATCCCTCTATTCTTGCCTTTTTTTCCTGTCTTTGTTCCCAGCACCAATAGTAGAATTACCCTGTTGTCCAGGAGCTGGTTTGGTTGCCAACCACCACAAGCAAAACCCAAGCTGACTGAGATGCATTAGGAGATCAAGCTGCTGTACGGGGACTATGAATTACCAAGGAATATGTGGAATGAGTAGAGGACTCAAGTGTGAGAATAAGATCAAAAAATAAAACATTTCAGAGGGTCTTAGGATGATAGGAGAAAAAGGGAGAAGGAAAAAATGGAAGCAGATATGGTCATCTAAACGTTGTGTCAATGGTGGGCACCAGATGGATGACTTTAGAACCTCAGCCTGAACCATGCGTGCCTGACTTCTGTCCTGTTCAAGAGCTTCTGTTCTCCCTGTGGCTATTCTCACATGAACAGTGGTTGCATGTGGCTTGGATGAGTGGACAGTTCACTTGGTAAATAAATGGCTGAATGGCTGAACCTAAAGAATTGTTGTGGTAAATAGAGATAAATTACTTGGCAGCAGTCAGAAGTGGTGTTCCTGATGGCTCAGCGTCCAGGGCAGTTCTCTTTAATATCTTAGTAGAATGATCTGGACAAGAGGATCAAGGGCACAACACCAGATTAGGTGGGAGTCTTGATGTGTTTGAGGGTTGGAAAGCTCTGCAGAGGGATCTGGACATCCTGAGGTCTGTGGAATGAGGTTTAACAACACCAAGTTCCAGGTCCTGCACTCGGGCCACAACAATCCCCTGCAGTGCTACAGGCTTGGGCCAGAGTGGCTGGAAAACTGTCTGGGAGTGCTGACAGCCAGCTGAAGATGAGCCAGCAGTGTGCTTAGGTGGTCAAGAAGACCAATAGCATCCTCGCCTTCATCAGGAATAGCATAGTCAGCAGGAGTAGGGCAGGGATTGTTCCTTGGTACTGGGCACTGGTGAGGCTGCAGCATGATTACTTTTTGGACCCCTCACTATCAGAAGGACATTGAGTTGCTGGAGCATGTCCAGAGAAGGGCAACAAGGCTTGCGAAGAGTCTGAAGAACAAGTCTTCTGAGGAGCTGCTGAGGGAACTGGGGTTGTTCAGTCTGGAGGAAAGGAGGCTGAGGGGAGACCTTCCGGCTCTCCACAACTCCCTGAAAAGAGGTTGGAGCCTAGGTCTCTTCCCCCAAGGAAAAAGCGATAGGATAAGAGGAAATAGCCTCAAGTTGTACCAAAGGAGGTTTAGGAAAGTTTTCTTCCCCAAAATGGTTGTCAAGCCCTGGAGCAGGTAGCCCACAGAAGTAGTGAAGTCACTATTTTGGGAAGGATTAAGCCATGTAGATGTGGTGCTGAGGGACGTATTTTATTGGTAACCTGGCAGTATTGGGTTAATGACTGTATTTGATGATCTTAAAGATCTCTTCCAACCAAAACAATTGCATTGTTCTATGAGTCTCCTGTGCTACCTAGAGGTCTATGGTGACAGAACAGAAACAACATCATGGTCTGATGGGGTTGTGTCATCATTAGCTGGCAAATCTCAACAACTTTTTAATGCTTGTTTCTTTGTCAGACACTGCACATTTCTGCAATATTAGATGAAGAACCAGAAATGGATGAGCACTTTATTGTCACTCTCTTCAATCCTACTGGAGGAGCCAGACTGGGCACCAAAGTGCAAACTATGATTACAGTATTACAGAACCAGGCTCCACTGGGGCTTTTTAGCATCTATCCAGTTACAAACAGGTACCAAACGCTGATTTCAGTTAAAAGGAGTGTTTCATATTCACTGTAGGTGATATCACATAATCACAGTATCTCTCTATAATTTTGGTTTTCATCAATCTCTTTATTCACCCAATTCAAGTGTAAAAAATTGTAATTTTGAAAAGTACACAGCTCCTGTGTACTGCTGTACAGAAGAAAAGAACACTTAAAATGGATCTATTCAGAGGCAGAAATGTCAATTCCTCTGTGGATTTTTTTCATTTAAAAAAGTGCTTCATTAGCCCCTAACCATTCCATTAATAGTAATCCATATTGAAAGTTCCAAACCTCAGCTCAATGCCCATTTATAATTGATTTATGTTTTTAAATTTCATAATTTCTTTATGTAAATTTTGTAATTTACATTTTATAATGTGTTTATGCTTTTTAAGCTTGTGTGAAATCCACTTTCACTCAGGGCTGCTTTTCAGAAGCAGAATGAACCACATGAAATAACATTTGCAGCAATCATTCAGTTTAAACCATAAAGGTGGTGTATTAAATTTCATGGTTGATTTAAGATTTTGTTGAATTTTGCCACGTTTTTTGTCAAGATCTTGTGGTAGGAAACATTCAACAACATTAATTAATTAATTAATTAGTCAGTTTGTCATACAGCAAAATCACTTATTAATTATTTTGGTTTTATTTCTGTTGTATACGCTGTGCTGGAACTAATTGTACCGTTAAGGGCTTTGTTTGTACACTACAAAAGTAATAACATTTTGTCTTTATTTTCACATTTAGGACAAATTTCCTCACAGTTGAAGAAGCCAACACTACAGTTTACTTGAGAGTTTCACGGAGTAATGGGCTCAACGTGTCTGTGAGTGTGGAGTGGGAAACAGTGTCGGATACTGCGTTTGGCATCAGTAGGTTGACTTTATTGAGTGTGGGCTGCTTTTGTCAGAGTGGAGACAGCAAAAGACTACCCAGACATACAGGAAATGTAGCTTTGGGATGTAAATTCATGTGTTCAGACTTGATCACATTTATTAATATTCTCCTGAGCATGTCAGAGTTCATTAGATAAAAGAACATAGCTCCTTGTCATCAGCCACTTCTTCCAGAGTCTCACTCAGCAATCTATGGCCCAGTTGCTGCTGATGTGGACATGATCGCCATTAGATTTTGTTTAATAGAATCTGCTCCTTACCACTTGCAAGACTGGATTTTTCTAACACAGAAGAGAAAAATATTAATGTAAACCTAGCATAGCCCTAGTCTGAATAAACACCACTGCACTTTTTCTGTCATATTTCCCAGCGTACCTACTAGGGTGCATTTGTGGGAGTCTCTGGTTGTAAATTTATGGACGCTTTGATCTGGTCCAGGTTAGAGCTGACATTGAAGGAAGCTATCCTTCCATCTCTGCCCACTTGTTCCCATTGCCATGCTAAGCATTTTTTTGTTCCATTACTGATATCTGTATAGTTGCTCACTAATTGTGGTGGGTTGAAGTTACCCCCCAACTAATTTGGAGACATCTGCCCCCAAAATAAAATTGCCAGACCAGCTCAGTTTGGGATGGAAGCAAATGAAGCTATATTTGCAAGCAAACTAAAATCTAGAACCGTGAAATGCAGTGAATATGTACAAAATATACAATAGAAGTTATATATATATATATATATATATATCCAATGGTAATTTATTTTACTTTCAGTCTGTGCAGTCAGGGATTAGGCTAAAGTTCCCCCTTCAAACTATAACATTAAGCCATCTGAAACTAACAAGGCAAAAAAGGAAATGCTTGATGCTGGTTGAACTTGTGTGTGGGATTGTGAGTTTCTCTCTTGGATTCTGACACAAAAGTGTTTTTTCCTGTAAGCTCTCACCTCAGGCATTTTAAGAATCTTAGTGCCAGAACTGCTTGTGGTGTGCAGGAGAATAAGGACAAACAAATACATTTGGTAATGGTTTTCAACTGAAAGCAAGGAGATTCAGACAAATTTTTTACACTGAGGGTGCTGAAACACTGTCCTGGGATGCCCAGAGAGGTGGAAGTTCCCCCCACCCATCCATGGAACCATTCCAGATCAGGTTTTTGGGGCTCTAGTTGCAGATGTCCCTGCTGGCTGCAGGGGGGTTAGACTAGATGACATTCAAAGGTCCTTTCCAACCCAAACCATCCTTTTCACTCTGTGCTTCAATGATTTTGAAGTTTCTTTGTCACTTTTTTCACTACATGCTAATTTTCTCGCTAGCTAAATTCCAAACTGAATCAATCTGAATCAGACTTTAGTTGCCTACACATCTTCCATATGCATTTGTAATACATTTAGTGCTAAGCTCTCGTGACATCATCAGTACTATGACACTTCCATACATTGACATACATCAGCTATTTAGAAACAGCTTGAACACTGAGCTATGATTTCTGATGCTAGGTCTGGATTTTGGCAGGTAAGTAGTGAAAAAGGAATTGAAGAAGACCTCAAGAGTAAACAATATTTTATTTTTCTGTATTGCAGGGGGTAGTATCAGTGTCCTGTCTGTCTTCCAAAGTTTTGTGGAAGAGTCAGCTTCTGGCTGGTGCTTCTTCACATCAGGAGAAATCCTATATGGTGTTCTGATGCGTGCACCTCCAGCCACATCTTCCACTCTCTACCTGTGGAAAGGAGTTTTTGTTCCTGTCGAGGTAGATATTTGCTAGCAAACACTAGGCATGCTACTTAATAAAGAATTTAAGTCTCAGTTTTACATTTTTATTCCATTTACAGAATTTCAATCTGTGGAATCCTAAGAGTTGTGTGTTTTTCCAAATCCATGGCTCTCCCTACCTTGTGATTACTCATGGAGGAGACAGACAGGAAGCTTCTGACAATAGCGTGTATGCATTCATGCCTGGACGCAGACTGTTGAAGGTAAATTAGTTGTACTCAAAAAATCATAAAAGAATACCTGTGGGGAGGACCTCAGGAGACCTCCAGCCATGTTTGAGAAACAAACAGTCTGTGCTGGAGCCCTAACACTCTGGGTGTCTGCTCTGGTTTTATATTTGTGTTTTGAGTGTGGGGGAGAATGACCTGAGAAGAGGGGTAAGGAATTGTGGAGCAATCAAGTGGTAGAACATTTTGTGAAGATTTATGAAAAACACACCGTGTTACATTAATTTTGTGATAGACATGTTTCTTTAAATTGTAAAATTACATCTCAAAAATATTAGATGGCAGTAATACTTTTTATATTTTGTGTTTTATATGAAATGTTGCCATTTTAGAGAATTCCTGTATATATGTATAAGCTTGTCACTTGATTTGCTTCGAAACACCATTTTTGCCATATCTCCATCACAGATACAGACTCTTTCTATTTTGGATACCAGACATGTGGAACATTTTTCTGTGGGTGAAGAAGACTATTTGATTTTTGTGAGTCACACAACCAGTTCCAGTTCCATCCAGGTTAGGATGCACGTGTCTTCTCTGCCTTTCCTTTGGTAGTTTGGCTAGTTTTGAGTTTGAAATATGAAAGAATAATCGTACAACCATAGAATGGTGGAGGTTGGAAGGGACTTCTGGAGATTATTGAACTCCCCTGCCAAAACGGGATCGCCTAGAGCAGATCATGGGAGTACATCCAGATGGGTTTTGAATGTCTCCAGAGAAGAAGGCTCCACAACCTCTCTGGGCAGCCTGATCCAGGGCTCTGTGACCCTCACAGTAGAGTTTTTCCTCATGTTGAGGTAAAACTTCTGTGTTCCAGTTTGTGCTGTTGCCCCATGTCCTATGACAGAACACCACTGAAAAGAGACTGCCCCCTTCTTGACACCCTCCCTTCAGATATCTGTAAACATTAGTGAAACAACTATGAAATTTCTGAAAAAAATTACTGATATTTCTAAGGTGGGTTTATAAGACTTAAAATTATAGACCTTTATTTAAATTTAAATGCAGCAATAATCTCTCTCTACATCAACATCTAACTCATATTTGGTTTAATTTTATTGGTAGTGTTAATTATGTTTTGGAGTCTAGCATATTAGACACCCATAAGAATAGGAATAAATTCTGACCATGACCATGTTCATCTGAAGAACAGGCACAGCTGCTTGAAGTAAGGTAGTTACTTACTAATGTTCCTCTACCTTAAATTAGAGTCCACCTTAGTAATGAGGAATTTGGTTTATTCTTAAGTCTTTCCAATTTTTCATCATGACAGTTTCTCTTTTCTTGATGCTAATTATGAATATATAATGAAACATTTTTTTTTTCATATTCCCATAGGTTTTCCATTGGGATAATGATATATTTGTGCTGCATCATCAACTTCCACTTCACAGAGCCCTGAAGATAGCCTTATTTCGTAGAGGAGGCATCATGTACCTGTTAGTTTCTTTGTCAGATACTACCCAGAACATGCTCTTGTACCAGTGGCTGAATAATGAGTTTAGGAATCTTCATCAATTACCAGCAAAAGAAATAAAACACATGGAGGCCTGGACTTCTGGATCTGATATCTACCTAATTACTGCAAAAGGTATGTAGAAGAAGAAAAACACTAAGTTTGCTAGGTGTGAGCTGGCTCATTTGGTAGCAAAGGAATTTGGGGTAGAGTTTATTTGGGGATTAAAGTATTGTTTGAAAGTGACAATTTACTGATAAGCATTTTCTCAAATTAATCTCTGTTTTTATCCATCAGAAAATAACAACATTGTGTTCTCAGGTGGTTTTGAAACTAATTACATATTTTCCCAAGAATAATGGGAAATAATAACTCTCTTGATCCAGCTATTAATTGCATTCTTCTGAGCATTGTGGTATGAAAAGGTTGTTGGTTAGTAAATTATTATTATTTTGAAAAATATATTACAATTACGACGTTTTAGGCATTGTTTCATGATGGTAGTGCTATGCATATTGAAAAATTTCTGTTGCAGTCCATAAGTTTCTTTCAAGTTGGTTGTTTTCTACTAAGACATATTAGTGTGTTCTGATATGTGCAGAAAAGCCCTTAGAGGATCTTAATGGATGTCTCATCTCATGGAGATCCATCTTGGCTGTGGACCGAGTAAAAAGAAAAATATGACAATTGATCTCACTTTGTAATTGAAGATGCCAGACCTTGCCTTTTGAGTGGCTGCTAGTTTGAGATTTAAATAACAGGCAGCAAAATAATGTACATTTTCTCATTTTGCTTCTTTGTAGAATCTGGAAATTCATCTGAAATTTTCATCTGGGAGACAGGGCAGTCCACCTTTAGACACTTTCAGTCTCTTCCAGTCTGTGGTGTAAGAAATATCCACGTTTTCATGCCTCCTTCAGGTTTAGGTAAGATTTAAAGGACACTATTTCGCTCTGAAATGGGTCAAGAACTGGCTGGAGGGCCGGGCCCAGAGAGTGGTGGTGAATGGTGCCACTACCAGCTGGCAGCCTGTCACTAGTGGTGTCCCCCAGGGATCAGTGCTGGGCCCCATCCTGTTCAATATCTTTATTGATGATCTGGATTGAGTCCATCATCAGGAAATTTGCAGATGACACTAAGTCAGGAGCAGGTGAGGATCTGTTGGAGGGTAGGAGGACCCTGCAGAGGGACCTTGAGAGGTTGGATGGGAGGGCAGAGGCCAATGGGATGAGATTGAACAAGGCTAAGTGCAGGGTTCTGCACTTTGGCCACAACAACCCCAAGCAGCACTACAGGCTGGGGTCAGAGTGGCTGGAGAGCAGCCAGGCAGAAAGGGACCTGGGGGTACTGGTTGATAGTAGCTGAACATGAGCCAGCAGTGTGCCCAGGTGGCCAGGAGAGCCAATGGCATCCTGGCCTGTATCAGGAATAGTGCAGCCAGCAGGAGCAGGGAGGTTATTCTTCCCCTGTACTCAGCTCTGGTCAGGCCACACCTTGAGTACTGTGTCCAGTTCTGGGCTGCTGAGGTACTGGAAGGTGTCCAGAGAAGGGCATGAAGCTGGTGAGGGGCCTGGAACACAAACCCTGTGAGGAGAGGCTGAGGGAGCTGGAGGTGTTTAGCCTGGAGAAGAGGAGGCTCAGGGGAGACCTCATTGCTGTCTATAACTACCTGAAGGGAGTTTGTAGCCAGGAGGGGGTTGGTCTCTTCTCCCAGGCAACCAGCAGCAGAACAAGAGGACAGAGTCACAAGCTGTGCCAGGGGAGGTCTAGGCTGGATGTTAGGAGGAAGTTCTTCACAGAGAGAGAGATTGCCCAGGGGAATGGGCTGTTCAGGTGGGTGGTGGAGTCACTGTCCCTGGAGATGTTCAAGAGAAGCCTGGATGAGGCACTTAGTGCCATGGTCTAGTTGATTGGATAGGGTTGGGTGATAGGTTGGATTGGATGATCTTGGAGGTCTCTTCCAACCTTGGTGATTCTATATTTGTTCAAATCCTCATTTATAATGCTGAAATTGAAAAAAATATTTGTGCTTATTTAATTAATCTTACCATACTGTCAAAGTTACTATCATTGTGCTACTATGGGCATTTATGGCATTACAAGGAGAAATTTCAAGTATATTAATAAATGTTTCTTTTTTTTGGCTCAATGTAGTTCACATCCTCCTGTCTGGTGAGGACACAACCGTATTGTACTCTTGGAACTCAGAAAAGAACCAGTTCTCTGCAACGCTGGAAGCCCCATGTGCAGATCATATCACTTCAGCTACTGCAAAGTCTCTGAACTCCAGCAAGAGCCTGATTGCTCTGTCCACAGAGTCTGTCTCCCAGATTTATGAGCTGACCACCATCTCCAACCAGTCAGATTTTATACCTAGGTAGGTTTTCTCAATTTATATGACTTTCTCCCAGCTCTTGCATTTCTTTTTTTTTCCTGTGATACTCTGCTTATTACAGTGCAGAGCCTCACCTACTCCTGTGTAGTACTCCTGCTTATTAGCACTACAGAGAACTTTTCACAGGTGGGTTTAAGATAACCTGAAGTCAAATGGCCTCGTAAGTGGCTTTAAAGCATGGCAAGAAAAGACTTGCAGTTAAGAATTTATTTCTTTTTAAAGGTTTTGCTAGGATACATAAATTACTTTCCTAATTACTTTCAGTTACTCTGAAAACTTATAGCTTTTATTTGAAAAAAACTAGCACAAACTCCATAATTTTTAAACCTCAGTTACTTCCTTAGGCACATAATAATTCTAGCTCCAAAAAATGCTCATTAAATTTACAGCAATGCTGTCAAAGTTCATTGATCAGCCATCCTCAGTTTATAATTATTTGATGTGTGTTTTTATGCTAGTTCAGGTGAATTGATATTTGAGCCTGGGGACATGGAAGCTGTGATAGCAGTCAATATCCTGGATGACATCATCCCAGAGGAGGAAGAATGCTTCAAAGTACTGTTGAAAAACCCTAAGGGAGGTGCAGAGATTGGTGTTCATGGCTTTGTTAACATAATTATTCCTTCCAATGACAATGCCTACGGAGTCATTGCATTTGCTCAGGTAAAACTTCTAAGGTAAATCATTAAAATAAGAACATGTCATTTCTGCACACAAATATATTTAATCTGCAAAGCATGTCAGAGAGTTGTTTTTCTAAAGTCTTGTAGCAGCCTGAGATAGTTTTAACATCTATTCAGCATTGCTGTGTGATTGTGATAGAAAACAAAGTGATAGTTTGTTCCTACTGTGAGATTTTTATAATCCCCTCACATGTGGATTAACACAGTCATGTATAATTTTGGTTTTTCAGCAACCTAAATGTTGAGTTGTCAGATGGCATATGTGATGTCATCATTCAGCCGCTCTGGTTGGTTAATCAAGGGTCAGTCAACTGAACAAATAATAGAATTAGCAAATGCAGTGGGTTGGAAGGGACCCTCAAAGATCATCTTGTCCAAGCCCCCTGCAGTGAGCAGGGACGCCTCCAACTAGATCAGGTTGCTCAGAGCCCCATTAAGTTTGATTTTGAATGTCTTCAAGAATGGGGCCTCCACTGCCTCCCTTTAGCAACCAGTTGCAGTGTTCCACCACTCTCATAGCAAAGAACTTCCAATCTAAATCTACTCTAAATTCTAACCATTGCCCCTCTTCCTATCACTACAAGCTCTTGTGAATAGTCCCTCTCCAGCATTCCTGTAGGGCACCTTTAGGCACTGGAAGGCTGCTGTAAGGTCTTCCTGGAGCCTTCTCCAGGCTAAATAGCAGCAACTCTCTGAGCCTGTCTTTGTAGGAGAGGTGCCTCAGCCCTTTGATATCTTTGGATGATCTGAAGATCCTTTTCCCCTAAAAAAGTGGGTTATGTCACAAGATGAGCCAGTCTGCCAGAACAAAATAGTTTCTTCAGAAGAATATCAGACTGAAGGTCTTATTTGGTGTGGGTAATCCTTAAAGCATCAAATACTGCAAAGTTATCTAGACAGGTAAAAGGTAAATGCATATTGAAGTTAGAAACCACAGAAGAGTTGTGACTGAAATTAAACATTACATCTGGTCTCCTGAGAGAAGGGTGAGTAACAATAAAGTAACAGCAGTGAAAATACATCTCTCATGAAGGTCTACTTGTTTGTTATCTGCTTCATACAAACAGGACTATAAAATACTGCAATAAATAAACAAAACAGTAAATTGAAACAAAAAGCACTGAGTTTTTTTTGCCTTAGGTTAAAGAGGCCTGACAATTGTAGTTCTTAGATCCATAAAACCTTTTTTGAGTATTGAGTATTTTTGAGTATTGAGAAATTTAGAAGGTGTAAATTTAATGCATGAATATGCATTTAGCTACTTAATATTATATTAATTTACTGATACTCAGTGTCACTGGTCCCCATTGAATACCCAGAACCCTAAAGAAACTTTTCTTTATAACTGAAAAATGCTATGCTTCTGTTACTTCCTGTTTTCCAGAGCTCTTTGTTTAAGCAAGTTGAAGAAATGGAACAGGACAGCTTAATCACCTTGAATATTGAACGTTTAATAGGAACATATGGACGAGTTACAGTGGAGTGGATTGCTAATGGGAGTACAAGTGATGTGTTTCCAGCCTCAGGAATGGTATGTGATGACATCACTGATAGGAGGGAAGCACGGAGGGTATTGTGTCAGACAATAGATGCAGATGTGCTGAGAGAGGACAGTACATGCCCCACTCTTCTGTTAATTCCTGCTTCCTGCTTCTTTCCTCTGATTCTGGCAGCTTGCAGCTCTGGCTGGCACATAATACTGCAGCATCACTCTCACAAAGATATGCCAGGCACTAGAAATGTGTATCTCCAGTATCCTGTTCCCATCTCACTTTCTTCCTGCTGTGAGATCCAGCTACTCTGTCAAATCATCTGCATAGGTGGGATTCTGGGAGTGTTTGCTCTTCATCCTGACCTTGTCAATACAACTGAAAGCCTCAGAGGCTCAGGGGAGTATCACAAGTCCCAGTTTTCTTCTTTTATGAGACTGTTTAGATTTCCAGCCATGTTGAAATTAATTTTCCTGCTAGCCAAACTTCCAAGGATGCCTTAGGATTGACAGACAAGTTCTTTAAGTCAAGGGCTTCCACCTGGTGGCCGTCTGTAGAAGACACAATGCCCTATAAGCTTTGAGCATGTACAGCTGTAGCACAAACCACAGCTGAAAGAAGCAAGGGCCAAAATCTGGTAGAAATAAACTTTATGCCTGCAAATAGTGAGTCTGAAGTCAGATTAAAAAAAATCAGAGACAAACCAACAGAGGGAACCCAAGGTTGCCAATACAATCATTATTAAAGTACTTGTTGAGCATTCCAGGTGGAATGCTCAAGCAGTGATTTCCCTGCAAAGGTTTGTAGGTAGGAGGAGGCAGAAAGGTGTAAAGTAAAAGAATATTTTTAATTGGAAAATTCTATTTATCCTTCAGTGATCTAGACACGTGTTCATTTTTGAGAGAGTCTTGATCAAATGACCAGTCCCTTGAATTTAAAAATAAAAACATGGACAAAACATTTCTCAATCATTTATCTTGGAAACAGACCAAACCAAACCAAACCCCAAACCAAAACAATAAAGCTGTTGGTAGACATTTCTTCCATTAAGCAGTGATCTTGATACATGTTACGTGTTTGTCATTGTTTTGACGTAACTATATATATTGTGAGTTGACCTTGGCTGGCTGCCAAACACCCACCTAGTTGCTCTTTTACTGCCCTTCCTCAGCATGACACAGGAGAAAATAAGGTGGAAAAGTTTGAAGTGAGGGCAGTTTAATAAGAAAAGCAAAAGCCTTGCATGGAAGCAAAGCAAAAAAAGTTTATTCAGTGCTTCAATGCTTATTCAGTACCTTGAATCTATGGAAGTGAGATACAGCAATGTGGAAGCCCTATTGAATTGCTTCTGAGTCAAGATTAGAGATGTTATCTCTGAGGGAGACCTTACAGTAGGTATCTGATACTGACCTCCAAACCAAGACAATAACACAACAAAGCAATATTTGGATCACTTAAGCAAGCTTCAGGTCAACAGAACCTGGTTCTTATGGTACTATCTTAGTTAACTTCACCTACCTAGACATTTGTTGAAAGAACAATACAGCAACTGAACATCATCCATTGTGTTCCTGGCATTTGGAGGATTGCTTTCTGATACCAGCATTAAATGTACAAATCAGGAGCGAGGAACTGCTAGACTTGCTGTTCACAAACTGAGAAAACCTGCTTTGTGATATAAATCTTGGTTAGTGATAGCCTCATCTGCAGTGCTCATAGTATTGTAGAATTTGGGATGCTGCTGAGTGTGCTGAAGGTTAGTACTAAGGTTTAGATTTTAGAAGAGCAAACTTCAGCTTGCTCAGAACTCAGTTGGGAAGGCTTCCATGGGTAGCTTTCATGGAGGATAAAGGAGCTAATGAGTGCTGTGACTTCTTCAAAAACAGTCTCCTGCAAGCACCAGTTCATCCCTTTAAAGGCAAGGGAAGTATGTGGAGCAAGAGACACTCTTGGCTTAACTGTGAGCTTCTGAGCCTGCTCAAAACACAAAGAGAGATGTACCAGAGAGGAAAAGTGGATCAATACTGGTTAAGAACTACAAGAGCATTACTAGGGTGTGCAGAGATACAATTGAAAAAGCAAAAGCTCAGCAGGAATTGAAATTGGCCAGAGATGTCAGAAACTACAAATAAAGGTTGTTCAGATATGTAAACAGCAAGAAGAAACAGAAGGAAGATACTGGCCCACTGTTAAACAGGAGAGGTGAATGGCTCACCAGTAACCCTGGAGTGGCAGATGTCCTCAACACTTTCTTCACCTCTATCTTTACTAGCACTGTTAGGCCCAAGGCTTTGGAAACAAAACTACAGGCTGATGCAAACGTATATCCACCATTAGTGAAGGAGGAGCTGATATTGGAACTGTTACAGGAGCTTGACCTTTACAAATTGATGGGCCAGGACATTATCCACCCTGGTGTCTAAAGAAAGCTTACTGGCATTATTGGGAGGCCAGTCTCTGTAGTTTTTGAGAAGTCATGGAGATTAAGGGATGTACCAGAATCCTGGAAGAAGGTTAATGTCACCCCCATCTACAAGAAGGGATTATAGAAGAATTCAAGAAATTACAGGCCTATCAGAATTTCAGTTCCTGGGAAAGTTATGGAATGAATCCTGCTGAGGCAATCATAAGTCCCATGAAACACATAAATGGGCAAAGCCAGCATGAAGTCATAGATTCATGGAATCAGCCAGGTTGGAAGAGATCTCCAAGGTCATCCAGTCCAACCCAGCCCTATCCAATCAACTAGACCATGGCACTAAGTGCCTCATCCAGGCTTTTCTTGAACATCTCCAGGGACAGTGACTCCACCAGCTCCCTGAGCAGCACATTCCCCTGGGCAATCTCTCTCTCTGTGAAGAGCTTCCTCCTAACATCCAGCTTAGACCTCCCCTGGTACAACTTGAGACTGTGTCCTCTTGTTCTGCTGCTGCTTGCCTGGGAGAAGAGACCAACCCCCACCTGCCTACAACCTCCCTTCAGGTAGTTATAGACAGCAATGAGGTCACCCCTGAGCCTCCTCTTCTCCAGGCTAAACACCCCCAGCTCCCTCAGCCTCTCCTCACAGGGTTTGTGTTCCAGACCCCTCCCCAGCTTCATGCCCTTCTCTGGACACCTTCCAGTACCTCAACATCTCTCTTGAATTGAGGAGCCCAGAACTGGACACAGGACTCAAGGTGTGGCCTGACCAGTGCCGAGTACTGAGGAAGAATAACCTCCCTGCTCCTGCTGGCTACATTATGCCTGATGCAGGCCAGGATGCCATTGGCTCTCCTGGCCACCTGGGCACACTGCTGGCTCATGTTCAGCCTAGTATCAACCAGCACTCTCAGGTCCCTTTCTGTCTGTCTGCTCTCCAGCCACTGTGTCCTCAGCCTGTCGTGCTGCTTGGGGTCACCAAGGGTAGATCATGTTTGACAAACCTGATTGCCTTCTACAGCAGAGGAACCTGCTCAGCTGGCTCACCTGGCAACTTGAGTGATGGATGTTGTCTACCTCATGTCTCTAAGGCTTTCCATATGAGAGAAACTCTTGACCTGTGTCTAGATAAGTGGTCTGTGGTGGCTGGGAACTGGCTTATTTTCAAACTACCAACCTGCCACAGGTGTCAATATTGGGTCCAACAGTGTTTAAGATCTTCCTGATCTGGACGATGGAAGCAAGTGTGATGAATTTTGGTGGTGATACCAAACTAAGTGGGGAAGTGAGTATTTTGAAAGGGAGAACCACCCTGCAGGAAGACCTGGATAATCTGGAAGAGTGAGGTAAAAAGAACCTTATGAAGTTCAATAAACAAACAAATGTGAGTTCTTAACCCAGGAAAACATAATCCAGGAATGCAGGACATGCTGGGATTGTCCAGGTGGGGTGCAGTCCTGTGGAAAGAACTGTGAGCATCCTGGTTGACAACAAACTCAATGTGAGTGGACAGGGTGCTACAGTGGTAAAGAAAGCCAACAGGATGCTGGGTTGCATCAAGGACAGCACAAGCAGAGGCAAAATCATTATCCTGCTCTACTTGGTGTCTGACAGGCCACATCTGGCACAGTATGTTCAGGTTTGGTCCCCATCATGCAAATGTATGTGCACAGGCTGGAGAGTATTTAGATAAAGACCACAAAGATGATCAAAAGACTGGGAAGCTGCCCTGTGAGGAAAAGACGATAGAACTGGGTGTGTTCAGCTTGAGAAATAAAGGCTTAGGGGGACCTTCTCACCATGTTCCAGTATTTAAAGGGCTGATACAAAGAAGATGGAGAATCTCTTTTTTACATGGAGTCCCACAGAAAAGACAAAGGGTAGTGGGTACAAGTTACTCCTGAGGAGATTCCCATTGGGCTCAAGATCTTTTTACAAGGAGAGGAACATTTTTCACAAGGACAATCAGCCACTGGAATCACCTCCACAGGGAAGTGGAGGAGTATCCAGCATTGGACACCATTAATACTCAGCTGGACAGGGTGCTGGGTGTCTCGGTCTGAAGGGTGAGAGAGACTTGGTTCTTTTTTTGAACATTCCTGTGTGTGTTGTGAAATTAAAGGCACAAATGAGGCCAAATATCCAAAAGTGAGGCTATTTGTTAACAGAATAGAGTGGATGGAATGGAAGGGAGATAGGAAAATGTAGAAAGAGCAGCAAAGGAATTATATTACCACCCCGCAGTCCCCAGCCCCAAGATGATTTGGGTCCCAGGAAGGGTGCTGCCGCTTTGGCTTGAAGGAGATGTCATCCTTGTTGGCTGTGCTACCCTGTGATGGAGGAGGGGATGGAGCGATCCCAAAGTCCAAGTCTTTCTCTGAGCAGCCTCAAGCATGTGTCTCTTCAGTAAAGATGTCTTTTCTCTTCTCCAGGAGTTCTTCCTTTCTTCTTACAGCAGGCTAAACTTAGGGCATGGCTTTTCTGGTGGTGGTGGTGGTGGAGAGAGGGTTCCTGGACTGCTTTCAGGTGATGGTTTTTCTCTCAGTCTTGCTCTCTGAGCTGCTAAGGCTCAGTGATTTTACGCAGTTAATGGCAGCTCCCCCTGGCCCACACTGTAGTCACAGTAATGCATATGTGACTGCCAGGTGTGCTATCAGTGGGCAGAGCTGACCGACGGGCAGGATGTTCACAACAATCTTGTCTTCTGTTGGACATTCCAGAGGGTCTTTTCACCATCCCTTCCCTGGGCAGCTGATGTCTGGGAGCAAAGGTGATTTTATCTTTGTTGATTCGCATCAAGAGGGACAAGATTTAGTATCTTACACTGGGCCATCTTGTCTAGACCATGCTTTTGCCAAGAAAAGTTGGACCAAATGATCCTTGAGGTCACTTCCAACTTGGGATTCTGTGGTTCTGTGAGATGTACATGTATATGTATATAAATGTATTTAATTGACAGGATTTTGCAGAACAAAACAGCACTGAGAAGAACTTGGACTATTTTTTTTTTCTTTTTTCTGTCTCCCTCTAAAATTGTAGATTACATTTTCAGAAGGCCAGGCCCTGTCCACAATCACCCTGACAATTCTGGCAGACCGTGTTGCAGAGCTTTCAGAGACTGTGGAAATCACACTCACCCATGTTAGCACTGTTGGTGTTCAGGATACCACCAGAGGAGCTGTCATTGATCCCAAAAGGGCAAGAGCTCTACTTACCATTTTACCCAGTGACTCTCCACATGGTGTCATTGGGTGGCATATGGAGTCTCTCTTTGTCAGAGTCACAGAGCCAGAAGGTAAGACTGTTTCTTGATTCTTAGGGATTAAAAAAAAAATGCATGATTTTTTCAAAGCCAGCATTATTTGAGCTATAATATTGGCGCAAAAAGTATTAAAAATGTGAAAAATATAAATTATATAGGATATAGAACATAAATGTGCAATCTAAAATGCATTACATAATATATACATTAGATTATATTATTTATATATATGTATTATGTATAATTTATATTATATACTAATTTTAAGCAGAAATTTTCTATTAAAAATTGAAGTATGAATATAATTTAAAATATGAAACTATGCTGTTTCATTTAATACATTTTATGCTGCATTTCACAATGAATATTTCAACGTCATCCAGTAATTTTTATTTAGGAGTAAACTATTAAAATCCTGACATCTTGTATTGCAAATCACTAGTACATGTGATACATTTATTTGGATACAAAGATCAACTTCTTAATTTAATGGGATTAATATGTTCTTTAATTTACATAGAAAGACTTCCTCATGAGTTGTATCAAAAACGGATTGTTTTTTTATTTTGTTCTGGGGAAGGAAGAGAGGGAGAGCGAATTTTGCTTTAGGAAAACTGAATTTTCTGCTTGCCAGCTGTGTGCTTGATTAGGTTATGTCAGGTTTCTCTCCAGGCACCAAGTGAAATTGTGAAGGACCTGCCAGGCAGCTGGCCAGAGGACTCATTCTCTACAACCTGGTGGTTTTCCAGCAGCTGCCTGATGGGCTATTCATTCTTTAAAAGCCCAGCTGAAATTTCCTGACAATTTAATCATCTGTTCGTATTGGCAAATAAAATTTACGAAAAATACGTTTTCCATTGCAGCATTATTGCAGATAAAACCTCCTCACCACTTCTGTTTTAAATTGTATTATTGTTGCCTCTAACACCTGAAACTACTGTGAGTGGGTTATGTTGGATCCTTACGCACACATACACTGTAGAAGTTTGTACTTTGAAGTTATGATTCAAGACATGTTCTTAGTCTTCATTTGTTTATCTTCCAATTTTTAAATACTGAATTTTTACTGAGTTATATACAGGTGCTATCAGTGAAGTAGTATCTAGGTAATACAAGCAACAGAAACCAGTCTGAAGTGCAAAGCTTGTTGATTTTTACCTATTTCCTGTACCTCTTTCTTCAGTCATAAACCCAGCACTTGTAGCTGGAAAGAATTACAAATCTCTTTTACACAGGGAAAAAGGATCTGGGCCTAACAGATACAAGAGTATCTCATTTTCTTCAGTATTGGCATTCAGGAAATGTAAATTTTACAGCTAGAGTGACTCCCTCCAGTGCTACCTTCAGGTTGGAAGGGATCCTCAATGGTCATCTTGTCTAATTCCCTTGCCAATGAGAAGGGACACCTCCATCCAGATGAGGCTGCCCAGGGCAAGAATAAAATAGAGTTCTTAGGAGGCCAGGGAAAATAGTGAGATGGGAGTTTTGAGGGGAAAACTGAATAGAAATGGCAGTAACTGTGAAGTAGTCTTTTAAAGCTGTAAATACTCCCTATTTAATTCTTCCCCTAGACTTGGTTTTAGTATGCTTTCCCGACTTACACACTGTGTGTTGTGTGTTTTTCCCCCCACCTTGTTACACGACAAGTGAATTCAACTACTCTTACTTTACAAATCGTTCGAGAGCAAGGCATCGTTGGAGAGATTGAGATTCAGCTGAGCACTGCACCTAACCTTGAGCTCCCCCTCTCCAACCAAGCAACAGAGAATGAGGACTATCTACTGGAAAAGAAGACAGTCATTATGCCAGAGAATGCAAAAATAACTTCTGTTGTAGTCACTATTCTGCCTGTGAGTAGTCTGACAACAACTTCAGCTAATAATGTGTGTTAAGGAAAATGGTGCTGTTCCTACACCAGAAGAAGGATGTAGCATTCTAGAAATGGCTAAGGTGGGATTCTTGCCTTGTCAGGTGGTTGTATGTATGCAGCTATCCCTTTCCAAAGAATTCAAGTACCCATCACTGAGAATGAGACCAATTCTTTCTTTTGTTGTAGTCCTGAATTAATGACAAAAGTATGAATTACAAATACCTTAAGTGCTTGCTGTTTTTTCAGCCTGTTGAAGGCTTTTGCAGAGGATTTATTTTACTATGCTTACCTTTTAAGAGATTTTTTCTGTAGTTCAGGATTTATTTTATTTCTTCACCAAAAACATGTATATTTTTTAAGTACACCTGGAATGGAAGTTTTCCTTTCAAGTTCTTTTTCAGTTATTGTATGATGTGAAGCATGTGATTGGTGATACGGTCCCAAGTGCTGAGAATTATTGGACAGTATGAAACCTATAAGTAGTCAGCCTCCTGTATTGTAATTTAACAGTGCTTTACTAAAAAAAAAAAAAAAAACAAAAAAAGAAAACGCATTTAAAATATTTTTGCAGGACAATATTCCAGAATTACACGAAGGATTTATAATCAATATTACCGATGTGCAACTGGTCGATTCTCACACTGGAGGTCAGCCAAGTGTGAAGAGGCTTGGGTTAGAAATAGCTGAAATAACAATTGAGGAAAATGATGATGCCAGAGGAGTATTTAGTTTCAATGTTACCAAGGTAAGTAAGCCTGAATGAAAAATATTTGAAGTAGCATTCCAGCATGACAGTGTTTTCAGACCAGTTTTGATAGGGTTCTAGCAGGCTTTCTGACATTGAATTATTTGTGGTCAAAAGACCACATATGAGACAAATAATGCCTTCTTAAAAGGTTCTTCACAATTAATATATTAAATTTATTAAGGAGATGGAAGTGCTAAAACTGTGTTGAGGAACATTATTGTTTAATTTATAAATGATATGGAAAATATTAATAAAAATATTAATAACTTTTTATTAATATGAAAGAATTGCCAAAAACATACTAAATAGGTTCGATGTAAAGTTAGAATATATATTTATAATGGGAATGTACAGTATTTAGGCAAATATAACAATTTAACAATTCTGTGCAAACTGGTAGGATTGTAACACAGAAAAGAGAAAATCCTGGGAGCGAAATGTCACTCAACCACAGCCAGGGGAGAGACTCATCAAGAACCCCTAAGCCAAAGAGGCAGTGGATTAATTACTCATAGCTGATTTCACCCAAGTGGAGAGTGCTGCTGCTGTGTATTAGCTGTTGAGGCTTTTGGGGTGCTCTCGTGCGCTGCTGGCATAGCAGGTTGCTGGCAAGAAGGTGCCATGCAGTCCCAGGGCTGGTCTGGCTTCAACAGATGGTAGGTGGGTTTTGACACATTCTTTACGACAGGCACTTGCTTCATCCTGGGTAAACTGAGGCACAGCAAGATTCTGGTTGCAAGGGGAAGCAGGCTTGGCTCTGGCTCCTAAGCTCATGGCTTCTCTGGCTTGAGTGTAGGTTCGTGGCTTTATCCCAGGCTCTGTACCAGGCATTTGAGGCTGGGCAGTGCAACTTAAGGCAACTTCAAGCAAGACAGGTCCAAGCAGGTTCAAGCAAGGTTTGAGCAAGGCTTAAGCAAGATTTGAGCAACGCAAAGGCGACTAGAAATCGGCCTGTATATATATCTTGCCTGAGATTCGTTTGGGCCAAGAGGGCAACTGAAGCCAGCACATAGTTACCCGATGAAGAGGGGTTCTGCCAGGCTGTGGCTATAAAAGGCAGAAACATAGGCCTGGTCAGCGAGGAGCAGTGGCCAGGACACCTGTTCTTACCCCAGGAGCCAACTTGTTTACCAGACACACATGGTCCTGTCCCCTTTGTTCCTTTTCCTTGCGCTACCCTGACTTTCTGCAGGAAGGAGGGGGGAGAGGGGGACCATGTCTAGACACATTTTGTGCTGGGCCTGTTTGGCCCTACCATGACAAACTGGTGTCTTAGGGTATTCTGAAATGCGGCTCTGAGCAACCTGATCTAGTGTGAGGTGTCTCTGCCCATGGCAGGGGGATTGAAACTAGATGATCCTGGAGGTCCCTTTCAACCCTAAAAATTCTATGATTCTATGAAATGGACCTAAGGAGGTTTTCCAGGCCAGACTTTTGGTCAGAGCAAGGTCAGTGCTAAATTCAGACCAATTTATGAGGGATCATGTATTTCTTAATTCATGTTTACCTGCAAGTCAATGTACCACAATAACAGAAGAAGAAAAAAAGTTGCTTTGACATTGAGCATTTTCTTGTTGAATTGACAGGATATAACTGGAGCTGTTACTGGTTATGAGGTACCACCACCACAGAATGTACTGAAACTTCCAGTTGTTCGACAGGCTGGGAGGTTTGGGTCAGCAACTCTGTATTGGGAAGCCATTGAGGCAACTGCTAGCTTTGAAGACTTCACACCATCATTTGGAAACCTTACATTTGCAGATGGGCAGGTAAGCACTCAGTTGTCTCTAGGTTGCCACCTTAAGTATTTCCCATGTTTTCTTCCAGAAGAATTTGTACCTCTTCATTAAAACTATTTTGTTTATGGTGTTATGCATGTGAATAATGCTGGTGGTTTAAATTCTTTAACATGGAAGAGTAGACTTGTCTAAAAGCATTGATCAAAAGGGCTGTAAGTCTTTGGTAAGTGAAGACAGAATGAATGAATGAAATGAATGAATGAGAAACATAATAAATAAGTACATAATACATAATAATAAAGCCTGTTAAACTGAAAATTTGCAGCATAAGCTGTTTTCTCTGTGAGTACTCAGGATAAGCCTGTATGTACATTTCTGAGCTGTGTTCTACATACAGTTTTAAATTTTACATTGCTCCTGACAGTGTATTTTAGGGTTTTGATTTCAAGTGAGCAGAACTGGTCTTTTCCAGATAGGATATATTCTGTGAGAAGAATTTTGGCTTAGGTGGAATATTGTGTACTTGCACTTTTGACTAAGCACAAAAGCAGAGCAATGTGCTGACTTTAATATACAAGATGTGTGTTGATGGACTGAAAAATCACTCTTGAAATCTTGTTACCTTATTATAGTGTGATGGTATGCTGCTGGGTCCTGCACTTGAGTCACAGCAACCTCTTGCAACATTAAAGGCCTGGGGCAGAGTTGCTGGAGTGCTGCCCAGCAGAGAAAGATCTGGAGGTGCTAGTTACAGCAGCTGAACATGAGCCACTGTGTGCCCAAGAGGCCAAGAAGGCCAACAGCATCCTGGCCAGCACAAGCAGGGCAATAATTGTTGTCCTGTCCTGGGCACCGGCAAGACTGCACCTTGAACACTGGGTTCCATTTTGGGGCTCTCAATACAGGGATACTGAGGTGCTGGAACATGTCCAGAGAAGGGAAACAAAATGGTGAAGGGTCTGGAGAACAAGTCCTGTGAGGAACAGCTGAAGGAATGGAGATTGTTTAGCTGGGAGAAAAGGAAGTTGAGGAGAGACCTCATTGTCCTCTACAACTCCCTGAAAGGAGGTGGTAGTTGAGGTGGGTGTTGGTGTCTTCTTCTGTCTAACAAGTTATAGGAAGTAGCCTGATGTCACACCAGGGGAGGTTTAGGTTGGACAGCAGAAAAGTTTTATCCCCAAAAAGGGTTGTGAATCCCCAGAGCAGGCTGCCCAGGGAAGTGGTGGAGTCCCCAGCCCTGGAAGGATTTTAAAGCCATGTAGATGTGGTGCTGAGGGACATGGATTAGTGGTGACCTGATAGTGCTCAGTTAGTGGTTGGAGTTGATGATCTGAAAGGTCTCTTCCAAAATGATTCTGTGATTCTCATCTATGATTCTAAATTATTCTGTTGAATGTCCTTCCTACCTGTTATGTTTGGCTGACCACTACTAATTAGGGCAGAGACAATAAGAATAAGCACAACCAAACAGTATGTGTTTATCTATTATTAGATTAAATTCACCTGTTTTAAATGTCAGATTATTTCAAACAATTCACAGACTATTATAAATATTATATACTCTTTTTTCATCATCAATTTCTGCAGGCTACAGGAGAAATAGAAATTACAATCATAGATGACAGTGAAGTTGAATTCCTTGAGATATTCAAGATTGCCCTGGTGAGGGTAACAGGTGGTGCAAGACTTGGAGATGATGTCGTGGTCACTGTCACTATTCCACCAAATGATTCCCCTGTTGGAGTATTTGGGTTTGAAGAAAAGAATGTAAGTCTGATTTGGATTTCAGTCTTCTCTGCTAAAGCTGGGCAGTGAGTTTGTGTCAGTAATGAATAGCTGATTTTGATAAGCCCTTACCTCAATGGAAGGCATGATTTCATATTAGTAACTGGCTTCATCTAGCTGTGTAGGATATTAATAACAATGAAAGTTCTGCTGCATAGATGGCTGAACCCATTTTAGTTCAGTATACTAACAACACAGAACATCTCATAGGATTTTTGGTAGTCTGTTGAATATTAAAATGTATTTGTAATAATTTATGTTAGTGAATGTAAAGCTTTGAAAGAAATTCTGAAACATCTCATCTTGGTTCTTGTCAGTGAATGATTCTTCTGCTCTTGATCTTGCTGGTGCAGTGCCTGCCTGTGACTCATTGTCTGTAATTGTTTTGAATCATAGGGCATACAGAAATAACACAAGTGACTAATCTTGCTAGCAGAACTCAACACATTCCTTACGTCTGTTATCTTCCTGTTGATTTTCACTCTTGTGCTTATTTTGCATTGCCATTGATATTTTCTGTTGCTTGTCTCAAGTCAGTATTGATGCCTTTTGCTACAGCCTTTCTGATATCCTCCTTCTCTCTCTTCATCAGGTAACAGTGAAGGAGCCCCAGTCACCTGATGACTCTGCTGCAGTTGTGTTGCTCACTGTCAGTCGAAGTCAGGGAGGACGAGGAGCAGTTAAAGTGCTATGGATTCTCGAGGAAGCAGCCAGACACGATCTGACACCTCTGAATGGTACCCTTCACTTCAATGAGGTATTTCTGATGTTGCAATAAATTGTTTTACTGTTAGATTTGTAAACACTCTCTTCCTTTGTCTCTTTGCATGGCTGTTACATGTTTATAGAAATAGGGGGTTACTAAGTGCTGTAATACCAGGTAAATGCCAGTTTGAGCTGTATGCTGTGTTTTTTTCAAGCAGAAAAGGAAAGCTACATGTTTTTTTTTAAGGCAGCATAATGTAATCATCAGGAAGACAGGTGCTTCAAATGTGAATTGTTTTGGCAATTTAGAAAGAGATATACAAAATTGTATTGGATGTGAGGAAGGATTACAGAAACATTTATTCCATTACAGCATCAGACAACTGAAGTGGAACATTGGTATTTCAGGGGTGATGGTGAATGCTCAAAATCTGCAGATTTAAAAAAATAAATAATAAACCAGCCTAGTAACTTCAAACTGGGCAGCTTTCATAGAACCACAGAACCAGAGCTTTGCTTGATTTGTGTTTGATGTTAGGTGAAAATTCTGAAGTAGGAGCCAAAATATTGGATGTTATCAAGCTATTTTTGTTATCTTAATGATGGTGCTTTACAGTCTACTCAAAATATTTAATGAAGAAAACAATTTTAACACCACCTATTCTGTCTATACAAGGCTATTTTGTATTAAATAAATAGAAGTACCAGTTGTTTCTTTTAATTTTAATGAGCTGGAAAATAATTTTTTTGGTAAGACTATCTGGCAAATTTTGCTATCATTTTGCTATCCTTTCTCTACTGGTAGGCCTAGTTCTTTCTTCCTGAAGTTCTTATGTATGCATACGTGTAAGAATAGCAGTATGTATGGTGTTCTAAAGGTGTACAAAATGCACTTATTTTTTTCCTATATTCTTATTCTAAGCATTTGTTAATGCTTACTGACAAAAATGTGGATTAGACAGGAATTTGTTATGACCTAATTTATCTAATCTTGATAAGGTTAATCCTCTGACTGTATGTATTCTATTCAATAAACACTTTCTGACGGAGGACCTTTTGGATAGAAAGTTTCCTCTAAGTTGAAAACTGTCATGTGGATACTGCATTTTGTTTAGTTTTGTTTATGCATACATATATATATATCTATATATATCTATATATATATATATCTTCTGGTCTTTACATGGTGCAGACTGAATCCCAGAAGCTGATTGTTTTACATGTGATACAAGATGATCTGCTGGAGGGGAATGAAACATTTACCATTCAGCTAGTTTCCACTGGTGATGCAGAGATATCCCCTGTAAATGGTAAAGAATTAATTCATTACGTTCTCTCTTGAAAGATTTCATATGAGAATTCTAGCAACTCTGTTCATATTATTTCTGTCTACACTGCTTGTATATTTTGTGTGCAGCTGCTTGGTAGCAGTTTTGACTGTCAGTCTTTTTCCTTAAGTTGCATTGCTATCTGAAGAAATCAAACAGAATCTTTCATTCTGAATGAATTACTGGAGTAGTCTTTTGTGTTCAGATAGTTAACATTGTCATGAAGAATTCTGTAACAAAAACAAGCAAAAACCAAGCTGAGACCTGTAAGAAAGAGAGAATTATTTAATTTGTAAGGGACCACCCTGCTGAAATACTGTTCAAGGTATGGGAGGTCATAATTACATCGGATTGCTGACTGCCTTGTTCACTCAAATTCTGATTGTATCCAAGGATGGGAATTGCATGGACTCTCTGGGAATCTGGTTCTTAACTGCTCATGTCATAGAATTTACAGAAGCTAACTCTTCAGTCATTTTTCATTTACTATGAGCAGCTTTGTTCTCTTTATAGGTGTTGCAACCATCATTATTGTGGGCGATGAAGGAGCTTCTGGGGTGGTTGGGATAGCCCCTTCATCCAGGCATGTTCTGATTGGAGAACCTTCAGGGAATTACAATGGAACTGCTCTGATTAGGTGGGTGCATCACTCATTGTTCCAGAGCAAGGACCACAGCTTAGTTTCATAAGCTATAAGAGTTTGCATTTGGAAAGATTTTTCTTGAGTGCTGCATTTCATTATGACTTCTAAAATCAGAACAACTTTTAAAATTAGATGCTTATTTTAAAAGAAGGGCAGAATATACCATGGATAAGTCTTTTCACTACTAATGGGGAGCTCCAAATGCTCTTCTCAATCTTCAACTTACTTTCAGCATTGATCAATTCAAGGAGAGAGGATTGCAGTCAAATGAAAGGGGTGAAAGGAATCAAGGACATTTAAAGACACTTTGTACTTTTCAGGATTCAGTTCAGGATGGGTGTCTGGACTGTATTTCAGTATATTCATATGATGGCTAGCATAACCAAAGTGGTAAGTGGGTTTTCAGTGGAAACAAGATGCAATTATTTCACTACATTCAGTCAACTGAAAACAGAATGAAGAAATGATGTTACCATGCCATATAAGAGTATGAGGGGAAAAAAATTATGACACTTTTCCTTGGTCAGCCAGCAAATACAAGCAACAGAACAGTTTCTTAGTGCTGCCTTGAGAAGCCCAGAAGACAAAGTGATGCTTTGTGCAGCGGTAGTTATAGATCATGTGGATAATGTTAGGTATAGCAATTTTTTGCCATGACTTGCTTCAAGACTCATGTCATGAATAGGTTCTAGGATTTTAGATAAGCAGTAGACCAGCTTCAAGTGATCTTACAGTAGCAGTCTAGTGCCCTTCTGCCTTAAAACCCAAATTGCCCCTGGGCATTTCTCTTAAGTTTCATTTCCCTTCTGTTTTGCATGTCTGGCTCATGAAAAGCAGAATGGAACCAAGAGAACTCAGTTTACACCCTTTGTGTTTTGACTACATGTGCAAAGAAACTTTAAAAACCTCTTGGTAAAAAGAAAAGAAAACAGCTCAAGATGCATGCCAGCTACAGGGAAATAAAACAACTGCAGACATATTATTGCCTTGAAAAGCAAATTGTGGTATCATAACAGTGATTTAGTACAGTAAAACTCAAGCCTCGTAGTGCTGCTTGCTTCCTGCATGACAGTGTGATGTCCTGTCTGTCTGTGGACGGGATATCAAATATTAAAGGCAGAGAATGAAATCTGTGTTTGTTTTCTCGCTTGCAGCCTGATACGTGGCCCAGGGATTTTTGGTGAGATCAAGATACACTGGAATATAACACCTCCTCATCACACAGAATTTATTGAGACATCAGGGGTCTTGACAATGAGAGACAGACAATCTGCAGCAGTTGTTCTGATACAGGTATATGAGATGTTTTACAGCAGGCTCTATTTCAAGTATTTCCTTTCATTTAATTCTTGGCTAGAAAATGGTTATACCACTCTCCCTGGAAATGGTTTAAATGCTTTTAGCTTTCGTTGGTTCTTCTCCCTAGGCTGTAGATGACAACCTTCCTGAGGAGAAGCATTACTACCAGTTTCAACTAACTGGAATCAGTGATGGAGGACTCATAAACGAATCCAACAGTACAGCCAACATTACCATGGCTGCCAGTGATTTTCCATATGGAGAGTTTGCATTTTCACGAGAACTGTTGCAAACAACAGAAGAGGAAAAATGGGTATTGGATTAAAATTCCTGCTTATGTAAAATATTGATAGTTGTCAATATTGTTGATAGATTTATGCTTCACATTACAACAAAACTAAATGGAAGATTTATTCTACATTTGTCATAGCACCATCTCCAAAATGATCTTCTTGGGCTTTTTAGTGCTCTGAGAAAGAGGGCTGTGTGCTAAGGTACATGTTCTTTGTACTTACTAAAGCAAATTGTTGTCACCTAACAGGACCATCAAATAGATACCCTTTAGAGCAGCCTCCTAAAGGCAACTGTAGCAGAAAAACAGAGCTATTTTTAAAAGAAAATGTCCTTTTTCCTTCAGGTTAACATCAGTGTTGTGCGTTCCAGGGGATCCTATGGCCAAGTGCGTCTTTGCTTTCAGATAATAAATGGGACTGCAGAGGAGGGAGTTGATTTCACTCCCACAGTCAGGCAACTGTTGTTTGAACCACACGAGGAGAGTAAAATGATTTTGGTTGAAATTCATGATGATGACTTTCCTGAAGGTCCTGAAGATTTTTCAGTGGTGATTAACAAAGTAGAGCTCCAAGGAAGGTAAAGATAAAGTTCCCAGTTGATTGATTACAAGCTTAAGAACAAATTATATTTGGAAACTGATCTACCTACATAAAGTCACCACTCAATTTCAGGTGCTGCACTGTAAAGTTGTATTCAACTATAATAGTAATCAGAATAGCAATTGGATATATGAGGAGCCCAATTGTTTTAATCTTTAGTAAAAAGATTTGGCTGATTACAATTTATTAAAGATGAAATTCTATCCATTACATAGAAGTGGTCAAGTTGCATGAAATTCAAAAAAGATGATAAAATTAGAATAATAAAATGAAACATTCCTGTCAATAAACTACTACTTTTATAGCATCATAGAATTGTCAGGGTTGGAAGGGACCTGAAAGATCGTCTAGTTCCAATTGCCCTGCCGTGGGCAGGGACACCTCACACTAAGTCAGGTAGCTCAGAGCCACACCCAGTCTGGCCAGTCTGGCCTTAAGAAACTTCCAGGGATGGGGCTTCTACCACCTCCCTGGGCAACCTGTTCCAGTGTCTCACCACCCTCACTGTGAAGAATTTCTTCTTAACATCCAATCCGAATTTACCCATTTTGAGTTTTGCTCCATTCCCCCCAGTCCTGACATCCTGAAAAGTCCCTCACCAGTTTTCTTGTAGGCCCTCTTAAGATACAGGAAGGCTACAATAAGGTCTGATTAGAGCCTTCTCATCTCCAGATTGAACAGCCCAAATCCTCTCAGTCTATTTGCATCTATAGTATTTTGAAAAAGTGTGACCAAAAAGGCTTGGGTAAGAATTGTCTGAAAATAAAAGTATTTGTGGTGACTCACAAATTCTCATACCTTCATCTTAATACTTTCACAAGGATTTTGTATGTATTTTTCTTTTTCATATTCTTGCAAGTGGATATGATTTTGCCATAAAAGAAAATGGCCTACAGATAGATCAACCTCCAATAATAGGAAATACCTCCACAGTCCGAGTTATGATAGCAAAAAGTGATAATGCAGAAGGCATCATAGAATTTGATCCACAGTATATATTTCTAGAAGGTAAGTTTGCCTACATTTTTCACTGTGGTTTAGGAGGTAACCCTGCGAGCCTGGCATGAATTTTGGAATAAAATAACTTTTTCTCAATGATTCTTGCAGTGGAGGAGGATGCTGGATTAATCATGATTCCCGTTGTGAGAAAGCGTGGAACTTACGGCTATGTAACAGCGGATTTTCTTTCTCGAAGTATTTCTGCACTTCCTGATGGTGTTGACTATGTCATCCATAACAACTCTGTTATTTTTCATCATGGCCAGAACCAGACTTTCATTTATATTTCTATTATAGATGATGAAGAAAGGTAATCAGTTTTTCAGATATTTAGTCACTAGTCTACCTGTAAGAAAACCTCCTGTTTTAGCATGTGCAGTATGGCTGTGTGTAGGATTGAAATTGTAAATCCATTTTCTACATTGCTGAAAAACTCTTTAAAGGGGATAAAAAAAGAACTGTTATTAGAGTTTCATGATTCCTGTTAAATTTTAGGCAAACAAATCTATTTTTTAAAGTAGATTATTGTAATTTTTGTGTGTTCATAGTACTTCTATGAATAATAAAATATTTTGATTTTAAGTTTAACACAAGTAGAAGATAATTTTTATTTCAAATGCCATCATTCTGGGCAAATGGGAGGAATCTGTGCTTACAAAGATGAATTCTGTATACTTTAAACAGATCCAGTTGAATGCATGATTGAATTAATAGGTATAGATTTAATTATTATTTTTCCCCCTCATATACCTCAGATATCTCTTTTTCTTCTTCCATGCAGTGAATTTGAAGAGCAGTTTGAAATCCAGCTGACAGGAGCCACTGGTGGAGCAGTCCTTGGTCTCCACCTCGTGAGCCAGGTCACTATTGCTAAAAGTGACTCTCCACAGGGCATCATCCGATTCCTCAACCAGAGCAGAATTGTTCTTCCCAACCCTGACAACCCCACAACAGTGTCCCTGGTGCTGGAAAGGACAGGAAGATTATTAGGGGAGACACAGGTGGGCCCTGCCTCTCAAAGAGTGAACGCTTTCCAGTGATCAGATCAAAAAGCTCCTACATTTTCCTTCAAGAACGTATTTTTGATTGATTTCTAGTAGCACAGTTGCAGCTTTTCGTTAAGCATGAATTGCATTTGGTTGCAGTATAGCATAAAAGTTTCCACCCTTTTAATCTTCTCTTACTCCTCCTGCTTTCTGTCTTTTATGCCCATAGAATTACAGAATCACAGATTTGTTTTGGCTGTAAAAGGCCTCTAAGATCCTTGAGTCAAACGAACTGACACCACCATGGCCATTAAACCAGGTCCTGAAGTGCCATGTCTGTGTGGTTTTTGAACATCTCCAGGGACAGTGACTCTACCACCTACCTGGGCAACAAATTCTAATGCCTGACCACTTTTTCAGCAATGCAGTTTTCCCAATCTCCAAGCTAAACCTCCCCTGCCACAATTTCAGGACATTTCTCCTAATTCTGTCACTTGATACTAGAGAGAAGAGACCAATCCCCATATATCTACAGCCTCCTGTCAGGGAGTCAGTGAGGGCAATGAGGTCTCCCCTCAGCCTCTTCTTCTTCAGGGTAAACAGCCTCAGTTCTCTCATCTGCTCCTTAGACGATCTGTTCTCCAGACCCTTCACCAGCTTTCATGCCCTTCTCTGGACACTTTCCAGCAACTCAGTGTTCTTCCTGTAGTGAGGGGACCAAAACTAAACCAGGTATTTGAGGTGTGGCCTCACCAGTGCCCCTTAGAGGGGCACAGTCACGTAGTTACTCCTGCTGGTCACACCATTCCTGATACAGGTCAGGATGCTCTTGGTCTTCTTAGCCACCTGGGCACACTGCTGGCTCACATTCAGATGGCGGTTGACTAATACCCTCAGGTTCAGCCGCTGTGCCCCAAGTCTTGAGTGTTTCATGGGTTGTTATGACCCCAGTGCAGGACTCAGCATTTGGCCTCATACAGTTGACCTTGGCCCATCAATTCAGCCTATGCTGGTCCCTCTGTAGAATCTTCCTACCCTCAAACAGATCAATGTACCCTCCCAGATTAGTTTTATGTGCAGAATTATTAATAGTGCATCATCCCCTTGTCCAGATTATTGATAAAGATATTAAACAGAACTGGCTCCAATACTGAGCCCTAGGGAACACCACTAGTGGCTGGCTGCCAACTGGAGGTCAATATGACCTCCTCTAAAGCAATCCAATTTATGGGAAGTTCTGAAAATATTCTAGCTTTTAATCAGGCTGGAGAAGTGTGAATCATCACTGAGGTTTTCTGTTGCAGATTTCAGAAAACAGTTGCCGTTTTCTGTCAATATCACACTTCACAGGGAGTGGGTTTGGTGATGGCTTTGGGTCACCTGGGTAGCTTCACAAAACAAATCATGAAGGGGAGAGAAATAGAAACTGGCTTTTTTGTTTCCTGTTATGTGTTAAAGAAATCTCAGTTGCTTTACTACTGCTAGAATTTCTATTACTTTTCTATATCTAGAATTTCATAAGCAGGCACTGTGGCTAATGCTTCAGATTTTTCGTTTGTAATGTGTCATATCTGTTTCTCCAAAGGTGTATATATTTTCAGACATGTGATTAATTATGAACATTTTGTATTCTTCCTTAACAGCAAAGATTTTAACATCACTAGGAACCAGCCACAAGAATTCTTATGTCACTTGTGTAACTGTCATTTCTCCCCCTGGAAGGCTATTATATGTCACCACTCTACATCTGAAGCTATTATCTTCCACAGATTAACTGGGACATCTTGGGCCCCAATTCAGAAGAGATTTTATCTCCTCTGAATAGTGACATTGGTGACCCTGTGAATGGATCGTTGTATTTTGGAGAAGGGGAAGGAGGTCTGAGAGCTATTAATCTACTCATCTATCCTCATGAGGAAGTTGAAGTTCAGGAGACCTTTCTTATTAGACTGATCCTTATGAAAGGTGAAACAGAAATAGATCCTAAGGCAAAAACCATTGCACTAATCGTAAGTCACTATGGTTTTTCTTTCTGCTGAGATCTGTGTTGACGTTGGTATTTATCCTGCAATTTTTTAATTATTGCATAGTCTGCTATTTGTGCCCTTTTTTTGTCCCTTGTACTATTTAGGTTCATTGTTACAGCTTCTCTGCTTAATGAAGAAGACAAAGAATCTGTCAGAACAAATTGTTACATAACCCTTGGTCTGGCCTTCTTATTTGCAGATTTCTGTGGTTCTTTGGGAGTGAGCTTGGATTGAGTACTGATTTAAAGTGTCATCTGGTTGTTCATCTGTTCTTGACCTCCTCTTCTGCTGCAGCTATCATATATAAAAGAATGAAGAGAATCGTGACTATTGGAGAGCAAAAGAAATACATAAATTTGTGGGAGAAGGCAGGGAAAATTGTCAAAGACAAATTACTGCTCTAGGAATACTACAACTGAGGAAATATTTATAAGACTGATATAAAAAGGCCACAGAAAAATAAATCTTTCCTAGAAATAGGATTTTATTTTATTATTTTTCTGGTCTGTAGAATGTTAGTGGAATATGCTTCTATTTCTACAGTCTCCTCAGTTTCTCCTTGAGGGACCCAGGTTTAACCCTTAGCCTGGAATGTTCCATCCTGTGTGCCAATGAATTGGCTTCTCAGTAGGCATTGATGATCCAGCTCTGCTCTTAGTCAGTTCACCATGGATTCTTGCTGCAGCTAGTGATTCACACAAAGGGATATGGATCAGCTCTAACCCAGGGGGCTGAGTTTGCAAGCTGATAATGTTAGAAAATTTTCTGTACACTAGCCCAAGGTGCCTATGCATTTCCTACTCTAATACCCAAGTATCTGGAGAGATGTCCAGAGAATTTGAAATAAAACTCTGTCCTTTTCTTCCTTGGTCAGAAAGACTGAAAACTGAAAATAGGACAATCATTTTGAGTCCTGTTCAGTTTAAATCTTGTTTAAACTTTGTTTCACTGTAGGATTTTCTCATACAAGAGCAAGTTACCCATAGATTTAGTACAAGGGTCTTGCTTTGTGTGCCTCTGTGTGCTTGTGTGCGTGCACTCCTCTTTCATCACTTGGTGATCCTGTCTGCTGATTTTTGTTTCAAATCTTTCAGTCTCTCTTCTAGTTACTAATGTAGTCTTGAATCTTCATGAGAGGAGAAAACTCAGTGAGAAGAGCTAATGATTATGTTCCCTGTAGCATCTAGCAATGAGAATCTGAACGGTTTGAACAAGAGTACAACTCGCTCTACATTTCTGCTTTTCTGTTTACTTATTTACAGATACAGAAGTTTGGTGATCCCAATGGAATTGTACAGTTCGCTCCTGAGTCGTTGACTGAGAATAACTATACAGAACCCTCAGCAGATGAAGGGCCACAAAGTATTAAGCTGTTTGTCAGAAGAATTCAGGGCACCATGGGGACCATAACGGTATTTTCACTCTTTTCCTCAGAAACATTGTAGTCTGAAATAATCCTCAGTGTTGGTGTATGGAAGAGTATTTCATTCTGTGCCTTCCAATGTCTTGTTTCTCAAATTAATTTTTGAAATCACAAATCCCATCATGGTGAGGCTTGGAAGGGACGCCTCTGGAAATCATGTAATCTAACCCCACTGCTGCAATAGGTTCACCTAGATTAGGTTGCCTTTTAGAATGAATTTGGCTGGCCTCAGCACTAATATTTGTGTTTTGGAGAGTCGGATTCAGTCTCCCTTTGTCAGAAAAAATACCCAAAAAAGAGCCCTGTAGTGGTTCTCTCACTTTTCATTCTTCCTCTCACACTGTACTTTTGACAAGAGCATAGAAGATACCATACCTTCCAACAGAGAGTTATGAGGATGATTAAGGGGCTTGAACATCTCTTCTGTGAAGACTGAGAGACCTGGGGCTGTTTAGTCTTGAGAAGAGAAGGCTGAGAGGGGGTCTATGAGTTATTATAAATGTCTCAGGGGTGGGTATCCAGAAGAAGGTGCCAGTCTCTTTTCAGTGGTGCCCAGTGGTAGGACAAGGATGAACAGATACAAGCTAGAACATAGGAGGTTCCACCTCAACATGAGAAGACACTTTATGGTAAGGGTGACAGAGCACTGGGGCAGGCTGCCCAGAGATGCTGTCAAGTCTCCTTCTCTGGAGACTTTCAAAACCTGCCTACATGCATTCCTGTGTGGCCTGCCCTAGGTGGTCCAGCTCTGGCAGTGTGGGTTGGACTAAATAATCTCTGGAGGTCCCTTCCATCCCCTAGCATTCTATGATTCTATGATTCGTAATGAGCTTTCTTTGAATTCACAATTTGCCTGTTTTCCAGCCATGCTTAAAGGCAAAAATCATACTTTTTTGAATCATCACTTACATTTGTTTCTGCCTAGAGTGTTTGGAAGTCACCACTTTAAAAGACATTAATTTAATTAAAAAGAAAAAGAAAAAGAAAAAAAGAAAAATAGTCAATTAATAAAAGCACCTCCTGTGTTAAATGAGAATTCTTCACCCCTTTGTTGGGGTAAGGAATCTTGGAAACAGGGAAAACAGCAAGGATATCTTGGTGGAAAAATGGAAGTAATTCTAAAAACACTGTTCAAAGAGTCCATACAATTTTTCATAAAT
The DNA here is from genome assembly GCF_027791375.1 of Indicator indicator. Classification (NCBI taxonomy): domain Eukaryota; kingdom Metazoa; phylum Chordata; class Aves; order Piciformes; family Indicatoridae; genus Indicator; species Indicator indicator. The sequence goes on along the minus strand of NC_072053.1, from coordinate 2,072,684 downwards.
CTTCTGTGGCTATATAAACGAAATCTTGACATTTATAGTACTGAGGAACAAAACACCCTTTTCTGTGATGGTCTGTATGCTTCTCTTTATGCCTACCTGAACCAATTTTTATTTCCCCTAGTTAAAAGCAGTCTCTTCCATATCCTATCTGTGCTGAATCCTGAATATGGAAGTTTCTGACTGCGTGAGGAATTTTTCTTTCCTAAGTTTTGTGCATTTTCTCAACTCATTTCAGGTTTACTGGGAAATACGTAGTGAATCTGACATCTCAGGTGACTTCCTTAGGACAGAGGGATCTGTTGTCATTCCTGACCAGCAAAGTGCAGCTGAGATCATTATCTACCTGTTACCTGATGACGTCCCAGAGCTGGATGAAAACTATGTGGTGCAGCTGATTTCAGTAGAAGGTGGAGCAGATTTAGACCCAGAGAAGAGCATTTCAAAGATCAATGTGTTTGCAAATGATGATCCTTATGGAGTGTTTGCCCTCTACTCTGATCTGCAGTCAGTGCTGGTAGAGAGGAACCTGGATCGGTATGTCCAGGTGAATGTAACTCGGCATGCTGGGGCATTTGGAGAAGTCATTGTTGAGTACCATATCATGTCTCATCATGAAGAAGTGCTAATTGAACCTGAGAATGAGGTGGGCTACCTCACAGTAAAAGATGGTGCCAGCTTTGGAGTGAAACAAGTGCCAATAAGCAACCAGGTCTGTGTTATCCTTTCAGGTCCTACGATATTTATTGGTTTTGTTTGTGTTCATCACTATATAGGATACTAAAATCTCAGTAGTATCCACTGTGAAGAGGAAGAAAAGAAGGTTTTAGTTTTCTATTTATGGAATAGAACTGGGTTCAAATATCACATTTTCAGATAGTAATTGCAAAATCACTGCTAAACGTGTTCAAATATTCAGCATTTCCATCCATCACTGCTTTGTGTTGCTGTCAGTTCGGTATTTTAGTATTATATATATGCAAAGGTTTTCTCTACTTTCCCTTTTGGATTGTAATAGTGATCTGTCAGTGCTGACTCATGAAGCAGCAGATAAATTTACCTGCAGTACTCTGTGTTCCCTGGTTGTTTGTATTATTATTATGACAGTACTACATCCACACTTAAATCTTTTTACATCACTCTGGATGTTTTTAATCCAAGGGCTGAAATGCAGCTGAGGCCTTGTGTGTTAAATGCAATTTATTCAAATGACAGTAGTTGATCTACAATCTCACATTCCAACAAACTGCTGGTGAATCACAATCACAGTATCAATGTTTTAGCTGTATTTCTTTTGGGAAACAAAACACTTGCCTCGAAAACACTGCTTTTTTGTGTACCAATGGAATTTGTGTACAAATTCCTGCATATTGTTTTGCTACTTAAGCGCTTTGAACTGGCAGATATCTTGTTTTTAGTGGAATTACTTTCTTACCTTTTAAATTGAATTTTCTCTTCTCAAAGGCATTTATTTTTCTGGGCTTGAATTTTACTCTGGAACTGCTTAATGTAACCCTGGTTGGGGGAAGTGCCAAGGATGTGCCTAAAATTCTAGGAAAAGCAAAGTCAGCTGTTCTGCTTATTCCTGAGGAAGCTGCCAATTCACAGGTTGGTAGACTGGCTGCAGTGTCACATTTCTACCCCAGAAGGAAGGCTCAACATCACAAAAGGATTCAGAATTCAGTTGTCTCCTTTAAGTCTTCATCATTGCAACTGGTTTAATGCCTGACAAGACTTTTCCAGTTGTTACTTGTACTGTACATTATCTATTATGTGACACTGATTCTCTCAGAAATGTGTTAATGTAGTTTGAAAATTACTCATCTACAAAATATAAATACTCTAAATATTGTGGTTAATTCATGCTTTTGTTTACATGAGATAGAAGTTCTGAGTCTTAAAATAGCTAATTCTGGACAATGTTACTCCTTTAAGGATAAGCAGCCCAAAATTAGATAACAGCATGTATGCAGATTATTTGCTGAGCTTTACTGCAGCTAATCACAGAATGAGAAAGTTTCCCTTTGTGTACTTGCATGACAGTGAGAGAAGAGAATTTGCCTGTTCTGGTACCATATATGTGCCACATTCCTTTTTGTACATCAGGCAAAGACAACAGCATGCTGAGGTTTTATCTCTTTAATTTTATTGAAGTTTTTATTTACTGTCTATCATTGTCATGAAGTACTGTTCTGTCTTTTAATTTGCAATTGAATTTCATTCCTTCATTCTTTCATTCATTCATGGGATGGTTTATGTTGGAAGGGACCTCAAAGATCATCTAGTTCCAACCCCCTGCCATGGGCAGGTCCAGAGAAGGGCCATGAAGATAATCAGCGGACTGGAACACCTCTGTTGTGAGGACAGGCTGAGGGAGGTGGAGTGTAGACTGGAATGGGTTGCTCAGGGAGGTGGTTGAGGCTCCATTGCTGTAGATATTCAAGGTGGGGCTGGACAAGGCTGTGAGCAACCTGATCTAGTGGAAGATGTTCCTGCTTACCGAGGAGGGCGTTGATCTGGATGACTTTCAGAGGTCCCTTCCAATCCAAGCTATTGTATGATTCTATGATTTTACATATACATATATGTACATACATGCATCTATATGGATGTGCATTATTGTAAGATGCCTGTTTCACAAAGTATACTACACTTTCACATACGGCATTTCACATTTGTATTCCATTTTCTGTAACATAATCTTCTATGTTTCCACAGGTTGGCTTTGAATCTGTGATTTTACAACTTGCAGACATTGTGGCAGGGACAGGCCATGCTGTCGTAACCAGAAAAGGACTATATGGCTCTGTAACTGTTAACTGGATTTCAGGATACCCACCAGACCTAATCACTGGCTTTTCTCAGCTAGGCAATATTACTCCTCCATTTGGTAAGTACTTGTCTGAGGAAACAGCAGTGAAGGCTGTGTAGGTGCTCATACCACCTGTTAATTATTTGTACCTCAACATGCTGCTTCTGTTAATGAAGAGTCCAGTAGAATAAAATCATACTTAATCTGTTTATTTTATGAGCAAACAAAAAGAACTCAACTTCATAGATATATGTCTGGGAGGTAAGAACAAAGCCATGCCCCTAAAGGGCAGCTTTATATAGAAAAGACCCTTACCATGCAGATTTCTGCTTCCTAAATAGAGTGGAATTGTGATTGGAGTCCCTGTCTCAGCACATTCCCAGATACAAAGAGGATTCCTGTTTAGTAATTCTGACTTGTGCTCTCTCTCACTCCTTTTTTTTTTCCCTTCAGGTACGTTTGTTTTTATCTCTGGTGAGCAAAGTAAAGTAATTTCATTTCAGGCTACACCAAGCCTAAATAAACCTGAGTCATTTGCCATCACTTTAACAGCAGCGCACAGCAATGTGTCTGGCGGGGCTCGCCTGAGGTAAGAGTGTTTATTGCTTAATGCCTCTGAGTCACACAGATGCTGTAGGAATTAGGACCTGTGTAGAGGCATACACCTTATTCATACAAATCCTTACTGAATTATGGGTAGCTGGCACGTTTTGGTGCCTTCTTTGATAAATTTGTGTGTCTTGTCTCAGATGGAAACAAGTGTCAGTAATGCAGATCTAACTTGATCTGAGGTGAGGCTTTTCTCCAGTTCCAGTCTGTTTCATTTCCCTAGTGCCTAGAATGTGTCTAGAATGAGGGAGACAGCTAGGAAAATAAAGAACAAGGATCAGCAGTTTTAGCCAGAAGGCCGAAGAATGAGAGCAGCTCTTAACAGTTTTCATTAGTTTCCCTAAAAATCTATACTTAGAAGATCTTACATAACACACATTGTATAAAATAGATAAAATGAAACAAGTGATTTAAAAGCACCTAATTTATATAAATTTTCTTTTTATTCTTAAACCCCCAGACACTACATTTAATGTAGTTTTTTTCCCCAGTTGAGTCATTATCTGTTCTTCAAACTATTTTATTTTCATTCTTTATTCTTCATTGATAGCTAAAAATGGTATAAAAATAATGGCTATAGGATAGCACTGGCCTATGGAGAAAGGTCTTGACTTCACAATATTACACTTAACTCTGGCAAATCTGAAGGAATGAGCTTGGGTGACTAAGTTCCTGAGTCTGACCTCTTCTTCTAGATTGACAAACCTGTGGACTGGTGACCACAGGGTGCCTATTTACCATATAAGTCAAATATTTTGAGTATATGAGAATGACCTTTCCTAGAAAACTTAAGACTGCATCCCACAGGTGATAAAGCTGACAATTAATTTGAAAAGCTTTTTGTTTCCTTAGTGCTGGAAATGGTCTAAGTTGTTGACCAGAATCACTGATTGTAATAGTAATGCCATTTGGTGGCCTCTGGCACTGAATAACAAATCAAATACATAGATAAGTGCAAGATCCGAGGCTTATCAAAGAGTCCTTGTGCTTATTTTCTAGTAAGAAAGGGGATATGTTTAATATTAATAACATAGAACTTAAATTGGTACTGATAGCAAGGCTGAGATCTGGAAGAATATTCCTGTGAGGAGGCAGTTAGTACTTTAAAGCCCCGCTCTTAAGTTTTAACATAACTTCCCTTCGTTCTCTAGCTTCCTGTCTAAAACTGGCTAAAATCTGCTAGCAACTGTCTACAGTCTTCCCTTGGTGTAGGATGTTTGTTCAGTGGTTAAAACTGGCATTACTCAGAGAAGCTGAATTGTAGTATCTCTCTCTGCATTGTGTCCACAATAAAAAAGACATCCTGTGGATGTCTGTTCAATCCAATCAGTGTAAAAACATTTTTAAGGGAAATAGAGAATCATAAAGTGGAACCTTGAAGGGACCTCATCTAGTTCGAACCCCTCTGCCATGAGCAGAGACACCTCTTACTAGACCATCTTGATCATGCCTGGCTTTGATCCCCTCCAGGCCCAGAGCCTAGACAAGTTGTCTGGGCAACCTCTTCCAGTGCCTCACCACCTTGATGGGAAAGAATTTCTACCTAATGTCTAATCTAAATCCTGTCACTCCATGCCTTTGTAAAAAGTCCATCTCCAGCTCTCCTGTAGGTCCTTTCCAATACTATAAGGCTGCAATGAGGTCTTCCCAGAGCCTTCTCTTCTCCATACTGACCAACCCAAAATCTCTCATCCTGTCTTCTTAGGAGAGGTGCTCTGATCATCTTCATGGTCCCCCTCTAGACCCACTCTGGAACTCTTTACACCTTGCTTAGTATGGTTGCTATTTCTTCCCTCTATGGTTACACACATCTTTAAATCAACTTTCTTGGAGCCATTGTTGATTGTTCACTAAAAATTATTCTGCTTGGATGTTTTGCTTTTCACACTTCATGTTTCCTCTCTCAGCTTCACTGTATTTTCTGTTTCAGGCCAGGATTTACAATAGCTGAAATTGAGCCAATGGGGATCTTCCAGTTTGATCTTAACTCAAGATACGTTGCAGTTGAAGAAGATGTTCAGTCAGTCACACTGTATGTCCAAAGATTGTTTGGTTTTCAAGGTAATCTGACTAAACTGACATACCAGACCATTCCAGGAAGTGCCAAACCACTCGAGGACTTTATACCCATCTACGACGGAGAGCTTCAGTTTTCACGTTTTCAGACACATGCTGTAATAGAAATATCGATAATTGATGATACTGTGTCTGAAATAGAGGAATTTTTTTTTGTCAATTTGACTGCTGTGGCAAGTTTGGATGTTCAACCTGTGACTCCTGCCTGGAGTCCACGTTTGAATCCAGCTTTCAGTGTTGCAACAGTTAATATCCTGGCTAATGATGTTCTTCATGGAATACTAAGCTTGGGGCCAGAGTTTGTTTATGTGGAAGAGGATGCAAGCAATGGTACCCCCAACACAGTGATACTTCATATCAGAAGGACCAAGGGGTTTGCTGGTGATATTGAAGTAACTGTTAAAACTTTTGGGGGAGTGAGTGCACAGGGTGGGGTAGATTTGTATCCCTTTGGAAGCATTGATGGAAGATCAAACTTCACATGGGCAATGGAAGGAGAAGATTTTGAGGAACAGTCAGTCTCTCTGACTTTGCTGGATGGAGAAAGAGAAAGCAAGGTGTCCATAAAAATTATTGATGATGATGAGCCTGAAGGACAGGAATTGTTTTATGTCTTCCTCTCAAACCCTGAATGTGGAGCTCAGATTGTGGAAGGAAAGGATGAAGACGGATTTGCTGCTTTTGCAACAGTGATTATTGCAGGTAAATTTTTTTCCCCTGGGAAATGAGTAAATACATCTGAATTAAGTAGCAGTAAATAACTGTATGTTCTCGTAACAATTTTTTTATGTAAAGATGGGGATTCTATTCGATACTAAGCAGGATATTCTGTTTCCAAACCTTGAGTTTTCCGGACCAGAGGAAGCATCTAATGCACCAAGCCCACCATGAATCTTGTAGCAACTTAGCTCAAAATACATTTTCATGGATTGCATTGGGTTGGAAGGCACCCTTAAAGTTCATCTTGTCCCTCAGCAGGGACACCTTCAACTAGATCAGGCTGCCCAGGGCCACAGAGCCTCATCTTGAATGTCTCCAAGCACATGGCTTCAACCACAACAGGGCAGCCTGTTGCAGTGTTTCACCACTCTTGTAAAGAAATTCCTCCTAATGTCCAACCTGCATCTACCTTGCTCCAGTTTCAAACCATTGCCCCTTGTCTTACTGCTACAAGTCCTTCTAAACAGTCCTTCCTCAGCCTTCCTGTGGGTCCCTGTCAGATACTGAAATGTAGCTCTAAGGTCTCCCTGGAGCCTTCTTTCAGCCTGTCTTTGTAGGATGAGTGCTTCAGCCCTCTGATGATGTTGGTGGACCTCCTCTGGACCCACTCTGTCCAGTCTGTCCATGTCTCTTTTTGTCTTGAGGGCCCCAGAGCTGGATACAGTACTCCAGGTGTGGTCCCACCAGAACAGAGCAGCATAGCAGAAACACCTCTCTTGATCTGCTGGCCACGCTTCTTTTGATGCAGCCTAGGATACCATTTGCCCTCTGGGCTGCAAGTGCACGTTACTCACTCCTGTCCAGCTTCTCATACACCAGCACCCCCAAGTCCTTTTCTGCTGGACTGCTCCTAATCTCATCATCCCCCAACCTGGACTGATATCTAGGATTACCCTGGCATAGATGCAGGGCTTTGTACTTTGCCTGCTTGCACCTCCTGAGGTTCTCCTCAGCCCACCTCTCCAGCCTGTGCAGGTCCCTCTGGATGGATCCTGTCCTTCAGTCTTATCAACCACACCACTCAGCCTGGTATCATCTGCACATTTCATCAGGGTGCCTCAATCTCACTGTCCATATCATTGATGAAGGTACTGCACAACAGTGCTCCCAACAGAGACCCTTGAGGGGCACCACTTGTCACTCATCTCCATCTGGACATCAAGCCATTGACCACTACCCTTTGGATGTGATGCTCCAATTAATTCCTTATCCACTGAACAGTGCACCCATCAAATCCATAACTCTCCAGTTTAGAGAGAAGGATGTCAGGGGGACTGTGTCAAGGGCTTTACAAAAGTCCAGATAGATGGCATCTGTTGGTCTTCCCTTGTCCACTGATGTTGTTACACCGTTGTAGAAGGCCACTTGGTTGGTCAGGCAGGACTTGCCCTTGATGAAGCCATGCTGGATATCTTGAATCTTCTTCTTGTCCTCCTTGTGTTCCAGTGTAGCTTCCAGCTACAACTTTGCTGTTGTGTTAGGTTTATACAGAATATGAAAAACACTTTATTTTTATTCTTTGGTATACACAGTTCAGATCTGCAGTAAGAATTTTTCTTTCAGTCACTGCACTCTTCTGCAAAAAAGTGATGTCAGAGCTCCAGTTTCCTTTGGATTTGGGATATCTATCAGGCTTAATAGAGTATAAACTGAGATTAACCACTCACATTAAGTTTCAGAAGCAAGTTAGGAGTTGAAACAGTTTAGGTGAATCAGGAAAATTCCTGTGATTCCCACCTACAAGAAGGGCTGTAAGGAGGACCTGGGGAACTACAGACCTGTCAGTGTGACCTCATTGCCAGGGAGGTCATGGAGCAACTCATCTTGAGTGCCATTATGCAATATGTGCAGGGCGACCAGGTGTTCAGGCCCAGTGAGCATGAGTTCTTGAAGGGCAGGTCCTGCTTGATGAACCTGATCTCCTTCTATGACTAAGTGACCCACTTAGTGGGGAAGGAAGGGCTGTGACTCTGTCTACCTGGACTTCAGTAAAACCTTTGACTCTGTTTCCCATAGGCTGAGGGGTGACCTTTTTGTTCTCTACAACTACCTGAAAGGAGGTTGTGGGGGTTGATCTTGTCTCCCAAGTGAGAAGTGAAAGGACAAGAGAAAATGTCCTCAAGTTGTGCCAGAGTAGATTAGGTTGGATATTAGGAAAAAAATTTTCTTCCCTGAAAGGGTTGGGAAGCCCTGCAACAGGCTGCCCAGTGCACTGCTGGAGTCCCCATCCCTGGAGGGGTTTCAAAGCTGTGTAGATGTGGTGCTGAGGGACATGGTTTGGTGGTGACCTGGCAGTGCTAGATTAATGGTTGGACATGGTGATCTTAAAGATCTCTTCCAACCAAAATGATTCTATGATTCTATACACTAGAAGTTCTGTATATATATATAGTCTTTGAAAAAGCCAAGGTAAATACTGAGGGCCAGGATTAAACTGTGCTGTTGGATAAGTGCATGCAGCAACTAAAACAGTGTATGCAAACCCAAACTGTATAAAACACACGTTCCCTTCATGTGCACCTTCTCTAGAATTCACCATGTCACCAGTTGCCTGATGTGCAAGTTAACCAAAGAAGTATCTGCAAAGGCACAAGTTGGGATTTGAAGTGGTGCTGAAAAACACAGGAGTGTATTAACATGCTCTAGAGTTACACACTGAGTACAATGAGTACATAAATTAAGCTCATGAGACAAATTAAAAAAGTCAAAGCATGTAGCTGCATTTAGATGTGTAGGTAGAAGGATGCTACAGGTTAAAGTTTTGTGCATGGAGATAAGCAAGCATGCCATTTTTGTTAATGTTTAGTATCTATTTCTGTATCTGTATATCTCTATCTATATCTTTATCTCCATCTATCTATCTCTATATATATGTACATTCACGTCTAACAAGCACTGGCTTGGGAGCACTCTGCCTTTCAATTGCAGAGTAAAGCCATCACTACCCATAAGGAGAAATCCTTTAGAAGCAAGATTTAATGGACATTGTGAAGGCATTACTCTCCCCTTATTAACCCTGTATTTTTTTTCCTCCACTGCTGTTTTGTTGCAGTTATTTACATTCCCATGAGAATAATGGAGCTCCCTAGTTCCACACACTGAATTAAAGATGCAGGAGAAAAGCTGATGTGACAATCTGGGAAAACAAATGGGTTCAACAACCTATGGGATGAATAGGAAAGTTCAAGTCATGTCCTTGGAAACCCATCTTTACTGATGTCCTACTATGGTCATGCTGTGCATGTAGGGGCATGCTGAGGCCCATTTCTGTTTTAGGAAGCATGTGTTTGAAGGGTTGTGGTAAACATAAAATAAGTGGTGTCATAAGGGCAAGGCTTTTTGAACACTGTTCTGGATTATGGTAAGAGTCTTTTGAGGTTAAGGGACACAGAATTCAATCAGTTTGCTGAACACTGCTGAAAATGCAAGTTTTTGTGAAAAGATAGTACCAGCACTTTCCATAAGAAATTTACATTCAGAAATCTTACTCTACTGCTTAAAATGATCATAGAATGGCTTAGGTTGGAAGGGAGCTTAGAGACTGGAGATAGAGATTAGAGATAGACTCCAGCCTCCCTGCCATGGGCCGGGATGCCTCTCAACTAGACTCAGCTGCTCAAGGCCTCATTCAGCCTGGTCTTCAGCACCTCCGGGGAGGAGGCATCCACAACCTCCATGAGCAGCCTGTTCCATAGTCCCATCGTCCTTGTACTGAAGAACTTGCTAAATCTACTCTCCTTCAGCTTCGAACCATTCCCTCACCTTAAATATTAAAATGACATTTTCCTGAAGTGTCCCCAAGTGATACTTTGCAGCATGCTTTTGATAATGATTTTTAACATTTTAGCAGTTATCCCTATTATAATTTAGTCACATCTTAACTTTCTTGCTAATTAATTTCATGGACTGTTTTCCTCTGCAGGAAGTGATCTCCACAATGGCATTTTGGGATTCATTCCAGAAGTACAGAGTGGTCTTGTACTTGATGAGGACTCGGAAAACAGAGAGGTGCTGCTGATTGTCACAAGGCAACCAAACAGGTGCAGGCAACTGCTGACTCAGGTTCTCTTCCCACAGGATGTAATATGCTGTGCTGAATCACAGAAGCTGCTGTTAGTGGAAGTGGTTATCACAGAGTTTTATCATAAATATTTACCTTTCAGGTCCTTTCAACAACTTCCTACAATTTGGCAAATGTGCTTTGAAGTTGTGAATATTATTAGGCCTGACACTGTAGGTATATACCAGAAACTAAAACCAAAAAAGCCCCAACGAACAAAAAGTTCCCACCAGATGCTTTCCAACTTGTACCATAAGGTAGCAAGTGTGGAAGTTTTGCTTAAGGTAAAGTTATTTGCACTGCTGAAGATGTAACTCAAATTCTCTTGAGTGGGTATGAATACTGAAATAGGCAATTACAAAGCTGCCTAAGGGTCAGTACTGTGCTTATGTCTTCACTCACACAAATGTGGTTTTTTCCTAATTAACACATAAAGTACATCTCTGTGTACTTTAAACAAATACACTTAAGGACTCTTAAGTCCTGGTTTGACAGAATCTGGGTTTACCCCATTTGCCACTCCCTCTCTTCCTGTAGGGAAAGGCTAGGTAGGGGAAGGTGAAACGAGTAAACAAAACAGACTTGCGCACAACTGGAAGTTAATAAACGTAATACTAACAAAAGTAAACAAAGTACAAAAGGTATTAAGGGAAAAGGAATATATACAAAGCTGGAATCAGCAATGGATTAGGCCCCAGTGGACTAGGCCCCACCGTGTGGCCCACAGCTCCCATCCAGCAAGAAGTCTCCCTCCTGACCAGCAAAATTGAAAGAAGGAGCCAAGTGAGAGCTGACCAGATGGTCTGCCTCTTAAATAGAGAATGTGAAGGAAAAGGAAGGGAATAATACACTACAGTATCCAGTGCCTCCCTCTGGGTGGAGTTCCACTTCAGGGTTTAGCAGTTAACCCTCAACCTACAACAGTTCCTTACACCTAAAGCAACTAAAGTTGATCCTATAGTACAGAAGTTCTTTTTCCTTACAGGAAAAATTCTGCCTGGCTTTCCAGAGATATGGTTAACATACTAAGGATAGCACTTGAGCACATCCCTATCTTCTGATCCTCCATGCCACTTACTCAGCTAATCTCATGTTTTGTGAAACAAAAATTAGGAAGAACCTGGTTGCCCATAATTGCTTAGTTTTCTTCCTGTGTTAATGTCTGGTAACATAAACAGGTTTTAGAGGAAGTAATTTAAATAAAAAGAGATTTTTTTTTTGTCTTAAAGCTATTTATTGCCTTGTGTTAAGTGTTGAATCATAAGGTAAAACATATGTTACCTCTGTGGTTTTTGTTTCCTAAAGTAGTACATGTATACCTTTTTTATACATGTATAATTTTTTTATTTGCTTATAGGGCTTTTGAAGATGTGAAGATCTTTTGGCGTGTGACCTTCAATAAAACAGCTGTTGTCCTTCTGAAGGATGGTGTTAACTTGGAGAATGAGCTTGTATCTGTGGTGGGAGTCACTACCTGCATGGCAGGTCAAACAAAATGCAACATCTCCATTGAGATAAAACCTGATAATGTAAGTAATTGTTGCTCATTTATGTACAGTAGTTCGGCTTTGAATTACAGTTTATCAAGATGAAAAAAATGCCTGTGATCCAGAGAGGAACTGATGGGTGGTAACTTGATACCTGCTCAGTTCCTCTGCAAACACGTGGCTTATTTGCAGGCTAAAACAACCTCCATTATGACTGGTAAAAGTTCAGGAAGGAGATGAGTATTTAGTTTCAAGAGTAAATTTCACATCACAGATTTTCACAGAGCAATAAGAAGAGAATAGTGGAGTTATTTCAGTGAGATGCATATTCATATGCTGGACTCTTACCATCCATACAGGAAATTTTTTGTCATTCAAAGCACTTGTTAGGGTGGTTTATGGAAAGCATATCCTGTAAGTAACATATTCAACAACAAGAACAAAAAATTTAATTGTAGCTCATGCATAATTTTACATACCTAAATATAGCACAATGACCTGTGAAAACTCTACTCAGCAATAAAGCTGCATAGAATCTCTGAGTGTATAGAAATCTGTTGCTGTGAGCATCCAGCTTGTAGATACTGAAGTTACATAGAGCAGCCACCCTCTACTAAAGCCATTTGGCAGTTGGTGTATGACTAAGCCTAAGAGCCTTGCAAGGCACATCTGGCACTCAAACATGCACGTCACTGAAATAACACAAAACACAGCATTCAGTCATTTTTATTGAAAATAGAAGGGAAATAACATTTTTTGGGGAACACTTAATGGTTAAAGCAGTCCCTGAAGACAAGGAAGGATTTAGTGTTGGCCTTTGCCCTAGCACAAGCCCTGTGAGGAGAGGCTGAGGGAGCTGGGGCTGTTTAGCCTGGAGAAGAGGAGGCTCAGGGGAGACCTCATTGCCGTCTATGATTGCCTGAAGGGAGGCTGTAGCCATGTGAAGGTTGGTCTCCTAGGTAACCACTGACAGAACGAGAGGACACAGTCTCAAGCTGTGCCAGGGGAGGTTTAGGCTGGATGTTAGGAAGAAATTCTTCCCAGAAAGAGAGATTGGCCATTGGAGTGGGCTGCCCAGGGAGGTGGTAGAGTCACTGTCCCTGGAAGTGTTTAAAATAAAACTGGATGAGGCACTTAGTGCTATGGTTTAGTTGATTGGATGGTGTTGGGTGATAGGTTGGACTTGATGATCTTGAAGGTCTTTTCCAAACTGGTTAATCCTGTGATTCTTGTTTTCAGAGGGGAGAGTTTGAAATTTGTAGTAAGTTATCCTAACAGCAATGCTAGTGGCAAGGTCTAGGTTTGGGGAATGGAGAAGGACAAGAGGAGGTGGTTTTCTATATCTTTCTGACTACATTCTGGAAAATAATGTAAGATGTAGGATGTGGGAAATAGTGGTTTCCCACTAAGGAACAGAGTCCATTCTCTAACTTCACAAAGGAGGGTAATTTTTCTCATCTTCAGATGTTATTTTTATATTATAGCATTAAAATACATATGTGAATATACTTTGGTTGCCTTGCTGAATAAACTGGGATTTTGAATCTGTTTACTGCAAAGAAGTGGTATCGTTATTTAATGGCTGCAGAGGCATGTAGTTGTACCATACAAAGCACAAGCATGTGCCACCCGAAGTGCTAATGGAAGACTAAAGTTCTTTGTGGCATTCCAGTAAATTTGTACTTGTTATCAATTATAGAATATAAAGAATGGTTGAGATTGGAAGGGACCTGCAAAAGTAGTCTGCAGTCAGCAGAGACATCCTCCTGTCAGATCAGGTTGCCCAGGTTGCCCAGGGCCTCATCAAGTCTCACCTTGATTCAGGGATGGGGCCTCAACTACCTCCCTGGGCAAGGAATAATTCCTGGAATAAGGAGCTTTTGGAGCATTTACTGTCATGTATTTTTGCAAATTTACATCCACAACATATTTAGTATATAAACAGCTACTTTACTGCAATATGGTCCACGTGAAAACCTGAGATTTCATTACTGTACATGAGAGTGGTGCCTGCTGCTATAGTTTTAGGATATACTTGCTGCACATTTCAGGAAGCATGCTTGTGGTGTTAGTATAACTTCATCCACTGTCCATTCAAAATAATACATAACCATTTTTTAAACTGCAAGTAATTAGTAGGTCTTATAATGATATGAAAATCATCCCTCATTTATAGGTACCTGAATTTGAAACATATTTTTTTGTGGAGCTGTATGACGTAAGCACAGGAGCTGCATTGAACAGCAGTGCCAGGTTTGCTTTAATAACAGTTCTTGAAAGTGATGCTCCCCACGGTTTAGTGTATTTTGCTGTGGGGTCTCGTTTTGCTGTGGCTCATAAGAAGACAACTTTAATCAGTCTGCAAGTGCTTCGAGATTCTAGTACATCAGTAACCACTGTGGTCAGCTACAGCATGCAGGTAAGGCATTTATTATTGTCATTATTTAACTTATTTTTATTTTTATCATTAAATCATTGTTCGTTCTCTAAAGTAAATGTGACTAAGCATTTTTTTAAAGCAGCAGTGAAGCATTTTCCAGGGGGATGTGATCCAGTTTCTTTAGCTTTCTGGTAGTGAAAAGACCTTGTTCCTGTTGGACTGTTGAGTGATTTTGTTAATGGTACCTTCCAGTAACCTCAAAGAACGTGGTCAGTCAGGCATTAAATACGCTTCTCTGGGAGTTCTGGTCAGTGTGACAGAGTTGTGGTCAATGGGACAGAATCTAGTTGGAGACCTGCATCTAGTGGAGTCCCTTGGGGGTCAGTACTGAGACCAGTACTATTCAATCAATGACCTGGATAAGGGCACAGACTGCGGTGTCAGATAGTTTGCTGATGACACAACACTAGGAGGAGTGGCTGCTACACTAAATGCTGTGCTGCCATTCAGGGAGACCTGGACAGGCTGGAGAGTTGGGTGGGAAGAAATTGAATGAAACCCAAGGACAGCTGCATCCAGGAAAGAACAGGCCTTGTGGACCAGTGTAGGTTGGGAGCTGACCTGTTGGAGGTCAGGTTAGGGGGAAGGGATTTGGGAGTCCCATTAGACAGAAGGATGATCATCAATGTGCCCTTGTGGCCAAGAAGGCCAATGGCATCCTGGAGTGTGTTAAAAGCAGTGTGGTGAGTAGGTCGAGAGAGGTTCTCCTTCTGCTTTGCTCTATCCTGTTGAGGCCTCATCTGGAAAATTGTGTCCAGTTCTGGGCCCCTCAGTTCAAGAAGGACATCAGGGAACTGCTTCAAAGAGTCTAGCACAGAGCCACAAAGATACTGAAGGGAGCAGAATATCAGGCTAAGGGAGCTGGGGCTCTTTAGCTTGGAGAAGAGGAGCCTGAGGGGTGACCACATTCATGTTCATAAAGATGTTAAGGGCAGCATCAGGAGGATGGAGCCAGGCTCTGCTCAGTGATGTCCAGTGATAGGGCAAGGGGAAATGGGTGCAAGCTGGAGCAGAGGCATTTCCATGTGAACACAAAGAAAAACTTTTTCACTGTGAGGGTGCCAGAGCCCTGGAACAGGCTATGCAGAGAGATTGCAGAGTTTCATTCTCTGGAGACATTCAAGACCTATCTGTATGCGTTCTTGTGACCTACTCTTGGTGATCCTGCTCTGGAGGCGGGATTGGTCTAGATGATCTTTTGAGTTCCCTTCTGACCTCTAACATTCTGTGATTCTTTATGTGAGCTAATATTCTTATGAGACTCCAATTTTTGAAGCTTCTTTCTCTGAAGTTAGGTTTTTATCATGATGATTATAGCTACAACAATAGCACAATACACAGAGCACACATATAAAAAGAGAGGAAACTTTTGATCAATTCTTATTCCATGTTCTTGAAGTATTATGCTTGAAAATTGTTCTTTCAATTGAAAATCCCATGTGCTGAAGTCAATTTTATCATCCCCATTCATTTTTGTTGTCTTCACAGCTGTAACACCAGACTCTTCTGTTGACCTATTTATCTCTAAATATTTACCTCATTATTATTAGCAGAAGAAACACAGCTGCAAAGCACATGATCCCTTCCACTTCCTTTAGCTGTGAACCCAAAATCAGAACACAGGCTGCAAGAGGGATTCCTCCAAGTTTGCCATTGGACTAGTTCTCAGCCTATGGGAATCCCTGTGGGATTTTGTGCCTAAAACCACTATTTTTGGAGAGGATTATTATAACAAAGCATTTTGTGTCCAGTGTCCTCACCCTTTATTACAAAAGGTTTTGATTTCTGTTGTTACGCTGCATGCCTGTTTATTCTAATTGATAGGTTTATGTCATGGTCTTTCCATGCATTTATTATGCAGTAGCTGCCCAGTGTTTCAGTTAAATTGTCTGGTAACATAATTTTCACGTTCTTCCCAGCCAAGAATCTATTATAACTCAGAAGAAATTGCTACTTTTCTGTGTGTATTTAGGCTAAAATACAGGCTACAATTCCTTATCTGTTTGTATTTTTTATTTAACAGCTCTTTTTTGGACATTCTGTGGTTTTGAGGGTGCATGGCCAATTGCAAATATTTGTACTTCTGTTACCTATAAGAGGTCTCAGCAGAGAGGAGGCGTGAGGTGCTAACTGCAAACAAATGTTTATCTCATTCCTACAAAGGATTATTTGAGCACTTTCCTTCTCATTGATTTAGCAGGTTCTCCTAAGAACTCAGAAAACACCTGATTTTTTTCCATAAGTGGAGTGTTTTCTAAAGAAGTCTAATATTTAATAAATTAAAATCCTTGTTTTTCACAGTAGGAGAGCTTTACTTAAGAGTTACTTTACAGTCTGTAGTTATTAAGTGAACTGAAGGATCACACATTTGAATAGTAGCCCTGAATGTTAATTTCCATGTAAGGGAAGTTTATTCTATTGCCAGATCTAATATCAAGATTATTGCAATGGACAAAAAGAGCAAGAATGTGAAGAATGAAACAGTATCTGCAAACCCCATGAAAGGCAAAAATAATGCTACTTCACAGGAAAATGAGGCCATGAAGGCCTAGATAAGTTCATCTGTTTGCGTTACATGTGTATCTTGTAGTATTTGCTTTGTCTTTGGTCCTAAATGGATTGTTATTTTAAGTATTTATACTGGGACTGAAAGCATGATGAATTGATATAGTTTGGGCACAGATTTCCAAACCCTTTGCTTTACTTTGATTTGGTTTTTATGTGTCTCTGGTGGTTGTCTGTAGCCTGAACTGAGTATTGTGTTCAGTTTTGGGCATGTGATGGAGAGGTTATTAATTTATGAATTGATTTTTAATTAAATATTTAAAAATTATTAATAACCAGTTAATCACTATTTTATATACCGATTCTAGTGCACGGTTGTGAAATACATCCCATAACTGGTTTATTTGTACAATTTGGACTCAATTAGAGTATTTACAGAATTAACTTATAATGAAGGAACAAAGAGTGCAATTCCACACTTGTCCACCACATGGTGACACGATAAGACACTTGGTGGCTTTAACTACATACAGAGAAAGATTTACAAAGTGTCAGAGGCAATTCAAGCTAGAATATCATGCGTATAGGCACGGGTGCTTTGAACTGAATGTTAGGGAGAGCTGTACACCTGACACTGAGAAGATACACTATGTCTTGTGTTTGTAGCCAAGCACAGCAACCTCGTTGCTGGGTTACACTACCTGGCTGCTGCCTGGTTGCTGTCTGCCCGGGGCTGGCCTGTTCTGGCGAGGGGGCTTCCTTCTGGAGGGGTCCATGACTTTCCTTCTTCTCCTGCCTCTGCGGGAGGGGTTAGACTTTCGACGGTTGGTGGGTCCCCTTGGCAGGATGGTCCCTTGGCATGACTGTGGCAGCCAGGGCTGGCAGGGCCAGTGAGGCTCCTGGGATGGGGTCTGTCTGACAGGGCCGGTCCTGGGGGACTGGTCCTGCAAGGTGGGGCTGGGCCCTCTGGGGTCGGCCCTCACCGGATTGGTCTGATGGTTCCTGGTAGATGGGATCGGACGTCTCTGATCCCAGTGATGAGAGGCTTCGGGGCCGGTGGAGCGGCTCTGGGGAAGGGGTGCGGCTACGCGAAGCGGCAGCTTCCCCTTGCTTGGCTCGGAGTGAGCTGGCAATGCTGATTCTTCTCGGCAGCTGCTTCCTGTTTGAGGTTACAAGGCAGCCCTTTGCTTGGCTCAAAGGAGAGGGCAGGACTCTCTCTCAGGGTGGTCCCGACTTTGAGTTGCCCTGGCACTGCAAGGCTGCAGAGCGGTGAAGCAGGCCGGCTCCCTTTATCTCCCGCAAATGGCAGGGTCCCGCAGGGCGGCTGAGTGCGGTTCCTGCTTGTGCGAGCCGGTACAGACAAGGCTGCGGCTCACGGTCTGCTGCCTATAGCTCTGGCAGATGTTGGACTGCCGGGATGGGCTAGTCCTCCCCCGACGGGTCAAGGCTTACCCTCGAGGGGTCCAGTCCTCTTTAAAACACGGCGGGCTCTTCTTCCAACTGGTGGGGCTGGGCTTATGACACTGCTTCCATAGCTTCACCAAAGGGTTCTCCTTGGCAGATTCCTCAGGTATACTAAGGCATGGCAACTTCTGGGGTGCTTGATGATGCTTGCTTCTCTCTGCGTTGCAGAAGCTGCTAGTTTGCTTGCATATGGGAGTGAGAAGACTTACAGGCAATGGCTATGGAGCTTAGCACCAAGGGTTTAAGCACAAAAGCAGCGAGTTTACAAGCTTGGGCAAAGAGGGCAAAAGGAGAGCTTAGAAAGGAGAGTGACTTGTTTACAAGTTGGGGTAATACTTACAAGTTTCTCGAGGCTGGATTTGACTAATGAGTGCTCTTGTTAACAACCTGCTTTAGCCTATAGAGAGCATGAAGCTAGAATTATGCCCCTACTTGGAAGGATCACGAGCATCTCGTGCGATGGGTGCATGTAGTTGTTCATCCCTTAGAAGGCAGATTGGGGTTGTTTATACTGTCTCTCTGGGACCTGGGTCTTTGTCCCCCACCCTGGAAAGGAAGGTGGAAGGGGAGGGGATGTGTCCACACATGTTGGGACAAGTTTTACAGTATTTGGGGCATAATTCTGGCATGTGGTGCTTTCACCACAGCGCACCTCAATACAAGAGAGATGTGGAGGTGCTGCAGTGAGTGCAGAGGAGAGCAGCAAAGCTGGGGAAGAGCCTGGAGAATAAACCTGATGAACAGCAACTGGAGGAGCTGGGGCTGTTTAGTCTGAAAAAGGGGAGGCTAAGGGGAGACCTCATTACTGTCTACAACTGCTTGAAAGGACATTGTAGAGAGGCTGGTGCTGGCCTCTACTCCCAGGTTGTTAGTGACAGAGGCAGGCATTGGAAAGTGCTGTCCAGGGAGGTGGTTGAGTCACCAACTCTGGATGTGTTTAAAGGTTGTTTAGATGTGGTGCTTGGGGATATGTTTTGGGGGTGATCTTTGTAGAGTAGGATTATGAGATGGACTTGATGATCCTGAGGGTCTTTTCCAACCTGACTGTTTCTGTGATTCTGTGAACTTCACGCTGCAGGCATAAAATTACACCAGACCCTCTGGAATTCACCTTATGGATGTATGAACATTTATCCGATATCCTTTCACCCAGAAAAGCTTCGTGGTCTTTGTTTCTGGAAAAGAAGGAGCGGAATCCTCTTTGCTCTTGGCTACATATAATTCTTCCCCTAGGCTGTCATTGACTGCAAGTGACAGATTGCTCTGTTACTTCCTTCGATGCAAATGTGATATCATTCCTAGCTGCATTTTGAAAGACATTTAAAGTACGTGTTCTTCATCAGCTGGTTCTGAGCAATTTAATGTGTCATGGTGTTACCTAAACTCTTCTGGTTTGTTTTAAGGAGCTACAAAAGCCTGAACCAATTGGCCGGACTTTCATATCTCCAGCTGTGGCAGGACAAGATTTTGCCAGATCTGAAGGTTTATTGACTTTTGAACCTGGACAGAGAAATAAGTTTCTGGATGTGACCCTGACGCCAAAGACAGGATCTTTAAACCCATTTCCTAAACGTTTCCAGGTTGTACTTTCCAACCCCACAGGTGGTGCCAGACTAGATGATGTGTATGGTCTTGCTAACGTCACCATAGTCTCAGAGTTGGACTCCTTGCCGGTTTGGGGGCTGATTGATCAACTGCATCAGCCTCTTGATGACACCATTTTACATAGAGTCCTCCAGAATCTGAATGTCAAAGTGGCTGCAGAAACTACAGAAGAGCAGCTTACTGCTGTGCTGCATATAATAAATAAGGTAATCCTTTCATGTTCTTTATGGAATGAGCAATGGATTTAATTTAATATCATAACACATTGGTCTGTGATAAGATTAAGGTTAGCATCCACTGCAGTGACTCAGGGCTACAGACTGCAGAGATACAAATAGAAGTTTGGAAGCCCCATGATCAAGGAAGAAGTTGGTCTGCTGGAAAAGGCAACAGGCTGGAAAAGGCAACCAGTATTAACTCTGCATATTAATTATAGCTCATGATTTCTGCTGTGTAAAAGTTTCCCTTTACTGCTATGCTTTTATAGAATTTATTATGGTTTCTTGATTGTCCTACCATGCGTTTGTTGCATTTAGCCCTGCCACAAGACAATGAGGCCCCAGGTTTTCTCTCTACAGCTGACTGCAGTTAACACACAAGCAAATCATGCCAGGACCAGCTGGAGCCTGCTGTGCTCTTAACTAGTTATGTGAGGCCTATAAGAAAGATGGGGGCAGTGTTCTTAGTGGGGCCTGTTGGGACAGCACAAGAGGTAATTGTTTTAAACCAAGAGAGGGAGATTTGGACTAGAGAGAAGGAAGAAATTCTTTGTAATGAGGTTGATGAGACACTGGCCAAGGTTGCCCAGAGAGGTGCCCTGGAACCATTCCAGGTGAGGTTTTTTGGAACTCTGAGCAAAGTGATCTAGTTGCAGATGTCCCTGCTCACTGCAGGGAGGTTGGACTAGATAACCTTTAAACGTCCCTTTAAACCCAGATCATTCTGTGCAGCTTATCTTTCTCTATGGAGTAGCTTTGGGAATAATCTTGACTGAGTAGCTGAGCACTTCATCATTACACCAAGTTCTGTGCTAAGCCTGAGTCTAGTTTTGTGGCTTTCCAGCTCTTATGGACTTGTAGAATAATTCACAGGAGCTGAAAAAGGTTTAAATACTTAGATACAAATCAGTATAACAATACCTAGGAGCAACAGTTCATTTATGACTGTTGCCATTTTGACATAGAAAATACTGTAAAAAAAAAAAAACAACCCTCATGATTTAACAATCTTTGGTTTGTGAAAGCATAAAAAATACCAGATGGCCTCTTTAAGAGTCAAATCCCTATTAGTTTGGAAAACGTAGTTTTGACATAGACTGTGTCTCACTCCTTGGCAGCAGTGATTAGAAGATGGAAAAAACAATTTGAACTTTGAGCATGAGCACTGGGATTAAAATGAGGGTCTTCCTAAACATTCAGCAAGAGGAAATATCATAAGCAGACTTCTGTGCATAAAATACTAGATTTTTTTTCCCTCCTCTCATTAGGTTACAGATGTAGGTGAAAAACAGTTACTCACTGACAGAAGCAGAAGTCTTTTCTATGAGATACTCTGTGCTTTGGCTAGCCCAAAACGTGAAGACACACGAGGATATAGCCTGCTTGCTGGGGTGACTGAGAAGTTTGCTTTTTCTCTGTTGACTGGGATCATGTGTGGATCACCAGGAGAAAGGTTAGTAAATTTGAATTCATGATATGTTTTTGGAAATACATGATTCTTACCAATATAGTAAAAATTTCTGTGACATTTTTAGAAAGGGGACTTGTCTGTCATATAATGTAATACCTATATGAACATGTGTTTCACTCCAAAGCAGTATATTGGCCCTGTGAGCAGGTGTCACAAACAACTGGTATGATACAATTCATATGAGGTAGCTGTGGCAGTAGAAGTCAGGAGATCTGAGATGTATCAGTTCAGCTTTAGCTTAAATATTGCCTGGAAAATACTCAGTAATCTTACTAAAATAAGTCATAGAACCATAGAATGTACAGGGTTGGAAGGGACTTCCAAAGGTCAGCTAGTCCAAGCCTAGTGCAGTAAGCAGGGACATCTCCACCTAGGTAGGTTGCTCAGAGCTCCATCAAGTTTGACCTTGCATATCTGCCAGGATGGGGCCTCCACATCCTTCCTTGGCACCTTGTTCCTGTGCTCCACCATTCTCACAGGATGAAACTTCTTCCTAACATCCAATCTAAACCTATCCTGCTCTAGTTTTGAATCACTGTCCCTTCTTCCAGTGCTGTGTGCCTCCCTAGTGTTCTTGTAAGCCCCTCTCAGGTCTCCCAGGAGCCTTCTCTTCTCCAGGCTGAACAACCCTGACTATCTCAGCCTGTCTTTGCAGAAGAGGTGATTCAGCCCTCTGATCATCTTTTTGCCCCTCCTCTGGACCTGCTCCATCAGGTCCATGTTCTTCTTATGTTGAGGGCACCAGAGCTGGACACAGTACTCCAGGTGAGGTCTCACCAGAGCAGAGCAGAGTGCCAGAATCACCTCTCTTGATCTGCTGGCCATGCTTCTTTTGATGCAGCCCAAGATGCTATTGGCTGCCAGCGTGCATCATTGGCTCCAGCTTTTTGTTCCCCACTACCTCTCAAGTCCTTTTCCACAGGGCTGCTTTCTATCACACTTTCTCCCAACCTGTACTGGTAATGGGGATTGTCCCAACACAGATGCAAGACCTTGCGCTTGGCCTTGTTGAACCCCATCTGGGTCCACTTCTGCAGCTTGTATGTGAGATGTAATCATGTGATGGGGAGCTGTGTTCTAAGATGAAAGTAACACAACATTTCTGTTGGCTTTTTGTAACTTCTGTGCCCTTGCCTTTGATCATTTGAAGATCATTTAGCATTTTTAAAAGCTGTAGTTTTCAAATGTAGTTTTAAATTGGTAACTTTGACTGTAAGTGCATAATACCCTGTGGTCAGGCCAATGGTCAGGTGACTGCAGGCACAGCTGTCACTCTTTTATGAGGCAGATGCTTTTAAACTGTGAATCTATTAAACAACTGGTAGTTGAATGTAGACCCCCAAAAAATTACCTCAGAATATCAACATAGTTTAGATTTCTATCTAAACTTCCTTTGGAGATTTAATTTTTTGTTGCCATATCCTAAGCTGGATGAAGTATGAGGCCCATACCAACCTAAAGACATTAAATGACACAAATACCAAAACTATCCTGAGCAGTATCCAGAACTTGAAAATTTAGATCCTGTATTCCAAGGGAGTTTTTGCATCATCTATTGGAAAAAAAAAAAGATGTAAAGCCAGATCATCCATTTTAATAACTCTCCTTCTAGACTCATCTCTACATCAAGTTATAAAGAAGAGTATTGTGATAACTTAGTTCACCATGGAGAAGTTCTGGTTGCAGATCATAGTTGGTTGCATCTCAGCAAAGCCCCAAGGAGAAGTAGAGAAGCTGAAATGCATAATAATTCAGCCCCTCTTTTTGTTCACAGAAGCAGAAACTGGCTTGTTAATTAGATGTCATGAAGTGTCAAAAATGATGCAGGAATGTGTGGTGGGGATGATCAGGTAGTGAGGTGGATGTGACCTTGTTGAAGGCAAGACATCAGAGAGCTGTGGTCAACGGGACATAGTTGGAGGCCTGTATCTAGTGGAATCCCTCAGGGGTCAGTACTGGGACCAGTACTGTTCAATCTATTCATCAGTGACCTGGGTGAGGGCACAGGGGGCTCTGGCAGCAAGTTTGCTGCTGACACAATACTAGGAGGAGTGGCTGACACATCTGAAGGCTGTGCTGTCATTCAGTGAGACCTGGACAGGCTGGAGAGTTGGGTGGGAAGAAATTGAATTAAATCCAAGAAGGACAAGTGCAGAGTCTTGCATCTGGGAAAGAACAACTCCATGGACCAGTATAGGTTGGGAACTGACCTGGTAGAGATAGGGTAGGGAAAAGGGATGTGGGCGTCCTGTTGAATAGAAGGATGACTGTGAGCCATCAATGTGCCTTTGTGGCCAAAGGCCAATGGCATCCTGAGGTGTATTAGAAGGGGTGTGGTGAGTGGGACAAGAGAGGTTCTCCTCCTCCTCTCCTCTGCCCTGGTGAGGCCTCATCTGGAATATTGTGTCCAGTTCTGGGCCCCTCAGTTCAAAAAGGAACTCAGGCTTGAAAGAGTCCAATACAGAGCCACAAAGATGCTGAAGGGAGTGGAATATCTTTCTGCTGAGGAAAGGCTGAGGGAGCTGGGTTGCTATATCTTGGAGAAGAGGAGCCTGAGGAGTGACTTCATTCATGTTTATGAAGGTGTGAAGGGCAGTGTCAGGAGCATGGAGCCAGGCTTGGTGATGTCCAGTGACAGGAGAAGGGGCAGTGGGTGCAAGCTGGAGCAGAGGAGGTTCCGCATGAACATAAGGAAAAGCTTTTTCACTGTGAGTGTGCCAGATCCCTGGAACAGAGAGGTTGTGTCATCTCCTTCTCTGGAGCCACTCTGGAGATATTCAAAACCTGCCTAGATGCTTTCCTGCGTAACCTACTCTAGGTGATCCAGCTCTAGCAGTGGCAGTTGAACTTGATGATCTATCAAGGCCCCTTCCAGCCACTAATACTCTGTGATTCAAAGAATAGTAAAGTTCAGTTCCATTTACCAACTCTGTTGCTTTTCCCTTTTAACAGAGGTAAAAATATCCTTGACAGCTGCCCCTACATTGCAATCATGGCTCACAACTGGTTTCCTCAGCAAATCAATGGGCACAGATTTGATGGCAAAGATGGGGATTTTATTCAAGTACCGGAACGTTTACTAGAGGTCTCTGTTGTATTACCTCCTTCTCAAGAAGAGAACTGTGAATCTGTGCAGTTCACAGAATACAGCAGTCAGCAGTGGTTCCTTACTGGAGATAAAGAACTTGCCCTGAAGAACAAGGTTTGTATAATGCAACTTACTTTGTCTTTCATGAAATTATTTTTATTTAGATATTGCTCAAAATATCTTTGATGTATTTAAACAACTTGATAAATTTTTTTGTGTGTCTGATTGGTGTAGGTGCTGTTTAATTTTAATCTTATATCTCTGTTTATGTTCTGTTGAGTTTTAATACTAAATCTGTGTTTACGTTATATGTGTTTTTTCAGGTTTTTTCCATGAGTTTGAAGGGCCGGAGTTCACTGCCTTTGAAAGATAACAATGAAGTCATTTACCGGATTTATGCCACAGGAAGTCGGGTTGTTCCACAAAAGTCTCTGTGTCTCCTCTGGAATCAAGCTGCTGAGAGGTTATTTTACTAATCTGTTTAATTTTCCAGTTTCTGAAAAGTTCAGTTTAGTTCTGTTTAGTTTTCCAGACCCTGTGTGTTTCCTTAAGATGTGGTAACTCAGATTAGATCTTTCTCAAGTATAAAACTGATCAATTTCCTGTCCTTTTTTCCTTAATTTTCCTGGCCTTTACGTGCATAGTTATTCTAGCTCAGGCATTTCTCAGACTTCTACTCTTGTCCTTTTTCAACAAAATACCCTTTAAATTACGTGATGAAGTGTTAGGCAACACTGACAGGCCGTAAATCCCCCTGTTGCATAATTTCATTAATATTAATGACTTTGGACTCCTTACAATTGTTGTGAGACAATGCAAGTCCACTCTTACAAAAATCAAGAATCAAACCTGCATTTCTGGTATTGCTTCAAGTCACTGGCTCAGAATGTTCCTAGTTCTTTGCGTTTGAGAAAGGGTCTGTGTAAGTAAGGCAGAAAAACCTGTTAAGGGGCAGGGATTTTTTCAGTGTCCTGTCTCCAGTAGTGGCTAAAAGTAAATGCCAAGGGAAGAGTATCACACAGATACTCTTGAAAGTCTCCAGAGAAGGAGACTCCACAACCCCCCTGGGGAGCCTGTTCCAGGGCTCTGTAACTCTCACTGTAAAGAAGTTTCTTTTCACGTTGAGGTGAAATCTTCTCTGTTCTAGTTTGAACCCATTGTTCCTTGTCTGATCACTGTGAACCACTGAAAAGAGCCTGGCCCCCTCTACTTGATAACCCACCCCCTCACATATTGATAGACATTGATCAGATCCCCTCTCAGTCTTCTCTTCTCCAGACTAAACATCCCCAGGGCTCTCAGTCTCTCTTCATAGGGCAGATGCTCAAGTCCCCAGATCATGCTTGTGGCTCTCCCTTGGATTCTCTCCAGCAGGTCTCTGTCTCTCTTGAACTGGGGAGCACAAAACTGGCCACAGTATTGCAGGTGTGGTCTCACCAGGGCAGAGTAGAGAGGTAGAAGAGCTTCCCTCGACCTGCTGGACACCTTTCTTGATGGATCCCAGGATCCCATTGGCTCTCTTGGCCACAAGAGCACATTGTTGTTCCATGCAGAACTTGCTGTCCACCAGCACTCCAAGGTCTTTCTCTGTGGAGCTGCTTTCCAGCAGGGCAACCTCTAACCTGTCCTGGTGCCTGTTGTTCTTCCTCCCCAGATGCAGGACCCTGCACTTGTCCTTATTAAACTCCATGAGGTTTGCCTGCAGCCAGCTCTCAGCCTGTCCAGGTCACGTTGGATGCTGCACAGCCTGAGGGGTGTCAGCCAACCCCCCCAGATTTGTATCATCAGTACTTGCTGAGTGGACTCTCAATGCCCTCAGCCAGGTCATTGATAAAGATATTGAACAAAACTGGACCCAGTACTGATCCCTGGGGGACACCACTGGCCACAGGCCTCCAAGTTGACTCTATGCCACTGATGACAACCCTCTGAACTCTGTTGTGGAGCCAGTTTGCAATGCACCTCACTGGCAGCCACATCTCCTGAGCTTTTCTATGAGGATGTTATGGGAGACAGTATCAAAAGCTTGTCAAGACATATGACATCCACTGCTCTGCCCTCATCTAACCATTTGGTCATAACTTCATAGAAGGCTATCAGATTAGTTAATATCTCCCCTTGTTAAATCCATGTTGGCTACTCCTGATAACCTTCCTGTCTTCCATGTGGTTAGAGATGACCTGCAGGATGATCTACTCCATCATCTTTCCAGGGATAGAGGTGAGGCTGACTGGTATGTAATTGCCTGGGTCCTCCTTCTTGCCTTTTTTGAAGACTGGAGTGACATTTGCTTTCTTCCAGACGTCAGGCACCTCTCCTGTTCTCCATGATTTTTCAAAGATAATGGAGAGAGGTTCAGCAACAGTATCAGCCAGCTCTCTCAGTACTCGTGGACGTATCCCTTCAGGGCCATGGATTTGTGTGTTTTGAGATGGTATAAGAGTTCTTTAACCCTGTCCTGACTCACCAGAGGAATGTCCACATCTCTCCAGTTCTGCTCCCTTGCTTCCAGAGACTGTGCTTCCTGAGGGCTGGTTTTAAGAGTGAAGACTGAGGCAAAGAAGGCATTCAGCAACTCTGCCATCTCTGCATCATCAGTTACTGTATTTCCCCTCTCATTCAGCAGGGGCTCACCTTTTCCCTGCTCTTCTTTTTTTCATTGATATATTTGAAAAAAACGTCCAGAATTTCAGCACATCTTTTGATAATGATCTTTATAGAGCTGTTTCATTTTGACAGGAAATCCCTGCCCTGTTGATTTTGTTGTGGATTCTTTTGTATGTTTGGGTTTGATTTATTTTTTGTGGTTGTTTTGTGCTTGGTTGGTTTGGTTTTATTTGCCTTTTTTTCCCTTTTTTTTTGTTTTTTATTCTTGCATTTGTTTATGTATTTTGTGTGTGGGGTTTTTTATTTCTTTGGTGAGGTTTTTGTTTGGCTTCCTTGGTGAGTCACGTTTGGGGTTTTTTGATTTTGGGGGTGATTTTGGTTGATTTGTTTGGGGGTTTTTTTGTGTGTGTATGTTGTATCTATTTAAAACGAATTTCACTATATTTATTTAAGTATAGTTTTATTAATTTACTATCTTAAGTTGGTGCCTCCTGATTTTTGGAAGAAATGGTGAACTTCTGATCATTTTCTTTTCCTTGCAAGCCATGGGTTAAAGTTTTCTGTGTAGCTCTTCCGTGGCCCATTATTTGATTACCCTGTGTTTTTCCTGTTCACACAGAACAAACAATTTTGGAGTGAATTGTGTTCTGTATCTTGCTGATACCTAGTTGGTTTAGATACAATTTCATTAGACTGACTGGATTATATCAGTTTGTCCCTGAAGCAGACTATTTCTCTACAGAAGGAAGATGCAGCAAAATTTACCCCTATGCTCTCCTTTCATGTAGACTCTGTTGCAGAGAGCAGATGTGATTTGCAATAGAAAATGTCTTAGGATACCTGTAGAATCCTTTCTCAAAGTCAGTTGTGCCATACTGAAAGAAAACTAAACACAAGTTTTGGTTTTAAAATATCAAAGAGCAGAGTAAAATGTTAAACCATCACAGGGTAAGATATTGTACAAGTTAAGTTACAAATGATTTAGACAGAGCTGTAAATCTTGCAGAAGTTTTAAAAGCATTATCACAAAAATTCTTTGGTGGGAAAATAAATGTTCATTGCCATATATGTACAATTTTCTTGTCATAAAAGTAATGTATTATTCTGAGAACTACATCTAGAAAGATAAAATCATAGAATCACAGAATTGTCAGGGTTGGAAGGGCCCTCAAGGATCATCTAGTTTCAACCCTCCTGCCATGGCTAGGGACACCTCAGGTTGCTCAGAGCCACATCCAGCCTGGCCTTAAAAACCTCCAGGGATGAGGCTTCTACCACCTCCCTGGGCAACCTGTTCCAGTGTCTCACCACCCTCATGGTGAAAAACTTCTTCCTAACATCCAATCTGAATATACCCACTTCTAATTTGGCTCCAATCCCCCTAGTCCTGTCACTATCTGACATCCTAAAAACTCCCTCACCAGCTTTGTGGTCGGCCCCCCTGAGATACTGGAAGGCCACAAGAAGGTCTCCTCAGTGCCTTTTCCTCTCCAGACTGAACAGCCCCAAATCTCTCATTCTGTCTCTATAGGAGAGGTGCTCCAGCCCTGGAAGATTGCACTAACCACCTATGGAATAGCTTAGAAAACTTGGTATTTCAGTGATACGACAACACACTTTTAAATCCTGCTTACCATGTAAATCCCACAGGTAGATTCCCAGCTTTGTCAATATTTTTTTTTTTTTTTTGCAGCTGGCTGTCTGATGGTGGGTTCTGCAAAGTGGTGGATGACTTGTCAGACTACGTGGAATGCTCTTGTTCTCATATGTCCATTTATGCAGTTTATGCCCAGACAGATAACTTGTCTTCATACAATGAGGCTTTCTTCTCTTCTGGGTTCATCTGTATTTCAGGTCAGTTAATTTAAGACAGTTTTCTCATTAATAAAACTTAATGACCAATAAGACCAATGTTTAATCTATTTTAGTAAGGACAATCATTTTGTTTGGAGGGGTGTTGAAGTAATATTAACTAACTTCATGGTATTAAAGTTTCCATCTGGTTAAGAGTTTGCTTGCACACTGACTAATTTTGCCACAGAAAAAAAGGTCCAGTCACAGAATTGTTGTGACTGGAAGAGACCTTTAAGGTCATTGAGTCCAATCTTCAACTTGAAAGCTCTTTGATGGCTTTA
This sequence comes from Indicator indicator, assembly GCF_027791375.1. Classification (NCBI taxonomy): domain Eukaryota; kingdom Metazoa; phylum Chordata; class Aves; order Piciformes; family Indicatoridae; genus Indicator; species Indicator indicator. The sequence continues at coordinate 2,043,390 of NC_072053.1, read as the reverse complement.
ATTAACACTCAGAATGATAATATGAGGAAGATAAATCCCATGTCACGTGTGTAGAGTTCCATTACTGTTTGCTGCCTGACTATTGCCTAACATCTTGGGAGAAGCCCAAGAGTTTACCTGTGAGTCATGACTCACTTCAGTCATGGCTATGATAGCATTGAGTCCCAGCATGTCAGATCAAAGTCGGAAATCTCGGTTTTAAACTCTGCTTGACTTCTGAAGGAGTTGGAAATGACATCTTTCAGATTGCAGTCAGGTCACTGTCATGTTGCAGGCAATCCAAGGAAATAAGTTTTTATTCTTGTGTTGATAGGCATTGTACAAGCAGGAGCCTAAGAGTAGTGGGATCATAGAATCATAGAATCAGTCAGGGTTGGAAGGGACCACAAGGATCATCCAGTTCCAAACCCCTGCCATGGGCAGGGACACCTCACACTACATCAGGCTGGCCAGAGCCTCATCCAGCCTGGCTTTAAACACCTCCAGGGATGGGGCCTCAACCACCTCCCTGGACAACCCATTCCAGGCTCTCAGCACTCTCATGGGGAAGAACTTCTTCCTCACGTCCAGTCTGAATCTCCCCACTTCCAGCTTTATTCCATTCCCCCTAGTCCTGTCACTCCCTGATATCCTAAAAAGTCCCTCCCCAGCTTTCTTGTAGCCCCCTTCAGATACTGGAAGGCCACAAGAAGGTCACCTCAGAGCCTTCTCTTCTCCAGACTGAACAGCCCAACTCTTTCAGTCTGTCCTCATAGGAGAGGTGCTCCAGCCCTCTGCTCATCCTGGTGGCCCTTCTCTGGACACCTTCCAGCATGTCCATATCCCTCTTGTAATAGGGGCTCCAGAACTGGATGCAGTACTCCAGGTGGGGTCTCAGCAGAGCTGAGCAGAGAGGGAGAATCACCTCCCTTGACCTGCTGGCCACACTTCTCCAGATGCAGCCCAGGCTCTGGTTGGCTTTCTGGACTGCAAGTGCACATTGACAGCTCCTGGTGAGCTTCTCCTCCACCAGCACCCCCAAGTCCCTCTGCTCAGGGCTGCTTTCTAGCCAGTCCCTGCCCAGCCTGGATTTGTGCTTGGGATTGCTTCGACCCAGATGCAGGGCTGCTAAAGAAGCATGCTAAAGGGATTCTTACTGTAACCTTAATACACTTAAAGGGGGTCCTGAGTCTCCTTCTTAGGCAGTTCACAACTTCTTTGCTAGATCAACACTGTTTGAGTGCTGCAGTGCACCCTATTTATCCCCTCCCAGCCAACTACTCTTAACAGTATAAAGCTAACTTGTCTTAAAACCTCATCCATAAAATAAAGAAAAAGAAAGAAAATAAACCACCATGGTTTTAACCTATTTAATACAAACTGATTGTTTGATCTAAATAAAAATGAAATGATTTTTAGCAGATGAAAATAATCAGATTTAAAAATACAGCTAGGCTTTTAACTAAAAAAGCAAAAACAAAACCCCAACAACCCACGCTGTAGTAAAGAAGTCTAATTGCTGGTTTACAGGAAGAAAAAGTAAATTGATGTGACAGATACTCCATGGAATGCAAAATGCTGTAGAAAATGAAGAAAAAGCCCAGTAGAAAATAAACCAATATGCTGTCAAAACTTAAGCAAAGGGAAATAGTTTGCTAAGCTGGCAGCAATGAAGACTAACCGATCCTTGCTCTAAGTCTTTTTACTGTAATTATAAGGGTGCATTTTAAAAATAACAACAATTTAACCTGGTTAAAGGAATAAGGTTAAGTACTTTTCAGAGTCTTTGTCTGGTTGAAGGTGTTTCCTTACATGATTATCTGCATATCAATCTAGTGACTACCGAGTTGCTTTGGTTTTGAGAACTGTAAGGATATTATTTATTTCTCTAACATCTCTACCTAGGTATAAAGAATTGAAAAAAAAAAAAAGGAAGGAAAAAATGAAAAATTAGCAAAGTGAAATAGAGTATTATTTCTAGGGTTTTCTTATGTTGCTCATTGTTTAACTAACAGCAGCTAATTTTCTGAAGAGTTAGAAATAATTTTTTCTGCAGTGTTTTATTTCATTCATATCTTACAAATACTTGCAGTTGAGCAACAAGTCTGTCTCAAGACAGAATGAAATACCTGCCTTCAGTATCCAAATTCCTGCCCTTCCTGGACTGTGCAAGTGACTCTACGTGAACTTTTTAGCAGCATTTTCCTTAATGGCTTAGCTTTCCCACGGTCTTTCATCCTACCTATTACTAGGTAAAGGGCCCTTGCCATTTCTGGTCTGGTGATGCTCACATGAATTCATGATGTGAAAAGTGCTGTTATTCTTTCTGAATGCTTCTGTAATCGATTTCTAGCTGAGCACTGAGCACAGATGAAGTGGGAGACTGGCATTCAGAAGGTCAGAGCTATGTCTCAAAGCCATGCTGCTCGCCTGGGGCCACTTTTTAATTCTTTGGTTTTAAAAGCATTTTTGGATGCAGTAATATGAAAGCTGAAGAGTTAGGTTTGCTTTATATTTAATTATTATGACAATCACCATATAATGCAATATCTTTTTTTAACTGAAAAAATTTGCTTCAATCATGCAATTATTTTAGCTCCCAGTCCTATGAAAAAGTTAAATAGATGTTAGCACTTGAATAATAAATTCACGAGTGATCTGTGTGAACTGAAGTGAACATATTCTCTCTTGAAGGTTTGGAGTTTCTTTGTTTTGAGTAAACTGTCCCTTTGAGAGATCCTGCATAGTTCTTATCTAGCATAGTTTACTATCTCAAGCTTTAAATTTATTTATTTATTGTTTGTTTCTCTGTAGGTTTCACTTTGGCTGTTATCTCCCACCTTTTCTGCACCAGGTGTGCAATGTTTGCAGCTAAGCTACTCACTCACATGATGGTTGCTTGTCTGGGAACTCAGGTAAGAAGAAAGGCTGATGTCTCTAAGTGTAGTTTAACTACATCTTTTGTTTTTCTCTCTTCTATGCTCATGACCTCCTTTTCCACAGCACAAACAATTTTGGAAAATACAGAAATTAAAAAAAAAATATAATTAACCCCATACTCTGTGTTGGGAATTCAGTTGAAATTACATTTATATTTAGAGAATATATAGAAATATTAGAAATGTAGAACTATTTAGAGAAAACTTATGGGTGTTACAGCTACATGAGAAGATAGTCCTACATGTGGAACAATAAATGTTTTGAAGATGGGGTATATAATTGAAACAGAAGAGTTCCATCATTAAGATAATTATTTATTAATTTGTTGTTTTATTAATGTATTAACTAGATTAATGTCAGTAATCATAAATTCTGTGGGAAAGGTTTACTTTGAGTAGTAGGTGGTGAAATCTCTTTTGCACATTAGTATTTGTAGGAAGGTATAGTTACAAAAAATAAAATTAACAGAAAGGAATAAATTTGTAGAAGATCTTCCTGATTCTCTCATATTAGTTCAGACATCAGATAAGAGAATGTCAGCAAACTGAAGCATTATATAGAAGAAGAATATGCCTCTCTTTTCTGTAAAATGTAACCTCAGCTTTGATACTTCTGGTAAAGTGGAAAACTATGACTATCCTCAAGTATCTTAAGATTGATTATGGAAAGATTCCTTAAGAAGTCATTTTTAGGTATATTTTTAATGCTATGAAGATGCTGTAGATAATTATTTAAATAGATGCTGAAGACAGGGTTGCTGAGAGAATTCAAGCCTATTATCAGCCAGGTACTTACAGGAATGTGTGGCATCCTGGAATGACTCTGTAGGTGATTGGACCAGCTCTGTGTGACCTGGCGTATCACTCAGACAAGCTTTTCTGTCCTACCATGGTCAATATATCATTTTATTCATGTTACCTCATGATACAGTTCTTTGTTGTGCAATGGAGTGTGGTGATGAAGTTCATCACACAACTGGAATCACAATGGAAGCAGGAAAGGTAATTGCAGCACTTGGACATCGCTGGATGCCAGCAGGTTTCTTGCATCTTTGGGTGTAAAAGTGCTTTGACATCTCTGTTCTCAATATATGAAACACACACTTAATGGATTTTAATACTTCTGTGTAGTTATATGGGAAGTTGGTTTGTTCCAAGGACCCAAATATGCATGGTTGCTAGTGTACATACATGCAGACTTAATTTGGGACAGGCTCATAACACAGGTGAGGACTTGCATGTGGTGATGTGTCAGCGTTATCCAGAAGAAGACTACTGAGAGCTTTGCAGCACGTTTTGCAGTCTAATGATAGATTTTGCAAAAGGTTCTTCTACTTGAATGAAGCAGTGAATATTAAATATCTGAGGGCTGGGTGTCAAGAGGGAGGGGACAGGCTCTTCTCAAAATAAATGACAAATTTTGGGAAAATCTAATGTATGTAAGTAAGGTTTAACAACCCAAGCGCAATACCTGTACTTAAGTGCTGTGGAGTAGTTTGCTTTTTCAGTGTGAATATAGGCTGAACCTTGCTGCAGGAGTTTGTATGTAAGTACTTTTACTCCCCTGACATTGTACCTTCCTACTGCACTGCCCTGGCAGGGGCTTTGGACTGGATGATCTTCAGAGGTCCCTTTGAACCCCTAATATCCTGTGATCCTGTTAACCTGTGAATTGCATGTGTTCCCAGAACGTTTTGATACTCTGCATCTAGTGAAACAATCCTTATCCAACTGATCCTGATCTATCTCAAACCCTTTTCCATTTCTTTGGCAGTGTGTTGCATTTCCATTGCAGAGAACCTCCTTTCCTTTGACAGTGAGGTTTTTTTGTTAGTTTGCTTTTTCCACAGAAGTATTTTTGTGTTGGTTCATGTTTTGTTTTGATTTGGTTCATGTTTTGGTCTGGGTTGGTTTGTGTTTTGCAGGTTCTTTTAGCTTTTTTTCTTTCTACAGGGACTCATTACCAGGTCATTTGGACCCATTAAAACACCTTAATGTGCATACAGAATCAAGCAGGCTGACTGAGATAGGAAGTGATCTCTGGAAGTCACCTTGTCCAGTCCCCCTGCTCAGGCAGGGACATCTAGAGCCAGTTACTCAGGGCCATGTCCATAAGGAGACTGGGTTAGTCAGACATGATTTCCCTTCAAAAATCTATGATGGCTCTTTCCAGCCACCCTTCTGTCTTTGCCCTAGCTTCTGGCAGGATATACACTATAACTGCTCTGGGGCTTGCAGTCAGACTGGTTTGTATATAGCACAGAAGTCTTTTTCCAGGAATTTCATTATTAATTTCTATGAATGAAGGACAAATAAAAGTGATTTAATGCCTCCACAGTACAAGAAACATCCTTAAACATGTTATCAAATGGTCTTTTTCATAACTGTTTACACCTTGGGTGAAGAGTTGAGGCACATCTGCATGTTTAAAGTCCTCAAAAACCCAAATTTTAAGCAGTATCCCAAATCAGAATTTGTTGCAGTTTAAGGCCTTATTTGTGTGACCTACTTTGTTTGTCAGTTTCAGTCTAGTTATTTCATAAGATAACTTCATCATTTAGAGCTACTTAGCTGCAGTAGTAATTAGTGAACTTATTTCTGAAGATACCCTGAACAGAAGTTCCTTGATTCGCTGATAGGACTTGAATTCCAGGTCCTAACAATCTGCTAAAATCAAGGTATTCCATTGTCAGGCCAGTGCTCCCACTTCTTTACTGTAAAATGAATGTCACACTGTCACACATGGCACTTGTCAAAGAATATATAAATAAAGCAGGTACAGCCATAGGAAACATTTCACGTGAACATCAGATTACACTGAAATTCAGATTTCATGAAAGTAGTCTGAGTCAGTTTACCTCCAAAATATGTATGGAGAACCTAAACAAAGGCATTTTTAAACCTTGGCCTAAAAGGAAACTAGAATAAAAGCTTGCTGAACTTTATGTTAAATGAGGGTTTATTTAAATACTATAAATATGCCACTTCTAAATTTCCACAAGCTGATGTGCAAGTGCTCTTCTCATCTGCTGACAATTCCAGGCTTCAGATAGTAACTATTCCAATCTTGTAGGCTTCTGCTCAAAGTTAAGCATGAGCATGGACATGGGCATGGCTGGAGACCAAGCTCTGTCTGAGGTTAATGGCCCAGGGCTGAGTTTAACCAGAGCTGCTGGGTCTTGGAGCAAAGGACCATTAAGTAACATAAGTGCACTTAGTGCCATGACATAAAGGCAGCTTCTTTCATTTTTATGCTGCTCTCTTTGAAGCATCTTAAGTGTGGGGAGTTTTCTCATAAATACAATAAATTTTGAGAATTAGTAGAAATATATGTATATAAAATATATCTATTTATATATCTATATCATCTATATCTATATAAGCTGTCTGAAAGGCATGTACATAATGGGTGGAGAAAAGTGGAAATTGTTGATGCAGGAGAAGATTACAGAAGATAGTAAATCAGTTTAGAAAGGATTTTCTATTAAGGTATAAATGCCATTACTTCTTTTTCTTCATATACAAAAGTAATACTGTTAAGTCAGATATCTCTGGCTATAGGAATACTGTGCTTGCTTCTAGCAGCTGAAGGACTTGGAAGGTGAGAAAATCAGCTTCAGCTTGGGCTCACAAGCTAGCTGTTTGTTTTTGGTTGGGTTTGTTTTTTTTTTTTTGTTTTGTTTAAATACTTTACATTTCAGCTTCTGTATGAAGTACTGATCTGTGCAGAATGATTTTTGAGCATGGTTCTATGGTGGGTAAATATGGTAATTTAGTTTAATTCAGAAATACTGTTTAAAAATTCTAAGTCCTTTTGTTATTCAACCTTAACCCACATATTTGGGGCTGTTCAGTCTGGAGAAGAGAAGGCTCTGAGGAGACCTTTTTTGTGGCCTTCCAGTATCTGAAGGGGGCTACAAGAAAGCTGGGGAGGGACTTTTTAGGATATCATGGAGTGACAGGACTAGGAGGAATGGAATAAAGCTGGAAGTGGGGAGATTCAGGCTGGATGTGAGGAAGAAGTTCTTCCCCATGAGAGTGGTGAGAGCCTGGAATGGGTTGTGCAGGGAGGTGGTTGAGGCTCCATCCCTGGAGGTGTTTGCAGCCAGGCTGGATGAGGCTCTGGCCAGCCTGATGTAGTGTGAGGTGTCCCTGGCCATGGCAGGGGGGTTGGAACTGGATGATCCTTGTGGTCCCTTCCAACCCTGACTGATTCTATGATTCTATGATTCTATGATATTTCATCTCTTTTCCTTTTGCCATGCAATTATTCTACAAGTTTAGAACAAAACTTTTGAAAGAGGGTTTTAGCAGGGTAGCTGCTTAGACAGCTAGGCTGGAGAGGAAGTAGAGTTTGGAAGCAGCTGGTGAAGAAGAGGAAGAGTGAAAAGGAGTATGTTGGACAAGAGCAAACCAAACTCCTATGCTAGCAGTTCTGAACAGTTGAAGGAAAACCTTTTTACAGCTGCTTATGTTGTGATATGTTAGCATATGTTCTGCCTAAAGGGAACCAGCTTGACTAGGAATCCTAAGTTTAACACAAAAGCTCTAAGTAGAAGATGTTTGTGCAGCTGTACCCACCTGCAAGTATTTGGACACTGTGTATTATTAGATATTTACAATATAAGTAAAAGTTTTGCGGTTTTGCTAAGCAGTTCCTCTGTATGAGAGGAGTTCTTCAAGACAGTATTAATTAAGAACTTAGCATTTAATAATTCATAGATTAAATACATGGGAAAATGTTAGTACTTTGCATTTTTACCTTTAGGCAGTAGTAGACATTGGATATTTATCTGTTACATCAGAGTCCTGCACCTGGGGAGAAATAACACCAAACAGCAGTGCAGACTAGGGATTTCCCTGCTGGAGAGCAGCACCAAAGAGAAAGACCATGGAGTCTTAATGGACAGTAAGTTCTCCATGGGACAGCAAAGTGCCCATGTGGCCAAGAGTATCAATGGTATCCTGGGGTGGATTAGTAAAAGTGTGTCCAACAGGTCTAGGGAGGTTCTTCCCCTGTACTCTGCCCTAGTGAGACCACACCTGGAATACTGTATCCAGTTTTGGGCTCCCCAGTTCAAGAAGGACAGGGACACTGAAGAGGGTTCAATGAAGAGCTGTGAGGATGGTTAAGGGACTTGAACATCTCTCCTATAAAGAAAGACTGAGAGGACTGGGACTATTTAGTCTGGAGAAGAGAAGGCCGAGAGGGGATCTTATTAATGTCTATAAATATCTGAAGGGTGGGTGTTAAGAGGAAGGGGACAGGCTCTTTTCAGTGGCACCTGGTAATAGGACAAGGAATAATGGATATAAGCCAGAACATAGGAAGTTCCACCTCAACATGAGGAGAAACTTTTTTACTGTGAGAGTGATGGGGCACTGGAACAGGCTGCCCAGAAAAGTTGTGGAGTCTCTGGAGACTTTCAAAGCCAACCTGGACGTGTTCCTGTGTAACCTGCCCTAGGTGATCCTGCTTTGGCAGGGGAAGTTTGGCTCAATGATCTCTGGAGGTCCCTTCCAGCTGCTAACATCTGTGGTTCTATGATCTCAAACTAGTCTGGAGAATGAAGGAAGCTGATGTTTCTGCATGCAGTTGTACTTTTACCAGAGAAGAAAAACAACCCTGAGAAGCTTTGGTGGTTAGCTCCTGTGTTTTATACATACCTGAATAATTAGTTTTCCTCAACTGTCTGTTCTGGACGATTATTAGGCTGATAGCCCTTTTTTAGAATTGCTACCGGTGTACTAATTACTGTTGTCTGTAGATGGCAGTCAAAGCTTTTCAGCTCGTTGCTCAGAAATCTGCTCTGCCCAGGCTGTGCCTGTCTGGTGGTTGATCGCAGTAATTTGTTCCTGTCAGTGATGGAGAATGATTCGCAATATTTGACCTTCATTTTGTTCTCAATGTGTCCACGGTTAATGGGGCATCTGTAAAGCATTGAGGAATGGATGTTTCACCAGCTGTTTGAGAAAGCTTACTAAGGCTCAAGGGAGACCTAATAGCAGCCTTCCAGTACCTGAAAGGGGCCTGCAAGAAAGCTGCAGAGGGACTGTTTACAAAGGCCTGCAGTGATGTGATAAGGAGCAATGGCTTCAAACTAAAGAAGAGGAGATTTAGATTGGATGTTAGGAACAAATTCTTTACCATGAGGGTGGTGGAACACTGGAGGTTGCCCAAGGAGGCCCTATCCCTGGAGGTAATCAAGGACAGGCTCAGCAAGGCTCTGGGCAACCTTACCTCGTGGAGGATGTCCCTGCTGACTGCAGGGGGATTGGACTAGATGACTTTTAGAGGTCCCTTCCAACCCAATTCTATACTTCTAAAACTTTCTTTTTGTTCCTTTCCATTCTGCTGTTTATTCAAAGAATCATGATGTCTCCAACAAATAGTATGTCTTGACTCATTAATTAGTCACAGTATTTTGTTTGTTTAACCAGCATGTTTTAAGTTCATATAAAAATACTTCAAATGCACAAGGGGGGAAAATTATTGGGCTCTGATTATCAGTTTTGGAGTAAATTTAAGTGCAGATTTGTCTATTTGAAAAATTACAATATAATGAGAATGCACTTTATGGTGTCTCAGTATAGTCGTGCTAATCGATAATTTTCTCCTTTTTAAAAAGAAAAAATAAACTGAGATTACAATCTTAATGGGAAGCATATGCATCCCATGATTTGTCTGGGAATTCCCAGGCAGAAACACATGAATAAGCACTCTGCATGTGGCTTGTGCATGTACACTCACCCTGATGTACCTTGCCCACATTAAAATTTCAGTGTGGATGCACAAAATAATTCTGCAGCAGAGTATTGGAAATAACATGAGCTTGGGCTGTTTTCTCTCCTTAGATTTTTTCATGTGTGGCCTGATGAGCTGCTCTGTATATATGTAGTATCTATTTCTCTGGAATATTTGAGTTTTCACAACCTGTTTACAGCAAGAATTGTATATAGGTGACTTGTTCTTCTGGTCAGTAATCGGAGTCTAGTGGTCAAATAGAAAAAAGAAAAAAGGAAAAAAAGGCGGTGGGGGGGAAGAAAAAAAGGGAAAAATTAAAAAAAAAGCATATAGGGAACTGTGTCATTCTATTTTTGACAAACAATAACTGTATATTTTCTAATTTATCCAATCCTGAAGCTAGAGTACCACTTAGCATCATTGTTTATCACTGTAGTATATATAATAATTACCAAGTTGGCAAGCCAGATTCATCCCAGCATTGCCTTTGATAGAAATGCTTGATGAAGAACCTTACTTGCTATGTTTAACTGTTTGAAAGCTCTGTGGTTCAACCTGAGCAGAAATGCAAACATACAGTCAGTTACGGCTTTAAATTGTGCGAACAATCCTAGTTTTAAAAAAACTTTTTAGCTTTAATTTGAAAATTATAAATTGCAGCCTTTATAGAAGTCTTGATTTATAAGCTGGATTTCCTCAGATTTGGTGAAAGATAGAAAACAAAACTCTACCAGATCTGAGATAGGTTTTAAATGTATGATGAACTCTCCAAGGGGTGATGAAGGAGCAAGATACGAATAAATGGTCATAGAGCCTGCAGTTTCTGCCAATATGTGAAAGTGAAACTTCTGCTTTAACTGAACTGTTGATTCTGCTATATTGTTGTTAATCTTAGCCTTTCTCTTCCAAACTAAGGGAATTCTTTCTTTTCCCCCCATACGTAATCAAAATCAAAACCCCAAAGAGAATGCCATATATACCCAGATAAGAAGAATTTGCAAAGCATATTCCTGAGTGAGGTGGGTAAAGGGATTCTCTGTACCATCCACCACAGGGGCAGCTTGTGTCAGTGAGTGCCTGCCTCTCTCCTGGAAGGAGAGAGTAGTCTTCATCTCATTTCAGTCCTCTCTTATGGTAAACCTACATGTTAGGTCTGTTGATGGGAAGTGTTGTTTCTGAAGAAGCCCTGTGCAGAGCCTCACTAAACTCCATACCCATTTGAAATATTGAACTCTTGTGGAATAAAGAACAATAAATATGTTGATACATCAGTGTACCATTAGAGTCCAGTTGCTAGACTGAAGGAATTTGTTTTATAAAACCTATTTATCTTTGAGGACAACTAGAGATTTCCTTGCTCTGATTTCCTTGCTGGGAACTGACAGCAATAAGTTATGCTGAGCGTGGTACCATTGGCCCTTCATGAAGTTGAGCAACCCGTATGTTTTGAGAAGGCACAGAGGAAACAAAAGAGAGCTGGACCAAATGATCCAGAATTGGTGCTCCATGCTAATGTGTTTTATCCTGTCACTCTTCAGTGTGAAACGTTTCGGTAAGAAGAATGATGAGTAGTAGCTGAACTTCTTCCATCCATCATGTCAGAGTTTTCCTCTCTTTGGGATAAAATTATCATTTAAAGGAGAGTGTTACAATGGAAAGTGGAAAATATTTCCACTTCTCCTAGAGGAATACTGCATCTTATTCAATAAAACTGGACATTCTTTGTACTTTGTTTTATCTGATGTCACTAAAGTCATCAGAACCTTTCTCAAAATGAAGTACTCAGCCATTAACTCCCTGGGTGGGGTATCATAAGGGCTACATTTCTTAAGGACTTTATGCAATCTCTCTGCCCCTGCATGAACTCTATTAAAACAGTTGTGGAATATTCCACTCATCCTGGGATAAGTGAAGTTCCCATAGAATGGGCAGATGTCCTGCTAAGCTTTTTGATCCCAAATTTCCTAATGAAAGATAACAGTTTTCTTGTCATCATATGATCACACAGGAGTAAATAAGTAAATATTCTTGGAAGGCCAGCTTATATTACTGGGGAACAGACTCAGGAGTCAGCATTAGACTTCAGTTCACACTGTATGATTTACTTAGTTGATCAAATATAAGGAATGACAATTATGTTTTCCAGCAACATTGCATTTTACAATCAATTTTAATTTTGTAGGAGAGGAGTATTAGTTTAAAATCAGTTTAAACTGATGCACTTCTATTAAAATAGAAGCAGAAGTTCTGCTAGCTAGCATAGCTAGCTATAACTCTTGTTGGAGATGTCAGAAGGGAAAGATGTGTCAAGAAGAATATTTAGGTGGGTAAGCTGCTCTCACCAGTTCCTTACATGGCACTTATGTGTTCCCTAGTCCTGCTGATAACGTGTTCCAGTACAATAAACATTCATGGAGTAGTGCTCAGTGGCTCGATGTCCAGATGGAGATGGGTGACAAGTGAGTGTCCCTCAGGAGTCCATGTTGGTACCAGTGCTGTTCAGTATCTTCATCAATGATATAAACAGTGAGATTGAGTGCACACTCATCAAGTTTGCTGATGATACCAACCTGAGTGATGAGGATGGGGTGCTATCCAGAAGGACCTAGACAAGCTGGAGAACTGGGCTGAGGTGAACCTCTCGAAGTTCAACAAGGCCAAGTTCAAGGTCCTGCACCTGGGTCAGGACAATCCCCATTATCAATACAGGCTGGGGAATAATGCGGTAGGGAGCAGCCCAGCAGAAAAGGAGTTGGGGGACATGAGCAGACAGTGTGCACTTGTAGCCCAGAAGGCCAATGGCATCCTGGGCTGCATCAAAAGAAGCATGGCCAGCAGATCAGGAGATTCTGCCACTCTGCTCTGTTCTGGTGAGACCTTACCTGGAGTGCTGGGTCCATCTCTGCTGTCCTCAACCCAAGAAGGACATGGCCCTGAGGGAGAGGACTGGAGCACCTCTGCTACAAGAATAGCCTGAGAGACTTGGGGTTGTTCAGCCTGGAGAAGAGAAGGCTCCAGGGAGACCTGGAGCTTCTTATAGCATCATTTAAAAATCTGATGGGTGCCTACAAGAAATCTGGGAAGGGACTTCTTACAAGGGCCTGTGGCTATAGGATGAGGAGCAATGATCTAAAACCAGGACAGGTTAGATTTAGATTGCACTTTAGGAGGAAGTTGATAGATTCATAGAGTGGTTTTGGTTGGAAGGGACCTTGAAGATCATCTACTTCCAACTCCTGTCATTGGCAGGGACACCTTCCACTAGACCATGTTGTTAAGGCCTCATCCAATCTGGACTTGAACACTTCCATGGAGGAAGCATTCATGACCTCCCTTGGCAACCTGCTGCAGTGTCTCACCACTCTCACTGTAAAGAATTTCTTTTTAATGTCCAGTCAAAATCTTCTCTTGCCAAGCTTCAGTCCATTCCCTCTCCTCCTATCACTGCAAGATCATGTAAAAGGTCTCTTCCCAGCTTTCTTGTAGCTTCCTTGAGGTATTGGAAGGCTGCTATGAAGTCTCCCAGAGCCTTCTCTTCTACAGGCTGAACAGCCCCAGCTCTTGCATCCTGTACCCATAGGGGAGGTGCTCCAGCCCTCTGATCATCTTCCTGTCCTCTGGACCTGCTCCAGCAGTTTGATGCCCTTCTTATGCTGGAGTTCTTTACAATGCTGGAACAGATTGCTGAGAGATGTGGTGGAGGCCCCATCCATGGAGACATTCAAGGTAAAACTTGATGGGGCCCTGAGCAACCTGATCTCATTGGAGATGTCCCTGCTGACTGCAGGGAGGTTGAACAAGATGACCTTGAAGAGTTTCTTCCAACTCAACACTTTAAATGATTCTATGAATACATGTAGTGATTTCTTGTGGTCTCACCTATTTTCTACATTACCTTTTTAAGAAGAAGTAGTGCCTGAACCTTTCCTTCCAATGACTATGTTAGTAGGTTTCATACTGAATAAGTTAATTACTTATTAGCTGATTTCAGTAAGTCAGAGTACAGGGTGAAGTTCAGGCAGTTTCTATCCGAAGTGGTTTTGACTTAGTAATAAGTAGAACTATTTGGGGATTAGTTTACATTAAAAGCAATTTCATAGTAGAGTAATCTAAATTGAATACTTTTATAGCAGAGCAATGCAGTTTTACGATCAGTAAGTCTCTGAGGGCCCATCTCTGTGTTGCTACTTGTGAGTCCACAATACCCAGGAAGAGTCAGTCTAAGCTGCAACTAATCAGGGATTTGTAGTAGAAGAAATTATCCTTTATCTGTAAATGTCAGTGAATCTGTAAGCTGTATTGATCATATATATATATATATATATATATGCATATATATGTATGGTGGCCTCTGGTGATAGATAAAGTCCTTTAGAATCTGAGGGTCAAGAAATCCTACTCTCAAGGAGCTGGCATCTGATCATCAGATGAGGTATACATAGTGATGATGTCAAATTTGCTATGTAAGAAAACCCTCTAAGACTCCAGTTTTCAGTTTTGGGGGCAGGCATTTATGACAAAGCTGTGCAAGTTTAGGTGACTCTTGTCTCAGATCTTGCACCCCAACAAGACAAAGTAGCAGCTTTTTTATTTCTTAAACAGCTGTATACACATTAAATTGCCTGAAGTAGTCATTTATATTCCTCTTACCTCCTGGGGTCTTACTTCATGTCCTTTAGTTGAAGTTTAGTACTGAGTTTGTGCAGTTTGCTGGAATTTCACAACTCGTTTTTATTCTTCATGATGCTTGAGGATGGTCTGATTCAGGCTGGTTTGCTTCCTTATCAAGGAAGCAAAGTACCTCCTTGTCTGTTGTGCATGGTTGGAACACCAGTGTCTTTCTTGTCCTTGCAAATGCCATTTGTGCAGTTGCTCTTCATCAATAAGAGCAAATTTCCACTGAGATTAATTGTACTGCATGTTACGTTTTGAGGCTGGATGCCTTTAAGAACCACAGAGTTGAGGGCCTCCAGGAGGACCAGAAAGGTCCAGGGATGGACCAAAAAGTGTAATCTATGTTATTTCATTCCCATAAGCCCTGTTTATCCTTTATAAACAGGCATTTCTATCTGCTCTGCCCTTTCCTCTCTCTACCCTTTTCTCAGCACACCGTATTTGCAGGGAATTTGAGGGTTTTGGCCTTCAGCAACCTGGATCTGGCAAACTGAATTTGTATCTGCATCACTCGGGCTTGGTATGGGGTGGGGTAGGGGAGAATTTGATACCTGGGTTTTTGGCTTGGTTTGGAGGGAGGTTGTGGAAAGAAATCCTAATGAGGATTCTGGGTAGCCTGGCTGAGGTGCACCATGGATTTGTGTATTTTATATGTGTTTGTACTGTTGTACGAAGTTACAAATAATACTTCCATTTAAACATCCAATTCTTTCCAATCCTGTGTGGAGTGTTTTCTTTTACCCCTTTTCTGGGAGGCATAAAAAAGCATGTGTTCACTCTTAAAGTAAAGACACTGTATCAATGGTGTAACAGTGAGGAAGGATGGTTACTATTAAACAAAAAATAGCTTATTATCTTGATCACTTAAATGTCATTTGAGGAACTGGGAAGAGTAGTTTTCCCACAACCACCTTATTTCAGCATCTTTCTCATTTTTCCAGAAGGAGGAGTTGCCTATGGTTGTCCTCAGATGTCAAAGCACTGTGTCCCTGATACATACATGATGCCATCTGTAGATACTTGAAGCTCAGGTGAAAGTAAAAGTGCTCTAAGGTCTCAGTCTAGGGAGTGTGGAGGTGTAGAAACAGCTGAAATACCTCTGTCCCATGGAAAGAGAGCAGGAGGAAGTGCTCTGGTAGTCATGACCTCATGGCCAGGTGATGGAGCATATAAGAAATAAACCTGGAATACTCACATGATTAAAATTATATATGTAATTTATTTATTTTTAAATCAACCAACACAGCATTTTGGTGTCAACGATAACTTACCACTACTACTGTACCTATTTATTCCTACTTCTGCTATTCATAGGAATAACGTTACTTTACCAATCTTGTTCACTTTTCTGATGTTGACTCACCATGTAGTGTTGATGCCAGGCTGTTAGCATCTCCTTATAGAATATCTCCCTGTGTTTGCCAAAGCTCAGATGTATGAGCAATGCTATAACATATGTTAGAATGCTGCTACATTACCTCACACCTCCTGTCCTCATTGCAAACAGTCAAATGTTCTGTTTATCACTTTAAAGTATAAGAGATTTCTATCAGCTAATGCCTTCCAGCTCTTTTTTCGTTATACCCTATTTTTCCCAACATCACAAACAGTTGGAGGCCACACACAGAGAGGAATAGATAGCAGCATTCCCAAGTTGCCTATTCATTATTCTTCTCTGTATCACACTGTGAAGCAGGTTATACTGCTGCCTCTCTCTTGCTTCATGCTTTTCATTGTCATTTCTCAACTCTTCCATTTTCTGCCTCCTTCCTTCCTCTCTCTTTGTTCTGTCCATTCACATGTACCATTCTGCTGTAGTAAAAAGGTAGATAGCTATTACTTCTCCTAATTAGCATATCTCCCATTGCTCATTTCCCCACTAAAGACTTTCCTCAGTCCTGTCTTGATGGACAGGAGAGCTTCAGCAGCTGCTGTTACCCATAAATTCTGTCCCTAGCAACAGCTGTGCAGCGTTAATCTGAAGTTTCCAAAACATTCTTAATTTAGCTTATCTTTTGGGGGGCTTTCGTGAACAATAGTGCCTCAATGATCTTCCTTTACAACTAATTAATATTACACTAAACATTGAATGTTTAGTTTCTGTTTTCACTCCACCTCTGTCACTTTGTTTACTTCCATGTGCAAGAATATGTGCAAGAATATTTTTTAAAGGGTCTTTTTTCCATTTTTGGCAGTTTTCTTGTGACCTACTTCTTCATATCTTCAAGGCAGATAATGTTCCACACACAGTAGATTAACAAGCCCTTTTCAAGACTTAATTGGATTAATTATTGGTATACACAAAACCACAGCCTGACCTTGCCAGCTTCTTATGGCAAATGCAGTTTTAAGCATATTGTTGTCTTGATTGCCTTTGAAAGTAACTGAATGAGATTTTCATGACTACCAGCCTACTAATGATTACAGCTAACTGTGATTAAGTACACTTGTATAATTTTTGATAGTATAATCAGCAGGCCACAGTAAGATTTTATACACTGGTGGATATGATTTTGTTCCCATGATGGTTTTTCCCTGTTGCATAGAAAGTGCTTTTTGAAAATGACAGAAATGGATTTATAAGAATGAAGCAAACAGGTCATAATACAAAGACAAGACAGACTGTTCATTTTGGTTATTCTTTTATTATCCCCATGTAGGTCATGTCAGCATTTTGTGCTAAAAAAATATGATTTGCAGCAAAGACAATAATACAAATGCAGATCTGAATAGACTCTGAAGAATGACCGTGAAAACTATAAGTGCTGTGAATGAAAATGAATTCTCACTGAAATAATTAATGAAGACTTTGGGTTGTATATTAGTCAGAGGAGAAAACCAGGAGCATGAAAACTATGTGTTCATTACATAAAAAATAATCAACTGACCATATACCATATTCATCCACCAGAAAAGGCTTAAACCCAACACGTTTGATTATAGCCTATGCTGTATTTCCATATTTCCATTTATCGGGAAATTTTAATTACTGGATTTGTAAATTCAAGCAATCTAAAAGGTTGCTTGCTTAAGAGAGCTTCATGTAAGAACATTGCAAAGTATATGACCATATCATGTCATCTGTTTCCAAATATTGCACAGAACACTCAAACCCATGGAGGTGCTATTTTGATGGGAAGCCAGTCATTGAGGAGACTTCATATATGAAATTCTGTTCAGTGCTTTCTAAATTAATAGCTAGGCAGCTGGTGGATAACCATCGATTCAAAGAATGTGAGGGAACCAAGAAAAATCTTTCTGGAATATACTTGAGAAGAGAGACTAGAAACCAACTTCTAAAACACAAGGCATGAGCATCAACAGAAATTATTTTGTGTGGCTGGATTATTTGCTGGAGATGATAGAATTTAATGAATCTCTAGGAAAGAAGAGAGATAAATAAGCAAACAGGAGATAATTAACTACTTTTTTCACTTCACAGCTCAAATGGGATAGGAATGTTCCCTTAGTAAGCAGTAACTTGGAAAGTACAGGAATTCAAATTCTAGATTGGCTGTTTGTGAGTAAACAAACAGAACTGAATCAAATTAACTCTCACCCATCTCATCCTTTACCAGGGATATGAAATGTCTGCTCCAACTAAAGCATAAATTTTCTGATGAAGAATATTATGCCCAACCCCGGTATTCATTCCTTGGTTCTTGCACAGATAGCATCCAAAGAATCAGAGCGTTTTGGTTTGTGCTGCAACAGTTTGAGACAGATACTGCTGTAGTCCATGGTGTGATGGAGAACTGCATGTTCCAGCCAGTCCAAAGAGAGATCTACAACCCCTGTACAGCAGCAGGTGGCAAATAGGGCTATCAAATATCAAGTGATAGAATGAGAGGAAGTGGCCTCAAGTTGCACCAGAAGAGGTTTAGTTTGGACATTATTGCTGCGATGTTAGAGACGGGACGAGGCCTGATGCAAGCCAAGTGTCAATTTATTGTACAAAGGTTTTTCTTTATATAGGTTAACATAATGTCAGAAGGCAGCTTGTAACTGGTCATTGGTATGTCCATACTACAGTTGTAAATTCATGATTGGCTACAGATAGAAAATATCACACAAACACATATTTTTCAGAAGGCTTAAGCAAACGTCAAGCAAGAGATAAAGGGATTCCATAATTCTGTCCTAAGTTTTGCTTTGTTCTTTTGATCAGGTCCCTGCATAACTCCCTAGGTCACAGTGACTGCTGGGAGTCAACCTATCTATGTTTTCCTTTCTAGCTGCACTCTGTTCCCAGGGTTTGCTGCCCATCAGGGTTAAAGCATCTCCTTCTATCAGTAAGACAGTGTCTGGGGTTCTGGTCACTAAATCAATTCCTTCACATTATGAGAAGTTTCTTTCCTTAAAGAGTGGTCAAATACCTGCTGGAGGGACAATACAGCAATTGCACCAGCAATCCAGGATGTTCCTGGATTGCATAGATGACAACTTCCTCCTCCAAATGGTAGAGGAACCAACAAGAGAAGGTGCTATGCTGGACCTTGTTCTCACCAACAGGGAAGGGTTGGTGACCAATGTGAGGCTCAGAGACAGCCTTGGCTGCAGTGATCATGAAACAGTTGAATTTAAGATCCTCAGGGCAACAAGAAGGACATATTCTAAGCTTACAACCCTGGACTTTAGGCATGCAGGCTTTGATAGCTTCAGGGATCTGCTGGCCAAAGTGTCGTGGGACGAAGCCCTAGAGGGAAGAGGGGCCCAGGACAGTTGGTCAGTATTCAAGGATCACCTCCTCTGTGTCCAGGGTATATGTATACCAACAAAGAGAAAAGCAGGGAAGAATGCTACGAGGCCTGCCTGGGTGAGCAAGGAGCTCCTGGACACACTATCACTTAAAAGGAAGCTCTACAAGGAGTGGAGGAAAGGACAGCTGGAATGGGGGTATATAAGGAATGGGTTATCCAGGGAGGTGGTTGAGGCCCATCCCTGGAGGTGTTTGCAGCCAGGCTGGATGAGGCTCTGGCCAGCCTGATGTAGTGTGAGGTGTCCCTGCCCATGGCAGGGGGGTTGGAACTAGAAAATCCTTGTGGTCACTTCCAACCCTGACTAATTCTGTGATTGTTCATTGGAACAGGCTGCGCAGGGAGGTGGTGGAGTGCTCTACAGGTCCTGCTTCAAAATCAAGAAAACTCAGTCTTGAACATAAGTTAGAAATAATTTTTCTTTCTGAGACAAAAAAAAAGGTCTAAAGCAATAATTGACTCATGATAGGTGACCTTTTTTAATGTGTTGCCACAATGGGAACAAAGCTGGGAAGAGAAGAGATCAACAAGTTGTACAACATAAATGTATGGCATGAAGATGCATCACTTCTCTGAATCTAACATATGCAGGTATTTTATCTTCCCACCACCTCCATCACAGGCATGCTTGACTCAGCACAAATTGAGAGGCAGAAATAAAGCGCTAAAAGGTGTAGAAACAAAACTGTTTTATGTAAATTCACACTTAAAAGTGTCTCAGAGATACTGCTGTTTGTTACCTCTGAAGTATTTTTTTAAATACTGCCAGTTGTGCTTGAGTAAAATCTGTGATCTGATTTTGTACTTCAATCAGA
This sequence comes from Indicator indicator, assembly GCF_027791375.1. Lineage (NCBI taxonomy): Eukaryota > Metazoa > Chordata > Aves > Piciformes > Indicatoridae > Indicator > Indicator indicator. The sequence goes on along the minus strand of NC_072053.1, from coordinate 2,023,481 downwards.
GGCAATTGCATGAGCACTTCTGAAAGGTCTCCACATGAGATAAGATGCTGAGCTCTGTAACAAAATCTGTCCTCATTATGCTCTGCAACAGGTGGAGATCCTGGTAGTCTTTTACCTTGCAGCAGAGTTTTGGGTAGATGGGTGGTTAATATGTTCCCAAATCCTCATCTTAACGATTGCCAAGTCATTAATTCAGTGTGGTAGAGTCCTGCCCTTGACCTGGGACAGATTAAAGTCATGTTCATATATTAATCTTTTAGCTGAGATCAGACATGATGTCAACTAATCACTGCAGGATAATTAATAATTTGGGTGCTTCAGCTTTCCAGCTTGGAAGAACAAAAGCTTTCAGGATGTGTTTAATAGTAAGTGTTATTTGTTGCACAATAAGTTTTGTTGACATTATCCTGTTTACTTAAAGCATTGTGTAAATGTGGTTTCACTGGAAAAGGAGTGGAATATGAGCAAGTAAGGAAGTGGATGGAATGGTGCTCATCATGTGATTAGTAACTCTAAAGCATTAGCTCTTCAGCCACTTTCTTTGTTATAAAATCCTATGAATTAGTGATGGAAAGGTCATATTTGTCTTCCTCTACCCATGTGGAGTTTTTCCTCCATGATATATTCTTGGCTGTGTTTATTCAGGAGTTTTAAATCAATTTAGCTTTGATGTTTCTAGCATCATTTAGATTGTAAGCTTTCATTGTTTCTGTGATACTTGCTCAGAACTACTAAAGGGATAAAGCCAGAGGTGAACTTGATCTTAATTGTAATACTACAATTAAGAGAGGTGGAGAGGTGAGCTGAGGTTCAGTAAGGCAAAGTGTAAGGTCCTACACCTAGGTGAGGGCAATCCCCATTACCATACAGGCTGAGGAATGATGTGATAGAGACCAGCCCAGCAGAAAAGATCTTGGGGGTGGTGGTGGGTGACAAGCTGGACATGAGCCAGCCAAGGGCACTTGCAGCCAATGGCGTCCTGGGCTACATGAAGAGAAGCATGGCCAGCAGACTGAGAGAGGTGATTCTGCCACTTTGCTCTGCTAAGACCTTACCTGGAGTGCTGTGTCCAGCTCTGGAGCCCTCAACAGGAGAAGAACATGGACCTGGTGGAGGGGGTCCAAAGGAGGGTCACGAAGGTGGTCAGGGGGCTGGAGTACCTCTGTTATGAGGACAGGCTGAAGGAGCTGGGGTTGTTCAACCTGGAGAATAGAAGCCTCTGGGGAGACCTAATAGCAACCTTCCAGTACCTGAAAGGGGCTACAAGAAGGCTGCAGAGAGACTGTTCACAAAGGCTGCAGTGACAGGACAAGAGGCAATGGTCTGAAAATAGAGAAGAGCAGATTCGGATTGGATATTAGGAACAAGTTCTTTACCATCAGGGTGGTGGAACACTGGCACAGGTTGCCCAGGAAGTTGGTTGAGGCCCCATCCCTGAAGATATTCAAGGTCAGGTTCAACAGGGCTCTGGGCAGCCTGATCTAGTGGAGGATGTCCCTGCTAACTGCATGGGTTTTGGACTAGATGATCTTTGGAAGTCCCCACCAACCCAAACCATTCTATGATCATTCCTGACATAGGAAGCAAATGTAAGGCTATGCTGATCTTCTGTTTAGAAGCATGAATGGAAAATGAGTCTTCTTACCACAAACACAAATAAGAAGTAACTTACTCGAAGTCTGGTGATAGGTGTGGATCAAGCCTGCAGCTGAGCTTGGCTTGCTTTGGCCAGGAGTTGGAGTCACTGGGAATTTCCCACCAAACCCTTGCTCTTGTTACTGGAAGATTTTAAGTTGGATTTATAATCAACTTCTACTAAGTTCAATTTAATTTAGACACCCAAAAATATGCATTATAAAATAAAAAACTGTGATAAGAGACGTCTCTGGAGATAACTGTTCATGGCTTGTCAGTTTTAACACCCTACTGCTGTTTGTGACACTCATCCACATGCACAGAGCAGGTCTTTCAGGTTTAAGGGTTTTATCTTTTAACTGAGCTAACTCACTTTTGGAGGCAGTAATGCAATGTATCACTTTGCTGATCTGAGCAGCCCACGTAAAGGCAGGTATCAGTCTTTCCTCCAGCTTTCATGATGGCCAATATCCTTGCTAAGCTTCACCACAGGAAAAAGCCATGCTCAGAAACTTTTAGTCTGGAAATGATGAGATGCAAAAATGTTGCTAGTGAGCCTGAAAAATGTCAAATTCCAGTAAATAGTTTGTTTATCAAAGCAAAAAAGAAAAAAAAAGCAGCAGTTTATTTTTCTAACCTCTAAAAGTACCGATATTTTATCTTCAAAATGTTGTCATATTCTACAGGATTCTGCTAATGTTTAGCTGTGTGTAACATAAAAATGTCTGTTTCAAAGTTAACTGCCTAATTAGCTAACACAATTTTACAAAAGTGGAAACCTTTTTAATAAAGCAAACCCCAATATGCATGCCTTTTATTTTTCAGTGGTTCATTGCCCACTTAATTAGTTGGTAATTGCATACAGGTTGTTCACTTGTAGCTTCATTAGTTTAGGAAGTACTGCACTTCATCACTTCTGTGATGCTGACCCTGTGCTAAATGCTATAAACAGAAATTTGAAGAAAAAGGACTGACCTGAGCAGCTTTTAGTACGAATAATCCACTTTGACTTTAACTGCATCAGACATCATCTCTCCCAGAAGTTTGCACTAAATGTTGCATCATGTTACCCTTTCAGAATATTTAAAGTTGCTTAGGGTTGTTGATTGAGAAATACTTTTACAGCAGGTAACTCCAACTTTGGAAGTCATGCTTTGCCATCAGTGGTGAAAATGGAAGTGTTGTAGCTTCATTTGGCTTGTTTCATGTTCCTCCACAATTTAGTCTTACATTGAATAGAAATTGCAGTGGTGCTGTCCTGACAGGCACTGACTGATACAGGTTATCGAGGATGCTAAATAGCCCTAGTTAGGACCATTACTTAGACCGTCTTGTATATGACATAACAGTCAAACAGTGAGAGAGCACCAAACCACAAAAAAGAAAAGCTTTGTATGATTGCATTTGGCACCATCCTGACTTTTTAGCTACTGTACAGGTAAAGAGCTGAAGAAGTTGTAGCTATAGTGGCTAGCTTTGAACCAAGGTCCAGTCAGTCTCTTCTCCCAGATACAAAGTGATAGGACAAAAAGAAACAGCCTCAGTTTATGCTAGGGGAGATTTAGATTGGACATGAGGAACAATTTTTTTTCCCCAGAAGAGTTGTCAAGTCCTTGAACAGGCTGCCTAGGGCAGTGGTGAAGTCCCTATCCCTACAGGGATTTAAAAGTTGTGTAGATGTGTTACTGAGTGACCTGGCTGTGTTGGGTAATGGTTGGGCTTGATGAGCTTAAAGGTCTTTTCCAACCTAAACTATTCTGTGATTCTATGATTATGCTTTCAAAACCTCAGATGAACTTACTACATTTTATTTAAGGGGACAGAAGCGTGATTTTTGAATAGGATGGTAATTCTGTAGAGTAAAATAACTGGGTGGAGTCCCTGTAATTTAATTTTCTACTCTGAAACAAAGGGAGCTGGGATCTATTCTCAGCTCAAACTCGACATTCTGCTTGCTAATATTGTTTCATGCCTACTTGTCAAGGTTTTCAACTAAGCTTTGTAGATTATTTTCATCATTTGGAAGAAACGAATTCATGAGGTTAAGAGTAGGCACTTGTTTGATAATTACAAACTAATATGCTTTAAATAATCTAGCAAATTATGAGCTGTCGTTTACTCACTCAGAGAAGGTTTTCTTAAGATAGAGTGAGATAGATGGATTAATTGTGGTACATGCCCCCAAATGAATGATTTTCTAGGTTGCATTGTTGAATGTAATTTTTAATTTGAGCAGTGCTTTCTAAGCAGGATTTGCAAAGCTTTGTGTAGTAGCTTCCTAAGACAGGCAGTACTGCTCAGAAAAGTCAAGCACTGATAAATTAGGAACCTGTATTAGTCATCTTGGACTGTAAGTTCCTTTTCCTTCCACTATCCTACCAAGATGTCCCTTGCACATCAGGTGAAGTCTGGAGACAGATACTGTCCTTACAGTTTGCTTTTGGCCTCAGTCCATCCATGAGGTCAGTTCAATTGCATAATCACTCTGTTTGTCATGACCCAGCAGAAGAACTGCAGTTACTACACTCTCAGATGATACAGAATTTCTGGTTTTGGATTTCTGTGTTTGGATTTTTCTTGTTTCAGTTTATATTTCCTGTTGGAATTGTTGTGGTGCTAAAAAGAATGTAAAGTTTAAAATCCATTAGTAATATATTTTATGTATTGCAATTCCAGGACATGTTTTGTGCTGTCATACCTGTGAAATTCAATTCCAAGCTTAATCCCACTGCTGAGCTCTGGTTTGCAAACTTCCAGTCAGACAGAGCTGAGTATTTACCCTGAGCTGACTGTAGAATTACAGTAGTAGCCTAAGGGGTAAGCCCTGCCCTGAAGTGTTTGGGCTTTAAAATGTTTTGAGAATGATAAAATGAAGAACGTATTTAACAAGGGGAATGATCGATTTACTGTCCCACTGACCACATCAGCAGTAGGCAAAAAGCAAATGGATTTTATCCAAGGCCTATTTCATCCTACACCTGTTGATGAGCTTGGGAGATGTTCTCAATAACATGAACATATTAACCTTTGTTGTGGTTTAACTAAGCTCTCCCACCCCTCTACTTGTTCATCCCCCCCCCTACTAGGGTGGGTGATAGAATTGGAAATATAAAAGTGACAAAACTCTTGGGCTGAGATAAAGACACTTTAACAAGTAAAGTCAAAGCTGTGTGCACAAGCAAAGCAAAACAAGGAATTCATTCACCACTTTACATGGGCAGGCAGGTGTTCAGCAGCCATGCCCAGGAGAGCTGGGCTCCATCACACTTAGTGACTAGGGAAGACAAATGTTGTTACTCTGACCATCCTTCCTTCCTCCTTTTCTCAACTTTATGTGCTGAACATGACATCGTATGGTCAGAAATACCCCTTGAATAATTTGGGTCACTCTCCCACCTGTGTCCCCTTCCAGCTTCTTGTGCACTTGCTGGTGAGGTTGGTGAGAGAAGCAGACAAGGCCTTTACTCTGTGTAAGCACTGCTCAGCACTAGCTGAAACATTCCTGAATTGTCACAGGATCATAGAATTGTTTTGGTTGCAAAAGCACTCTTAAGATCATCAAGTCCAAGAAGAGATCTAACACCATCATGGCCATTAAACCATGTCCCAAAGTGCCATGTCCACACAGTTTTTGAACACCTCTAGGGATGGCCAGGAGGCTGGAGCCAGGTGGGGTCTGTCTCTTCTCCCAACGCACAGGTGATAGGATAGGAGGAAATGGCCTCAGGTTGCACCAGTGGAAGTTTAGGTTGGATATTAGAAGAAATCTCTTCCTTTGAAAGGGTTGTCAAGTCCTGGAGCAGGCTGCCTGGGGAAGTGGTTGACTCCCCATCCCTGGAGGTGTTTAAAAGAAACAGAGATATGGTATTGAGGAAGATGATTTGGCACTAGACTTGGCAGAGTTAGGTGAGGGTTGAATTTAACTATCTGCTTTTCCAAGCAAATGATTCTGTGATTCTTCAGCCCAGTGCTTTGAGGTGACTTAAGCAGAGCTGTGAACAGAAAGAGTTTGACCCAAGCACAGCTGCTGAGCAGTTGTGCCATAGGGTAGAAATTAATAGTCATTAGCAGAGAAAATATAGAACAGAATCACTGAATAATTAGGGTTGGAGAACCTCTAGAGATCCTGTGTTTCAACTCCTTCCTTGAAACTCCTCATTTAAGTGAAAGAATATGCAGAGAGCTGTGCAGTTTATTCTGATGAAACAGGTATATACTCAGAAGTGCTTGTTTCTTGCACTTTTAGTGTTTCTGGATGGGTTTGAAATTCAAAATGGGGTTGGGAAATTTTTTTTCTTCATGTATCTCAGATTGACCCAAGTTATAAATCAAAATGCTCTCCAGTAAAATAGATCATAATTAAACAGTAATCTGAATGCTCTCAATAGGCCAAATAATTCCAACCATCAAAATGCTACAGTTCAAATTCGACAAAAGCTCCACCTTTCAAAATGCTGTTCAGTGATTGCACTTGGATGTGTGGATTAAGATACTCCTGATGGTTTAGCTCTGCAGATCATGGTGCTGCCTGCCAAATGTTGGAAAACACAGTTACTGCTTCATTTCAACGCTTACAATACAGATATTTTATTTTATGATACTCAGATCTGGGTGATGTATAGAGAAGATTCAGTCTTCATCACTTTGGTTTTGGAGATGTTTTTTTGGAGATGGTTTTAATTTAACAGTTTTATGGAATATACTGTACTCAGCAGTCACCTTGAGTCCTGTGTCCAGTTCTGGGCTCCTCAATTCAAGAGAGATGTTGAGGTTCTGGAATGTGTCCAGAGAACGGCAAGGAAGCTGGGGAGGGGTCTGGAACACAAACCCTGTGAGGAGAGGCTGAGGGAGCTGGGGGTGTTTAGCCTGGAGAAGAGGAGGCTCAGGGCAGACCTCATTGCTGTCTACAACTACCTGAAGGGAGGTTGTAGCCAGGAGGGGATTGGTCTCTTCTCCCAGGCAACCAGCAGCAGAACAAGAGGACACAGTCTCAAGTTGTGCCAGGGGAGGTCTAGGCTGGATGTTAGGAGGAAGCTCTTCACAGAGAGAGAGATTGCCCAGGGGAATGTGCTGCCCAGGGAGGTGGTGGAGTCGCCAGCCCTGGAGATGTTCAAGAAGGGCCTGGATGAGGCACTTAGTGCCATGGTCTGGTTGATTGGATAGGGCTGGGTGATAGGTTGGACTGGATGATCTTGGAGGTCTCTTCCAACCTGGTTGATTCTAAAACCTTAGAGTTACCAGGTACATTATGTTTTCCATACTGTTTTCTAAGCTGGTTTTGAACAATTCAAGTGAAACAACCAAGCCAGACTATCTCTCATACTCCTAGCAAGCTCCCCAGAATCGCAATGTAGATGTGTCTGAGATGCACATTAACTATTTTCTGCTGAAGACCAAAGTGCTGAAATGCTGTGTTAGAGGTTCTTCTGGCAGAGCAGGTTTGGCCAAAATCAAGACTACTGCACATCTCTCAGAATCCTTAAGAAGTCTCATCTGCAGCTTTGTTTCACTTTCTGATCTGTTTATCTTCCACGTGGTCTTGATGTGATCACTTGTTACTTTCTACTTTGGTTTGGAATGTAGATCTAGAACAAGCAGTGTAGGTTTAAGTGTAATTCCTGTTGGTAGTTTCCCCTTCATGTCAAATGAAGATGCCTTTGATAGTCAGGTAGTTTCTCTATATCAATTTTTTTTAACCATAATATGATAAAAAGGTTTTCTTTGGTTTACATAGAAGAGCGAAGAAAAGCAACACAACATGATATAGGATAAATGCTCATTTTGTTTAAAAAGACTTTTAAAAGTGAAGAGAATTTATCATGTGCTTTACACATGGTTGTTGATGTTATTAGTAATGTCAACAATAATAGCACAAAAGACTTCTCTAAGTCCAAGAATGTGGAGGAGCATGAAGATTCTGTTAGAATTGGCCATTCTTGAGCTAAATGGAAAGTGGAATCCAAATAGTTCTGTGAGAAAGTTGACAAAAAGAAGTAATCCAGCCCTGCAGTCACTCAGTCCTGGTTGGTTTACACCCAATTTCAGTTTACATGTGGCTGACAAGTTATGCCTGAGCTATCCATCACATCCAGAGGTCAACAGTTGGATGTCCACATGGAGATGGGTAACAAGTGGAGTCCCTCAAGGGTCTGTATTGGGACCAGTGCTGTTCAATATCTTCATCAGTGATATCAACAGAGAGATTGAGGCACCCTCAGCTTGTCTGCAGACGATACCAAGCTGAGTGGTGTGGCTGACAAGACTGAAGATGAAGATGCCATCCAGAGGGACCTGGACAGGCTGGAGAGGTGAGCCAAGAGAGTCTCAAGAGGTTTGATAAGGCAAAGTGTAAGGTTCTGCACCTAGGTCAGGGCAATCCTGGATATAGATACAGGCTGAGGGATGATGTGGTAGAGAGCAGCCCTGCAAAGAAGGACTTGGGGGTGCTGGTGGATGAGAAGCTGGACATAACCTGACAAGGTATACTTGCAGCCCAGAAGGCCAAAAGAAGCGTAGCCAGCAGATTGAGAGAGGTGATTCTGCCAATCTGCACTGGTGAGACCTCACCTGGAGTACTACATTCAGCTATGGAGCCCTTAACATGGGAAGGCCATGGACTTGCTGGAGAGGGTCCAGAGCAGGGCCATGAAGATGATCAGGAGACTAGAACACCTCTGCTGTGAGGACAAGCTAAGGGTGGTGGGGTTGTTCAGCCTGGAGAAGAGAAGGCTCTGGGGACACCTAATTGCAGCATTCCAGTGCCTGAAGGGGGCCTGTGAGAAGGATGGGGAGAGACTGTTTACAAAGGCCTGCAGTGACAGGATGAGGGGCAATGGTTTGAAATAAGGTAAGAGCAGATTTAGACTGGATGTTAGCAACAAGTTCTTTGCCATGAGGGTAGTGGAACACTGGCACAGGCTGCCCAGTGAAGTAGTTGAGGCTCCATCCCTGGAGATACTGAAGGTGAGGCTTGACAAGGCTGTGAGCAACCTGATAGTGGAGGATGTCCCTTTTCACTGCATGGGTTTTGGACCAGATGACCTTTGGCCATCCCTTGCAGCCCAAGCCATTCTATGATTCTGTGATTCTGTATGCTGCTGTAGGGTTCTGTTCAGGTTTTTTGTTAGTTAGAAACCAAGATTTTTCTCTTGAAAATGTTTATTATAAACACCAACATAAAGCTGTTAGCATGGGCGGTAATTAATAGAATATGAGTTGATGTTTTCTGATAAATAAATGCAGATATCCTCATTGGAAAAGCCTATATCCTCAAAGACTAACAGAATTGTACAGTATCCTACTTTAGCACAGACTTTCTGTGTTTTCTAGGTATTTTTGTTGGAGAGGGTTGGAGCTGCATGAGCATGTCAGAAGGTTTACCTTTGCAGCAGCTTCTCCAGCTGATGTAAAGGCTGTTCACAAAGGCTGGCTTCAGCTCAGTGAGCCTGACATCCCCATGGTTCCTTCCTGTGGTGAGAAAGTCCTCCTCAGCATCAGAGCAGTCAAGCTGCACTCCTCCTTTTGAGTTGCTTTCTGGGGAAGTCTATCACTCTTTCTTCTCTCTAGTGAGACCATGTTCACTAGGTTGAGTTTAGCCTTTGTGAATGAACTTTCTCAGCTCTCTTCAGTGGTGTCTTCATGCTGCTAGCATTAAAATAAAGCAGAACCTATGCTGCTCTGGGTGATGGTGGAGTCTCCCTCTCTGGAGATATTCAAAACCCACCTGGATGTGTTCCTGTGTGACCTGCTCTAGGTGATCCTGCTCTGGCAGGGGGGTTGGACTGGATGATCTTTCGAGGTCCCTTTCAGCTCCTAGCATTCTGTGATTCAGTGTGATTCTGTGTGTCGGTGTGAGCTGAAATTCCCCCCCCACCAACAATAACCAGGCTAGCTCAGTCTGGAAGCAAATGAAAAGCTGTATTTACAAGCAAAGTCTAAAATCTACAATGAAATGCAATGAATATGTACAAATATACAAAATTCACAGCATTCACAAATATATACAATCAACAGAAAAAGCACAATCGATCTCTCTTTGCTTCCCCCCAAGGGGACCCTCCCAAAGGGGCCTCTCTCTCCCAGGAGCTTCCCCCCCAGACCCCCCTGGACAGAGAAGCAGAGTTTAGTTAGAGCAGAAAGTTGTTAACTTAGCTGCCAAGGTCAGTGTGTTATCTTCAGCCAGAAGAGAAGAAGAAACAGCAGCCAGACAGCCCAGCAACTGCCCCCACTGCCGAACGCAGAATGTGCAGAGTGCCCACTTTGTTTTGGGTAATAGTTCTTAAACATTTCTATCTATCCAATGGAAGTGTTTAGAACAATCATTATTTTGCTTTCTTACACCCAATAGTGACTTATTTACATTCTTTCACTTTCTCTGTTCTGAATTTTGCAAGGAAAAATTAAAAAGACAGTTTCAAACCATCACAGTCCACCCCTTCTAAACAATTCCATTGGCTGCTACTATCATTTATCTAATCTAAAATAATACCTACAACAATAGGTGAATAAAGACCATAGTCCATTCCGGCTATCTCAGATGTAGATGATCTAAAAGAGTCAAATCACAGGAAAAACAGCAAACAGCTTGTTTCCTCGCAGATGGAGCGAAGGAAGGAACAGGGACTCTCAGGTGACTCAGGGCTCTCAGGGTTCGTGCACCATAGATCTCATGAACTCTCCTCTTGGGCGCGATGCTGTATCTGCGCAACACTCTGAATTTAACCTCTCTCAGCCAAAGTTAGATTTCTTTGTGGAATACACTGAATTTCACCATTTTCTTGCATCACCCAATAGGTGTGACCAGGACCTTCAGCAGAAACCACCCCTTGGACAGGTTTGGCCTCTCCTGAAGGAGAAAATACCCAAACAGTTTTGCCTAACAGATTCTTTTCTCTGATAACAGGAACTCTACCACCTTCTTCCTTTCGCAACAAATCTGATTGGGCAGGTCCAGCTCGATTCACTGAACCTCTACTATTCACCAACCAGGTTGCTTGTGCTAAATGTTTCTCCCAGTTTTTCAAAGATCCACCCCCCATGGCTTTGAGAGTGGTTTTCAGCAAACCGTTGTAGTGTTCGATCTTCCCTGCAGCTGGTGCATAGTAGGGAATGTGGAATATCCACTCGATGCTGTGCTCTTTGGCCCAGTTTTTTACAAGATTGTTCTTGAAATGAGTTCCGTTGTCTGACTCAATCCTCTCTGGAGTTCCGTGTCTCCACAGGATTTGTCTCTCCAGGCCAAGAATGGTGTTACGTGCAGTTGCATGAGGAACTGGATAAGTTTCCAGCCATCCAGTGCTTGCCTCTACCATAGTCAGCACATACGGCTTACCAGATGGAGAACGAGGTAGAGTGATGTAGTCAATCTGCCAGGCTTCACCATACTTGTACTTGGACCATCGGTCACCGTACCACAAGGGCTTGATCCGCTTTGCCTGCTTAATAGCAGCACAAATGTCACAGTCATGGATGACTTGTGTGATAGCATCCATGGAAATGTCAATGGATCTGTCACGAGCCCATCGGTAGGTTGCATCTCTGCCTTGATGTCCTGACGAGTCATGGGCCCACCGAGCTAAGAACAGCTCACCTCGGTGTTTCCAGTCAAGATCAGGATCAGGATCAGAGTTTGTGTCCACCTGGGAAACTCTTGCAGCTAGATCTGCCTGATGGTTGTGTTGTTGTTCCTCAGTAGCTTTGCTCTTAGGAATGTGAGCATCGATGTGTCTCACTTTCACTGGGATTCTCTCAATGCGAGCAGCAATGTCTTGCCACAGATCTGCAGCCCAGATTGGCTTTCCTTTCCTCTGCCAGCCATTCTTCTTCCAGTCTTTCAGCCAACCCCACAAGGCATTGGCTACCATCCACGAGTCAGTGTAGAGATAAAGCTTTGACCATCTCTCACGTTCAGCTACGTTAAGAGCTAGCTGGACAGCTTTTACCTCTGCAAATTGACTGGATTCTCCTTCTCCATCTCTCGCTTCTGCAACTCTGCGTGTTGGACTCCACACTGCAGATTTCCACCTCCGCTTGTTCCCAACAAGACGACAGGAACCGTCTGTGAACAAAGCATATCTCTTTTCATCATCAGACAGATCACTGTAAGGAGGAGCTTCCTCAGCACGAGTTACTCTCTCCTCTGGAGGTTTTGCACAGCTTGTGCCTTCTGGCCAGTTTGTGATCACCTCCACCAAACCAGGCCTTTCGAGATTTCCCATTCGAGCTCTCTGTGTTATCAGAGCCATCCACTTAGACCAGGTAGCATCTGTTGCATGATGTGGTGAAGAACCTTTGCCTTTGAACATCCAATTCAGAACTGGCAATCTAGGAGCTAGAAGAAGTTGTGACTCAGTTCCAATCACTTCAGAAGCAGCTTTCACTCCTTCATAAGCAGCTAAAATCTCTTTCTCTGTTGGAGTGTAGTTTGCCTCTGAGCCTCTGTACCCACGACCCCAGAAACCAAGAGGACGTCCTCGTGTCTCCCCTGGAGCTCTTTGCCATAAGCACCAGGTTGGACCATTGTCACTCGCGGCCGTGTACAGAATGTTCTTAATGTCTGGACCAGTTCGGACAGGTCCCAGACCCATCGCTTGGACTACCTCTCGCTTGATCTGGTCAAAGGCTGCTTGCTGCTCAGGACCCCATTGGAAACTGTTTCTCTTTCGAGTCACATCATATAGAGGTTTCACAATCTGACTGTATCCAGGAATGTGCAGTCTCCAAAATCCCACTATGCCTAAGAAACGCAGAGTTTCTTTCTTGTTGATGGGATTTGCCATGGTGGAGACTCTGTTTATCACATCCACTGGGATGTGACGGCGACCATCTTGCCACCGCACTCCCAGAAACTGGATTTCTCTGGCAGGTCCTTTCACCTTGTCTCGTTTGATAGCGAAACCAGCTTGCAAGAGAATGTCAATGATTTTGTTACCTTTCTCGAAGACTTCTTCAGCAGTCTCACCCCAGACGATGATGTCATCGATGAACTGAATGTGTTCTGGAGCTCCACCTTTCTCCAAAGCATCATGGATCACTGCATGGCAGATGGTTGAACTGTGAATCCACCCCTGGGGCAAACGATTGAATGTGTACTGAATGCCTCTCCAGGTGAAAGCAAACTGAGGCCTGCATTCCTCTGCTATGGGAATAGAGAAGAAAGCATTAGCAATGTCTATGGTAGCATACCATTTGGCCTGCTTGGATTCCAGCTCATATTGGAGTTCCATCATGTCTGGTACAGCTGCACTCATGGGTAGAGTTACTTCATTCAAGGCACGGAAATCAACTGTCAGACGCCACTCTCCATTCTGCTTTCTCACAGGCCAGATTGGACTGTTGAAAGGTGAATGAGTTTTGCTGATGACCTTCTGACTCTCCAACTGACGAATCAAGTTTTGAATGGGCACCAAAGAGTCACGGTTGGTTCTGTATTGTCTGTGATGCACAGTTTGAGAAGCAACTGGCAGCTTTACATCCTCTATCTCATGTTGTCCCACAACTGCAGATTCATCTGAAAGCTCAGGTCTAATGGACAACTTCAATTTTCCTCCATCAATTTCTACAGTTGCTATTCCAAAAGCCCATTTGTAACCCTTAGGGTCTTTAAAACGCCCTTCTCTCAGAAAATCAGTTCCCAAAATACAAGGTGCATTAGGACCTGTTACAATAGTATGTTTCTTCCACTGCTTCCCAGTTAAACTTATATCAACCTCTATCTTAAACAACTCTTGAGATCCACCAGTGACTCCCTGAATAGTTATAGATTCTCCCCCTTGATAATTTGATGGTATTATGGTGCACTGAGCTCCTGTGCCAGCCAAGGCCCTGTACTTCTGAAATTTTGAAGTGCCAGGCCACTGGATGTACACATCCCAATAGATTCTGTTATCTCCATTATCCCTTACCTCCCCCTGGCGGAAGGCAGGGCACCCCTAATGGTGGGGCTTACCTCCACATGTACAGCTGGCACAATGTCCAGCACCAGAATTAGGATCACTGTTGGAGCTATCAGAGTTGTTCTGGGAAACTGAGGAAGTGACAGCTACCCTCCTGGTATTGCTACCTCGGGATCTGCCCCTCTGCAGCTCCTGTAACCTCTTGAAAAGATCAGAAGTTGGTTGGCCATCCCATCTGTTCATGTTCTCACCAAACTGATCACGCAGAGTTATCCAGATACTGCCACGTGATTGCCTCTGCTGTCTGTTTTGGTTTGACCTATTCTGGAATGGCCTTCTTGGAGCACGTCTGTTTCTGACAGCTGAAACTTGTATCCATCTGGAGGAAGAGGAATCAGAATCATCCCCCTTCATCAAGTTGGATATGGAGGTTTTAAGTTCCTCCTTCAGCTCTTTCATGCAATTCTTCATCTCTCCAGACAAAGTTTCAATGGCTGAAACCAAAGAAGTACGTGCAAGACTATCCTCCAATTGCCTCATTTGGTCAGTGAAATGGCCAACAGTGGGAGGTGCTCCACCATAATTTCTTGCCACAATCCTGCTTGCCAGAATAGTAGCATAATTAGGAGGAGCAAGCTTAATGAGCTTTTTGGCAAGGCCTGTTCCAACAGGAATTTCATCAGGATTCAGAGTCTTATGATCTCCATACATTACTTCTCTCACAGCAAACTCTCTCAGATGCTTGATTCCCTCAGCTATTGTGGTCCAAGGCTTAGGGTTCCATGGTAAATCATCTCTGCTGGGGTACCTCAGCGAGACTGCCAGTAGGAGGCGTGCCCACAGAGAAACTTTACCAATGCACTTGCCTAGGTGCCTGTCTATGCCTGTATCCTTTGAGAGCATCCCCAACTGAGAGGCCGACTTGTCACCTACCACCAATGCTGGGGCTCCCATATCAAAACACCTGGCTAGCCAAGACAGGACTGGCTCATTATCTCCTCTGATGTAATCCTTCCTCACATGTGTAATTTCCTGTCTGGGTGCATTAGCTGACTGTATGTCATCCTCATCATCATCATCATCATCCTGAGGTTGCTGTCCCCATAATCCTGTTGTAATCCTCCACTGAATTTCCTTGAGTTCAGAGGCTCTGCCAGCAGTTGCTAATCTACCAGGGTCTACATCCTGACCTACATCTCCATCATCCATGTGGGGTCTCAAGAGGTCTACCAGAGTTTTAAGGCTAACCCTCTCTTCCTCATCAGAAGGATCTTTCTTAACAGAGGGACCCTGAGTAGAAGGACCCTCATCTCCATCTGCACCATCTCCTGCAGCATCTGCATCTCCTTTACGCTTTCTGGTTACAGTGGCCACCAAATTTACTGGCTTGGTTTTCACATTCACAGCAGAGTTGGAAGAGCAAGTAGCCTTATGTCTTTCTTGACACAGTGCTATCAGTAGCCATATGATTATTCCAAGAAGCAACAAAATTAAGGCAAGCACAAGATATCTAGGGTACCACTGGTTCCAAGGACCCTCTGTAGTTGTAAGAGGAGTAACAAACTCAAATGTGTCTGCTAGCAGATCCATAGTTGAGTTACCATAGCTTCTTAGCCCAATAAGACCACAACAGAATTCACCAACATTCAGTAACTTGTTCTTAACCCAAAGAAACGACTTATATGCTACATATCTCACAATCTTGTCTATCATGCAGGAAGCAGCCCATCTGTAAACAATCACACCGATAATAGATGAAATAAAATTACTCAAAATCCAAAACAGCTTCATTTTGCTTCCTAATCTGAGCAGAAATAAATCACAAGCAATCGAGCCCCGAGTTGGAGCGCCAAAACTAAAAAGTGTGTTGGTGTGAGCTGAAATTCCCCCCCCACCAACAATAACCAGGCTAGCTCAGTCTGGAAGCAAATGAAGAGCTGTATTTACAAGCAGAGTCTAAAATCTACAATAAAATGCAATGAATATGTACAAATATACAAAATTCACAACATTCACAAATATATACAATCAACAGAAAAGCACAACCGATCTCCCTTTGCTTCCCCCCAAGGGGACCCTCCCAAAGGGGCCTCCCTCTCCCAGGAGCTTCCCCCCCAGACCCCCCTGGACAGAGAAGCAGAGTTAGTTAAGCAGAAAGTTGTTAACTTAGCTGCCAAGGTCAGTGTGTTATCTTCAGCCAGAAGAGAAGAAGAAACAGCAGCCAGACAGCCCAGCAACTGCCCCCACTGCCGAACGCAGAATGTGCAGAATGCCCACTTTGTTTTGGGTAATAGTTCTTAAACATTTCTATCTATCCAATGGAAGTGTTTAGAACAATTGTTATTTTGCTTTCTTACACCCAATAGTGACTTATTTACACTCTTTCACTTTCTCTGTTCTGAATTTTGCAAGGAAAAATTAAAAAGACAGTTTCAAACCATCACATTCTGTGATCATTTGTACTGTTAAAGCAAGCAAATAGAAATGAGCAGTTGTCCAATAATAACAGACATTTCCTTTTTATTTTAGTATGGGTAAGGAAATTAAGGTAGCTTCCAAAATTGCAGAAGAAGAAAACTATATGTAGAGAGGGATACAAAGGGTAACACCAATGTTTATTTTTGACAGTTGCATAGGTAGTAAACTGTGTATTTTTTAATTAGACATCTGATGATGGTCTTCCTGCCTTGGATCGGTAATTTAAATCTTATAAATATGAACTAGAATATTCAGAGCTGAAATTACATATAAGAAACTTACTTAGTAAAAAGTTTCTAGGATAACTGGAAGTTACTAATTTGGGTACTGGACTTGACAAATTTCTGTTTCTTAGCTGTGCAGTTTTTCATCATTAAATAATTTGATTTCTGGAGAGAATTCAATATAGGAATATTTCAAATCTAAGATTCCTTTCAAAATCATTGCACTAAAAAGCATGTGGTTATAATTATTATTCCTTTCCCTTGGCTGAACAAAAGAAAAAATGTTATTTCTTTGTGTTTGATAGTGGTCTAAGTGGCATAATAGTGCCTAAACTATGACTTTGAATACTTAGATGTTGAATACTAAGTTAATTGTATTAATTAATTATAGGACTAGGGGGAATGGAGCAAAGCTAGAAGTGAGTAGATTCAGACTGAATGTCAGGAAGAAGTTCTTCACCACCCTGAGGGTGGTGAGACACTGGAAGAGGTTGTCCAGGGAGGCGGGGTAGAAGCCCCATCCCTTGAAGTTTTTAAGGTGAGGCTGGATGGGGCTCTGAGCAACCTGATCTAGTGTGAGGTGTCCCTGCCCTGTCCCTTGAGGTCCCTTCCTGCCCCGACATGATTGATTAATAAACAATATAGGAAAGTACATATGATGGACTGTTAATATGTGAAAGTGAATGCATATATGACAATAACTCAATGCAGATTTTGTCTTTGGGGTGATAATGACTGTGAAATTCCATACAAAGCCATCCTGCTTGAGTCAGTTGGTCACATTGCAGGCATTTCCCAGACAGCACAAGCACAACAGTGATTTTATATCACAAGTATAATCACAGATAGCGTGGGTTTTGTTGGTTTTGGTTTTGTTTTGTTTTGTTTTTTTAACAGAGCAGAAATTAAGTGGTTGGTCTGCAGTTCTCAGAAAAGTTGCTCTTACTCATTATTTCTGACTTATGTTTAAAAAATAATAACAACTCAGAATGAGACACTATTCAGAAACTCGTATTGCCGGAAATGATGACAGTGTTAAATAGATTTTCTTTTTGTAAAGAGGTCCAATTACTCCATTATTAATGATATTATTTAAGTACTCATTAAATGTGACATTATTTAATAGGTTCATGTTCATTGAAAACCTTCATTAAAGGATTACTGTGGGGGGTTTTGTAATCTTGTATTTTTCCATCCATCCAGTGTTATATTTCCTACTGTCCCTATGAATTTGGAAACTTTCAATTTGAACAATGAATCTGTGATCTCAGGCCTTTGATGAAGATGAAAGTTATGAAGGTGAAGTTTTCAGGTGATATAAGAAGCTGGAAACAATTAAACTTGTCCACTTTGATTGATTTCCTTTGCCCTCTTTGAAGTGATTGTATGATGTATATAGTGCCCCATTAATCAGTACCAAGTCACACAACTGGAAGAATTAGATACAATATGAGAAATAGAGTAACCAGGTACTTATGTATTTCCTTGTGAGTGTATCTTCTACACTGCGTGGTTAACAGAGAAGGAAGAATGAACATGCAGTTGGCTTTGCTATTCTTCCCTTGATATTGGACAACTGGTATTTTAGTATCATAGGATTGTAGAAAAATAGTCTTTCCTGTCTGGGTCTGTTATGTGTTGTGGCATTTTTTGTGGTATAAGCATCCTAACTACAGCTAGAGCTGAATTGGTAAGGATGGTATTGCTAAAATATTTTAGGCCAAGTTAGAAAATTTTCCCTCCTTTGACAAATTTTCTGAATTATGACTATTAAGAAGTAGTTTTCATCTGGCCAAAGTTTTATGCTTCCAAAGAAAGAGTTTATATCAATAATAAATAATCAATTTCTGTCACCTACTCTAGGTTACTTTTTGAGCAGCTTCATTTATTTCATTGCCCTCTCAAGAGGAGAGACTCTTTCTGCAGTCTGTTTCCAAACTGGGAAGATCTAATTGCAGTACACTGGCAGTGGATCTTGTCTTAAGGATGTTTTAAGGATCTTCAGTGAATTAATATCTTTCCTCAGGGATCACTGTGTCAGTGAAGAATAAAATGTAAAAGTATAAACTATATAAAACTTTCCATATATTAGAAGTGTATTTAAGCAGTACCAGACTAAAACCTGACCTTTCTTTGTGTACACACATAATATCCACATGGAAATACACATAATGCTAGGTAGCCCAGACAACCTAGACTACAAGAAGGTTGGAGAGAGACTGTTTACAGAAGCCTGTAGTGATAGGATGAAGGACAGTGGTTTGAAATTATAGAAGACTAGATTTAAATTGGATGATAGGAGCAAGTTCTGCACCATGAGGGTGGTGGAACACTGAAACAGGTTGCTCAGGGAGGTGGTTGAGGCCACATCCCTGGAGATAGTCAAGGTGAGGCTTGCCAGGGCTCTGGGTTGAGGATCTGATCTGGTTGAGGATGGCCCTGCTGACTGTAGAAGGGATTGGACTAGATGACCATTAGAGGTCCCTTCCAACCCAGACCATTCTATGACTCTATGATTCCATGATTCTATGATTCTATGACTAAATTAGCTATGATTAACTTGAAGACTTAAATGAAAATATAAGCACTGGTGTAGCTTACAACAACAGAAAAAGCTACACAAAATGACAAACTACAGAATGTGTGTATATTTAAATACACATTTTTAATTATATCTTGTCTCTAACAGCATTAACAAATGTGGGAACCTGCTGGTTGTGCCCTTCTGGTGCCTTCCCTATTTTTCTCCAATTTATTCCAGAAATACCACCAATTCAGGAGACTGCCTATTTTTGCAGTGTCAGCTGTTTTTGAAGGGTTTCAATAGTGTCTCAAGATGGGTTTCTATCGAAGAAGTGTCATCACCTACATCTCTTAATACTGTGATTATATATGCTATGGTTAACTTAGCCTTTTGCGGGCTTCCCTGATTAATGAGACACAGACAATTTTCCTCGTAAATGTACCACAGTGAGTCATAGAATCGTAGAAACATAAAACTGTTTTGCTTGGAAGAGACCTTTAAGATTATCAGTTTCAACTGTTAACCCAGCACTGCCAGATCACCACCAAACCATATCCCTCAGTACTACATCTCCACGCCTTGTAAACCCCTCCAGGGCTGGGGACTCCAACGTGGCCTGTTCCAGGGCTTCACAACCCTTGGGGTGAAGAAATTCAAAGTGTAGAGGCCAGAAAACTCTCATTGCTACTCTTTGCCAAGTTAAAGAATGTTTTGTTTCACAAGCAGACTGACCAGTATATTTCCTTCCATGGTAGTCACTGGAATTTTCCATGATTTTCTTTCTTGAATCTCAATCAGCTGCTGCTTAGCAGTGGTTTGTATCACGCTCATGCTCATTACAGCCATCTCTCCTCCTCTGCTGCTTCCCACCCTTGCTATGATGAGATTCTGTATTAGCTTGATTTCTTCTTTCCTTCCTTCCTTCTTCAATCTCAGCCCACTTCACTCCTTTGCTGATCATTACTATTCATGGCCTCTTCATGTCTAGTCCTTAGCTGGCTGCTGTAATTTGGCTTTCAGCTGCTCTTTCATGAAAGCCTGTCTCCTGATAGCTCCTTGCAACTCCTGCTACTCCCTGCACTAATCTCAACACAAACTTCTTGTTTTTAGCTAAGCTAATTAACTCGGTTATTTCCTTTTTATTTAGCCAGCAGCCCTTGTTAACTCTTCAAATGATGGTCATCAGTTGTTCCTGGATACTGTACCCTTCTTATTCTTTCATGCTGTGGGAGTCCTTTCAGTGTACTCAGTTACAAATACCTTCTGTGTGGTGGTGAACATGAGAAACTCATTTTCTGCTTTCCCATGAAACATCACAGCAGGATACCATTCAGGTCCAAACTAACTTCATTTCATGGTAAACAAGTCTTCTTCTTTAAATAGTCCCATTGGTCTGCTATGTAGATGAATGTGGTGTGCACAGTTCAGACATGTTTTGAATACCTAATAAGCTCTGGTGAGAGAACATTAGAACCTCATGTAGTTTAAACTGAGATACAGCAGCCAGGAGCAGCAGGGTAGGAGGCTGGTATTCTGAGGAGACCTGGAGAGTGATCAGTCAGTAATCTGATATTAATAAGCATAGCAGCTTGAAGAAAGACAGTCAATCATCTTTTCCCTAAATTATGTACATTTCAGTGATTTTCTGGGAAATCATCCCTCTTGACTATAGCATTTTTTGGTGATAAACCATGAGGGAGTGAAACAGTTTGTACCAGAAGTGACAAAACTTCCAGCTCTTTTTTAAAAGCTAAACATCTAGGGTAAAAATGTCTAGGGTATTTTTATGCTTAATACTCAAGTATAAAAATACATTGTGTATTTTCTCTTCATTTAGTAACCTGGCTGTGATTGATTATGAACCATGTAGAAGTGTTTAAGGATTGAAAATGCTGATTTTGTTCATTTATTCTTTGCTTTGCTAAGCAAATCTGATTCATCACCAGACTTGGCTGAGTTAGATAGAGTTGGACTTGATAATCTTAAAGGGCATTTCCATCCAAAACACTTCCATGATTAAGGAAATGCAAGGTTGGTTACATAAATAGTACCACAGTGTGTAGTTCCAGATGACAGTGATGAAACAGGTACATAAGCCTTAAAAAAACAGGGACAGATGGAATATTTGAATTCTATATTCCAGAGAATTATTCTGTACAGTAATAGAATCTAAGCCTACATCTCTGCCTAATGTATATCATGGCACTTCCTGTACAGCAAGTCTTCATACCTAATTTCTTTGTTTGCTTTTATTCTTTCTTCACTTTTATGGAGTTGAACTTTGTTGGTTTATTTAATCACTGTTCAGTGGTAATCTTCCCATGTGGAGTTTTGCAGTACATGAGCAGATCTCACCTTAGCTTCCCCTTTGAAAAGCTGGTTACTGGAACTGTCTTCCTAAGTCTACACAGGAGACCTTTTATGCTGTGCATTATAACACAGTAAGATGCAGAGAGCTCCAAGTTATCACTAATTGGCCCTGGTTTAGACTTGCAAACTGGTCAGCTGTGTTACTGTAGCATTCAACTCAACCCAATTAGTTCTACCCAGAGGCAAGGCATCTGGACCTGATGCAACTAGCTGTACTGCACTGTCAGGGCATCACAGCTTAAGCTGTTGGTACTGTCAAGGACCAGTGTGCTAGACATCTTTGCAAATGTGCATATGTCATAAATTCACTTTAAATCATTTTTCAATAGTCAGACTAGCAGTCTGGTGCAGTGTATGTGTTTCTCCTCAGTTTCATCTCCTTGTATTTTTTACCTGCCACCTTTGATTCCGTTTTCTACAGAAGCACCCCCAACTTATCTCCTAACAAAAATATGACAAAGCAAGTTAATCAATAATCAAAAAATCAGATTGGACAATTTAATACTTAAGAAGGTTCTAATGCCTTCTCCTAGGTGAATGATTTCTTCCTGTAAGAGATACGAGAATCATCTTCATCACAGGTCGGAAGGAACCCCAAGGATCGTCTGGTTCAACCTTTCTACATCATAGTCTAGTTGATATGAGATGGCTCAACACCCTGTCAAGCTGAGTCTTAAAACTGACCAATGTAGGGGATCCACTAATTCCCTTGGGAAATTCCAATCTCCAGGTTTTCTCATTGTGACAAATTTTCATCTGGAGTCCAATGGGAATCTCCCCAGGAGTAACTTGTCCCCATCACCCCTTGTCTTTTCCCTGTGAATCCTTGTAGAAAGAGAATCTTCATCCCTTTGGTAGCCACCCTTTATCTACTGGTACATGGTAATAAGGTCTCCTTAATCTTATCTTCTCTTTCTTTATTTACAAATAAAGGCAGCTTGGAAATAAATAAAGAGAATATATGCTTAAAAAATTGACATTAGTAATTTGTAACCTCTACAGTGTTGAGCCTGATTTGTAACACATTAGGCTGCTTCTCAATTTAATATACAGTGAGACAGAAAAAAGTTTCTGTATATATTTGATCTTCAGATTTTTACAAAGTAGAGGGTTTGGGTTGGAAGGGACCTCCAAAGGTCATTATGCACTTTTATGTGAATGTTTGTGTATCTCAAATAAGAGTCATACTTCCAATGTACTTTTTTCTTTATATTGGTTTTCGGTATACAGTACTGGCTCTGGCCAAGATGAAGTGGATTTTCTTGCTAACAGCCTCTTTAGTGCAGTGCTGGTACACAGAATGGTCTGGGTTGGAAGGGACCTCCAAATGTCATCCAGTCCACTGGTCTGGCTCTGCAGTAAGCAGAGGCATCCTCAACTAGGTCAGGTTGCTCAGAGCCAGACCAGTGTTTTGATTGTTGCTGCACAAAGATTGAGGACAGCTGACCCAAATTGACCAAAGGCATGTTCCATACCACATAGCATATTTAGACATAAAAACTGATGGGTGGGAGCTTGGTCTTGCATGTAGAGTGACTGGGCATCTGTCTACTTCTGGGAGGTGATCAGTAGTCGCTTTTGTGTTATTTTTATTCCCTTTCCTTCACTTAGCAAACTGTCTTTGCCTTGACCCATGAGTTTTCTCGCTTTAAGATACTCTCCCTCTCATCTCTGGTGCAGTGATCAGGTGGTTCTGCAATACTTGGATGCTGACTGGGGTCAACCCATCAGAGTCCTTGAGATACTGGCAGCCTGAGAACACTTCAGCAAACCACCTCTGTGATGCAATTTAAAAAATAAAAGGTAGCAAGTAAGAATTAGAAAGGAAATCATAACCTTGTGCTACCTTTAACAAATGCCTTTAACAAACATCATGCACTGGAGCAAATGTAGTTTAAGTTTTTGTTTGTGTGAATGGTCAGGCATTGTATACAAGTATAAATGTTCAGGCACTGGAACAAGCTGTCTGGGGAGGTGATGAAATCATGGTCTCTAGAGGTGTTCGAGGAATGTTTTTACACAGTGCTTTGGTACGTGGTGTAATGCGCAGAGGAGGGCAATGAAGCTGGTGAAGGGCCTGGAGAGTAAAATCTTGCAAAGAGTGACTAAAGGAGCTGGTACCTGGTTAGTTTGAAAAAGAGGTGTGGGGAGACTTCATTGCTGTCTACGACTGCCTGAAAGGACGTTGTAGAGAGGCTGGTGCTGGTCTCTTCTCCCAGGTACTTAGTGATAGAACAAGAGGGAACAGCCTCTAGCTGCAACTGGGTAGGTTTAGACTGGACATTAGGAAGCATTTTTTCATGGAAAAAGCATTGGAATGGCCTGCCCAGGGAGGTGGTTGAGTCACTAACCCTATGTTTAAGGGTCACTTGGGTGTGGTGCTTGTGGATATGGTTTAGGGGTGAACCTTGTAGAGTAGGGTTATCGGTTGGACTTGGTGATCCTGAGGGTCTGTTCCAACCTGAATGTCTCTGTGATTCTGTGATTCTGTACTGTCCTTGGTGGTGCTGGGTTGATGGTTAGACTTGATCTTGGAGATCTTTTCCAACCAAAACAATTCTCTGATTCTATGAATATTTTTCCTATTATGTTAAAATAATATAACTGAAAGTGTTGTCAAATACTGGAATACACTGTTCAGGACAGTGGTGGAATCACTACCCCTGGAGGTGTTTAAAAGAGGCTGAGATATGGTGCAGAGGGACATGGTTTAGCACCACGCTTGGTGGAGCTGCAGAAAGGTTGGGCTTGCTAGTCCTTAAAGGTCTTTTCCATCCAAAATGATTCTGTGGTTCTGTAATCTGGATGAATACTAAGCAGAAAAGTATTTTCAAAATTCTTACTATTTTTCAAATTTTTACGTTTCCATCATATTGCAGGCGATATTTTGGTTGAAGAAAAACTAGTTTTTAGGAGGGAGAGAAGCATCATAGTAAGGATTCCTTTATAAACACACAACTATAACAGCACTGAAATAATGCAGGAACAGTCATTTGTTCTAAGCAGTTATTCCTGACAGAATATGAAGTATCTCCTTGGTGTCAACTATATCACATTTCTTTTCAGTCTTCTCAGTAAAATTGTAATGAAAACCGTGAGTGGGTTTCTGCAATATCCAGGAATACATTTTCTGCTTCAATAAAGAAATCTAATTTATCATTAAAGGCCACCCACTCCCTTTAGTTTCTATAATCTCAGAATTTGAAATACTGCTGTAAATTATTTGTCTCTGTGACTGTTGCTCTGATTTTCCTTAGTCTTCCCCTACCCAAGAATTAAGAAATCTCTGCATCTTACTTAACTGTGCCTTCACACAGTTCCCACATCATTCTCCTTCAGAAACTCATGGCACAAGACTTGGATTAGTGCACTCTGCACTGGATAAAAAAATAACTGGATGGTCAGGCCCAGAGTGGTGGTGAATGGAGCTGAAACTTGCTTGCACACAGTTGCTTGTGCTGTCTCCCAGAGTTCAGTACTGGGGCCTGTCCTCATTTTAACATCTTTATCAATGATCTGGATGAGGGGATTGAGTGCACCCTCAATATATCAGCAGATGACATCAAGATGGGTGGCTGTGTCAATCTGCTAGAGAGTAGGCAAGGTTTACAACAGGATCTGGACACATTGATGGATGGGCCAAGGCTAATTGTATGAAGTTCAACAAGGTCAAGTGCCAGGACCTCCACCTGGGTCACAACAACCCAATAGTGAGCTAAAGCCTTGGGCATGTGTTGTTGGAAAGCTGCAACTTGGAGAGGCACTTGGGGATATTGGTTGACAGGTGACTGTACATGAGTCAGCAGAGCATGCAGGTGGCCAAGAAAGCCAATGGCATCCTGGCTTGGATTAGAAATAGTGGCCAGCAGGGACAGAGAAGTGATCATCCTCCTGTACTCAGCACTGGTGAGGCCACACCTCAAGTACTGTGTGCAGTTCTGGACCCTCACTACAGGAAGGACACTGAGGTGGTGGAGTGTGTCCAGAGAAGGGCAACAAGGAGTGTCTGAGGGAGCTGGGGGTGTTCAGTCTGGAGAAGAGGAGGCTGAGAGGAGACCTCATTGCTCTCTACAGCTACCTTAAGGGAGGTTGGAGTGAGGAGGGGACCAGCCTGTTCTCCTTGGTGTCAAGCGACAGGACTAGAGGAAATGGTTACAAGCTGCACCTGGCACAGTTCAGGATGGAGATTAGGAAGTATCTCTTCACTGAAAGGGTTCTCAAACATTGGAGTGAGCTGCCCAAGGCAGTGGTGCAGTCACCATCCCTGGAGGTGTTCAAGCACTGTGTGGACCTGGTGCTTAGGGACATGGTTTAGTGTTGGCCCTTCAGTGCTGGGTTGAGGGTTGGACTGGATGACCTTTGAGGTCTCTTCCACCTGGATGTTTTCTGTAATTCTGTGGTTCAGGAGCAGCAACAATGAAGTAGTTTCTTTTAGCTTTTCAGAGTCTACTTCTTTTTTTTCTTTTTCTTTTTTTTTTTCCTTCACCAATATTTCACCCTTTCTTTTGTCTTTGTTTTAGTGCATGTAAAGGTCATGAAATGATACTTTTATTTTTTGGTTATTTAGTCCTAGATGGTAGAAATAAACCTGTATCCTGTTTTGCAAATCGTCTATCAAAACATGGGAGAGCAAAAAACACCAAGCATGATATGTCATATGGAGGTTTTTCTCATTGCTTCTGAAACCAGCGTAATTAATAGCAATTAATAATTTTGTGATTAGTGGTTATTAATGTAATTATTAATTCCATTATTGCTTGATAAGTATATGCTTAAAATTAATATAATATTGATTTAAGAATTAGATTAATATGACTTTCTGTATATTTTAAGGGAAAAATGGCCTCTTTGTTTTTTCCCTCAATTTCTTGGTATACATCTTCACTAAAAACTAGAGCTGGTGAGACAGTTTCTGAAGACTTAACCTCATTGTTTTGTTTTTAGAATGAAAAGCTTGGATTTATTTCTCAGCAAAGTTTGATAGAGAAAAGGAAGGAGGAAGTCTGAACCAGGCTCTGTTGAATGTTATGAACAAATGGAAAGGTGAATCTGTAAGAATTTGTATGAAATTTATAAACTATAAGCAGAGTCCTGTTAGGTGAGTTGTCCCTCTAGGATAAAGGAGAATGGCTCATCAGGCTGCTTCTGTTGAAGGTTTCTCAAGATTTTCCTCTCTTTTGCACACTGAAAACTCTTCAAATAGTCCTTAGGTTAGTCCTGATTTAGAATATATTTATATATTTTAATCTTATTTTTGCCTTTTAAAAAAAAAGGTGTGGTGTGTTTTGTTTTGTGTGGTTTTTTTTTTATTTTTTTTTTTTTAATATGACTTCTACATGAAAGTCTGGGTTCTTTTTAATGACTGACTGTGACCCACAGATATCAAAGAGACTGAGAAATTAGCCAGGTGCTTGCTTGACAGTGTGTTATCAGCTGTTAATTCTGCCAGAGAATTTTAAGTGCATTTTTCTGACTTACTCTTTGCATGTGTATTGTTAGTAATAATGAAGGGATTGGAAGGGGTTCTTCAGTGGAGATGTCCAGGCTGGATAAGATACCACACATCTTAGAAGAAATAATAGAAGTGGGTAAGCCTGGAAACAAAGTTTGTACTGCCCTGTAACAGGCTGTGTTAAGATACCAAAGTGGCTGAATATATACAAATATTTGTTATCCATAGCAGGTTTTGCTGAGCATCTTGTTTGAAGAGGAACCTATAGACCTCTATATTTTTAATGCTTGATCTTTCTTTCCCTTTTCAGATTCAGACCTTTTTCTCATTGAGTTGTTCCACTCAGCATGTCCTGCTGAGGTGCAGTGATCTGATTTTGACTCTTTGGTTTCTTTTTTTGGTAAGCTTCAAACATATGCCTCAGACCTGACATCTCCCATCTTGTCTTCTTATGATTCAGTTCTTCTTTCCTTAAAAAAAAAAAAACAACAAAAAATGAAGAAAAAAAAGAAACAACAACAAAAAAATCCACCCCAAGGTGTGCCAGCTTCAGTAAATGAGAGGTAATAAGGCTCAGGGTGCATGTGCCAATGAGTCTGTGAAGAGAAGTGGCCACACCTTAAACCTCAAGCAGTGTTCACCAGCCAACATCCCTAGGGTTTAGCATACCAGCTCCTATTTATTCAAACTGCTGCCACATGACCTAATATTTCATCCACGTTTGCCACAGGGAGAATGTGCCAGTTCTCAGCTTATCTCCCTTTCCTTTCTCAGTATTGCTATTGTAGAAGGACTTAGTCAACAGTGCTGCATTCCTTGGCTTTTATCAAACAAGCTTTGGCGATGAGGAAAGCATAGTGCCCGAGATGCTGATGTCCCAGTGCTGCTGCTGCAGCAGGGGCCTGTTTGATTTCTCTTTCCTCTTCCCCCTGTCAGTGAACAGGTTCATTTTTATAATTTCTTTGCATTCCATCACAGCAATCTCTGGTGAGTTTGGCAGGGTAGTATCAGAATGGTTGGGAAGGTTTGTCATTGCCCTCTCTTAGTAATAAATATTTTATACACAGTAATTTTGCTGGATAAGTGGATACTAACCCCTGCAGCTCCATTTCTCTTTTTTTCTCCCAGATGTATTAATTAACTTGTGAAAACCAAAGAGAGGTTGTGTGTTCTTAAAAGCAGGGGCACTAGAGTGTTTGTCCAAGGGTTTGTGAACATTGTTGACAGCTACAGCCCAGTTTCTTAATAGTGAAACTTGAACATGGAGATGCAGTCCCACATAAACTACACACCCTAATGTGAAGTGTTTCAACATGCCCTGTTCTCAACCTGAATCAAGATGGTTCATTTCATCTTGGGACCTGACTACCAGCCTATAGGCTAGTCATGGTGGGAGGCTCCCTCTACTTCACCTTCTGATGCTGTGCCAGCTTGAAAAAAAATATCAGAATTGTTTAGGTCAGAGAGAGGGAGCGAGAGGGAGCATGACTCTGCAGATAAAAGGTTGGGGCACCTACTTAGAAGAAGGGAGATGCTGGTTCTGATTTCTCCTTGAAGGAAAGCACAAGGTCCTTATATTAAAGAGTTTTTAGAGTTAGAGAGATGTGGTTCTGTCCCCCCATGCCAACCTGCAAGTTGTTGAAGGGTGTTGAAGCCAATTTTTTTCATTTCTTAGGTCAATCTTCACAAAATCACAGAATACCAGGGGTTGAAAGGAACTTTGAAAGATCATCTAGTCCAGCCCCTCTGCTAGAGAAGGACTACCTAGGACCATCTTACTGATCTGTTGTCTAGAAGAAGGGCACTGCTACCATCTGAAACATTTATGTGTTTTAAGAGAAAAAGGCGAGTCTTCAGATGGAGTCTATAAGGCACTTTCTGGCTGTGAACCCTAATCTCCCTGCAACTCTGAGCTGCAAGCCTAACTTCTGAGAAGAGAGAGGTTTTTATGAAGGTTTCTCCTTTCTCTGTTCCCTCTTGAAGGGAGCTCAATGCTCTGTACATGCTCTGTGAGGTATGTTTATGGGAGGCTGTGTCAGTGATGGGTCCAAGACCCACTTCAGCATGGCCTTGTGTACACTGAAGCATATTATTGTCTTTTCTCTTGTTTCTCCAGCTCAGAGAAGTGTTTGTAGAGTTGTCTGGTTGCAGCTACATTCTTAGCACAGAAGCCAGACTCGTAGTTCAAAGAGGGAACCAGTACAAGATCCTGGAAGCTACATTTTAGGCTTGCAGTCTAGGTTTTTAATATCGTGTTATCTGCTTAAGACCACACAGGACATTTGT